>NC_090322.1:263018087-263714805 GCF_040869045.1 Eurosta solidaginis | reverse complement strand
TATATTTTACCAAAAAATTCGGCGACAGACGGAAGGTTTTGAGTGCAGGGCAAACTCCTGTAAGAAAAATAGCGGTGGCCTTGTAACTGATGTCCAGAGAGTACCTAGATTATGGAGGGAACACTTCTCTACTCTCCTATATGAAAACAGCGATGTACCGCCCAGGGATGATGAACCCGATCCCTCTATCGATGATGATGGAATACATGTAACCCACCCGAAGTCAGAATAGCAATATCCAGTTTAAAAAAACCAAGGCCGCGGGTGCTGATGGTTTGGTTTCGGAGCTATTTAAAAACGGAGGCGATGGTTGGTAAGGCGCATGCTCCAGCTTCTCTGCAATATATAGTCGAACGAGTGTATGCCTTACGGTTGGAATCTAATAGTTCTTTGCCTAGTCCACAAAAGGAGCTCCTGCAAACTGCGCCAACTATCGCGGAGTCAGCCTTCTTAATGCTGCATATAAGGTCCTCTCAGATGTATTGTGCTAAAGATTGAAGCCCACCGTGAATCGGCTGATTGGACTTTATCAGTGTGGCTTCAGACCATCTACCATCGAACAGATTTTCACAATGCGGGAAATATTGAAAAGGAGTTGCCAGACATCACTCTCATCACATCATCACTCTTCGTCGATTTTTAAGCAACCCTCGACAGCACGAAAAGGAGCTGCCGATATGCCGTTAGGTCGTTCAAAACGTATACGGCTGTGCAAAATCACATTGAGAAGAACCTGCTGCACTCCGCAACAGTTCGTCGAAGTAGCAGGATCGTTCTTTTCAAAATGTCGGTATAATACTTACATTATCGTTTAAATGTAGTACAGTACAAATTGTTTTGTAAAGATATAAGTTTTCGTGTAGCTTAAAAATTATGGTTTTACCTCAATTAAAATAAATGTGTTGTCTAATTAAATGGACTTTCATTAATTAAAAAAAAAAAAAGAAATAACAATAAAGATTAATAATGTGCAACATTAACATTGAATGCGTGATATTACGGAGTTTCAAAGCGAGCAATTATTTGAAATAATTATGTTAAATAACATTATTACAACGTTAAAAATATAAAATTAAAACAATTGTGTGAAATTAAACATACATAAACTAATATCACAGTATGGTTATATGAAAATATGTTGTTTAGACTTTTCGTGTAACCACTAGGCGTATACGCAACTTTCTCGTACTGAATGTACAGATCCAATTGTTTAGACTTCCCGTGTAACCACTAGGCGTATACGCGACTTTCTCGTATTGAATATACAGATCTGACTAAATTAATAAATTTCTGGATTCTTTTATATAAGAGCTATTAGGCCGGTGGTTTTTAAGTGAAAAACTAAGTTTTCCTTTATCCTCCTACGCGTTTCGGTACATTTTGTACCTTCCTCAGGGAGATCTGTTTTTATTAATAACATAAAACAATTATTTGCAAAAGAAACATTTTACACAACTTTGAGAATTTCACTTACATTATATTCAATTAAATTAAAAAAATTTTTTCAAAACTATATACACACATATATTCGCGCTGCATCCTTTACGTTGCTCATCTCATCACACTGTGTGCTTTCTGATTGCTGTGAAGTAAGCACAGTTGATATTGTCTACGTCCTCTTTGAAGTTCACACAGTCTTTTATTCGTTGTTGTATTCGCAAGCCCTCTAGTGTTAGCCTTGTTTTTGTTCTTCTTTCTATTAAATTTCTATTTAATATATATTATTTTATAAAATGTAATTTTTATTTTGATAGATATTTATCTTTTATTAAGTTTATATTCAACACAATTTCTTTTTGTAAAGAAAATTTTTGATAATCACAAAATCAATATTGAATATTAAAAATTGGTAAAACATTTCAAAATTACAAAATTCAAAGTAACTTAAACACAAAGTTAAATGAAAATAATAAGAATCCTACACACAGATATCCAACGGGAAATATATGTAACTGGATAGAAATTCAGCTAATACATACTTAAATGTACGGTTATGTACATTTTTACATAAAATTGCTACACTATATAAACCTAATACGACGAAAACGTTCTTACTAAGATTAATTAACCTAAAAATTATATAAATATTGGCAAAAAAGATTGGAATAGACACACACATGGAAAAAATATTAAATGGGAAAACAAGACACCACATGTCAATATCGGGAGGACTTTAAGGCTTCAATTATTAAACATCTACATAAATAAACATGTTACTACAAATTGCACTAGCTGGATGATTTAGCACAACAATTTGTCACATTAATATTTCTATAACAATTGGAGGATGTCTACTGCTAATGGCTTGGGCATGTTTGTTATTGTAGGAAATGAACATTAGAAATTTACATAAATAAAAAAAATCATCACATTTGGAACTAATTGGATTAATTAACACATATGGTGGCATGACATAACGGAGCTACAAAACTTGACTAAAATTAAATCTATTTCAACATAATTTTTGGATATATGAGTACATGAGTAACCACAAATAAGAGATGCTATACACATTGAAATCATAAGTGACGTTAATCTTTGTAATAGATTGTTTGCGATCTATATATATAATAAAAGAATCACTACATATTACAATAGCTAGATGGGAGAGAAAATAGTAAGCTGTAACTTAAAGCTACTATATAAATGTATATAAAAACATAGTAATACTGGCACAAAAATATAATTCACGAGGAATTACAAATCTTGAAAAAGCACATGGCAACAAGCCATATATTAAAGCTTAACATTTACAAGAAAACATCTTTGTGCTACGGGTTTTTACTTTGTGACATGTGTTAGTTGCTTAGGCACGCCTAAATGTTGCATGTATATTACCCTTATACGTTTGTTAACCTGGCGATTAAAGAGGCAAATTAAGGGTCCTCTTGCCATCTTTTGGAATTGAAAGATTCAATTCCTAAAACAAAAAAAAAAAAAAAAAGAAGAACCTGCTGTCGTCATGAAAAGATTCAGCGCATTTGCGGCTTGCCAACCACGCCACTATTTGCAGCCATAATTTCGAAATGGTAAAATACTTCTTTTATTTGGGAATAAGCATTAACATAAGCAGAAACATTAGCGCTTTGAAGTTCTGTGAAGAGTCACTCTTCCCAGTAAATGCTACTTTGAACCAGTCGGGCAATTGAAAAGTAAAATCCTCTCTCGAAAAAAGAAAATCATGCTCTACAATCCACTTAACGTACTGGTCCTGCTATATATGTATGTATGCAGATGCATGAACCATGACAACATCAGATAAAGCGGATCTGGGAGTGTTGGGGAAAAAGTTCTACGAAAGAGTTACTGACCTCTACGCGTTGGCGATGGCGAGTACCGAAGAATATTCAATGATGAGCTGTACGAGCTTTACGCCCCTAATTAAGTTAGTACATAAGTAAGTAAATATGTACATCTACTTAATATACCTACATATATCTTTTTATATGAATATACTACATGGGAAAAATGGAGATTTTTATCTTGCGCTATAAGATCAATTTACACATTCACCAAATTTGACGGTCTATGGTGAATGAATTATCGCATTTGTTCATTTCTTGAAGTTTTAGGACGATGGGACTGAAATGGCTAAATCAAAACCTCTCTCGGATAGCGACAGTTTTGATATACCTATGGAAGTATATATCTATTTATTTTAATTCCCTTACACCATTACAATACGCCGTTATGACATTGACGTTCATATCCTGTGTATAAGTTTAGTGGGTATACATTTTTTTTAAATCAGTCTAACGTACATTCAATCTGTACATATCTTAACAAAACAATGCCAAGTTCGTTGGGGTGCAATCCATCCCACGCAGTTTAAATATGTATGTATGTAGGTATACTAAGCGTATGTAAATTCTAACGCAAAGATAATGACTCAAACATGAACTTCATTATGCTGATGACGCAATGTAAACAGATTCTCGCATGCGGCATTTATTTATTTTGTGTTTTTTTATTCTTTTTAACAATTCACATCAATTCTTACTAAATACATATAGATGTATGTATGTGCATATTTACTTATGTATACAACCCTGCGATGGGTGTGGAGATAATTACATACATAGCTTTGCGTACTAGTTCATTAGTATTTATTTGGTCATCAAATCGAAGTGCAACCATCTACATAATTTGGGCAAAATTTCATTACCAAGAGCCATAGACAATTTGGTGTTAAGGTTACTCAACCCTCCATTCAATAGAGTCTATTGAAACATACTACTAATCTGCCAAAATTTTCTCTTCGCTGGCTACGTAGTTCCAACAACTCCAAGTTAAGTTCTGATTGCCACGTACCAGTGTCGACCCCAATAAACTGGTTACCTCAATACTTCATGACAACAAGGTTTCGCTTGTATGAATAAACAAAATTATTTTGAACATCTACGCCGTCGCATTAGACGCTTTGTAGTCTAGAGCATTTACTTTGACCATCTTTTAGAGCAGTTGCCTTTGGTTGCTGTGTGTGTCAAGAAGTGTGTGGAGCGTCCTATTTTGTTAATATTATTTTAAATTGCATTTCTTATCAAGCGTCGTATTTGCTCGTATTAAGATTTATAAAAAGCTAATATTTTCGATGATTATTACCTACCACTTGATTATTAATGGTGAGCAAGCTATAAAAAAAAAAAGAAATCGTTTTAAGTGCGTGTGAGTGTGTATCAGCTTTTGAAAAATGCCCGCTGAATTAAATTGTTTGTTGTCTTAAAAAATTCGAAATATTACTGTGATAGAGTACATATGTATATTCGTACATCACATCATGAATGTACTAGAGATATACGCCGCCGCCGCCGATTTTGGTCGTTCTTCACACGCCGCCGCCGAATGTCAAAAATATCAACGCGGCGGCGGCGGCGGCGATACTATATTTTCTACTCGTTTAGGCCATTTATTGTTCATGTCCAAAATTGGTCGGATATGGTCAAAAGTGGTATCAACGGATGCGCATCACTGCCAGTCAGAAGAAACTAATTGCGAAATTTAAATCTTTGTAACTGTTCAAAAGTTATTTAAAAAAACAGGTGCTTTCGATGTCAACTGAGCACGGACTTTGCATCACCCAATCCACCAAGTTATTAAAACAAAACACTAAAAGAAAAGTTATATAATAAATTTATATGCTCACTTTGCATTTTTTTTTTTTTTCAAAAAATTAATAATGAACAATGAATTCAAATAAAATGACCCAAGGCGAACATGTGTTCAAATTGTCCTCAAGTTGAAAAAAAAGCATTTTACCCAAAACGGTGCCGATTTTTAAAAAAATGGTATATTGCGATTGGTTGAAAGAATAAGCGGAATCAGTGATGCAAAATCCTTTAGTAGGTTCTAAGCGCATAAACACTCCTTTGAAATTATTCTTGCCTCATACTTAAGTTGAGGATATATGTACGTATGGGAAGGGTTTGAAAAATCACTTGGGTCTACATTCAAACATCTGTTGTTTATTTGCGAAACTATAAAATCGCGTCTGAAATGTTAATATTGATTTTCACACTTCATCCTTCAACACCGGTTTGACATTTCGTAAAGTTAGCGGCCCATTCCAAAACTAGTCCCTTGGAGTGAATCACATTAATTATAGCCTATCAACCAAGTTTAAATATCACCTACAGGTAGGCACATATATTTACCAAGTGTGCTTTGTCCTCCGCACACTCAAAGAGGTGAAGCAAAAGCTTTCGCAAGAATGACCATGTGTGCTACTACCCTAACGTAGTGGACAGTGGAACTAGTATGAAAATTAAAGCTACGCGGTTAACATCATTCAACTTAAAATCGGTCCACTTTCATTCTAAAATATCGTTTTGATTTAAAGAAGATTATTGAAATCAATGCTGTGAACACAAACATTTGCAAACTTTGGTCTACATTTAAAAAATTGTATCCAGGGTCCTTACGCCGAGGATTATACGATTTTCACCCATGAGTTACGCAATGACATCCACTTAGACTGCTTATGTTTTCGAGGGCGGCATCCTTGGCCGAATAGGCACTCCCTAACGTTTCAAGGTGTTTCTCTGGTGTAGCTCGGCAGCATAGCGCGACAAAACATCCGTTAGAAAGTGTTTGGAACTACACCTAGAGCTTCTAGGAAAGTGATGTCGATGAAGGTAACATACGAGTTCGAAGTCGCAGCCCTATAGTTTCGTGCTGGCGTATGGTGTGAGGGTCAGGAGGCGTGGATTTCGGATCTTTCCGAAATGGCCAAAACGTTAATTTCCTTAAATACATACAAAAAAAATTTTTCCTAAATATTATTTTTTTAAAAACAAAAATCAAGCTTTTTATAGTAAGAACACCGGCGCGCCGCCCACGCCGCCGCCGCCGGTATATAATAGAGCCTACGCCGTCGATAAAGTGTTAGGCGTAAACCTTTAGAATGTACATATACATATGTATGTTTATACAAGTATTTGATTTGATTAACACAAAAAAAAGTTCTAAACAAAAAGTGAATAGAAAGAAAGCAATAGTTGTACCACGCTACATAGTATGTATATTGCGAAAAATTTTAAAGATGACATCACATAATTGCCGAAAATTAATCTATGTATATTCATTCATATTAACCTACATATGTATTTATGAACACTAGACCGATCCATTGGAGAAAAAGGTGTGAGTAACATTAAACACACGAAATTCGATGTGTAAACATACATACATATATATGTAAACATATGTAAGTGAACTCGTAGAAAACTAATGTTTTTATATACACACAAAAACGAACCAATTGATAGCCCGTCGATAACAAATTTCGATAATCGATAACTCTTCAATAAAAACCCAATATATCGTCAATAAACACCGTTAACCCGTGGACAATAAACCGATAACTCATCAATAACTACTTTCGTCAATAATGAACTCAAAGCACTTCAATAACAAATCGATAAATCGTCTATATCTCATCGAGGCGTAACTATTCCATCTGGGGCCCATGGCAAATTCTTTTGATGGGCCCTATCAATAAAAATCGTCACGTCGTACTCAGTTAAATTTTAATAAACTGCAAGATTTTCAGCGAATTAAATTACACGTTGTATATATCCCACTAATGGCCATATGTCTCGAAGGAACAACATCTTGAGAAAACCTGCATGCATTTACAATTTAACCTTTATTATTTTATTTTTTATTTAGAAAAATCTTTTTTTTTTGAGATTTCTGTTCCTCAAAAGGGATAGACCCTTTCACATCATCAAAGCTAAAAGATCGGGCCATAGAATTTTCAATAGACAGAACAGCCAAGTTACATAACCTGTCTTGTCTCATAGAGTTTCTTAAATATGTTTTTATCAATTTTAGTTTTGAAAGCTGCAAGACATAAAATTAAATTTTTATTATTAATAAAGAGATACCTTCTCTAAACCACGACGGTTTTTCTATTTCATCTGTCAAAGTGGACCGTAAACTAAGAATCAGATATGTCATTCTTATATATCTTAACAAATTCTAAAGCTTTTTTTAATAGATCAATAAATACATCAATAAAGGTATTAATGAGGGTTTTAAAAGAGAGTGGCGCTTAGTTGTATATGTGAAGGCGTTTTCGAGATATCGACCAAAATGTGGGCCAGGGTGACCCAGAACATCATCTGTCGGGTACCGCTAATTTATTTATATATGTAATACCACGAGCAGTATTCCTGCCATGATTCCAAGGGCTTTTGACTTCGCCCTGCATAACTTTTTCATTTTCTTCTACTTAATATGGTAGGTGTCACACCCATTTTACAAAGCTTTTTCTAAAGTTATATTTTGCGTCAAAAAACCAAACCAATCACTATGTTGCATCCCTTATTTCGTATTTGGTATAGAATTATGGCATTTTTTTTAATTTTTCGGTATCGAAAAAGTGGGCGTGGTCATAGTCGGATTTCGTCCATTTTTAATACCAATATAAAGTGAGTTCAGATAAGTACGTGAACTAAGTTTAGTAAAGATATATCGATTTTTGCTCCTGTTATCGTGTTAACGGCCGAGCGGAAGGACAGACGGCGACTGTGTTTAAAAACTGGGCGTGGCTTCAACCGATTTCTCCCATTTTCACAGAAAACAGTTATCGTCATAGAAGCTATGCCCTTACCGAATTTCACAAGGATTGGTAAATTTTTGTTCGAATTATGGTATTAAAAGTATTCTAGACAAATTAAATGAAAAAGGGCGGAGCCACACCCATTTTGAAATTTTCTTTTATTTTTGTATTTTGTTCCACTATATCATTACTGGAGTTGAATGTTGACATAATTTACTTATATACTGTAAATATATTAAATTTTTTGTTAAAATTTGACTTAAAAAATTTTTTTTTAAAGTGGGTGTTCGTCATCCGATTTTGCTAATTTTTATTTAGAGCACATATAGTAATAGGAGTAATGTTCCTGCCAAATTTCATCATGATATCTTCAACGACTGCCAAATTACAGCCAGCAAAACTTTTAAATTACCTTCTTTTAAAAGTGGGCGGTGCCACGCCCATTGTCCAAAATTTTACTAATTTTCTATTTTGCGTCATAAGGTCAACGCACTACCAAGTTTTATCGCTTTATCCTTCTTTGGTAATGAATTATTGCACTTTTTCGGTTTTTCGAAAATTTCGATATCGAAAAAGTGGGCGTGGTTATAGTCCGATTTCGTTTATTTTAAATAGCGATCTGAGATGAGTGCCCAGGAACTTACGTACCAAATTTCATTAAGATACCTCAAAATTTACTCAAGTTATCGTGTTCACGGACAGACGGACGGACGGACAATGCTAAATTAATTTCTTATATATATCCCGATTATGCGAACAAAAGTAATATACTCTGTGAGCTCTGGTTTTCTTTGAAACCCAACTAAATAGTAACACATTTTACTTTTATAGGTATGAAAGTAGATTTTGTAATATTTTTCACATTTGGTCGTATTTTTAAAAGATTTTTTTCTCAAATTATAATAAAATATTGGCATTTTTTGAGCAATTTTCTGGTTTTCTTCAAGCTGTATTACCAAACTATATCACAGGAAACTAAAAATACCGCCCTTTTTAACAAGTTTGGACAAAGAAAAACCAAACAGCTCATAAGCTTCTTTGCTCACGGTAAGAAGGAATGCAGAATGTAAGCGTAAACGCAAGAGTAAGTGTAAGCGTTATATATAGAAGTGGTATGCAGTGCAGGGGATTACAGAATATGTGTGCAGGGTAAGTGTAGGCGTTAGTGGTATCCTTATAGGGTATAGAGCTCAATCTTCCCTACAAAATTCGAATCTATTATTATTTCATTAGTAGCTAATCGAATGCCTAATGAAGTCAAAAGCACAATGCAACTCTGTTGGCAGCGTTCCGCCTCCGTTTCCGCTTCTTAGTTTTCAAAGCAAATGTCATTGTGTGCATGGCGGAACGATACAAGGTGGCCGCATCGAACAGCAGATTATAACCTTTCTTATTTGATTTGTTACATCAACTACCGGCGCAGTACGATTTTGACATTTGTCCATCGAATTTACAAGTACATGGAATTTTGTTTGTTTGTAGGTATGTCACCATGCTCCCACCTTGTATCGTTCCGCCATGATTGTCTGTCTCATCCTTCATACTAATCGAGCAGTTACTTCTGTGTGAAAGCAAAAAATTTACGATTTCATTAGCAGGTGAAATGAGATCATTAAGTTTCTGTGTGAAAACAGTATTAATGTAGAAAATTGCCTTTATTATTCAATAAGCCGTCTGTGTGAAATTAGTATTAGATTGATTAGAAATCTGTCAATTTTACAAAATTTCGTTAACTTAAGAGCGACAATTTCTCTTCTGTTGAAATGCCTAAACTAATTTGTTCACTTGACAAAGAATTCGGTCGAATTAACCATAATTCGATCAATTTCACCGAATCTCCGTTAAGTGAAGAAGAAGAGAACCGATTTGTTGATTTTAATAGCACCATTTCTTTCAGTGTGGCTAACCCTTTCACTACTGTGCTATACGTAGTGGTCTGACACATATTAGGTAAACTTTTTCTAGATAGCTAAGAATAGTAACCAACTTGGCAAAAAACACTTAAAAAAAAAAACAGTGTAAATAAATCCCACTGGTTTTCTTACAAGCCTTTGAATGGGACTCATGAAATGATACCGATGGATTTATTTAAATAAAATGTACACCAATGGGATAATAAGTCCCAGTTTTTGGGTTTAACCATATCCATTGGATATAAAGTCCGAAATTAAGTCTAATTCACTCGTAAATGGATGCACTTTTCAATAGAACTGTCAAATTGCGCATATGTATAGTATATGTTAAAAAAGAATTGTAAAAATGTATAGCCTCGTTGAACTAACCTAAAACAGTTGATAGTGAAAGGAAAATACTCATAAGAACCAATTAGACGCTTGCTTATTCAAATAGGACGCTACGCCCCACATTTTTAGAAATTTCACGCGCCCAACGGTTTTTGTTAATTGTCTGATCAACGCCCTAGATTGATGGGAGCATAGTGTACCTATACCAAGTGTGTCAACTAAGCGATAAACGTCAAAACTACAAACAGCCTCGCTCACCTGATGCAAATCTCAGGTCTAGAGTTGCATTTTTGGTACGCAGGAGTACTTCAAGCTGAGTTGCATTTAATAGTTATATAAAACTTTGTAGTATTTACAGATGTAATAGTTGCATATATTTCCGCGGAAATAAGAATACTAGATTTGTAGCCTGCAACAATGCGGAAACATACGGAAAGCAAAATTTATTTAAATTAGAGTCAAAATATAAAGCGCCACACGTGTAACATGGAAAAATTTCACTTCTAAAGCCCCCATTACTGATACTTAGCATAGACTTGACTTGCCTTGGCGTAAACTTGGCAACTTAGCCACGATTATACTCCACTTGGCACATACAATCTGGCATCATAATCAGCGTTGAAATTTATTTTTAAATAAATGTCAATTTGTATGACAAAATGTCAAAATGAAATGGAAACAAACAAATGGCATCTCAAAATGTAGACGTCACTTAGAACTTACATAGAAAATCAAAATTCAACAGACTTCTAAGTCAAGTTAAGTGTTGCCAAGTTTTCAGTAATCAGTAACATGCAATGTTCATCTAACAGAACTGTAAGTGACAGTTCCGAAGTCAAGTCAAGTCTATGCTAAGTATCAGTAATGGAGCCTTAAGGCTGCTTACACAAATGCATAAGGGCAAAATTATATAAAACGCTTTGGTCACTTCAAAAGCGTATATGATACTACTTTATTTTTGCTTGGATTTCAAGCTAAAAAAACTAACGAAACTTTATCGGAACTTTAAAATACAAAAAAAATTTCTATCATGAAAAAGCGAGGCCACTATTCCCCCATAATTAGCGAGTTTGTCATGTTTTTGTTTATGTTTTACATTTTATTTTTACATTAACATTTTTAACAATAAAACAATGCAAATAACACGCGCAAATTATTTCTTTCTCTAATGGTTCACTTTTTTCACAAGAAACTTGATTCTAATTGTGTTTTTATGCACCAAATTTTCAAACTAAAAAAAAAAATTTCATTTGTCTGAAAAAAATAAAGAAAAAACGGCCAAATGTCAAAAAAACCTATCGAAAAACAAACTGGCTCGTTTGTTTTTAATGAAAGGTTGTATTTTTCTTGTATTTCGTTAGTTTTTTGAAATATAGTTTAGCGTAGGCACGCCACCAAAGCATTTATGTAAATTTTTCGATACTTCGCCCGACAGATGAATTAATGAATGCAACACAACCAAAGCGTCTGTTTAAATCCGCCTTCATTTTTGTAGCTATGAAAGCCTCCTGCAGATATAATGGTGCTTTAATTGCAAACAAATCAAACTCCTATATGACGCTACTTTATTTTCTATGTATTTTTCTTGTATTTTCTCTTATATTTTTTGTCGAGGGAGCCAATAAGGTTTCAATACTGGTGAAAGTATGTGAACTATATTTGAAAAAACTAACGAAATACAAGAAAAATTCAACGTAGTTCATTAAAAACAAACAAGCCAGTTTGTATTTCGATAGGGTTTTTTGACATTAGGCAGTTTTTTCTTTATTTTTTCTGACAAATGAAAATTTTGTTTTTAGTTTCAAAATTTTGTGCATAAAAACACAATTAAATTCAAAGTGTAAATTGTGTGTGCAAATGAGTTTTCAATAAGTGTACATTTTTCAGTTTTCATAGTGAACTTGGGTACAGAAATTCAAATTAAAAAGTTTTTCACAATAATTTGAAAAACTCTACGTTTTCTCTGCTTTTTACAATTAAAGGAGTAACCCTCCGTAATAAATTAAACTTTTAATGAAAATCAATAACTCTGAACTGAACACTTTTCGCCATGATATAAAATTAAAATGCTGTGGAACAGGAGCAACACTTTTGTGACTACATAAACCCTGTTTCAATCTTTTACGTCTCTGCACAGAACCCTAATTGACCTTTTTCAACCGAAACAACAATGGCAACCCAGATTTTCCCGTTATGCCCACTTAAGCGAGTGCCTGTCAGAAAGAAGTCAACACACTTGTACTTGTACACTATGATGAGGAGTGTGAAGACTAGTACCTAGGACCTACCTAATTATTTTCTAGCTTTTAGTATTATTATTTCTTAATGGAAGTATTGTTTTCAATAAAATCGTTTAACTTAAAAATTTTTTTTTAATTATTTTATTTTAAGTTTCTATTGGGATGTATAATCCCCCCGTGGTGAAAGGGGTAAGGGTGCTAAAGTTAATATTACTCTTGGAGATGCATGGGATTTATAATTGAACGTTTTATTTTCGAACCAGTGAGCATACTTAAACATTTTTATTTTTGGTTTGGCCTATCTTATATACATATATTTATGAGTTCAAGCGTAAATACAATTGTTCTATTGTTATATATTTTTTTTTAACAAGCCTCAAGCGGTTGCCTGTAAAGGTATTAATAATTTCAATTAATTAAAATACGAAAATATTTTCAGTATAATTTAAAATGAACGTTCATAAGAATTTTTTCAGTTGTATTTAAGCATTCTGCTCTGAGACAATTAAATAAATTTATACAATTCAATTCACACAGTGACAGACAATAGTCTACACACACCCCCTGTTCCCGCTGCGTTAAAACACTTTACAACTTTAACTAAAAAGGTGTTTATGCAGCATTTTTTTAAGCCCTATTTCTAATCATAATAAACTAAAAATTTTCATACATTAATATAAAATAGCAGAGTTGTGGGGAAGGAACGTAAAAATAACATTGACATTGACTTTCTACAGACATTACACCCATAACCTATTTTAGTATAAACAAGTAAGGAAGTCTAAGTTCGGGTGAAACCTAACATTGCATACCCAGCTGTACACTTGAAATGCTGTTGTTGTTTGTGTGCTGAATAGTGGTAGAAGGCTGCGCAATAATACATATACATATGGTTCTATTCTGAACTGATTTTCGCTTAAAAGAAGCAAAAAGGATACAGAGGCTAACATCAATGACCTTGAGTGGGTAATAATGCAGTTTCCTTCAGATATGGGGATTTCCCTACTGTTTATTTTAAAATAAATGTATAACAGAACAATAAACATAAACACACAAGTGCAATTGTACTAAAAAGCGTTATTACAAAAAAAGGCAGGGTTATTAACGAAATTTTCCAAGTTTTAGTAGAAATAGCTTATTACCTGCTGTAATCGCTGGACGAGTTTAGCACATTTAACGCGTTTAAAAGTCCGAATTAATTATTAAAGGCAAAACGGTTTAAAAACGGAATAGTTACGAACGGTTTATTCTGCTGTAGTTTGGCCGGCTGACGACCAACGAATCATTCCTCTTAAATTCCTACAAACTATCAGCAGTAGAAAAAATATGACAGTACATTGACACGAAATTCAAATACAGGAAATTATATGCTAAGTTCTTATGATCTATAAAATATTTCAAAGTATAAGTACATAGGACAAATTATCTCATCAACAACACCTGCATCTACGAACTTTTACAAAATCTTTTGTATAAAAGAAGGCGATTTAACCGATTTCGTCCATTTTACTGAAAATATTTCCTGTTAAACACCAAATTTTTGGTCGAGTTATGGCTCCAGAAACGTTGGGAAATGCATTGTAAGAAAGGGGCAGTACCACGCCCATTTTTCAATATTTGAATTTTGTCCCATTTCTTGTTATAATGGCACAAAATCCGTGGTACAAAACTATTTTTCGCTAAGATTTAACTTATTATTTTTGCCTACGACCCTTTTTGAAGTCATTTATATAAAAGTGGGCGTGGTCCTTAACCAATCTTATCCATTTTTACTAGAAATATTTCCTGCTATAAGGAAAATATGTGTACCCAATTTTGTTACGATCCGTTAATTTTTCTTCGGGTTATGGCTCTCGAAACATTGAAAATTGCTTAGACAAAAAAAGGGCGGTGCCACACCCATTTTCAAAATTTTTAGTGTTTTCCAATTTAATGTTATAATTCAATTTAGAAAGTAAAATTCTATTGATACAAAGCTATTTTTCGCTAAGATATAGCTTATTATTTTCGTCTACGACCCTTTAAAAATCTTTTATATAAAAGTCCATTTCTCGTCCATTTTTTTCTAGAAATATTTCCTGCTACAGGAAAAATTTGTGTACCCAATTTTATTACGATCCGTTAATTTTTCTTCAGGTTATGGCTCCCGAAACATAGAAAATTTCTTAGTCATAAAAGGGGCGATGCCACGCCCATTTTTTAAAATTTGAAGTTTTTCCTATTTATTGTTATAAATCCACTTGGGAAATGAAATAAAAAATAAAAAATAAATAAATGTAAGGCGCGATAACCTCCGAAGAGATCTAAGGCCGAGCTTCTCTTCCAATTTGCGTCGTGCTCCTCTTGCTTTTCCCTACAAATTGGCCGGACGGGACCTACATGTTTTATGCCGACACCGAACGGCATCTGCATGGCAGATTAGTTTTCACAGAGAGCTTTTCATGGCAGAAATACACCCGGAGCGGTTGCCAAACACTGCCGTGGGGCGACCCCGCTTAGAAAAATTTTCTTCTAATTGAAAAACCTTATTTCTAAAATTTTGATGTTGCTTTGCCCGGGGTGTGAACCCACGGCACACGGTGTGGTAGGTGGAGCACGCTACACGCTACCATCATACCACGGTGGCCGCCATGCCTCACGCTTTTTACTCTGAATTAAATTATTCTGTTAATAACTTAAATTTTATTATAATTTTTTTTTGAGGTGATTAACTATAAATGATTGTTTGACCTTCTACTACTGTTATATAAACTCTTTTTAATTGAAAATTAATTTTTATTTTTTAGTTCGGTTAGCTATAAAAGCGTGTTTTTTCAGTTTTTTTAAACTATTATTTATTTTTAATTAGCGGTCCATGGATGAATCTAACCCCACGGCACCGAATAGGGTCAAGACGCAGGGAGGCTGGACGCGGTCTTTCACCGAAATTGCCAAGGGTCGGCAGATCATTGGCATTATAGACGAGAGCAGCGAAGACGGCAGGTTCCCGAAAAATTAAATTAAATTTTATTAATAACTTAATTAACTATCGTTAACCTTATGTCACCCCACCATCACATTATTGCATTGTCATCGAGCCTTGATGCGTGTGCAAAGTTTCAATCAAACTTATGGTCATAAGGCCAATTGACCTTATGGCCGTTGACCTTATGTCACCACACCATCACATTAATGCATTGTCATCTGTCCTTGATACGTATGCAAAGTTTCAAATTAATCAGACTTCTAAAAACCGGTGAAAATTAAGCTCAAATATTCCGTTACATACATACATAGATACAGGCCAAGCTAATAAAAGCGTGTTAAAAATGTTTATCAACTTCCGGTTCAGATAGTACTTCATATCGACTGCTGAGTGGAATACCACCCTATCTCGACCGCCGTTTCGAAAACGCCCTATCTCAGAGTTTGTTTGAAGAACGCTCTATCTCAGAATTTTTTCATAAAGCTTATGGCAAAATGTATTGAATTTGAACTCAGATAAGACGTTCTTGAAACAAATTCTGAAACAGGGCGTTATTCAAACGTTTTCTGAGATGGGGCGTGTTCGAAACGGCAACCGAGATAGGGTAATAATCCACTCTTTGTAATAAAGAAATGCTTTGAATTGACTTTCACAATTAACACTTGTGTTAAAGTGAACAAGACAATTTAATTATTTTTGTTTAAATGAAACAATTTTTTCATTTGTTTATAAAATTATAATCTTTTTTGAATCAAAATTCAAAAATAACAGTCTCTGGATAATCCCAAAAAATAACGGGATTCCGGGATTGCCATTTTAAAACCCGAAATACCGGTGCTATACTGTTTCCAGTGGTAGAACCTGTTTCTATACCCAGTTAAGCAGAGCTCGCAGAGTATATTAACTTTGATTGGATAACGGTTGGTTGTACAGGTATAAAGGAATCGAGATAGATATAGACTTCCATATATCAAAATCATCAGTATCGAAAAAAAATTTCATTGAGCCATGTCCGTCCGTCCGTCTGTCCGGTAACACGATAACTTGAGTAAATTTTGAGGTATCTTGATGAAATTTGGCACGTAGGTTCCTGGGCACTCATCTCAGATCGCTATTTAAAATGAACGATATCGGACGGTAACCACGCCCACTTTTTCGATATCGAAAATTTCGAAAAACCGAAAAAATGCGATAATTCATTGCCAAAGACGGATAAAGCGATGAAACTTGGTAGGTTGGTTGACTTTATGACGCAAAATAGAAAATTAGTAAAATTTTGGACAATGGGCGTGGCACCGCCCACTTTTAAAAGACGGTAATTTAAAAGTTTTGCAAGCTGTAATTTGGCAGTCATTGAAGATATCATGATGAAGTTTGGCAGGAACGTTACTACTATTACTATATATGTGCTAAATAAAAATTAGAAAAATCGGATGAAGAACACGACCACTTTAAAAAAATTTTTTTAAAGTGAAATTTTAACAAAAAATTGAATATCTTTACTGTATATAAGTAAATTATGTCAACATTCAACTCCAGTAATGATATGGTGCAAAAAAATACAAAAATAAAAGAAAATTTCAAAATGGGCGTGGTTCCGCCCTTTTTCATTTAGTTTGCCTAGAATACTTTTAATGCCATTAGTCGAACAAAAATTTACCAATCCTTCTGACGGTAACTGTTTTCTATGAAAATGGGTGAAATCGGTTGAAGCCACGCCCAGTTTTTATACACAGTCGACCGTCTGTCCTTCCGCTCTGCCGTTAAAACGATAACTTGAGCAAAAACCGATATATGTTTACAAAACTCAGTTCGCGTACTTATCTGAACTCACTTTATCTTGGTACAAAAAATGCTCGAAATCCGACTATAACCGCGCCCACTTTTTCGAAATCGAAAATTACGAAAAATGAAAAAAATGGCATAATTCTATACCAAATATGAAAAAAGGGATGAAACATGGTAATTTGATTGGTTTATTGACGCAAAAAATAATTTTAGAAAAAACTTTGTAAAATGGATGTGACACCTACCATATTAAGTAGAAAAAAATTAAAAAGTTCTGCAGGGCGCAATCAAAAGCCCTTGGAATCTTTGCAGGAATACTGTTCGTGGTATTACATATATATATAAATTAGCGGTACCCGACAGATGATGTTCTGGGTCACCCTGGTCCACATTTTGGTCGATATCTCGAAAACGCCTTCACATATACAACTAAGGGCCACTTCCTTTTAGAACCCTCATTAATAACTTTAATTTGATGCCCATATCGTACAAACACATTATAGAGGCACCCCTGGTCCACCTATATGGCGATATCTGGAAAAAGCGTCCACATGTAGAACTAAGGACCACTCCCTTTTAAAATACTCATTAACACCATTCATTTCATACCCATATCGTACAAACACATTCTAGAGTCACAGCTGGTCCACCTTTAGAACTATGGTCGACTCCCCTTTAAAATACTCTTTAATACCTTCCATTTGATACCCATGTCATACAAACACATTCCAGGGTTACCCTAGGTTCATTTTCCTACATGGTGATTTTCCCTTATTTTGTCTCCAAAGCAATCAGCTGAGTATGTAATGTTCGGTTACACCAGAACTTAGGCTTCCTTACTTGTTTTTCTTATTTTCTGTCCCAAAATTTCCCAGATATGTTCACTAATATGTATGTATTTAATGGTTTTGAAGCCCAGTAAAGCAGTGCATCCTTAACAATATGTGCCGTGTGATTTGTATCGTCATCCTGCTAAAGGATAAAACGAAACTGCATATACCTAAAAATTTTGCGGCAATGCTTTTGTACTTTCTAAACAACGAAAGTATGCGATGTATACAGACTTCTGTCCATCACTGTATATTAAAACGTCTTTTTTTACTCAACTAAATTTCACATATTTTTCTAAACAAAAAAAGATTTATAAATAAATGTGCTAATGTGTGATTTTTGTAATCTTACAACAACAAAATACAACAATACGTTACAACAACAATAAATATAAGCAGTTGGTGGACTATGAATATTTGCTATTAACAAAGTTATCGAAAATTTACTCAAAATATTAACACGTCTTTTATCTTCCACACTTCTACATATGTCAATATTTTTCTTTCTACCCAAGCGATAATGTCTGTGCCTAATTGTCGCTCCCTATTTACATATTTGTATGTAAATACATACATAGTTATTACTAGTAATTGTAGCCCAAAATATATCAATCACCTTATGCTTATTCGTCTCCTAACCCAGTCTGCATTTTTAACCGTAGAAGAGTGCTATTAGGTAAAGCTAGATTTGATTAAATTTTTTTGATAATCGATTTTTTCCGATTTGATTCTCAATAAAAAATCGATTTAATCAATTAAATCGAATCGAAAAAAGTGTATTCCTGCCAAATTGCTTATACGATTTTGACTGTTTCATAAAGCTCGCCAGTTCCTTCCTCGTTTCGTTAACTGACGCTAATTGGCAACATCACATGGTTCTTCACTTGGGCATCCGCCGGAGGGGGATTATAAGAGTATTCGACATATAAATCTCATATTATAACTGTCCCGATGTATGGATCAAAGTTATGGTCCGTATCGAGAGACGATGGGATAGCCCTTTTGGAGCGTTCGAGATAAAAGTCTTGCCGACGTTTCTCTCTGTTTTGTTAACTTCTAGGTCATGTCATGATATGTCATGAGACGCTCAGAAACGATTCCGTATTATGAAGCAGACGAAGGGGGGACCCCCACTAAGAATACTTGATCTCCCTTGGTATTCGCAATTGGTGTCAGCTATGTTGAAACTAACCCTAGTTGTCGTGTTTGTTACGAAACGCTAAAATCGCCTCGGTGGTTAAGCACCAATAGACGGTGATGATGAAATTTCTTCATCTTTCTTCTTTCACACGAAGCCACCAACACAATGACGCATAGTCTTTGTTTATGGCTCTGAATTAATTCGATTTTTTCTCCTCTGTCTAACAAAAGTCTGCAACTAAATTGAAAAACTATGCGTCAGTTGAGCTAAATTTATAATATAATTACAAAAAAATTTTACCTACTTTTACTGTCAGGTGATCAAAAAACAAAGGTTCAAAAAATCGAATGATTCTAAAACAAATCGATTCTTCATTCCTTTAAAAAAGATCGATTAGGTCCAATAAAAATCGAATCCAAATGTAGCTCTATTACTAAGGCCCTGTTATTTTGTGCGAGTTTAAGTTTGGCTGCTTTAACTGAGATTAACAGTACAATTTTATGTTATCGACTATTCATTGGAAATCCAAATTTTATATACATGGGTCTAATTAAAAGTTTCTATGTGATTTGTTGAATGAGGATAAAACGAAATACCTGCTGTCATCTAGCAAAGAGTCAGCGCATAAGCGCCTTGGCAACCACGCTACTCTTGGTAGCCATAATTTCGAAATAGTAAAATACTTCGTTTATTTGGGAACCAGCATCAAAACTAACAACAACATCGTGTCTGAAATCCAGCGAAGAATCTCTCTAGCCAATAAATGCTACTTAGCACTAGGTAGGAAATTGAAAAGTAAAGTTCTCTCTCGGCAAACGAAAATCTTACTCTACAAGTCACTATCGTACCGGTCCTGCTATATGGTACAGCAGCATGGACCATGAAAACATGAGATGAACTCTGGGAGTGTTCGAGAGAAAAGTTCTTCGAAAGATTTATGGATCTCTACGCGTTAGCGATGGCGAGTAACGAAGAAGATTTAACGATAAGCTGTACGAGCACTACACAGACATCAACATAGTCCAGCGAATTAAAACGCAGGGGCTGCGCTGGCCAGGCCATGTTATGCGAATGAAAGACGACGCTCCGGCCAAGAAAGTGTTTCTATCGGAACCCGCCTATGGAAGCAGAGGTAGAGGGCGGCCGCCACTCCGCTGGAAGGACCAGGTGGAAAGCGATTTAAACTCCCTTGGTGTGACCAATTGGCGCCGCTTGGCAGAGCAAAGAAGCGACTGCCGCTCCTTGTTGGACGGCCATAACCGTTTAAAAGGTTAAGTGCCAATTAAGTAAGTAAGTAAAGTGATTTATGCATAGTTTATCTATGTGCATATATCGAGATTATCTTTATATTCTAACTGGTAATTTAATAACTAGATTCCCCGTATAAATTTTCCCATTGACAAACGGTAATTTTGAGCAAGTTCTAGGTAGGTATGCCTATCGTAATAGGCGACTAAAATACCATATTCAAGAGGCTGTGTAGCGCAACCCTTCAGGTTGCCAGCGCTATATATAGCTTCTCCAAACCCAATTGTCAACCTCGCCTATCCGCGGCGAATCCTGTTTCACTAAAAGGCGAGGCTCTGGCGACCCCAAGCTCCTCATGGAACTTGGGGTGGGGAGGGAAGGATGACCTGAAGTTTTAATTTGGCCATATAAATCGTTCTCGAAATGGTCGGGCTAGCACCTTATTGCTGCTGGGTTACCGGAGCGTACCGCATCTGTATCCGGCAAAGGACCATCACATCGATAACACTCCCCAAAGCCTTCGGGGAGAAACCTTATCGCTACAACAACAACAACAATATGAGAAAGTTCTAGAGATGTCGCTACCTTTTCCTACGCCTTGAGATGATTATCGAATTTCCTCTTTGAACGGAAACATGAAAATGTGTGTCAACGTGTAGATGAACATTTGTGGATTTATTTAAGATTAGTGCATGCGTGAACATGGCCCTATGACTTAAAGCTCCTATTTACGAAAAATCCTAGCCAAAACGACGGAACGAGTTTAGATGAAATTTGGCATACAAATAGGCAATAAGTAGTCTGCAAGCATCTGCCGGGGGTCTTTCTCACCTTTGAAAGTAGTTTCACTTTAATCGGTTTTATGGCTGAACCACACCACAATTGATGGATGTATTTGGACAAGCTTGGCTCACGAATAGCGTATATACTGGCTTTTTTTTCTGGGAAAACGCTGAGCGTTTCCACTTCCTTTGGGAACAGTAACTGTTTAATCTCTATAACTTTAAGTATACAAACTTAATCGATGGTATTGCATTTGGCAAAATAGGTTAAAATCACCAAGCTGTTAAGAGCCAATGAATGATAATAATGTTGAACTCACACAAACCTTCCACCCAGATGACTTTAGGGGAGTTCAGGAAGACAGTAACCAATTGTTTCCCCTAAGTTTTCTATCGAGTTCAAAAATATGCGGGACAAACCTTTTTATAATCTTTTAAGAATAAGATAAACGTAATTATACTCAGCTGAGCAGAGCTGACAGAGTATATTAATTTTGTTCGCATAACGGTACCCCGTAACGGCATAAACTAATCGAGATAGATATAGACTTCTATATATCAAAATGATCTGGGCGAAAAAAGAAATTAATTTAGCCATGTCCGGCCGCCCGTCTGTCCGTAAACACGATAACTTGGGTAAATTTTGAGGTATCTTAATGAGATTTGGTATGTAAGTACCTGGGTACTCATCTCAGATCACTATTTAAAATAAACGAAATCGGACTATAACCACGCCCACTTTTTTTATATCGAAAATTTCGAAGAACCGAAAAAGTGCGATAATTCATTACCAAAGACGGATAAAGCGATGAAACTTGGTAGGTGGGTTGACCTTATTTCGCAGAATAGAAAATTAGTAAAATTTTGGACAATGGTGGCACCGCCCACTCTTAAAAGAAGGTAATTTAAAAGTTTTGTAAGCTGTAATTTGCCAGATGACTATGTAATGTTCGGTTACACTCGAACTTAGCCCTCCTTACTTGTTTTTGATTAGAAAACGTACGGGATTACTTTCAAGTTTGGTGCCTATCTACACTCAAAAGGCGAAAATCCCTTAGAACATGCAAAATGAGAGTGATTTTTTGCTTTCGAAATATTTTTTTAGTTAGTTTGTACGTTTGCCCTCCTAATAACATTGGTTTACAGCCAAAATGCACCAGAGACGCTATTATGAAATTCCTATATAAAATCACCCCCTGATTTCGAAAATCAAGGTTATTTTTAATTCTATGCTAACGTTTTTGAGATATTTACGAATAACGGTTTTTTCCAAAAAAAAAAAAAAAAAAATTGGGTCCACTTTATCATATATATCTCAAGAACGAAATGAGCAATTCCAAAACGGTTTTAGGGGTTTTAAAGGCAATACAATTTTCTATAAACTGTTCACTACTAGGCCCTGAAGATTCAAAGATAACGAACAATCATTACGGATTTTTTCCATTTTTTTGTAAAAATATAAAAAAATTTGTATTTTGCGAGGAAGGATCTCGAAAACTTTAAATTTTTTTGCAAATTAGTTTTTTTCTCTCTAAGCTCTGTTTTGTTACAAAAAAATAAGCTTTCACTTAACAAAATCGATGAACTAATACAAAAGTTATAAGCATTCATGTAAATATTCACATTTAATACTTAAGTAGCCTACTGGTACATATGTGTTAATATTCGCTAACTAACTGATATACGATTCGATTTTGTTGAATGAAAGCTTATTTTTTTGTAAGAAAACAGAGCTTAGAGAGAAAAAAACAAATCTGCAAAAACAAAAAAAAAAGGTTTTCGAGATCCTTCCTCGCAAAGCATAAATTTTTTATATTTTTACAAAAAGTGTTGTATGCACAGTTTATAGCAAATTTTATTACCTTTTAAAAGCTTAAAACCCTTTTGGCACTGCTCAATTCGTTCTTGAGATATATATGATTAAGTGGACCCAATTTTTTTTGGAAAAAACCGTTATTCGTAAATATCTCAAAAACGTTACCATAGAAATAAAAATAACCTTGATTTTCGAAATCAGGGGGTGATTTCACATAGGAATTTCATAATGGCGTCTCTGGTGCAGAAAAAAATTGGAATTTCTGATCCAGTGTAATTAGTGTTAATTAAATAAATTTCTTTATTCTAAATTTCCATTAAGAATGTAAATGCACTGATCAAATATTATTTAATATTGTTAGTTTACAATGAAATAGATGCTTTTCCCATTTAATAAACATTCAATAGATTACCAAAATATTATAAGCGGAAGGAAAACCAAACTAGTTCGAAAAAGCACTAGTTACCACTTTAATTTTATAACTGGCATCAAACTAGTAGAAAAAAAACCAAACTTGAATCAAGTAAAACTCAAAGTTCTACATCTAATGTCTAATGTCAGTTCATCCACACCACATGCTTTTATGTCATCTTTGCTGTCATCTTTGCCGCACCCGGCACGATTTTTCCAGTCCAGCGGCGTTAAAATTTTTATATTTCTTAAGATTTTACTAAAAATGTTTTAAAATTCACATCTCGTGCCATGGCAGTTGCGTAAAAATTAATTTTTGTCATGAAAAGCTTCCTAGCGCAGGTTCATCTGCCTTTTAGGGAAAAATAAAAAGGAAGCATGATGTAAATTCAAAGAGAGCTTCGGCCAAAATACATATATGAAGGTACTAGTTTATGCGCGTGGGTTTCACCCCACGTTTCTATAAAAATATGCAAAATAAATAACACAAATTTTAAGGTTGTGTTTTTGCGAATTTAGGTACTGCGGACAACCATAGGATATACAATATTTTTTTAAAATATTATTTGGAGTATAAATAAAAAGATTTTTCGATGAGCCAAGTATGGAGCAGGCTACTTATAATTGGCCATGGGTGAAACATGAGATTGAATCGTGATATAGCTAATGACTGTCCTTGAGCTTTATTGACAGACATTGCGAAAACCAAACTAATGGAGTCCTTGGTACGAAAACTTTGTTGTTTTCGAAATTTCCCGATAAAATCATTGCTTCAATGACATTTGGTAAATATTTTGTGATGATAAGCCTTGTCCCATTGCATAAGCGCGTAGGATCCAAATTACGAAGCATAATTATTATGGTCCCTTTTTTAAAGATCAATCGATGAGGAGGAATTCCTGGTGGCTCCAAGGAGTTAAGAAGCTCAACCTGATAATGCACAGCTTGCGAGACTGTGTCAATGAATCGATAAGTTGTCTCGTTTGTTTGAATTTTATATAGATATAGAAGATGTAGCCCTTTGTACCCATATGGGAACTTATGAATATTAGGCCCCTTTCGGTTCAGACACACAACCAGATTGTTTGCCAAGCCATCAAATCTATTTGATGTAAGTTGTTTTCCCGCTTTTCAAAAAGTAATTTAGGTTCGGTATAGGGCTCCGCATTTTTCTTAAATAATTCGATTCCATCCCCTGTAATCTTTTTTATTTTACTCATTTCGCTGCCTTTTTTAATATTTAGGGATTAATCGCACGATTTTTTACAGGGTACATACACATGCATGACACATAGACATATTGTTTGTTGTTTTCTAGTAAATTTGTTTTACTTGTTTTTTTTTGGTTATTGATAATTAAGTATTTGGACTACATTATACCTCTCTTTTACTTAATAGCATAAACGGCATTTGTTTATCTAATCAATCACACGGCGGCGTAACTATGCATGTACATATGTAAGTAGGAGAGCGGGAAATAGTGAGATAATTAAGGTAGTAGGTACTACATTAAATTATCGAAACTACTTTGGTTAGGCGGCGGCGTGAACAAATGGTCTAGTAATGCATAGAAAATTGATCGGTTGATACGAGAGCACTGGCATAGCCATGCGAAATTACGACCACGAAATCGTCGCCGCGCCTATATTACCTGATAACCGTACCAATGGCCAAACGAACGCAGTCAAGCCCGTGGCGCCTATATCAAACCACGTTACGATGAGACGTACAAAATTTGTAATTATTCTTATAAGCCTTGGAATTTTCGCCACCTTCCTGCTTATCGTTCATATATACAGCAATTCACCAGAATTTAACCAATACAGAATTTTACGCGCTTATCAGCATCAGATCGATAATGAATTGATATCAGTGAAATCAGAAAGGCGTCCACGTACCATACTCTTTTGGACAAGTTTTTTTGCGGATAAACGCTGGAGTTTGGACGAAGACACTGTGGGCCTTGATTATTTTCGTGATGTTTTACATTGTCCTGAATATCATTGTGAGCTAACAAACAATCGTGACTTTTTACCCACCGTTGAAATGTTCGACGCCGTGCTCTTCCATACAGCAGAACCCTTTCCACTTATACAATCAGTACCTAGTAAACGTTCAGCCCATCAACAATATCTATTTGCTTTAATGGAACCACCCGGTGAGACAAAACATGTACTTTCTGACGAAGAGGGCTTTTACAATTTAACTATGAGTTATCGTCTCGATTCGGATGTGGTATGGCCTTATCAGTTTATTGAGGACATTGAGACTGGAGAATTAGTTGCACCTGCTATACACGCTAAATGGCGTCAAGTACCTACGGATTGGAATGATACGATTATAGAGCAATTGTGGAAAGGTAAATCGAGAATGGCTGCTTGGTTTGTATCGCATTGTGACACATTATCGAAGCGGGAAAAATTGGCTGAAGCACTACAAGACCATATTGATGTTGACATATATGGGAAATGTGGTAATTTCAGGTGAGTTAACTAAGATTTTAGATTAATCGTGCTACAATCCACTGCGGTCCGGATTAGGTTAAATAACTATTGCTTGGCCTTGGTTAAACTCATCTCTAGTAACACTATTCACATTTCGAGCTTATAATGCAACTAAATTTTGATAGGCTGTTACGCATAGCTTGACCTTTCATAAATTGGGCTCGTCTACAAATTTCGAACGCTTGTGTATGTGTGTGTGTTTATTAGGCGTCCTAAGTTCTCAAGAAATCTTGACGAAATTTTCATGTACATTCACGTGATCTTTCAGTATTTGCACAACTACATATATAAAATTTTGGAGAAGTTGGCGGGGCTATGCCTTCTGGCAATAGCCAAAAAATTCATATCTGTAAGACTGAAATGAGTAATGCTTGGGTATATGTACCCTATATGTACCTTAGGGTGGTCGTTATAAATCAAATAATAATTTTTTTTAGTCTCAACCTTCAGTCCCCGAGATGGATGGATGGATGGAGGATTTTATTCAGCGCCTTCTCGAAAGACCGGCACGTGCACTCGAAAGCGATTGAAGCTTACCCGTGCGTCTTCAAACCTGGTATGCCTACTTTCGAACAAATCTTCACGCCAAACTCCACCGAGCTGGTGCTCAAAATCTCAAGGATCTTGTGCAAGCCTTACGATATTAAACAAAAATAGCTGATTCTATCTCTTACTAGAGAAGACTCAAGGCTCAGGATGGGGGACATTATATGACACTGCCTTCGGGAAGCACGCGCTTATGAAATAGGTTTTGGTGAGAAACAGATCATCAGTAACAGCATACTTATGTACATAGAAAGTGATAGATGCAGGAAGACACAGCGGTAGAGATGTTAAAGCTAGGTCAATTATCTCATAACATGAATAATGATGCTTTAATGAGTTTCTGCCTCAGTTCGTCGAACAAATTCTGCTAACACTACTCTACAGTCGGCACAATAAAGGTTATGATCTACGTCACAACGAATATGAATCCCAATCCAACTACTCATACACCCGTAATTTCTTTATATGAATTGTCAAGTTTCAGATTTCGGACAGAAGTTTTAGTACAACTAGTTCAAATGTAACCCTTAAGTTTTGCTTTAATTATGGTTGGTAAAAAGAATATAAATGACGCCCAACGTATTGGATTAGTATATGGATTAAATGGGAGAGAAAATGGATTTGTTACCTGGCACCTCAAACAGCAAAATTAAATAAAAAATTCTAATCTGCCTGAAGTCAGTCAGAAAATTGTAGTTGAAATCCAGTATTTTCTTTGACTATAGTACAACAATAAGAGTGACCTTATTTCACATCTGGGAATTTTTAATTAGGGTGTCTGCTATTTACTTCAAAAATAATTGATTGCCACTTCTTTGTATGAACTGGATGAGGTAAGAAAAAAATTATTGCAAAAGTACAAGAGATTTACGTATGTATATACAAAGTCTGATAGTTCTTCTAGGGCATAAACTAAAAATTTCACAGCCTCTGCAATTTCGAAAACCAAATTTGTAAATAACGGACACCCTAATACATATGTCGATAGATACGTGCATACATAGATATTGCATGTGAAAATTTGTTCACAATTTCATTTCATATATATGTATATAATCCCATGCCTGCTATCGCAAAAGGTGTTAAAAGCGTAATTATTAGAGAATATTTATCGAAAACCTGATAACATAGAGATTTTAGTTATTGTAAGACCATTGTACCTAATTTCGTTTTAACACATTTACATATGTATGGCCTATGTTTACACTACATAAGTAAATGTACATATTATATATATGTATATGTATGTAAGCATTTCAGAATTGAGTACTTAACCCTCGAGAACACGCGCTATGAGCATTTTGCTCAAGCAATTTTTCATTTCGCGAAATTTCTATGTTCTATGGAATTCTGGCACTTATTGTGGTGAGTACCTTCACTATTAGTTGTGCTTCGTACTTTGACGAGCATTTATTTCGATTAGTGCACGATCGGTGTGTAGGTGGGTTGTTGATTTTTAAGAGCGGCATTTTGCTCATTGCGCGAGAAACAATAGCCGTGTTTTTTAACACGCGTATATCCGTTTACGCTTAAACTTTATATTGACTGCTAAGAGACAAACTATAAATACACCTCTGAAATTGCTGCGCATAAATTTTGTCCTACTAAATTTCAATACGCATTATACTCAGATGTAACTGAAATATGTGTCTTTGTTTCACCCTGTACACTAATTCTATGTATTATATGTGTGTCCACAATTCATCGCAACTGATTCAGCTATATGTTATACCCTATGGCCATCAGAGCGTTGCGTCTCCGCTTTTCGGTACACCCTGTTGCTGTAGCTAGTTGTTTTACCACAGCCGCTAGATGGGTCTCCTAAGCATTATCTAAGCGAAGATAGGCGTTTTTTAACACGCGCAAACGAAACGTATACGCGCGTGTTAAAAAACACGGCTAATGTAAGTGATTCAAGATTTATCTTTTTTGTTGAAAACCTCGGTTTTAACTCTAAGATTACTTTCTTTCACAATATTTATATTAGTATTTCCTAGTGTTGGTCAAATGGAACGAAAACGTCGTCGTTGTGCAAAAGATACTTCACAACTTGCTGCCTGGTTGGAAGAAGTGTTAGACGATGATAGCTCGGGTTATGATGAAAATGAATTATTTTCAGATAGTGATGGTGAAACAATAAATAGTGACCACAACACTGACTCTGAACAATCCGCTGAGAAGGAGGAGGAGGAAGAGGAGGAGGGCGGCATTTGTGAGTATACTGAGATACCACGAGGTAGACGCAGTGTGTATTGGGGAAAAGATAAGTGCACCAATTGGGCACTTGGTCAACCCCTTCGCAATGTTCGTACGAGGCAGTGTAATATAATAACACACTTGCCAGGAGTTAAAAGTATAGCAAAAAATGCTCGAAATCCATCAGAATGTGTGGCTTTGTTTTTGTCGAATACTTTGATAGAAAAAATTGTGACATATACAAATATATATATTGAAAAAATTAGAGGCACTTATGCACGTGATAGGGATTGCAAATCGACAGATGCGGTTGAAATAAATGAATTTATTGGCATCCTTTACATGGCTGGACTAAAAAAAATGAATCATTTGAATTTAAAAGAGATGTGGCTTCAAGACTCAACTGTTCCTGATATTTTCAGAGCCGCAATGTCCATAACTCGTTTTTTGTTTTTGCTCCGTGTTGTTCCATTTGATGACATTGACTCTCGCTTACAGAGAATCGAAACTGATAACTTAGCAGCTTTTCGTGAATTATTTGAAACATTTAATAAGTCTTGCAGTGACTGCTATATTCCTGGAGAGTATTGTACTATTGATGAAATGCTTGAATCCTTTAGAGGACGCTGTAAATTCAGAGTATACATCCCTAGCAAACCGGCCAAATATGGCTTAAAAATTAAGGCTTTAGTTGACTCAAGAACATTTTATACTTGCAAAATGGAAGTTTATTGTGGTAAACAGCCAAGCGGTCCTTATGAGCTCGATAATTCAGCTGCGAGTATAGTGAAAAGGGTTGCTGCCCCAATTTTGAATAGTGGAAGAAACATTACCATGGATAATTATTTTACTTCAATACCTTTATCAGATTAACTATACAAACAACATAGAACGACCGTTGTGGGTACAATAAGAAAAAATAAAATGGAAATTCCACCTCAATTTATTTCAACAAAAGGAAGGCCGCAACCACATACAATGACTGCATTTGCCGAAAACAAGGTTCTTGTCTCTTACGTTCCAGTGAAAAAAAACGAAAAAAGTTGTACTTATGCTATCATCTCTTCATACCGATGGCCAAGCTAATGATGAAACATCTGATGAGAAACCCGAAGTAATAACTTTTTACAGCCAGACGAAAGGGGGTGTAGACACTGTTGACCAAATGAAAGGCACATATTCAGTTTCCAGGAAAACCTGCAGGTGGCCAATGCGCCTCTTTTTCACGCTAATTGACATTGCTGGCATAAACGCACAAATTATTTACAAATCAAATACAGGCAATTTAACTCAGAGGAGGACGTTTCTGAAGGAAATTGCTCTCGAGCTAATAAAGCCACATATTTCTAATCGGCAGGCCATAAAAACTTTACCTCTTGATTTAAGAAATACTATGGATCGCATTGTACCAGCAAAAGAACCTGAAAACCAACACGTGCAACCTGGTTTTTGCGAGCTTTGCCGCAGGAGTAAAAACAGACGTTCAAAAAAAGGCTGCACTTTATGTGGAAAATTACTTTGCACGGAACACGTTAAGTATATGTGCCCATATTGCTTCGAAAGCAACGTAAATGGCAATCTTACCGAAGACTGATTTTCGTATTTTATTTATTTATTTTGTTACAAGCATTTTTTTTGTTAATATACTAAAGTATGAATGTAAAATTTTTGGTTATGTTTTGATTGAATGAATTTATATAATTTTACAGTGTGAATTTCTTAAATAAATACATAATTGCAAAAAAAAAATCTTTGGTACTATAACTATGTTAAAAAGGAAATATTTAAAAATCGTAATCCATTAAAAAGTTACATTGTTACATGAAGTGAGCAAAATGCTCATGCGCGAGAATCCGTGCTATCTTACGAGGCGCGTGTTCTCGAGGGTTAATATTTTACTTTACGTCATCAATCTGTATATTAATACCCTAAGAAAATTTCCATACAATCAATTGACAGACGGCTTCGCATGGTTAGCATACGTAAAATCATATAAAAGTTATATGAATCGATTCGTATGCATCAGTCGCAGTGCATAGTCCTATTTTTGTTAACAAATATCACTCTATTTGTTTATAATTAATAGAAAAAGTTTTTTGTAAATCCAACAATCTCTCCAAATATCGATATTTACTTTCTTGCACAAAAGCGCGCCATCTGTGGACCAATTATGTAAGTGCTCTAAAACACAAACCTACATAAGCGTACGCGCTAGACGGTGAAAGATTAAAACATGGCTTCCCATTGTTGCCACTTACCTATAATAACCTCTACCAAAATCCTAAAAAATTGTTCCAAAATAATTTTTAGCGTACCAAAAAATCTTAAATAGAATTAATTTTTGACCGGCCCATTTTTTGTGGCAAATTTCACTTACACGTAAATACATAGGTCTTTATTTAACAGATGCTTTGTTTTTTATTTTAGTTGTTTTCAAAAAAACATGAAAACAAAAATAATGAGTTAACTCTTGTAGAAACTTACTAAATTTATTTATAACAATTAATGGAAAATTTTCCCGAAAATGTTTTTGCATTTGCAGATTTATCCTCATTTTAGATAAAGTAGGTCTAATATTGAACAAAAAAAAGTTACAAAAATATAACATTAAATTTTTTATATTGTCTTTTATGCTAATTTATTTTATTTCTTATTTTATTTTATTATATATTCTTTTATTTCAACTTAGTTTATTATTATTTAAATGCAACTTGACTGAATAGGACAATTTTACGTTGTATATTAAATGAAAAAAAAAAACACGTCCTTTGGTTTTAGGTGAAAACGGCAACCGGCATCATGGCAGCCGTATTGCATAAGCAGTATATTACCCACTATATTTATTATTAGGCTAACTTTGTTGGATTATATATCCATTAATCGGATGCTTAGATCCCATAACCCTAATTTGTTTATGCAGCTTAAAGTTATGAAATTAATTTCATTTTAGTAAATATGTTTGCGTGAATAATCCAATGTTTTTGTTTGTTTTTATTTTCTTTCTAATTTATTCTGCTTTGTTATATCTTAGTATTATATCGTACACAGATGATATTTTAATGTAGATATGGTCATATATATTCATTAAATGGAGTGTTTACAAATTTAATACAAATTAATTACGTGCATAGATCTCAATGGGAGTCCCAACATTAAATATCCGAACATTAGAATCTTCATATTTCCCTAGTGATAACATTAAAACCCGGAAAAAGTCTAAGTGCACTTATTGCGTTTTTATATGGAACTGTTTGTTCACTTCAATTAATTTTCTCGTAATTTAAGTACTTTATTTTTTTCTTTAATAAAAATTTTGTTTAGTAAACTCTGCCTTCTTTCTCATTACATAATATATATTATTATATTTTTATTTTATTTTTTATGAAGGTATACTCTATTCTACTCGAAATTTTCGTTTTGTGTCACACTTACATATTACATATGTATGTATTTATACAAATTTAGCAGACCCGTCAGACGTTGTTCTGCCCTAAATTTGGTCTATCCTCTATTTTCCATCTAACTATCAGTTTTGCCAAGTCAATGCAACTAAATCGAATATCACAATGAAAATTACTTTAAAGCTCTCAGCAACAACTTTCATTTGATATCCATATTACACACACATTGAAGGGGTATCAAGGTCCAGGTTTTGCCCATATATTGAGACCCTAGTCACCCAGCGGTATAAAAATTTCTCTGTACTAAAGCACTCATCAACAGCTTCAATTTGATACCCATAATGTAAAAACACATCCTAGTGTTACCCTGATGCACGTTTTGGCCTATATCTCGAGATTCTTCACAAATAGTATGAAAACTACCCTGTACTAAAGCACTCATCAACAGCTTACATTTGTTATCCATATTCTATAAACACATTCTAGGGGTACCCGCGTCCACGTTTTCGCTTATATCTCGAGACCCTAGTTACCCGCGGGTACGAAAAATACCCCGTATCAAAATACTTATAAACAGCTTACATTTGATACCCATATTGTACAAACATATCCCAGGATTACCCAGGTTCACGTTTTCATCTCAAGACCCTATCCAGAACGGGATAAAAATTATCCTATGTCTGTCTCCTGGTTCTAAGCTACCCCTCCACCAATTTTCAGCCAAATATGTTCATCCGTTACTTCCTCTTGAATCACTCGTTTTCTATTAAAATAAGCGCATTAAAATCTGATGCGTATTTTTAAAGGTTTAAGCATTCAAAGGGACATAGGGACAGCAAAAGCGACTTTGTTTTATACTATGTAGAGATGTACCAAAAATTTTTGAATATAAAGATATTGCATGCGCGAACTTCGGTGGAAAGCAGCGGAGCGTAACAAAATTTTAGTAGGTCACTTTCACCACACCAAAAAGTTTAACACAATTTTTAACATAATTTAAGCACAGAAATACACTGTTTGGAGTTTTAGTGAGTAAAAGTTAAAATTCTGAACACATTATCTGAATAAAAAGTGTACAAATAATTATTAAATAACAAATACAGACAGTGGCAGTTTAACAAATTCTGCTGTGGTAAGTGGTGAATGTGACCTACTAGAATTTTGTGAAGCTTGCCTCACACGATTTTTCGTCTATGCAAAGATTTTAAAAATTATAAGATGGTACATTGTAGACTTGTAAAACTTTGTGGAACGGCTGCGCGAGGAATTCACCATACTTTTTGCTATGCTGTCCGCCTCAACATAGCTGATTTTTTAAGGCTGTTTAACTCTGTAATCTTTGCTGTAATTTATTTTGCTTTTGGAAAAATGACCTATTTGAAATAAGCTGGCTGAAAAATGTTGGCATAACAGCTTAAGTTAAATCAACAATGGAAAATTTGAGCAGATGTGGCAATTTCGCGCGTTCGTTGAACGAAATTTTGACTATCTATTGATCATCACTAGGAAATTAAGCAGCACTTTAGCAATACTACTGTTATTATTTGGCTGCTCAAACACACCCATATTAATTGTGCATTAAATATAAAATATACAACTCAAAAATGGCTCCGGTTGTTATGTCCGCAACATTTATTTGGTTCAAATACACAACCAATAATAGCCAAAGCCATAATAATTTACACGGGTCATCAATTCTTTCTCTGATTCAAAAGCTGAACTTCCAGCGCTACCGTCATCAGCTCAGTGTCATCATTGCCAGTAGCGCCAATAACACCAAACTCGTGCCTGACACACAAAAGTCGTTTCACTCTATAGCGCAAGTGAAATGTACTACGCACTCACTACTAAGTAGCGTCAAAAATTCGCTTGGAGTAATTGCGTCAATGAGTTACCATTGAGCTGGCACCGCATTGGCGCTGACGCCATGAAATTTACATCACTAAAATTGCGCGAATACCCATGCTCATGACTTTTTTAATCCCGATGGTGAAAACGAAACAGGGGCAAAACGTATGGTGTATTCCTGGTGTATCCGTTCCACTTTGTGGAGAATGAACGACTCTACAATGCTCCCTCTTATTAATCTACGCTCTTTGGTCTATGCAATGTCTCTATATTATATCGTTTCTGGATGTACATCTATCCATACCTATAAACCTACGCCCGAGGTTAAATAACGCAGCGAATACTATATATGTACGTATGTATGTGTCGCATCAAGCCTCACTCAAAAACAATTAGCTCGACAGTTCACAGCGAACAAACACACATAGGCACTTCTTGATAAAAATGTTCCTTTTGTTTAAACCATTTGGCTGATATAAGAAAGGAATCAAGTATTTTTTTTGATGCAGATCGAAGGTAAATATTTCAAAGTTTTACTGAAAAGTATAATTTTTTAAATCCATCTATCCGTTTATGAGTTATAGCTGTGTGAACAAAAATTTTATGATTTTTGACTACATTTTAGCAATTTGGAACGCCCCTATAATATATACCTTCATATTACATTAACTGTACCATCTCACGTAGCTAAGCTTTCAAATGCAAAAAACCGTTTTAAAATCGGAGCATTCTGTGTGAAGTTATGTGCATACATGGTATTTAGCGACTTTATTTTATAAGATTTATAGATATAGATAGATTAAAGTCGGTAAAGCGCAAATTCATATTCATATTCATATTCATATTCATATTTATTGAGTCAATGGCAGAAACCTTACTGACTAGATTTACAAGTTTGCAAATTAACTTAAAACTAAGCAACTAAAATTAATTAATTCAAGGATGAGATAAATTTTCTCGATAGTAAGACTCAATCCGTAACTTAAACAAAGGCCTGGGCATTGCAACGTCAAGATTTAGCATTATGGAAATTTTATTAAACTCTTCGAGACCTCTTGTGAGAGGGGCAAAGCTAAGGTAATTGGTTCTCAGAACTTCACCGTAGAATATATTATGAGAGCGTAGAGATCTACTAGGAACTAGAAAATTTAACTGCTCCATTAATTTGCCCATTGGCAAAAGCAGCAACAACACTATGCACATTCTTTAGTTCCAATGATAAAGTAGAGATTTCTGTGATTTTATCAACAATCGAAGATATTAGAGAGCGAACTTCAGCAAATAGAGCATCTTGCTTTTGCGACAGTTTAATGTTATCGTCTTTTAACGCATTCATTGTAGTGAGAATGAGAACATTTTCAGCGCGTAACGCCTCAATATTTTTAGAAAAGTCAAGCAAAAGTAGTTGTTGGTTACTTATATTTTCACTTGCACTCATATTGTTACCGATACTGTTTACGGCACTAGAGAGAGAGAGTTTGGTGGCGGACTACGTATAGAGGCGCGCCGCTCTGCCGTACAAGATTTACAGAAAAAATGTCTGTTTGATGCGAGAAGAAATTCGAGATCAGTCGATGATATGTTCACACACTTTAAGTGGAAGAGGTCATTGCACTTCGCACAACATACTTTCGGCTGACCACGATCAACCTTTTGACCACACACACACGGCATAGTAAAAAATTTAATAATAAGAAAACATTAGTTATTTTTGCATTTATCATTTGTAGATAAATTATAGTAAGTATATACTTTGGAACAAGATTCCAGTCACTAACTCAAATCATTTATTAATTGAGGATTAAAGATCATTCCCAGATCCACTTTGGAAAAAAACATAAAGATAACCAGGAATACACACAAAAACTGCGGAGCAAAAATAAACACGTCCGCGCCGATCGAACTTTCTTTCATATAAAATGCATACCTAACGGGTGGCGTGAAATAGGCTAAATTCCTCTAGCACATTTCTTCGTTTTTAACTAAGAGTTCGTGTTTTTTATACCTTTCATGAAAATGAAATGGTATATTAACTTCGTCACGAAACCCAAAATTGTAAGTCCTTAAAGGAAAATAGATAGACCCACCATTAAGTATACCGAAATAATCAGGTTGAAGAGCTGAGTTGATTTAGCTATGTCCGTCTGTCCGTCTGTCTGTTTGTATGCAAACTAGTCCCTCAATTTTTGAGATATCTTGATAAAATTTGGTGAGCGGGTGTATTTGGGTGTCCGATTAGACACTTGTCGGAACCGGCCGGATCGGACCACTATAGCATATATCCACCATACAACCGATTTTTCAGAAAAAGAGGATTTTTGTCATATCTTACTCAATTTAACAGATTGAAGCTTCAAACTTCACCATATAATTTCGTATATTGCACATATTGTTGCCTGAAAAAATTGATGAGATCGGTCGTATATATAGTATATATCCCCCACAACCGATTGTTTAGATAAGAAACTTTTCGTAATTACTGCCCTATTTTAAGAGCTAGAGGCTTCAAATTTCACCAATTGCTTACGTATATAGTATATATTGTTGTGTCAAAAAATCATAGAGATCGGTGATATATATAATATATATATGATGGTATATATAGTATATATATATTATATATATATATTTTTTTTTGCGATTTCGGCCCCATTTTAACAGCTAGAAGCTTCAAATTCCACCAAATGCTTACGCCTATAGTATATATTGTTGTCTGAAAAAATCATAAAGGTCGGTAGTATATATAGTATATATATGGTGGTATATATATTATATATATGTAGTATATATATATATATTTTCGCAATTTTAGCCCCATTTTAACAGCTAGAAGCTTCAAATTTCAGCGATTGCTTACGTATATAGTATATATTGTTGTGCCAAAAAATCATAGAGATCGGTGATATATATAATATATATATGATGGTATATATAGTATATATATATATTTTTTTTTTTTGAGATTTCGGCCCCATTTTAACAGCTAGAAGCTTCAAATTCCACCAAATGCTTACGTCTATAGCATAAATTGATGTCTGAAAAAATCATTGAGATCGGTGGTATATATATTATATACTTTATATAAACTGTCATTTTTGCCCCTTTTTTACGGCTAGAAGCTTCAAAATTCATCAAATTTCATCAAATAGTTACTTTTAGGTCATATATTTTTGAAATACGTGATTCGTAGTCATAGTTTTTACAGGCAGACCATAAAAAACGTGAAGCTTTGCATCCTCACACAAAGTACCTACCTATTTTTATACCTTTCATGAAAATTAAATGGTATATTAATTTCATCACGAAACCCAAAATTGTAAGTCCTTAAAAGAAAATAGATAGACCCACCATTAAGTATACCGAAATAATCAGGTTGAAGAGCTGAGTTGATTTAGCCATGTCCGTCTATCCGTCTGTCCGTCTGTCTGTTTGTATGCAAACTAGTCACTCAATTTTTGAGATATCTTGATAAAATTTGGTGAGCGGGTGTATTTGGGTGTCCGATTAGACATTTGTCGGAACCGGCCGGATCGGACCACTATAGCATATATCCTCCATACAACCGATAAAAGAGGATTTTTGTCATATCATACTCAATTTAACAGATTGAAGCTTCAAACTTCACCATATAATTTCGTATATTGCACATATTGTTGCCTGAAAAAGTTGATGAGATCGGTCGTATATATAGTATATATCCCCCACAACCGATTGTTCAGATAAGAAAGTTTTCGTAATTACTGCCCTATTTTAAGAGCTAGAGGCTTCAAATTTCAACGAATGCTAACGTATATAGCATATATTGTTGTCTGAAAAAATCATAAAGATCGGTGGTATATATATTGTTACGAATATTAGCAAAACTAAGGAGTGCTGCCATTTCCAGGCCGATGCTAAGCAGTGACGTGAATGCACATCAATAATTCAATCATTATGTATCTACATAAACGAATCAATAATTGCGTCTACACATATGTACACATTCCGACGAGCACCATTTACATACAAGGCAGCGAGAGATGAGATGTCACACACAGATGAATTTACCTATACGCTTATGTGTGTGCGGGAGACTGTAAACTACAAACTCACATATGTACATCTGAGAAGCGTTAAAAAGTAGACAATTGTAAATAAGTAGAAACTATATGAGAACTATACACACACGAATATAGTTGGTAAGTTATGGAAATGGAAGAGCGTAGAAGTATGCAGCGTAAACTATAAAAGCGGGGCAGGCGAGTAAGAAGTAATTCAGTTTGATTTGAGTTGTCAAGCAGTTGCGATTAAGACGATATCTAGCGAGCAATAGCAGTATTATTTTGAATAGTAGTTTCATTGAGCTATCAATCAGTGTGGTTATTAAGCAAGCTATTCGTTGCACAGTTTGAGTGTATTGTGAAGTACTTTAATAAAGGCCATTTTGCATTATTACAAATTGGAGTTATTTATTCAACAGTTTAGTGATTCGAACTTAGCAGAGGATTGCAAATAAGAGGATTTGCAAGCAAATTCATTACAATATTAACCGTGTTTTTTAACACGCGCGTATACGTTTCGTTTGCGCGTGTTAAAAAACGCCTATCTTCGCTTAGATAATGCTTAGGAGACCCATCTAGCGGCTGTGGTAAAACAACTAGCTACAGCAACAGGGTGTACCGAAAAGCGGAGACGCAACGCTCTGATGGCCATAGGGTATAACATATAGCTGAATCAGTTGCGATGAATTGTGGACACACATATAATACATAGAATTAGTGTACAGGATGAAACTAAGACACATATTTCAGTTACATCTGAGTATAATGCGTATTGAAATTTAGTAGGACAAAATTTATGCGCAGCAATTTCAGAGGTGTATTTATAGTTTGTCGACTAGCAGTCAATATAAAGTTTAAGCGTAAACGGATATACGCGTGTTAAAAAACACGGCTATTATATATATATATTATATATATATTTTTTCGCAATTTTAGCCCCATTTTAACAGATAGAAGCTTCAAATTTCACCGAATGCTTACGTATATAGCATATATTGTTGTCTGAAAAAATCATAGAGATCGGTTGTATATATAGTATACATATATCTCATTCAACCGATTGTTCAGATAAGAAACTTTTCGCAATTGCTACCCCATTTTAGCAGCTATAAGCTTCAAATTTCACCAATCGCTTACGTCTATAGCATATATTGATGTTTGAAAAAATCATTGAGATCGGTTGTATATATATTATATACTTCATATAAACTGTCATTTTTTCCCCTTTTTTACGGCTGGAAGCTTCAAAATTCATCAAGTTTCATCAAATAGTTACGTTTAGGTCATATATTTTTGAAATACGTGATTCGTAGTCATAGTTTTTACAGGCAGACCACAAAAAACGTGAAGCTTTGCATCCTCACACAAAGTGCCTACCTATTTTTATACCTTTCATGAAAATGAAATGGTATATTAATTTCGTCACGAAACCCAAAATTGTAAGTCTTTAAAGGAAAATAGATAGACCCACCATTAAGTATACCGAAATAATCAGGTTGAAGAGCTGAGTTGATTTAGCCATGTCCGTCTGTCCGTCTGTCTGTTTGTATGCAACTAGTCCCTTGAGATATCTTGATAAAATTTGGTGAGCGGGAGTATTTTAGTGTCCTATTAGATATTTGTCGGAACCGGCCGGATCGGCCACTATAGCATATATCCTCCATACAACCGATTTTTCAGAAAAAGAGGATTTTTGTCATATCTTACTCAATTTAACAGATTGAAGCTTCAAACTTCACCATATAATTTCGTATATTGCACATATTGTTGCCTGAAAAAATTGATGAGATCGGTCGTATATATAGTATATATCCCCCACAACCGATTGTTCAGATAAGAAAGTTTTCGTAATTACTGCCCTATTTTAAGAGCTAGAGGCTTCAAATTTCAACGAATGCTTACGTATATAGCATATATTGTTGTCTGAAAAAATCATAAAGATCGGTGGTATATATAGTATATATATGGTGGTATATATATATTATATTGTAACGAATTTGCTTGCAAATTCTCTTATTTGCCCTTTTGCTAAGTTCGAATCACTAAACTGTTGAATAAATAACTCCAATATTGAAGAATGGAAAAATGGCCTTTATTAAAGTAATTCACAATTACACGTATACTTTGCTACTCGCTGGCTTAATAACCAAACTGATTGATAACTCAAATGAAACTCTACTATTCAAAATAACACTGCTATTGCTCGCTAGATATCGTCTTAATCCAACTGATTGATATCTCAACTCAAACTGAATTACTTCTTACTCGCCTGCCCCGCTTTTATAGTTTACGCTGCATACTTCTAGGCTCTTCCATTTCCAGAACTTACCAACTATATTCGTGTGTATATAGTTCTCATATAGTTTCTACTTGTTTACAATTGTCTACTTCTTAGCGCTTCTCAGATGTACATATGTGAGTTTGTAGTTTACAGTCTCCCGCACACACATAAGCGTATAAGTAAATTCATCTGTGTGTGACATCTCATCTCTCGCTGCCTTGTATGGAAATGTTGCTCGTCGGAATGTGTACATATGTGTAGACGCAATTATTGATTCGTTTATGTAGATACATAATGATTGAATTATTGATGTGATTTCACGTCACTGCTTAGCATCGGCCTGGAGATGGCAGCACTTCTTAGTTTTGCTAATATTCGTAACACTGCCCTCCACCTAAGTCTGATCGTCCCGATCAGACAAATCTCTCGATCTAAACGCTGCTAGCATCGCCAAATGTACCACTCTTCTATTTCGTGATTTCCCAATTGCTTGTATGCGGCAGATGACATCACTGATCGTCTTCACAACTCTGTACGGGCCTTCCCAACTGCACCGATATTTGGATGGAACACCTTTCCGCCGGTGAGGGTTGTATAGCAGTACCAAATCTCCCTCCCGGAAACCTTCCGAATTATTTTCCTTGTCGTACCTGTGTTTCATCTTACTATTCATTATCCTGGATCGTTCCCTTGCACTCTGTTGCTCGGCCAATGAAGAACTACTTCGCAGAGCTTGCGCTGGACGGATTTGCTTTGCATAATCAGCATCGTTCCGACGCTTCACAACAGCAGTGTGCCTTGGCTTGAAACCACCCTTGCATTCTTTCTTCGTTTTAGTACGTCCGTTAGGGATTTTCAATGCCAGCGTTTCTCTCACAGGTACCTTCGGTTTTGATTTGTTTGGCCCATTTGTTCCATCAACCTTTACCTTTGAATTTCGTGGCCTTCGTCGAGTCTTCTCCACCAGTACCCGATTACTGCTGAACCCTTTTTCCAAACTGAAGTTAATTGGCACATCCTGGTTCTTATAATGCATCACCCTTCTCTGCATATCGATCTTGATGTCATGGTCAACCAAGAAGTCCACTCCCAATATAACTTCATCAACAATCTTCGCCACAACAAATTTGTGTAGAACCATGACCTTCCCAATTAGGACTTCACATATCACTTCTCCCTGGACTTGGTTATACTCGCCTGTGACCGTACGCAACCTTGCTCCAGGTAACGGTTTTACTCTCCTGTTGACCAAGTCAGATCGGATCAAGGAATGAGATGCGCCCGTATCTACAGTCAGTACATGTTCTTTGCCATCCACATTCCCTATGACGGTAAGACTGCTCGATTTTCTACCAATTTGCAACACAGGTATCACAGGGCATTCAATAGCTGGATCTAGCTCTCGATCTCTACCTCTTACTCGCTCTTGCTCATCTCCTCCAGCTTTGCGTTTACGGCCACCCACATTGTTGGAACTATTAGGACCAAGATCGCAATGACGTGCAATGTGACCGGACTTCCCGCATTTGAAGCACTTGATAACTCTTTCACTCCGCTTTTGCGATCCTTTCAGCGCCTCCAATATTGCGTCTACCCACTCTGGCCTTTCTACTTCCACACGGCGTACTTTGAAAACTGGCTTACACAGAATCGACGCTGTTTCCTGAATCAGAGCTTGTGACACCGTTTCTGCGAATGTTGGCTTTGGGTTTGCGTATGTAGCCCGCTTCGTTTCCACATCTCGTATGCCATTTATGAAGCTCTGGATTTTTACCCTTTCAGTGTATTCCACGGGTGCGTCCGCATTCGCTAAATGTGCTAGCCTTTCAATATCCGACGCAAACTCTTGCAATGTTTCACCAGGCCTCTGGAAGCGGTTCAGCAACTCCATTTGGTATATCTGTCTCCTATGCTCAGTTCCGTATCGTCTCTCTAGAGCGCCCATCAATGCTTCATAACAGTTCCGTTCGCCCTCTGGAATGGTTTGTAAAATCTCAGCTGCAGGCCCTTTCAACGCCATGAACAGTGCAGCAACTTTATCTTCCACATTCCAGTTGTTCACTGCTGCGGTCTTCTCAAACTGTAGCTTAAAGACCTGGAAAGGAACAGAACCGTCAAAGGATGGTGTCTTTACCTTTGGATTACTCGCTGAAACAGCTGGGCGGTTTAGTTGTAACTGCTCCATACGACCTTTTAACGCTTCTATTTCGGCATCAATTTTGTCCTCGAGTTGTAAAATTTTTGCATCCTGCTCTTCCAGTTTCACAAAGAGCTGCGATGATACCTGCTCCGAAATTTGTGCCGACATTTCAGATATACGTGCCTCTTGCGTTTCCAGTTGAGATGCCAAATATGTCTTCTGTTCTTCCAATTGTGATGTTATACGGGTTTCCTGCGATTCCAGTTGGGATACCATATACGTCTTCTGTTCTTCAAGTTGTGAAGAAATTTGTGTCGACATTTCTGAAATACGTGTTTCTTGTGCTTCAATTTTCGATGTTACTGTCGACGTTTGTGCCGATATTGCAGCCAATATCACGTTCAAGTCTGTGCTGGTAACCGTTTGCGATGTTTCGTTTTTCTCTTCAATTTTTGTTGTCTCCTCGCCATCAAAATGAAAGACATACTCTTCCACATCAATTCCTTCTGCTTCCATTGCCTCTCGTAGCCGTGCCTGAAGTTCAAGTTTAACGCCGCTTGTATTCAATCCACGGGTCTCCAACTCCTTCTTTAGTTGCTGGATCTTCAATTCTCTGAACTTTGCCATGTCCTTGTTGTCCTTTGGAATTTATTCAACAATTCCTCTTCTGACACCAATTGTAACGAATTTGCTTGCAAATTCTCTTATTTGCCCTTTTGCTAAGTTCGAATCACTAAACTGTTGAATAAATAACTCCAATATTGAAGAATGGAAAAATGGCCTTTATTAAAGTAATTCACAATTACACGTATACTTTGCTACTCGCTGGCTTAATAACCAAACTGATTGATAACTCAAATGAAACTCTACTATTCAAAATAACACTGCTATTGCTCGCTAGATATCGTCTTAATCAAACTGATTGATATCTCAACTCAAACTGAATTACTTCTTACTCGCCTGCCCCGCTTTTATAGTTTACGCTGCATACTTTTAGGCTCTTCCATTTCCAGAACTTACCAACTATATTCGTGTGTATATAGTTCTCATATAGTTTCTACTTGTTTACAATTGTCTACTTTTTAGCGCTTCTCAGATGTACATATGTGAGTTTGTAGTTTACAGTCTCCCGCACACACATAAGCGTATAAGTAAATTCATCTGTGTGTGACATCTCATCTCTCGCTGCCTTGTATGTAAATGTTGCTCGTCGGAATGTGTACATATGTGTAGACGCAATTATTGATTCGTTTATGTAGATACATAATGATTGAATTATTGATGTGATTTCACGTCACTGCTTAGCATCGGCCTGGAGATGGCAGCACTCCTTAGTTTTGCTAATATTCGTAACAATATATATAGTATATATATATATTTTCGCAATTTTAGCCCCATTTTAACAGCTAGAAGCTTCAAATTTCACCGAATGCTTACGTGTATAGCATATATTGTTGTCTGAAAAAATCATAGAGATCGGTGGTATATATATTATATACTTCATATAAACTGTCATTTTTGCCCCTTTTTTACGGCTAGAAGCTTCAAAATTCATCAAATTTCATCAAATAGTTACGTTTAAGTCATATATTTTTGAAATACGTGATTCGTAGTCATAGTTTTTACAGGCAGACCACAAAAAACCGTGAAGCTTTGCATCCTCACACAAATTACCTACCTATTTTTTATTTTATATTTATCTTAAAAATCGTTTAGGTATGTAGATCGGTTCATTATATATTTCTTATCTTATACATCCGATTATTCGGAGATTACGAACGGCATAAGATTATTGTTCAGCCCCATTCATGAAAGGTATGAAGTCTTCGGCAGTCCCGTCCTTACTTGTTGAATTATGACACTATTGAAGTAAATGGGCGAAATATGTATATGGGTGACATAGGCCTACTGGGGAACCGAGCACCCAAAACTAACATCGGTAGCGCGCCAACGGGGACCTTCCGGATGGTGTGGAAAAACCTATTCTTCAATTCAATTTAAAGTAATTTTACCATAATTCTATGCCAATTTCATATGATTTTCCATAATTTTTGTATTCTTGTTTAAGGAGCTTTATACCAAACGCTGTAATTACATTTGAAAAGTTTGTAGAAAATTTAAAAAAATGCAATCAAAAAGTACAGCGTCTTAGATCAAATTTAAAATTTTAATGAAAAATTTAAGTAAGTTAGACCAGTTTGCTATATTTCCAACACTTGATGCATAGACTGAGTTGAAAAAAATACAAGTTGGTCGAATTTCTACCACAGGCGATACTAGTTATAATTAAAGCATTATTAAACTAATCAAATTACGTTGTATATACAGCAGCGAACAAGAAAATAGCAGTGCCAATTTGTATTAATGTTCGTAAATTGAATTCTTCTTTTTTTATAATCTGTAGTTTAAATAAAGGTGCTATAAATTTTGTAATTGAAACTATGCAAACCAATCTTAAAAACTTTTTCGAGAATATCTGAAAAAATGTTTTACGAAAATTTCGCACTTTTTGTACTCAGCGTGCTTTGCAAACAGAGTATATTAACTTTGATTGGATAACGGTTGGTTGTACAGGTATAAAGGAATCGAGATAGACATAGACTTCCATATATCGAAATCATCAGTATCGAAAAAAAAAAAATTTGATTGAGCCATGTCCGTCCGTGTGTGCGTCCGTCTGTCCGTTAACACGATAACTTGAATAAATATTGAGATATCTCCACCAAATTTGGTACACGAGCTTATCTGGACCCCGAATAGATTGGTATTGAAAATGAGCGAAATGGGATGATAACCACGCCCACTTTTTATATATATAACATTTTGGACAACACAAAAAACCTGATTATTTAGTAAATAATACACCTAGAATGTTGAAATTTGACGTGTGTACTGATATTGAGACTTTTGATAAAAATCTTAAAAAGTTTTTAAAAAAGGACGTGGCACCGCCCACTTGTAATAAAATTAATTTTACAAATATTATTAATCATAAATAAAAAATCGTTAAACCTATCGTAACAAAATTCGGCAGAGAGGTTGCCTTTACTATAAGGAAGGGTTTGAAGAAAAATTAACGAAATCGAAATCGAAAAGAGCTTTATATCAATGGTATTTCATTTCCCAAGTCGATTTATAACAATAAATAGGAAAAACTTCAAATTTTAAAAAATGGGCGTGGCACCGCCCCTTTTATAACAAAGCAAGTTTCTATGTTTCGGTAGGCATAACTCAAAGAAAAATTAACGGATCGTAATGAAATTGTGTAAACATATTTTCCTTATAGCAGAAAATATTTCTAGTAAAAATGGACGGGATCGGTTAAAGACCACGGCAACTTAGATATAAAACAATAAGATACAACTTAGCTAAAAATAGTTTTGAATCAATGATATTTCACTTATCAAGTTTTATTGTAAGCGGAAATGGGGAGACATTTTTTTAAACGGGTGGTGCCACGTGTTATGTAGAAAAGTAATTTATCTGAAATGAAATGTACAATTGAAGCTCACGCTGAGTATATATTGTTCGGTTACACCCGAACTTAGACACCTTTACTTGTTTATTTAGAGTTTTCTGAATTGAGCATTCAGTTTTATAGCCCAGTCAATTTTAGTCTAACAAAATACAAGTTACAGGTATCTCAAAATGCGAATTGATTTTTTAACAATTTATTCTTTCCGAAGAGTATTTAGGATTTTCGTCCATATAAAAAATAAAGTTATGCGAACTTTTTATGGAAGAGAATATAAAATATGCTTCGGAAAAAGTTGCCAAAAACCAATACGAGTTGTAAGAGGCCTATAACGTGTACTGCGTTAGACTAAAATTGAATGAGATAGTAAAATTTGTAAATAGCCTGCTTCTTGTGAAATTTGATGGTCCGTTAGATCATCTAGATATTTTCAACCACTTCATATAAGCACATGCAGATCGAATATTGAAATTCGATTTTAATACGCACTGCAAAAAAATTTATACTTGCGACTCACTTCGCGTAATAAAAAATATCTACTGACTACCTTAAATCCGCAATGATTTGGGTGTGTGGCTTGGAATCACATCCTTTCCCACCTTCCAGACAACGCAGCTCTAACTATTGTGTGATAAATATACACTATATGCTCGAAATCATGTCCATTCCGACAGCACTAATAATCAATTCCCGTTGGTCGGCATCGCAGTCCATCCCGTCAACTGATTTATTAATATACATATTGTGACGAATATTAGCAACACTGAGGCATACTATCATCTCTAAGACGATACTAAGCAGTCAATTGTATCTACATAAACAAATCAATCATTATGTCTACACATATGTACATACAAGAAGCGGAGAGATATGCACAAACACATGCATATATCTGAGATACTCAAAAAACTAGGCAATCATCGGTGGAATGATCACTCACATATACAAGCGCATATGAGAAGCTATAAACGTGCATCTGTAGTTTATAGCTGGTGAGTTTATAGCTGGTAAACAAATAGTAAATTCTAGAAGAAGAAACGCCTAGAATTATGCGAACGACACAGCAGAAAGTATAAAAGGAGCAAAACCTGAGTAAGCAGAATCAGTTTGATTTAATCACGCTATTGGTTGTGAAGTGTTATTGTGAAGTATTTTCAAGTAGTCTAATAAAGATGGCGGCCACCGTGGTGTGATGGTAGCGTGCTCCGCCAACCACACCATATGCTCCGGGTTCAACGCCCGGGCAAAGCAACATCAAAATTTTAGAAATAAGGTTTTTCAATTAGAAGAAAATTTTTCTAAGCGGGGTCGCCCCTCAGCAGTGTCTGGAAAGCGCTCCGAGTGTATTTCTACCATGAAAAGCTCTCAGTGAAAACTCATCTGCCTTGCAGATGCCGTTCGCAGTCGGCATAAAACATGTAGGTCCCGTCCGGCCAATTTGTAGGGAAAATCAAGAGGAGCACGACGCAAATTGGAAGAGAAGCTCGGCCTTAGATCTCTTCGGAGGTTATCGCGCCTTACATTTATTTTTATTTTTTAATAAAGATCATTTTAGCATTATTGAATATTGGAGTTATTTATTCAACAGTTTATTGATTCGAACGTTAGCATAAGATTTGGAATAAGCGGAAATATTCCCTGAAATTCGTTACAATATAAATCTTATTTAATAATATAATAAAAAGTTCGAAATCTTTGTAAAATATTCTCGAATTATAAAATGTATTCGAAAATATTCTTGAGATTGGTTTCAGTAACAAAATTGATACAACTTTTTCTTTTAAATTATCGAAAAAAAAATATTTGAATAGCAGCTCGAAGTTTTTATAAAATTTTTTAAATTTTTTTCGAAAACATTTTTGAAATTGGAAAGATTCAGTTATAAAATTAATAAAAGATTTTGCCGTCATTATCAAAAAAAAAACAAAAAACAGTTTAAACGAGGTTCGAAATTTTTGTAAAATTTTTTGAATTTTCGAATGTTTTCGAAAACGTTTTTGAGATCGGTTTGCATTGTCTTAATTACAAAATTCATAAACGCTTTTTCTTAATATAGCGAAAATAAAGAACAGGAAAGATTTACTTGACCAAATATGAAAATCACGATAACTTTCAGTTTGGTGGGTTACCAGGGCTAAGCAAAACTTATTCGAATACGAGTAATCGATAAATATTTTCTTTGTCGGCTATTTACGAATACAGATAATTCTGTTCATTTAAAGAAATGTTATTTAAGTGACAAATAAATCAATTTGCTTGTTGTTCGATTAATAAATATAAATGCAAAGAAACATTCAAAATATTTATTTTTGGTTTTGAGTAAACTATGATAATGAATCAAAAATTCGTTCATGAGTAAATTAATTTTGAATACATTTGTTAAGGTACATTTTTATTCGAATAATTATATAATTAACAAGTAAGGAAGGCTAAGTTCGGGTGTAACCGAACATTACATACTCAGCTGAGAGCTTCGGAGACAAAATAATCGAAAATCACCATGTAGGAAAATGAACCTAGGGTAACCCTGGAATGTGTTTGTTTGACATGGGTATCAAATAGAAAGTATTAAAGAGTGTTTTAAAAGGGAGCGGGCCATAGTTCTATAGGTGGACGCCTTTTCGAGAAATCACCATAAAGGTGGACCTGGGGTGACTCTAGAATATGTTTGTACGATATGGGTATCAAATGAAAGGTGGTAATGAGTATTTTAAAAGGGAGAGAGCCTTAGTTCTATAGGTGGATGTCTTTTCGAGATATCGCCCTAAGGTGGACCACTGGTGACTCAAGAATGTGTTTGTACGATATGGGTATGAAATGAAATATGTTAATGAGTATTTTAAAAGGGAGTGGGCCTTAGTTCAATAGGTGGACGCCTTTTCGTGATATCGTCATAAATATGGACCAGGGGTGACTCTGTAATGTGTTTGTACGATATGGGTATCAAATTAAAGGTATTAATGAGGGGTTTAGAAGGGTTGTATATGTGAAGGCGTTTTCGAGATATCGACCAAGTTGTAGACCAGGGCGACCCAGAACATCATCTGTCGGGTACCGCGAATTTATTTATATTTGTAATACCATGAACAGTATTCCTGCCATGATTCTAAAGGCTTTTGATTTCGCCCCGTAGAACTTTTTCATTTTCTTCTACTTAATATGGTACGAGTCACACCCATTTTGAAAAGTTCTTTCTAAAGTTATATTTTGCGTCAAAAAAACGAATCCAATCACCATGTTTCATCCCCTTTTTCGTTATTGGTGTAGGATTATATTTAAAAATTTATTATTAATAATGCCCAACTCTGGATTTTCTCCTTTTCCTTTTCTTCCAGTTGCCCCCGTAACTCCAATGCATGCGATGAGCTTCTGGACAAACGTTATAAATTTTATTTCTCTTTTGAGAATTCACTGTGCAATGATTATGTAACCGAAAAACTTTACAATGCTATGAAACGTAATGTGTTACCTGTCGTATTCGGCGGTGCCGATTATAGTCGCTTTGTTCCACCTCATTCTGTTATAGATGCTGAAAAATTCGAAAATGTTGCACATTTGGCCTCATATCTCCGTTACGTTGCCACACATCCAGCTGAATATATGCGCTACTTTTGGTGGCGCCGCTACTATCGTCTTACCTATCGTTCACCGTTCTGTGATCTTTGCGAAAAGTTGCACAGTGTAACATTTACACAAAAAACACAAACTTACTTGAATATAGAAAAATGGTGGATGGCTAATCAGTGCAGCTTTGAGTCTAAAATTAAATTTTAAGTTTATTTAATGAGAAAAATAGCGGAACAAAGTACCTACTTTTGTAATAGTATTTTCAGTAAAGTTTATAAGTATTTAATATACACATGTATATATATATGTTTTTATGTATACCTTTATATAAGCATATAAAATTGTTACTAATTGCCTTCAAAGTATTTCGATATGATAATTACATATAAGATAAATAAAAAAACATTTGTGGTCACACTTTGAAATAAATATTTATTACTTTTGAAGACCATTAAAAGCCTCTCTACGAAACTTTATCTAACTTGCAGATGTCTTTCGAAGTAGCACGCCGTAAATCGGAAGCGAAGCTCGGCCTATATCTCCTGGAAGGTATATCGGCTTTAACTAACTAATTTGTGTTATTATTTTATCTCCTAGGAGCTGAAAGCTGATCATTTTCTCCGACTCCTGCTGTGGCTCTTTTTAATTTTTCCAAAAAATTTTGTATGACGACTCCCAATGGAACCTGCTAAGGCAGCCTAATTTTTGGTGAGAAGCGATGTAGTGGTACCGGTGGAGGCCCTAAACACAACTGATTATAATTTTAAAAAAGTTCGATGGTTTTGCAAGCTCAGGGACTTTCACACCACTCATGATCGCACGGTAATTGAGCTCAGGACTTTAATATCCGTTTCACAAATTCTCGAAACATTTTCGCACCGAATAGCATCACAAAGCTTTAATTGCTGCATCTTTCTCCTGGAGGACGTTTTAGTCATTAAACAGCTTTAGTTGGCGACTAACGTCGAGTTGCTAACTTCACAGAGTTTCTATCCCCACTATTCTCTGGTGGGAATAACTGATCTATCGGATGTACATATGTTTCGCATGGCATTCAATGCAAAGGTGGGTGTGCATCTAAGAGCGTCGCTGATGCCAACCAACGCTATTAATTATATTGACACAGGCATTCTCGTATTGCTCGCCGTGCCCAGTACGCTATCTTATTCGGAAAGGCTGTCTTTTTGTGTCTATAATAATTTACTCCGTGCTCGATTAATCAGGCGCTTCAACGTTTTTAACAGTTAGGACGAGAAGCTTATTGATTTGAAGTCCTTAGGTGAAAGTTAATAGATCATAGCGTTTTGATTACCTCTTCTATGCGGATACTATTTGGCTATCCTTATTTCATTCATGTTAATTGCCAGCTTCAGAGTAATATTCTTCTCCTTCTCTACGTTTTCATAACACAGTCCTACTGAAAGGCGCTCTTGCATGTAGCGTTAAAGATCTTTACAAAGTGCCTGTTTCAGTTTCAGCAATAATGCAATACCGGTCCCGGTTAATGCTTTTAGAGTTTCTGAAATATATATTCCGAAGGCGTATTTTATTTGGAGAGAATTGAATATATCAGTGATCAGATAAGAAATGGTTTTTTAGAACCCATAAACACGATATCCGATAAACAATTTTCCTACTAAATACGGTGGGGTTCAAAACATCCTTCCTTATCGTCTATTGAAAGTTATGGCATGAGGTATTTGTCATTTACAATATAAGTATATATAGGCTTAGCCCTATAGATCCCAGCCTTGCTTTTCAGTAATGATATGCCGAAATCACCCACAGATTACCGTCTTTTGGATCCTCATTGATGTTACTGAAATTACAGGCAAGCACATAATTAGTTATGATTGCTAGGTCTGCACCTACTTCGCTTTGTTCTACGCTTTAAAGAGCCAGTGCGGGATGACTGGTTACCCTGCAACAATCTTCGACGGTGTAGGTAAAGGTTTCTGGGAATCAGGAACATCAGGAAAGTGATCGTCCACTGGGAGGGTTCAGGGATTTCCATTCATTGACTTTCCTCACGTACCCCAAAACGCCAAGATTTCTTTAAGAGATTTTTTGCTGATTTCCATGTCTTTATGTCAAATTTGTAAATCCATAAACTCAAAAACTTTACAACAGGCATGACGTAGCTGAATGCGTTTATAATCATTTCAACTATCGTAGGAGTGCGAGTTCGACTCCCACTCTCGGGAGAAAAGGCTTTGAAGAGATTTACAAGGTATAATCGAAACAGCTGTCGCCTTGTCCGTCCTGATGTCACGTTTTTTAAATTTTTCCCAAATTATTAAATAAATTATAAAATTAAAAAAATTGCTTCAAATAAATGTTTTCATACATTTAAAAAAGCAATATGGGCAATCCCCGATTATTAAAATCACCTCAAGATTGTTTATTTTCTCTACTGTCTTCTTTTTTAAAGATAAGTTTGACTTGGAAATATTTGCAGTGTGTTGGGAAACAACCGAAAAGTGTAATGGAAAACAACCCTGTGATATGACATTTCATTTCATATGACATCTGAGATATTAAGAGAAGCAGCCACGAAAAAATACGCTTCTGCGCATTGCACCGTACTAACATTTACATAAGATTTCGTCGTTGACAAATGCCAAATTAAGGAAAAACAACATTGATTTAAATCACATAAATTCACCTCATATTAAAAGCTTGCAATTGAATAATTGAATATAAGACAAGGGAAAGGAAAGCGAATTGCTGTAAGATTTGAATCACTTTTATTTTAAAAAGTTGTATTAAATTTATGTCTGAAAAGATACGAAAATTTATTCCACGCTGAGATATTTCTCAAAGCAATTTACACGAAGCTTTCTACTTAGCTTTCTTCGGTTACACAAAATTAAGCTCTACAGGACGATTTTGCCAAAAGCACATTGTGGTGTGTGTGAAATACTGCGATTTTTCTCAGCGTTCAGTCAAATTCTTTCCGATATAACGTGCACTTCGACAACCTTCGACGGTAACGTGTTTCAAAGTCAAAGTGTGAAAAAAGTATAAAATTTAATTTTATATAAAATTAAGTAGAGTGCTTTAAAAATACTCGTTTGTTAATAATTGTATCATTAAGCGCAGAGAGACGTAAGTTGAGTAATTTACTTCAAAGAAAAATTAAAGAAAAAATCCACTTTGAAGAAATAAAAATGTGTGTAAAGGAATACATTTTTTCCTTGACTTTTTTCTTGCACTCCCACACACTCACACAATTTTTATTTTTTCATGCCATAAAATCTTAAGTTTTTGGTTTGCTTTTTATATTGATTTGTTCCCAGAAATCCTGTGACTATCCTGTTTTGTTAGATAAATTATATTGAGTTAAAATCTTTAGCGAAATAAAGGAATTTTTTTCCTTACACTTATTAGTAGTAGTACCTATGTGTATTTGTGTGAGTGTAAAAATCGATTTTCAACTCAGTCGTGGGCAGCGGCGAATCCCGAATCTAGGTTTCCATATACCATACAATTCGTAGTCGAATTTCATTTTTTCTTTCTCAACACCTTTTTCGCATATCTAACTACATACCTACATAAAGGTATATTACATACATAGTTACATACTTATTTTCTGTACATATATATTATGTTCTCCCTGCAATATTAAATAATTGAATGGGTTAAACGCTGTCAGTGGTAAATGCTAGTGGTGGATACGCAGTGGCCGTGCTTGTGTGGTGTAATTATTTTTGACAGTTTGCGGGAAGTGTTGCTGAGCTTTTACCATTATAATTGAGATGTATTGGTAAGCTAACGGTTCTCAAAAAAACAAAAAAAAAAAAAAAAAACAAAATGAAAATGGTGAAAATATGAAAGAAAGGATTTTTCAAAATTATTGCTACTAATTTGGTACAGAATTTAGTGAAAAATGGACATGTGTGTTTGTGGCCAAAGGCAATGGTGAGTTATATAATATTTTTATATTCAAATATAAACCCCTTTAAATTAATGCTTTAAACTCAAATTAAATTCCTTTAATATTTACAATTTAGTACTTGTAAAATATGTGTATGTAATTAATAATACAAAATAGTAATTCCTATTAAGTTTATGTTCGAGAATATTTGCGCTTGTAATCGAAGCATGTAATATTCAATTGATGATGTATAAAGTTAGTGACTAAGTTCAATAATAGTTCAAGGTCAGCGTACGATTCTTAGTTTTCTTTTTCTTATTTCTTCTTCATGTACGTCATAACAATAGTGCATCTCACAACTATATATGTACATACATATCTACATATCACATACACATAAGTAAGCTCACACACACAAATATGTTCATCTTATATAAGCATTATTTCATTTCATCAAAATACTCAAAGATTAGTCATAAAGTTTGTAAAAAGTTCAGTTGTATGCAACAAGCCTTATCGTACTCCTAGTTTGTTGAGTTGCTGCTATCTTTACTTATAAATAAATAATAGTTAAAAAAACTAAAAAAACACGTTTTTATAGCAAACCGAACTAAAAAATAGAAAATAATTTTCAATTAAAAAGAGTTTATATAACAGTAGTAGAAGGTCAAACAATCGTTTATAGTTAATCACCTCAAAATAAAATTATAATACAATTTAAGTTATTAACAGAATAATTTAATTCACAGTAAAAAGCGTGGAGTGCTTGATATTGAATATTACAATCATTCTATTGGCAACTATCTGAGAGGAAAGATATGAAATGTAGTCAAATGCAACCCACACATTTTACTCTGAATTAAATTATTCTGTTAATAACTTAAATATTATTATAATTTTATTTTGAGGTGATTAACTATAAACGATTGTTTGACCTTCTACTACTGTTATATAAACCCTTTTTAATTGAAAATTATTTTCTATCTTTTAGTTCGGTTTGCTATAAAAGCGTGTTTTTTTAGTTTTTTTAAACTATTATTTATTTTTAATTTTTTAGTTGAAGTAATTTTAAAAGTTTTAGTCGAGAGTAATGATACCTCGAAACGCCAGCGGTCCATGGATGAATCCAACCCCATGGCACCGAAAAGGGCCAAGACGCAGGGAGGCTGGACGCGGTCTTTCGCCGAAATTGCCAAGGGTCGGCAGCATTATAGACGAGAGCAGCGAAGATGGCAGGATCCCGAAACAACAGTGGAAGTGGATCGAGGCCGCGCTCGCTACGGTGGCCGTTAAGGTTAAAAAGACAACCCTGGTCCACCGCCATCTTACACCGATGCAGGGTGGTTCCAGGGCAATGTCAAGCTAATTGCCTGTGACGACGACAGGTCGGTCAACCCCTATAGGGCCGCCGGCACGCTGATAGGGGTGGTATATCCGGGCGCGTGCCTCAAGGTAGTGGAGGCGCGTGATATCCTCTCACGACCAAGGGCTAGAGCCTGGGTTCCAGTGACGCCAACGGACCCAGCTGACATCCTGAACTGCTCCAGGAGTACAACCCGACACCCGCGATCAAGTCAAGTATTTGGGAGTAATTCTGGATAGGAAGCTATTATGGAGTGACCATATAGTGGAGCAATCCAAGAAGGCAGCAGCAGAGCTGTTCACCTGCAAGAGGGCAATTGGCACCTCCTGGCGATTCTCCCCTAAGGTGACCTACTGTATTTTAACAGCCATTGTGGGTCCGATTCTTCTTTATGGAGCCTTGGTGTGGTGGCCTGCACTAGCTAAAAGTACCTATCTTAAAATGCTTCAAAAGGTGCAACGGAGTTCGGAGCTCTGCATTACCGGGGCTCTCGGCTCCACTTCAGATTCCGTTACATACTTACATGGATACATAGATACATAGATAGATACAGGCCAAGCTAATAAAAGCGTGTTAAAGAGGGCTCCAGTATGCTCTTTCGTAGATGTGCCATGCATCCATTTCTATCATTAACAAATGAATGCGTTTTTCGCATTATGCGCAAGATTTCAAATCTATGGCCATTTGGAGTAGTCACAAGTTCAATTGACCTTATGTCCGTTAACCTTATGTGACCCCACCATCACATTATTGCATTGTCATCGAGCCTTGATTCGTGTGCAAAGTTTCAATCAAACCTATGGCCATTCAAAGTGGTAATAAGGCTAATTGGCCTTATGGCAGTTGACCTTATGTCACCACACCATCACAATAACGCATTGTCATGAGCCGTGATACGTGTGCAAAGTTTCAATCAAACTTATGCCCATTCAAAGTGGTAATAAGGCCAATTGACCTTATGGCCGTTGACCTTATGTCACCACACTATCAAATTAATGCATTGCCATCGAGCCTTGATATGTGCGCAAAGTTTCAATCAAACTTAAGGCCATTCAAAGTGGTAATAAGGCCAATTGACCTTATGGCCGTTGACCTTATGTTACCACACCATCACAATAATGCATTGTCATCGAGCCGTGATACGTGTGCAAAGTTTGAATCAAACTTATGCCCATTCTAAGTGGTAATAAGGCCAATTGACCTTACGGCCGTTGACCTTATGTCACCACACCATTATATTAATGCATTGTCATAGGTCCTTGATACGTATTTAAAGTTTCAAATTAATCAGACTTCTAGAAACCGGTGAAAATTAAGCTCAAAGATTCCGAAACATAGATACAGGCCAAGCTAATAAAAGCATGTTAAAAAGGGCTCCAGTACGCTCTTTCGTAGATGTGCCATGCATCCACTTCTATCATTAATAAAGGAATGCGTTTTTCGCATTATGTGCAAGGTTTCAAATCTATGACAATTTGGGGTGGTCATAAGTTCAATTGACCTTATGTCCGTTAACCTTATGTCACCCCACCATCACATTATTGCATTGTCATCGAGACTTGATACGTGTGCAAAGTTTCAATCAAACCTATGGCCATTCAAAGTGGTAATAAGGCTAATTGGCCTTATGGCCGTTGACCTTATGTCACCACACCATCACATTAATGCATTCTCATCGAGCCTTGATACGTGTGCAAAGTTTTAATCAAACGTATGGCCATTCAAAGTGGCAATAAAGCCAATTGACCTTATGGCCGTTGACCTTATGTCACCACACCATCACATTAATGCATTGTCATCGACCCTTGATACGTGTGCAAAGTTTCAATCAAACTTAAGGCCATTCAAAGTGGTAATAAAGCCAATTGACCTTATGGCGGTTGACCTTATGTCATCACACAATCACATTAATGCATTGTCATCGAGCCTTGATATGTGAGCAAAGTTTCAATCAAACTTATGGCCATTCAAAGTGGTAGTAAGGCCAATTGACTTTATGGCCGTTGACCTTACGTCACCACACAATCACATTAATGCACTGTCATCGAGCCGTGATATGTGTGCAAAGTTTGAATCAAACTTATGCCCATTCAAAGTGGTAATAAGGCCAATTGACCTTACGGCCGTTGACCTTATGTAACCACACCATCATATTAATGCATTGTCATCGGTCCTTGATACGTATTTAAAGTTTCAAATTAATCAGACTTCTAGAAACCGGTGAAAATTAAGCTCAAAGATTCCGAAACATAGATACAGGCCAAGCTAATAAAAGCATGTTAAAAAGGGCTCCAGTACGCTCTTTCGTAGATGTGCCATGCATCCACTTCTATCATTAATAAAGGAATGCGTTTTTCACATTATGTGCAAGGTTTCAAATCTATGACAATTTGGGGTGGTCATAAGTTCAATTGACCTTATGTCCGTTAACCTTATGTCACCCCACCATCACATTATTGCATTGTCATCGAGACTTGATACGTGTGCAAAGTTTCAATAAAACTTATGGGCATTCAAAGTGGTAATAAGGCCAATTGACCTTATGGCCGTTGACCTTATGTCACCACACCATCACATTAATGCATTGTCATCGAGCCTTGATATGTGTGCAAAGTTTCAATCAAACTTATGGCCATTCAAAGTGGTAATAAGGCCAATTGACCTTATGGCCGTTGACCTTATGTCACCACACCATCACATTAATGCATTGTCATCGACCCTTGATACGTGTGCAAAGTTTCAATCAAACTTATGGCCATTCAAAGTGGTAATAAAGCCAATTGACCTTATGGCGGTTTACCTTATGTCATCACACCATCACATTAATGCATTGATATGTGAGCAAAGTTTCAATCAAACTTATGGCCATTCAAAGTGGTAGTAAGGCCAATTGACTTTATGGCCGTTGACCTTATGTCACCACACAATCACATTAATGCATTGTCATCGGTCCTTGATACGTACGCAAACGTTTCAAATAAATCAGACTTCTAGAAACCGGTGAAAATTAAGCTCAAAGATTCCGTTACATACAGGCCAAGCTAATAAAAGCGTGTTAAAAAGTTGCAACAAGTCGTTATCCAAGAAAAATTGATTAAAGAATTTTAAACCCAATAGACTTTAATCAGACGTTTTTTAAATATTTGATTATATGTCTTTGTTTGACCACGAGGCACTCAGGAAGCAGTGCATAGATTGAGTGGAACTTTCACCGTTGTACCAACCGAGGTGTGACTTATAGTTGAGGATAACCTTCGAAAGTATTTGTGGGTATTATCTATGTTGAACGAAAGTTGATGATAAAAGTCTCAACACTGTGTAAATTTGGTTGTAATATTTCAATCCGCTTGCGAGAAATAAGCTTAAATGTGGATAGGCGGTTAGGTTAGGTTAGGTGCGCTGGCAGGTCAATAAAACAGAAGAGATACTATTATAGGGGATGGCGCTACGGACATATAGCTCAGAAGTGCAAAGAGATTATATATAGGGCAAAACTTTGCAGGAAGTGCGTTCAAGTGGGACATAAGGCCGCGAACTGCTCAAACATACCGAAATGTGCGTTATGTGTGGGACAACATTCGACAGGCAGATGCTCACAACGGGAAGGAAGCAAACAGATTGCCTTATGAAATTGTTGCTACTCAATTTAAACCACTGTCAAGCGGCCCAAGTCCTTTTATTCCAAACAATGTTTGAAGGAGGGTTTGATATAGCAGTGAACTGATGGCTCGTGGACTTAGCCGGGAAAGCATCAATTTGGATACCAGGAAAACTGCTTCCGAAGAAAAAGGTGGCACCGATAGTGGAGGAATTCACGTGGAAAAAAATCAAAGGAATATACATTTTTAGTTGCTATGCATACCGAGCATGTCTAGCACAGAGTTTGAGAACATTATTCTTTAGATGACCATAGAACAACAGAGTAAAAAACACCCGGTTATATGCCGAGGTCAATTGTATGGGGCAGTAGTTGAACTAACGATGTAGGTAGAGTTCTTCTCGAAAGCCTCTCACCCCTTCGGCCAGGGAAATTAACATTTGACACTAGCAATAGATGCTTCATTATAGATCTCACGTTTGCTAATAGCGAAATATCGGGAGTAGCACTCTAGAATTGTTGTAAAATATCTGGTTGTAGTGCTGTACACCTTTGTTACCATGTTTTGTATGGACTAAAATCACCATAAAATGAAGCTTATTTCTCATTTTTTTGTACAATTGCCTACAGAATTTTTTGCTGCATAAGTTTTTATGAATGTTCATTTGCCAAGCATGATTTCAAGTATTTTTATGAAATACAATACATTGTACTTACGTACTTTCTTAAATTTATATTGGAACATAGCGGAACCAGAAACAGGAGACGGGCGGAAATCAGCTGATTGGTACTTGTTTAGTATGATTTGACACTTGAAATTCCGGCACAGTACGATTTTGACATTAGTCTATCGATTTACAAAAACATAGTACATGTAATTTTTATTTATGTTTCTATGTGTCATTGGCGGCCGCCGTGGTGTGGTGGTAGCGTGCTCCGCCTGCCACGCCGAAGACCGTGGTCCCGGTCAAAGCAACATCGAAAATTTAGAAACAAAAAATGTTCAGTTAGAAAAAAAGTTTTTCTAAGCGGGGTCGCCCATCGGTAGTGATTTGGCAAGCACTCCGAGTATATTTCTGCCATGAAAAGTTTCTCAGAGAAACTCCTCTGCCTTGCAGATACTCGGAGTCGGCTGAAAACATGTAGGTCCCGTCCCGCCCACATGTATGAAAAATTAAAAATGGAGCACGGCAATGGAGCGTGGAAGAGAACTTCGGCATATAATCTCTTTGGGGGTTATGGTGCCTTGGATTTATTTTATATAATTTTCCTTGAAATTGTTTTTTTTATTTTTTAAAAGGCTGCGGTTGCCATTGATACTTCAAATTAAATTAGGTTGCCATAATGGCGAACTGATTTCAAAGATCTTGGTACCATTGGAAAGGTATTCAGATCGGCTTTCGAAAACATACACTGTAAAAATTTTAATACACTCAAACAATTTTTTTTTCTAAAATAAAATTTTAAACTTGAAAAAAACTTCAGAGGCCAAGTGTTTTAAAATAAAATATATTTTTCTTAGAAAGGTCTATTTAATATATATAACATATCCAAAAACTAAAATGGCGTATTTTTTCTTCTTTATACTCAGCTGAGCAGAGCTCACAGAATATATTAATTTTGTTAGCATAACGGTAATTCGTAACGGCATAAACTAATCGAGATAGATATAGACTTCTATATATCAAAATGATCTGGGCGAAAAAAGAAATTCATTTAGCCATGTCCGTCCGTCCGTTCGTCTGTCCGTAAACACGATAATTTGAGTAAATTTTGAGGTATCTTAGTGAAATTTGGTATGTAATTTCTTTGGCACTCATCTCAGATCGCTATTTAAAATAAACGAAATCGCACTATAACCACGCCCACTTTTTCGATGTCGAAAGTTTCGAAAAAACCGACAAAGTGCGATAATTCATTAGCAAAGACGACTGAAGCGATGAAACTTGGTAGGTGGGTTGACCTTATGACGCCAAATAGAAAATTAGTAATATTTTAGAAAATGGGCGTGGCACCGCCCACTTTTAAAAGAAGGTAATTTAAAAGTTTTGCAAGCTGTAATTTGGCAGTCGTTGAAGATATCATGATGAAATTTGGCAGGAGCGTTACCCCTATTACTATATGTGCGCTAAATAAAAATTAGCAAAATCGGATGACGAACACACCTTTTACACACACTTTTAAAAAAAAAAATTTTAAAAGTCAAATTTTTAATCTTTACAGTATATAAGTAAATTATGTCAACATGCAACTCCAGTAATGATATAGTGAAACAAAATATAAAAATAAAAGAAAATTTTAAAAGAAGCTCTTCTTCATTTAATTTGTTGAGTATACTTTTAATGCCATAAGTGGAACAAAAATTTACCAATCCTTGAGAAATTTGGTGAGGGCATAACTTCTATGACGATAACTGCCCGCCTTTAAGGCGATATCTTGAAAAGGCGTCCATCTATAGAACTAAAGATCACTCCCTTTTAAAATACTCATTACCACCTTTCATTTGGTACCCATATCGTACAAACACATTCTAGAGTCACCCCTGGTCCACCTTTATGGCGATATCGCGAAAAGGTCCACCTATAAAACTATGGCCCACTTCCGTTTAAAATCCTCTTTAATACCTTCCTTTTGATACCTATGTCATACTAACATATTCCAGGGTTACCCTAGGTTCATTTTGCTACAAGGTGATTTTCCCTTATTTTGTCTCTAAAGCGCTCAGCTGAGTATGTAATGTTCGGTTACACCCGAACTTCCTTACTTTTTTTTTTTAATTTTAAGTAAATGCATCTCTTTATTTTTGATATTAAGGTACTTTTGAGTTGTGATAACTACAGAATGGCTTTAAAATTTTATTTTTGAAACAGAAAATTTTTTGTGTCATAAATCTATTTTACAGTATATGTGTTCGAAAGCCGATTCGAATACCTTTCCAATGGTATCAAGATATTTGAAATTGGTTGAGTCGTTCCGTAGTTATCACAGCTCAAAAGTACCTATTACCGTCATTTTTCACGCATTTTTCACAACTTTGATACCTCGCCACGCCCACAATTTTTCAAAAATGCAATTCTTAAAAAAGAGGTGGTGTTTGTATAGGTAAAGTGTACTTCTGTGCAAAATTTCATCAAAATCTGAGGGGTCGGGTTCAAAATGTGCATTTTTTTATGTTTTGATATGAAATTCTCTATAGAAGAGCCTGCCTTAAAATGTGCTACACATATTGCTTTTCACAGCTATAGTTTCCGCCTTAAAAGGGCTGCAGTAATCTGGTAGCCTGTAGGATTTTCTTATTTCTGAATCGACATAGTAAACAGCAGACCCGACCGTCCATTAATTTGGAACCATCCGTATACATATTGTAACGAATTTACTGCAAATCCTTTTATTTGCAACCTTCTGCTAAGTTCGAATCACTAAAATGTTGAATAAATAACTCCAATATTTAATAATCCAAAATGGCCTTTATTCAAGTACTTTCAAAATAACACTTCTATGGCTCGACAGATAGCGTGCTTAATCGAAACTGCATATCGCGCCTCTACTGTTGCTGCTTTTATACTGTGTGATTTCCTCTTTGCATCTTCTAGGCGCTTCCAGAATTTACTTAGTTACTGGTATATAATTATAACTACAGATGCACGTGTGTAGCTCTCATATGTGCGTGTATTTGTGAGCGACACTTCCACAATTACAATTGTATACTTTTGGGAGCTTCTATATATATCTGCATGTGTTTGTGCGTTGCTTCTCCGCTGCGTGTACGTACATATGTGTAGACATAATGATTGATTCGTTTATGTAGATACATAATTATTGATTTATGGATGTGCATACAAGTCACTCTTAGCAGCGGCTTAGTGATGACAGCACCCCTTAGTGTTGCTAATATTCGTAACAATATGTTTAGTACGTTCTGTAATTTCTGCACCCTGGCACTAACCCTCCGGCTCAATTCTAGTCAGCAGAACTCTTTCAAAGCTCAGACAGGGGACCATGTATTCCGTTTGCCCGTTATTAGATGGCACTATGCTGCTACGACCATGAGGGCTGCACTCAAGCTGATCCGAGGCCTTAAGCCTTGTTGCCATTAGGCCATTAGGTCTGTAGGCCCGATGTATAGAATGGCATGCAATGCTGCTGTCGGGGTAGTTTTTAGTGCTCCCGTTATGCTAATCATTGATACCCTGCTGTCCACCAAACAAGAACCCCATAGTAAAGTATGTGCTTAACAATTGACGTAAATACCCAATGAAAGAGCTTGGGTGATAAGCACAAAGTCCATCCTGGCAACATCTTGCATGCATACAGTGCCGCGGAGGCTTTCTTCGCTCTCTCTTCCACGTAGAGTTTCCAAAATAACTTAGTAGCTAGTATATATATGGTGCTATATTCTTCTTGTTGGGTTACCTCTCCAAACTTGGGCTTAGTCCATTTAGAGACCTTATAATAGTGCGGTGCGATGTGTCTAATTGTGTGTTTCTAAAGCTCCACTGCTGAGCTACAGTTGTAGATGTCACACTCTATGAACCCCGCCATACTTTTTATTCCAAGGGGTTGAAAACATATTAAAACTTATAAAAATAACATAACATAAATACTTAAAGCTGTATTTATTATACTTAGGGTAATCACAGTTTGGAGACAAAGCTAAAATCTGTAATTTTTACGTAGATATCGTGAACATCCTTTCATTAGTCAATATATCACCTACAAAAATTGAATTTTCACATTAAAAACTGTGATTAACCCCAACTATTATTTATTGCTTTTCATATATGTACATATATTCCACTTATGTAAATATATACTAATCTATTTAATCCATTGTAAATACATTGGAAAGTCATTCAAATGTAAATGTCAATCCCTCTTCGACACTATATTATCTCCCTCTCTTACTTATAGACCGATATCGATGTCTCCGTAATTAGAGAATGCTTAAGTTACCAAAAGGTTTAAAAAAGAAAAAGAAGAAGTCTAAAAAGGATCAAGAACTCTTCACTGAAGAGGAACTCGAACAGTACAAGCGTGAGTTAAAAGCCAAACAGGAGACAGCCGCTGCTAAATCGGACGCTGGTGAATCGGACGCAGCATCAGACGTTGAAGGTGTCGTAGCACCAAATACTGCATCCACTTCGAATTCAACTGCAGCGCCAGCCGAAACAAACGAAGCAAAGGAGGGTAACGCAGACACAAGTACTAACGGTGGCGCAGCGCCAGCAGCTGCTGCAAAGAATACCTCCGAGGACGAAGAGTGGGTGAAATTTAAAGCACTTACGTCCGGTGTAGATTCTATACTACATAAAACTCAAGACGAGTTAGATCGTATTAAGAAGGAATCATTTTATCAACGTTTACCATCTGCCGCCGAGAAAAAGAAGCTCGAGGAAGAAGAAGCTGCACGCCGTGAGGCGTTGCGTTTAGAGGAGGAGCAGCGCAAAGCTGCTGAAAAAGAAGCACAACGTGACAAATTAGCCGAAGCGGTTGTTGAGTTATCCGATTCGGAGGTTGAAGAGGACGAGGAAGTAGGTGATATATTTGCCACTGATTATATAGAAGCAATAACTAGCGGTGAAGTACAATTAGCTGTTGTACCTGAATCACCGGTCCTAGAGTTTGACGACGGTCCCGATCCGTTTGATACTGCCTATGCGGAAAAAGTTATTGTTGGTGCAGACAAAGCTAAGGGTAATAAGAAGCTTGTAAGTCTTGGTGCTGCAGTTGAAGTCCTATCGGGACGTGTAGATCGTGAGCACGCACTTGCACTTGCCAAACCAAAACGTAAACTAAGAAAAGGTATACAGAATTTGTTGTTAAGTGAGAGTATCGACCTTGCCGATCAAGAAGTAGAATTAGCTGCACCTGAACCACAGAAAAATTTACTTGACGAGTTAGTTGATGACGTACCGGGGTCAGATGCGCCTATTGACTTAAGTGTCTCATTACATTTGCATTTAATACAACAAAAGAAGCCAGAAGAAGAAGAGGACGAAGAAGAAGCTGATCCTGGTTGGCCATACTTGTCGGAATTTGATACACTGAAGGATCCTGAAGACGATGAATTTGCCGAATTAGCAGCTGAATCGCTTACAAAAAAAGAAGAGGTCAAAGTCATTACGCAGATATCACTTCCTCCACCGGAAGTACTTTCAGAAGTAGTAGAAGCCGATTGGGCTGAATTTGAACAGTTACCAGAGGAGCAAACAACAACTTTAGGTGCAGACGGCAAAGGTAATAAAGCAATATTAAGAAATTATATATGATTTGTATTTATAACTGTTTTCAAATCTCTTTGCAGTTAAACCAGCGCGCCCACCGCCACCCGCACGACCTCCTACAGGTGCACATATTATACCTGGTGCTATTTATGTGAGCGACGACGAAGAGGAAAACGCTGACGACGATCCCTTTAATACAGCGTATGCTGAACAGGTTATAAGAAAGACTACTGTACTAGAGGAGGACGACGATTTTGATCCTCGTGCTGAGGAGAAAGCGGAACCACCCGCCAAACCCCCACCACCAGCAGAAAACTTACTAACACAACTCACACGTGATCTTTTAGGCGGTAGTGCTACTGAATTGTCTAAAGTTGGACCAGCACCTATAATACCTACACAAGAAAGTGAAGAAGAAGCCGCAGATTTCGACCCTTTCGATACTTCAGCAGTTAGTGCCATTGTACAACCCAAGGCGACAGAGTTGAAGTGTTTGGAACGCGAGCTTCTCACAGAAAGCAATCTTACACATTCACTTAGTGATCCTGATTTTGATCCACGTGCAGACGAGGCGGATACACCAAATTCTCACGCTGCGAGAGTAGCACCGCCTCCGCGGCCAGCTGCTTCACCAGTGCAAATACTATACAATAATAGTACTTCACGCTCTGAAATTGCACGTCGCAAGTCTTCCCTAAGTTTGAACGTTCAATCAAAGAGTGTAGGATTTTTGGTGCCTTCACAAGATTTGCTCGGTGCAGCGAATGACGCTCAAGGCAACAAAAAGCCTTTAACTCCCTATTACGCACCAAATTTAGGAGCAGAGAAAATATCCGAACAAAGCAGTGAGGATCCCTTTGATACATCGTACGTGCCAGATACGAAGCCAACTGAAGTAGAGCTGAAACATTTGGAGCAAGATTTATTGGCAAAAAGTACCTTAAAACATAGCCTATCTGATCCAGACTTTGATCCACGTGCACCTCCAACACCAGTGCCTGCAGAAGATCTGTTAGCAGTGAAAGAAAATATAAAAGTCAAAGTACTTACTCCATCTCAAGAGAGCAAAGATATACCGGACGACAGTACTGAGTACAAAGATCCTTTCGATACATCGATTGCGTCTAATCTACAACCAGGTAGAGCGGAGCTAAAGCAACTAGAAAGCGAACTTTTGCCTACAAAAGAGCCAGAGATAACTACTGGTGTGCTTGATACTCAAACCGACGCGCAAGAACTAGGTTTGGGAGATAAGGTGTTGACTCCCTCAGTTCCTGTGAAACAAATCATACTTCCCGAAGAAGTTGATCCATTTGACACTTCAATCGCAGAAAATCTAGCACCAGGTGCAACCGAAATTAAATTACTGGAGAGCGAATTAATTGAGCATTAATTTGAAGTGTGAGCGAGGGCGTTAACAGAACAAAATGGCAAATCCATTCTTGATGGATGATGACTTGGGTGGCGTGGAAGTCGAGCCTGCCCCCAACCCATTCTTTTCAAAGGCAGATGTTGGCGAAGCTGAAGAAACAGAAACAGATAATCCCTTTGCTAGTCAATCGAACCCGTTTGCCTTTGGAGATGAGCCTGAGGAGAGCGCCGCACTAGCGACTGATATTGATCCAGCAATGAGCTTCTTTGGTACCACTATAGAGGCAGAAGATGATACGCTCAGTATCAAGTCGACAGTTGAAGAAGACGATGAGACTACCAAACGAGCAGGTCCACCACCCAGGCCTGTGCCACCACAAACACAACAACTCATAAATACGGTTTCCAATCAAATGGAGGAGACTAGCTCAGAGTTATTAGGACGCATACCGGCTACACGTTCGCCAAGTCCAGTCTCTATGCGTGATCTACATTCACCTAGCCCTACACCTGACTCCGGTATGGCTGATTTATTAGATGTATCTGACAGTGGTTCGTCTGGTAATATGCAGGGATTTGATATGGACTCAGGCGGTGCTGGCGGCAATAGCGGTGTTGATAATCCTTTCGGTGCACCTACGGCTATATCCAGCTTACATGGCGCAACACCTGTGCCATCATCAGCTAAGCAGCAACCGCCGAGGCCCCCACCACCACGTCCAGTGCCACCGAGACCAGCACCACCAAGCGGTGTGCAAACAAATCAAAATCAACCGCCACCACGGCCAACACCACCCGTAGTTGCGGCAGCAAGCGCTGAGCCGAGTACTGTACCATCTGATTCAGAGGACCTCTTTGATATGTTTGGCACTACTAAACGACCTAAACCGCCACCGCCAAAGACAAAGGAAGATATATTGAGCTTATTTGAAAAACCAGCACAACCAGTAATTAAACCAGATCTATTAAGTGATGATCTAGTACTTGAGCCTTCAGTAGAAGCGCCACCGGATGACGACGAGCAAGAAGAAAAACTATCTGAAGAAGATCCAATATTTAGTTCAATGCTAACACGACCAGATGACAGTACACACGATATTACTTGTCAGCCACAAGCGGCAGACCTTAACATATCGCAGATAAATAGTATAGAGAGAAAAGAGTTAGTTGTCAATGACAATAAACCACGTGCACCTACACCGGATATAGAAATAACGACTGTTGAAGATCTTCCTCGTTCCGACGATGAGGATGAACCAGAACCGGCGCCAGTAAAACCAGTACCGCCAGTAGTTATTGAAACCGAAGCAAGTCCCGAGGCGGAAGAGGAAGAGGAGAAGCAAATAGAAAAGGATACAACTCAAGTGGCTGCAGATCCTTCAGCTTACACCGCCGACTCTGATCACAGTCCACCTACAGAATCTGCGGCTACAACGCAAGCTGTGCCAGAATCGTCATATGAGGCTACTACCGAACAGCAGAATAGTGAACTGGAGCAAATGGATACAGGTTTGGACTTTGCACCACTTAGTGGTGTGGCGAGTGGTGCAGCCTCAGCAAATCCTTTCGCTAGCCCTGACGAGGAAGAAGAGACTTTTCCACCGTCTTCAGTGGTGACGAATATATTTGCTGTTGATGATCTAGACACCGGAATAGTGACAAATATTTTCACAACAGCGTCTGATACAAACACAACAGCAGCTGTGCCCTTGAATATTTTCGCAGCAGATCCTGAACCAGAACCAGCGGTAATCAGCGCACCCGCATACACAGCTAACAATATTTTTGCTAGCGAACCGGATGAATTCGATGCATTTTCGGCGAAATTCGACTCTGTGAAAAAGGATAATATAAGTATTCTTGATGGCTTTGGTGGCGGCTCGGGTGCGGTAACACCTTCTGGTGGGGATGGTAGGTTTTCTCGCGGTAGTAGAGTTTGTTGTAAAGATAATATAAAAAGTTAACTTTTTTTCAGCTTGGGGTAATAGCGCATTTGGATCACCTGCTGCTGCAGTGCCCGACGCTTTTGGCGCAACTGATTGCTTTGAAAATGAGGACGATGGTTTTTATGCTATGAAAGCACCGGTACGCGCCGACTCTGTGGAATCCGTTGACAAAGAATTCAGTGTGGTTATACGCCCTAAAGGAGATAACTCACAAACAATTACACCACAGTTGGCACCACCACCGCCACCAGCGCGCAATATAATTGGTCAAGCGATTTCAGGCGATACAGCACCTGCTGTCAATCCCTTCGAAGACACTGGGTTCCCAGCGCCAGCACAGCTGGAAGAAAACAAAGTCAAACGCACAGACTCACAAGATACACCACAAACACCGTTATATGACGAAGACGTGTCACAGCCACTTGAAGATTTTCCGCGTCTCGATTATGTGGGACCTGGCTGGGAAATGCAATTGAGGCAACCGAATAAAAAGAAGATTACAGGCCAACGATTTTGGAAGAAAATCTTTGTACGTTTGGTAATACAAAATGATGCGCCCGTGGTTCAATTGCTTAATCAAGCAACAGATAAACAACCATTCCAAGAGCTCCCCTTACAATCGTCATACTCAGTGTCTGATATTGGCACCCAACAGTATGATCAATTTGGTAAAATCTTTACCGTCAAACTACAATATATATTCTATAAAGAACGTCCCGGTGTAAGACCTGGACAAGTGACTAAAGCCGAACGAATTACCAACAAATTAACAAAATTTGCACAATACGCGATTGCGGGCGATTATGAGGGTGTTAAAGAGTTTGGTAGTGATTTGAAGAAACTTGGTTTACCTGTGGAGCATGCACCACAATCGTCACAATTGTTCAAGATCGGTTCAATGAACTATGAAGATATGAAACAATTTTCGGTTTGCATTGAAGAGGCACTCTTTAAATTGAACGCGTTACGTGAACGGGCGCTCACCTATAAAATGGAGGAAGTTCAAGTGACGGCCGTCGATGAAATTGTTGTTGAACAAGACTTTGAGGGCAAAATTTTGAAACAGATAGCACGTGTGCGTCTTTTCTTCTTGGCTTTTCTTACAGGTGAGTGTAGCATAATTTTATTGATTGCTTTACTCACAATTCTCTCTCCTTCAGGCATGCCAACCATTGAGTTGGGTGTAAACGATATGTGGCGTCAGGGTAAGGAAGTGGTGGGCCGGCATGATATTATACCAGTTGCTACAGAGGAATGGATACGTTTAGAAGCAGTTGAGTTTCATAGCGTGGTCAATCAAGAGGAATACGAGAAGACGCGTACAATAAAGTGAGTATATAATTTTGTGACAGCAAAGAGAGAAACAGCGCATTTAAGGCACAAATTATGTTTTATTTTGATTAAAGGTTCCAGCCACCGGATGCGAATTATATAGAACTATTACGTTTCCGCGTGCGTCCACCTAAAAATCGCGAACTTCCATTACAGCTCAAAGCCACTTGGTGTGTGACTGGCAATAAGGTTGAGTTGCGCGCGGATATTCTGGTGCCCGGCTTTACATCGCGCAAGTTGGGGCAAATACCTTGCGAAGATGTTTCAGTTAGATTTCCCATACCTGAATGTTGGATCTATTTGTTCCGCGTAGAAAAACACTTTCGGTGAGTTTGAAAAATATAATAATAAGGCTCAAACTCTCAAATGCCTCCTAACCATGAAAAGCTCGTTAATAAAAAAAAATGAGTTTACGAGGTTTGCGCGATTTGCGACCTTTATATGGCATTTGCAAGTTTTTTGAGCTGCTGTAGTGTTATCTTTTAAATATTATTACTGTTTATTGTAAATATATAAAGTGTGAGCTTTTGGGTTTGGTGGTTTTAAGATTTGTTGGAGTAGATTCTTATCTACTTGCTGTATATTTATTTGAAAAAAGGGGGTCGAATGTCCCCCGACACAGTTACGTTATTTGTGACTCAATCACAATATAGGTGACAGAGGGTGTGGAAATTTCTAGTGTAGAGATGAGCAGTGTCCTCTCTGAAAAGTTGAGCTGTTAAATCCTTTTCATACGTTTCGGTTTCATTTAGAAATTTTTACCGGATCACTTTTCGGTTATTATTGGATCACTGCCGATCTGTTTTCGTTTTCAGCATCAGTTAAAGACCATTTCCGAATTTATTTATCTGGATATTTTGGCACCTCTTCGGTTTCGGACAAAGTTTTTGATTATGCAGGACCGTTGTGTTACTATTGTTTGGGAACTATCTACAGATATATATGGGGTATTCCATCCCATTTCGACCAATTTTGAACCCGACCCCTTTAGAATTGGCTGAAAGTTTTTCTTCTTTTTCTAGCTTACGAAAGACGTTTTTCAGAATTTTTTCAAATTTTTTCATCCAACTCAAAAAAAGTTATGAATTTATAAAAAAGCACCGTTTTTGTTTTCAAAATGCTATAACTTTTTCAAAAATTTACCGTTTGGGATCTTTAGTTTTTTTAGAAAATTTGTTTTTAAATGTACTTTTCGAAAAAAATACAAACAAATTTTTAAAGTTTTTTTTTTTTAACTTTTCAGTTTTTCGAGCGAAAGCGAGTCACTTTAATCGTAGATTCCCATAATATATAAAGAAAAGAATACCTAAAAATCATTTTCTTACATTTTTTTGTTATATAAATAAAATTGATAAAAAAAAATTTTATTTTTGAAATAAAAATAAAAAAAAAAATAAAAAAAAAAAATCGGCCCACTCCGGGATTAGTGGGGATGATTGCAGAATTGATTGAAGTTTTTTGAGAAAAAAAGGCGAAATTCGAAAAATCTCGAAAAACTGAAAAATTAAAAAATAAAACTTTAAATTTTTTTTGTATTTTTTCCGAAAAGTACATTTAAAAACAAATTTAAAAAAAAAGAAGATCCCAAACGGTCAATTTTTGAAAAAGTTATAGCATTTTGAAAACAAAAACGGTGTTTTTTTATAAATTCATAACTTTTTTTGAGTTGGATGAAAAAATTTGAAAAAATTCTGAAAAACGTCTTTCGTAAGCTAGAAAAAGAAGAAAAACTTTCAGCCAATTCTAAAGGGGTCGGGTTCAAAACTGATCGAAATGGGATGGAATACCCATTAAAAATTAATTAGAAATTAATGAAGAGCGAACTTTTTCTGAAATGGTTACTATTCCTAGAAACTTAAAGTAGTAATATCTATCGATTTTAAAACAAGTTTTAAATATAAAAAATTCTCAATACTTAGTTTGAAATTTTTTTATTACATACTTGCAGATATGGCTCTGTGAAATCGGCTCACAGAAGGACTGGCAAAATTAAAGGCATTGAACGTATTTTAGGTGCTGTCGATACATTGCAGGAGTCTCTTATTGAAGTAACTTCTGGACAGGCAAAATATGAACATCATCATCGCGCTATTGTTTGGCGTTGTCCACGTTTGCCAAAAGAGGGACAAGGTATTGTTGAAAACAACAGAGAATAAAATATGATTTAAAGGAACAAAAATAATTGTATCTTATATTTTTTAGGTGCCTATACAACGCATCAATTGGTTTGTCGCATGGCGCTCACTTCCTACGATCAGATACCAAGCGAGTTGGCACCTTTTGCCTTCGTTGAGTTTACAATGCCAGCGACACAAGTTTCCCATACGACAGTACGTTCGGTGAGTGTACAGGATTCGGATGCTGATGAACCACCAGAAAAATATGTGCGCTATTTGGCCAGACATGAATACAAGTAAGATAATTCACTTTATAACTTAAGTGGTGCACGATGGTGGAAGGGCTTCTCAGACGCAAACTAGCCGATTTTCTTTCGCTAGTGGCACGAACACACAATTTTCAAAGTTGAGTACAACGGGATATATTAATTTCGCGTTGCTTGTGAGTTAAAATCGACCACTGAGTGTCGCCACCGACTGCATTACTTTTACAAACCTCAAAATAGGAGACATGGCGGAACCATATAAGAGGAAACACGATGATATACATACAAACATAAATAAAAATTCCATTTATTTTGTTTTTTGTAAAAAGATGGACTAATGTCAAAATCATAATGCGCGGAAAGTTTAAGTGTCAAATCATATCAAAAAAGTACCAATCAGCTGATTTCCGGCGGTCACCTGTTGCTGGTTCCGTCATGATAGGTGAAATATGTTTTAATTCTATTGCTTTTCTATATAGAGTTGGAATTGAGACTACGCATGGTGAGTCGACAAATGCTTATCTGGCAGCTACACGTCCAATACGTGAAGAGCCCACACCCACACCCAAACCATTGGCATCACCAGTGCCACCAAGTGATTCGGACACAGACTCAAATTAAGATTAATCACCGTGAGAGAATGAGAACACCGTATAATTAAAAATAAAACTATATACTATACATATATATATAATTAAGGTATACAGACATGCATACAAATATAGAAAATAAAATAGAAACTACTACAAAAACTATTAATGTAGAAAAATTCATAAAAAAATAAACAAAAACCTACTAAAAAAAAGCAAGAAAATAACTGAGATTGTTAAAATGGCATATTCATTATTTAAGTAATTGTTCACACAAGTCAATAAACTAGCAATATTTTGTTGTATTCATATACATACATACATAAATACATATGTATATGTTTATGACATTAGCATACATACATACATAAATATTCGAAATTGTAGTGAAATTAGTTTCTGTAAATGTTAATCAATATCTACACATAGAAAAATATACAAACTTACATAGAAACTAAAATAATCGTACATACATAATTGCAAGCAAAAAGATAAGTATGTAAAAAATAAAGTCGTAAAACTGCAATTGAGCTTACGCTGACAGAAACTCATTGAATAACAAACGCATCGAAGCAATTTAGTGTAACTTGCTAACAAATTGCGTGTAGTTAAAGGATATTTAAAGGAAATCATTAGCGAACATTCACTTTACCATAAAAACGGATATATACATACATTTTTAGCTAGATCTGTGTACACAAAAATTAATTTGTTTGATCATTAACAGTTAATGTAGAACCAAATAGCTCTTATGTAAATCATTACACTCATATATACCAGCGAGCAAAAAAAGAGCAGGAAATGTGATTCGATTTTTTTAAGCTATTTTGTTCTTGTTTCGGGTTCGAAAATTTTTTGAATTTTTATTCAAAGTTTCAGTTAAATTTTTGATTACGAAGTTTGGTAGCGCCCGTTTATTTTAGTTTAATAAAGTACAAGCTTCGAAGCCTCTCAAAATTTCCATTGATTTTTGAAAATTTCACTGGACTACAAAACTGAATTTTTATTTATTAATTGAAATTTTTTATTTGTTGTTTTTCGGCCTTCAATATTTAAATTATTAAATTTTTCGAGCTCAAGGCCACGCATAAATAAAAACCAAATATTTTATATCTTTCAATAAATATACTTGTTTAATGTTAATCGATATTTCGACCTCAATCTGAGATCATCCTCAGGACTGAAAAGATTACAAACAATAAAAACATCAAAAAGTGCATTTTACGTACATCCTTATACCACAACTTACACTCTTGGCTGTGCCTGATCGACTAATTTTAAAAGATTACATATTAAACGAATATAAACAATATAATGTAAACAAATAAATACCGTAAATATAAACAAATTTTGACAAAAAAAGCAGGATTGAAAAATACGAGAAATCCAACGTAATATACCAAATTAATTGCAATGGTGACGGGTCCCACTTATGCAATAAAGTATATGTGGGGACAACTAAATCTAAGCTTAAGACAAGGATTTCCGGACACAAGTCGAATATAAAAAACAGAAATAATTTGAACGATAACAAAACAGCCTTAACACATCATTGTAGCGCTACGGGACATTGTCCAGATTTAGACAATGTGAGAATCTTGCAACAAGAGAAGCAATATAACAAGAGATACATACTTGAAATGCTTCATATTATCAACATAGAGAGCGAAAAACGGATAAATTTTAAAACAGACACGGAAAATTGTGCTTCGGCCTATAGGCAGCTAATAAGCAGAAACAAAAAAGCGCTTTGAGAGTAATTTGTTAGTTTAATGTCCCACCAATATTCGTATTATAATGTTAGACAACAACAGTTTACCTGTAGCTGATATATGTACATATATATGTATGCTGAGCGCCACGTACAGTTGGAGAAATTTGTACATGGTTGTTTTTGTCAAAATTTGTTTATATTTACGGTATTTATTTGTTTACATTATATTGTTTATATTCGTTTAATATGTAATCTTTTAAAATTAGTCGATCAGGCACAGCCAAGAGTGTAAGTTGTGGTATAAGGATGTACGTAAAATGCACTTTTTGATGTTTTTATTGTTTGTAATCTTTTCAGTCCTGAGGATGATCTCAGATTGAGGTCGAAATATCGATTAACATTAAACAAGTATATTTATTGAAAGATATAAAATATTTGGTTTTTATTTATGCGTGGCCTTGAGCTCGAAAAATTTAATAATTAATTGAAACTTTTGAAATTTCGGGGGGATTTTAAAGGATTTTTGTTTTACTTTGTTCGAAGTTCGGTAACATTCAGAGTTATATTAACCAATTCGAAAAGGTTTTCGAAAAATTAAAGAGTTCTTAAGAATCCTCCAGAAAACTTCCAAAATTTCAATCACTATTTTAGTAAAGTATTTGATAACACAGTTTTATGCTGCCGTTCAATTGAATTTTCAAAGATCATTTCGAGTTCTGAGATGCCTCGAAATCTGTACCTACTTTGTTAGACTACAATGAATTGGTACTACATAACTCCATGCTTCAAAAGTTTACTGAAATTTTCAACAAAAATTTAAAAGTTTTCTTGAAAATTTTTAAACTTATCTCAAATTGAGTTTTTCCCAAATAGTTTTCACAATTGGCTTACATAGTTTTAGCTAAATAATAAACTTGATTTTTTTTAAATTATGATAAATAAAAAAATTGAAAGTAACAAATACAATTGAAAATAATTTTCGTTAACTTTAAGCAATACTATAATGAAAACCAAAATAATGTCAACCAATTTGGAAAACGTTTCCGAAATATATTAAAAGCACGAATTCGAAAGATCGTTATAAAAATGTTTGTTTAAAATTTTGTGTAAATTTTATGAGCCTGAAGTTTTGTAGTAACCATGTGTTGATTTAAGGGAATATGCTGTATTTCGAGTTTTTTAAACAGTTTTGAAATTGGTAGCTCTAACTTAAAATCTTCTTACAGATTTTCAAAAACCTCGAGCTTTCAAGTTTTTTCCGCAGTTGGTTTAAGTACTAGCTTTCGCTATAAAATTATTTTGATTATTTTTACATTAAGTAAATAAAAAAAAGTGGAAAACAACTGATACAGTTTGAAAATCATTGTTGCTGCTATTTTTTTACACGCATGTGTATATGAAGCTATTATCGTGCAAACATACAAACAAGCAGCAACGTATATATGGATGTATTAGCGATATTACGGAGTTAAGGTATCAATTCAAAAACGGTAAAAATTCGGTTGGCTTAGACAAGAGATGTCCTCAAGAGCTTCATGGAGCTTCGTAAATATGATGAGCGTAAGCCAACATGTCATGTGAGCGCAGCAACTGAGATTCAGTATTCGTTTCGAATTCATTCACTAGAAAGCACCTTTCCTTATTATTCGGTCATAATGATACGGAGCTAAACATTTTTCCACGTAAATGCATCAATAACGATTTGAGCCGGATACATGTCTGCCTCAATTTGTGAGCCAAATAATTTGTTAAGCTTATGGTCTTTAGTTTGGACACGCTACCTTTAATAAACCGGCTTTTTCAAAAATATATGTCGCTGCTCGGCCATTAGCCTTATATGTAAAATGAAATACCTTAGCGACATCTGTCTATAACAACTCATATGCACAAAAATATCAAGAAATCTGCTTCTGAAGTCTTTCAGTGGTCCAGAGCATTCCTGTGAGAATTGAGCGTGACCCGAAGCTGGAAAATTCACTGGATGCCTGGCTATTGTTAAATTCTATCCAAGTACCTTGAAGTTGTTTCATGTTCAGCTAATTGTTGGAGTGCTGCTTTATATTTCGGGCCAACTGTGTACCATCGCGAAAGTTAATAAAAAGGGCCACGAAGTATTATCTCATTTTGTTTCCAAACTATTTTGAGAGCCTTTTGTGAAGCTATAACGAGTTTTTGTTGAGACATAAATATAGTCAGGGGTAGTGCACTAATTTTTGATTATATTACACCTTCATTAGCACTACAATATATTGGAAAAATTTGAGTGGGCACTATTTTTTATCACTATAGGAGATAGTGCTGCCTTCCTCCACTACGACCAAAAAATGTATTGCAGGCATTTTATTCCTTCACTACCACTCAGCTGAGTGAATCACTTTAACTCTACTGAAATGAGTTAAAAAAGAATTTGTGTGCACTTAGCTGAAGCTGAAAATATTTCCAGTACCAGCTTACAAATTTTAGTGAAATATTTTTCAGCTTCACTACCAATACCACTGAGTGAGGCAGATATTTTTTGCATTACCAATCAACTGTGAGTGAAGGCTGGTGCATTAATGCACTACCCCCATCTCTGGATATAAAAAATATATTGAATTTTCTTATTTTATTTCTATTATAAATGATCATATTAGAACAATAAGAGAAGTATTTTTTTTTTTGAATTAAATATTTGCCAAAATCATATCTACTATGCACAAGTTCACCGAAGTTGTTTTTTGTATGTACATCCTCCTAACATTATTTTATATAGAAAGTCTCTCGTGTCCTGCTTTGTTCCGCGATTCAAATAAAGCAAATTTGAAAAACTCGATTTCGATTTTGGGTCAGGTATATTCGTAACTTCCCTAATATATATATAAGTATGTACAAAAGTGAAAGCTGTGGAAAACTTAACAAGGTGTTGAATCATGACTAGAAATATTTTAGTATTGACCTTATCAGGTTGTTTTCCCTTGTGATTCCTTCAGAGTTTGAAAATTTAACAATTGTAAGTCAGATTGGGCTAGAATTTCCACAAAATAGATAAACAAAACACTAAGCGAGCATGACTGTTGTTCCTATGTACAGTATGTCAGATATTAAGGCACAGTTTTCAGTTCAACTCAGTTTGTCAGTTAAACTAGGCTCAAACTTATTCTGCAGTTTTTAGTCTACTTTAACTGAAGTTTAAGCTGAGCTTAAGCGGCCGATCTTGTAGGGTTAAACTCTAGCTAACATATCGGTGATTTGCGTTCGCTTGAAATGGCGTCGAATATACTCATCAAGCATTTGGGCTTGAGTACCATTAGAGGTCATGTTGGTAAATAGCATACGTCTAAAATCTCAAGAGTTGTTACGAAACAGTGGCTCAACTTGAGAATCATAGTGTACTCAGCAAAATACGGAATTTTTTTTATACTATTACTTAAGTTGAAAAAATGATAGTTCCCAACTTGTGGTTCTTTGACTGGACTTAAGTGTAAAATTCCAATAATTTTACGAAAATAAAATAAAATATATATAACTTATTTTTGATAAATAACGCCTCATTACTGCTATCAATCAGGTGTTTATTTCTCACAATAAATAGCTGTTGTCTTTGGTGGTACCATCTTGGAGATTTTTTTTCAACTTCACTTCAACTCGATATCTAAGTTAGGATATCAACTGGAGAAACATGTTGAATATTCATTTGAGAACTGTACATTTCTCAAAATCTCTCAAAGGTTGGATAATAATTTGAAATTGTTAATGACGTCGGAGATCAATTTGAGAGCTATAAATTTAACAAAATTTCTCAAAGGTTGGATAGTGATTGGAGAATGAAGTTGGATATCAACTTGAGAACTATCTGTTTAAGAATAACGAGATAATGATGTTGTATATCACCTCCGGAACTAGATATATATTTATATCTTTTAAATGTTTGTTGGGTAAGCGAAATCCAGCTGTTATCGTATCTACAAATAATCTAGATAATAAAAAACCAATGTTGCGGTACAAAAGAGCCTACTCCAAAGGCGGCCTTAAATTGTGACTGAAAAACTGCTCCGTAGTTAAACTGCAGTTTAAATTTGACTAGAGTTTAAGCAAACTTAGTTTAAGCATAGCTTAACAAACTACTAGAAAACCGGGCCTAAGGCGATATTTTACTCTAACGTTTTGAATTTCTCTTTATTTGAATAATTTTTGAGAAATCTTTTTTCAATTCCATGTTTTGCATTTCCTGAAGACGTTCTTATGGTCATGGCCCAAGCAAAGATTTTTTTGTAAATATTATATTCTATTTTCTTGCAAGAACATACACCGCGATCTTGTTTATGGGGCCCGAATTCATTCGCATTTTTCGGATTACCTGACTTCTCAGCTTTGGAAAAATTATCGGTTTCTCTTTTTGCATCAGAAATTGTATCCTGCCCACTTTTGTCAAAAAATTTTCTCGCATCATTGATTTTCTTCTTTGTTAATGTCAAATCCCAAAAATATCCTATCGAGTTAGTTACTTTCACGATACAAAAAATTCTGTATCTAAATGTCGTTTTGCATTGGGGGAACAGTTCTTCTCTTCGTGTGATAAGAATTCGAAACAATGGCGATATTTCCGGCGATCATTTCCTCAGAAATGTCGTATAGAATAAGTGACTTGCACGATAGAGAATGTTGGCAGGATTATCTTATTTTAAATTTTCGTCGTCTGTATGGGTAGATTAGACATTCACAAAAATAATTATTAACCTCAATGAAAATGTGTTAAATTATTCTAGTTTGGGGGAAAAAGTCAAATTTCGCAGCTCTCCATTTCAATACAAGTGTCCGTCATGGAAGCGTACATCTTTCGTATGTAGCGTCTAAGACGATACGATTCGTGTGAAGTAAACAAATAAGATTGTTTTGTACGCTTATAATGGCCGAGCCACAACGAAGTTTTTCATATGGATGCATTCAACACAATCGTATGCACGATTGGTATATTGCACAAATTTTTATGGAGAACGGCATATCGAGCGAAACTAACGCCATCTGACATAAAAACGTAGCCAACTTCCAACTTTTGTTGCAGGAAAAGCATAAGAAGAAGAATTTGAAATGTGATTTGGCTATAAGTGCTTTCACACTTTGCAAGTGAAATTATTCTTCCCAGTCGTTGGTAATTTTCTAACATTTTTCACAGTTAAAAACTGCATTTTAACAGATGAATAAGATACAAAAAAAAAAAAAAAATGAATATGATCTGTGAGCGCTGCTCAGCTGAGTATAAATATGTAAGCTAGTACTTTTCTTTTATAGTGATAATGTAGTGCTTCGCGAAATTTTGTATGTGAAGGGCAAGGAGAAATAAACTTTAATTGCCAAGTCTGGAGTTCCTTTATATTACGAACGAAAAATATTGCGTGATTGTGGCGTTTTATTGGCATGCAAAGATTGCGTTAACCGCATCTATATATTATAAATTCATTATGACTCAGCCATAAGGTGTAGAAGAGCATGTAGTATATTTATTTAAGTGATCGCAGCAATACAAATTACTTAGAAGATAAATACTCACTTCTCATTATACATATTGGCAACATAAATGTATCTCACCTCAGAATCAAAAACAGTCAGAATTCAATATTAGACCAACATTTAGTGAATTTTTTATATTTGTAGGTTTGACTATAGTTTTTTAATTGAATGTGATTACTATTGAGGAAAAAGATAAATGTAAATCGATTTTTTTTTGTTGGATCTGTTTTTCATTTATAGTGGGATATATCCTCGTACACACATTAGTTGACAATAAGAAAATTAGTTTGTTGTTTCATTGTTGCACATATACACCCATCAGTTTGTACTTAGCTTAATTTAATATTCACTTAATTACATGTATGTTAGCCTCGGTCGACTTATTAACCGATATCGCGCCATCGATTTTTCGATAGGATTTGCGCTCAGGAAAAAAAGTTCCATCGATTTTTTCGATTTTTTATGCATTTTTTTTTTTTCATTTTCAAGGCTCCAAATCATTTTTTGTATTTTTTCATGTCAGTTGGAAAATGCAAAATTGGTAAATGCAGTTTTTTGGAAAAAAAATTCTTTTATGGAGATTTAGAAGAATTTTGGTCGAAAAATCGACTTTTTTCGCAGGCTCGAAAATAATTTTTTTGGGTATGCATAGTGGAACTTTTTTTTCCTGAGCCCAAATCCTATCGAAAAATCGATGGCGCGATATCGGTTAACTTTCGTGCATACAAATCGACCCAACCCAATGTATGTGCTTACTCAATATACTTATGAGAAAATCAGGAAACTTGAAATAACTTAAAAACGCTTTTATTGTTCTAAGAAGTTATTATGTACAAAAAAAAAGGATCCATACCATTTTGAAAAGATACTCGCTTATAATTTTCTATCTTCGTTATATTATTTTTATTAATCATTCTCTCTTAATGTTTATAAATAATATGTAAATATGATACCGATATTTAAAAACCGATTACATTATAGCAGTAGTTCAAAAAAAAAAAAAAAAAAAAAAAAAAAAAAAATTCCATGATTTATTTGTAAAAATTTGTTCAAATTAAATATATGACTTCATTACATAGTTAAGCTATATTATTACACTGAAAGAAAAAGACTGGTAGAATCAACCGAAATACGGGTCAATTCAACCGAAATTTCTGTCAGTTTTTATCCATCGCAACAAGATGTTGAATCAACTGCGCACAAATCGTTGATTCGTAATTAAGGAGGAGTTATTCTTTAACATAGGTCCTAGTTTTTGATAGGGTTTTTTAGTTTGGTCCTTAAAACCAACTTCTGGTAATACTACGGACTTATTCAGTCTATGCGAGGTCCTCATGGACCGGCCAGTTCAAGCTAAGCTAACCTTTGTATCAAAGTACCTATGTTGCCATATAAATAAATAAATGTAAGACGCGATAACCTCCGAAGAGATTTTAGGCCGAACCACTTTTCCAATTTGCGTCGTGCTCCTTTTTAATTTTTCTTACAAATTGGCGGGACGCGACCTTTCCATTTCCCATTTTGTGTGTTTTCTCGATTCGATGGTTTTCTTATTTTGGTGTTTTTTTTCTAATAAGTGGCACCATCGTCATAAGTACAAAGTAGAGAGCGCAGTGAGCGTACAATTCTCTTTGAAATTTGCTCATGTATTGACAGTTGATCGCCGTCGAAATGACCTGTAAGATCAGTTGTGTTACAAAAAAATCAGTTAAATTGATTAGGAATCTGTCAATTTTACAAAATTTTGTTAACTTAAGAGCGAAAATTTCTCTTCTGTTGAAATGACTAAACTAATTTTTCGCTTCACAAAGAACTCGGTCGAATTAACCATAATTCGATCAATTTCACAGAATCTCCGTTAAGTCAAGAACAGCAGAACCGATTTGTTGATTTTACTAGCACCATTTCTTTCAGTGTATATATGTATAAACACAACCTCCAATAATTCAAACCTTCAAAGTATGTTTGCTTAACTTTTTGAAAATGTGTACTACTTAATCAGCTTAGTATTGTAATTAGCTAAAATTAAGCTTTTAAATATAAAGTGAAAATAATACAAAACATTTAAAATAACTATGAACAAAAATTTCAATAAAATAGTCTTCAGACTTACATTTTTTCCAAATTTAGTGTTTTTTATTTGTTGTTTTTCGGCCTTCAATATTTAAATTATTCAAATTTCCGAGCTCAAGGCCACGCGTAAAAAAACCAAATATTTTACACACAAAATATTTGGTTTTTATTTATGCGTGGCCTTGAGCTCGGAAATTTGGACAAACTAAATTTTGTTTTCCTAATTTATTCCATAAAAAAAAAAAAACCTAAAAAATATCTTAATCTTACAATTTTTGTTTAGTAACGGTATTTCGTTTTAGAGTATAGGGTAATTTTCTAACATAGTTCATAAATCTTCAGGGGTTTTCAGTTTGGACGCTTACAAACGTCCGGTAACGCCACACTCTAACTGAAGCTCTTACGAACCGGCCAGTTCTATTTAACATTTATCCTTACTTGTGCCCCATTTGTTCATGAAATGATCGGGTTAACTCCAGCTTACAGTTTTATACTCTTCATGCATTATCTAATTTGGCCAACATAGCGACTTTTTATTATCTATCACGATCCGTACCTTTCATTTGCTATAGCAAAGTTTCAAACACCAAATACACAAAATTCTGAACTCCTCTATAATGTAAAACAACAACACTGACAAACAGAATTTTACACACAATAATCCTATGCATCACTAAAATCTCAAGGCAGAAATAATTTGAAAAAAGCGTAGTAAATTATTAAATTATAACAAGAAAATCGTAAAAGCAATTAATGTAACTTAAAGCAAAGGTAAACTATATCATTCATAAAAATTTATACATAATACATTCAAGCAAACATACATATATACACACCATGAAGTGGAACTAAAAAACTAGCGCCAGAAAATGTAAAATCTCAAAAAGTATAAATAAACCAAATTTGAAAATGAAAACACATAACTACACGCCTGATAAAGCTGAATCATATAGTCTTTTAAGTTGTTGAAAAGAAAAACGAAAATTATTTATAAGAAAACTAAAATAAAATTTAATTAAAAGAGAAAATAAAAATTTTAATTGGTAATAATAAAGAATAAAGAACTGCTCTAATTGTAGGATGTTTATATTAAAAAATAAAAATTATATATTTATTATGTGTATGTTTATGAGTGTCTCCTTCTTTGCATGAAAAAGTTATGACTTGAATAAAAATGTGAAATACACAAAAATATATCTGAATGTTTTTACTAATTTTAAAAGAAATTTAATTACAATTTACAAATACTTTGATTTAAGGTCAAACAAACTCAGAGCAAATACATTTGAAAAATGAATAATTTGTTCTTTGAGCACGTTTATAATGAATTACTCACGCGTAGCCGCCACTATTGTGAAGAAACGAAAATAAGAACGATTAAAAAGTTTCTTACGCCACATTAATTTTTCTATGCATTAGTTAATATCGAGCTCCCGCACCAATTCTTGTGTATCGAAAACGCTAAAAGAGTTGTTGGTTTTTACCTAGTCTTATTTTGATGTGTAGTGCAGATACAATATCACAATCGACTAAACGGATTATGTGACATTGAGCATGGAACCCTATAATATGAGCAATTTAAAATGCTCTATATACTGTAAAGATTTTAGTGTAATTCCGCTTATTTGCAACCTTTTGCTAACGTTCGAATCACTAAACTGTTGTATAAATAACTCTAATATTCAATAATGTAAAATGGCCTTTATTTAAGTACTTCACAATAACACTTCTACTTCTCGACAGATAGCGTGCTTAAATCAAACTGATTACTGATCTCAGCTTTACCTCCTTTTATACTCTGTGCTGTCTCGTTCGAATACTTCTAGGCGCTTCTATTTCTAGAATTTAATACTCGTTTACCAGCTATAAATTTCTCAGCATAACTACATATGCATAAGTATTATAGCTTCCGCATAAGCCAAGCGCGTGTATATGTGAGTGATACTTCCAGAGATGATTGCCTACTTTTAGGAGTATCTCAGATATAGATATAGATATATATCAATAACTAGCTACAGGACCGGCTGTACCGAATAGTGGAGACACGCGCCTCTTTTGGCGATAGTGTATAACCTATAGCTGAATCGGTTGCGGTGAGTAGTGGACACACACCATTTCTAGAGGTAAAACATATACGCACATTTCAGTTGCATCTGAGTATAATGCATATTTAAATTTAGGAGTACTAGTTTTCTGCGCGACACTTTCAGAAGTGTTACTGGTTAGCTACCGTGGCAGCAAAAATATGTAATACATTTTTTCGTTATAAACTTCTTTAGTATATTGTTTTTGTTGGAATTGTTATATTACTATATACATTTTCAATAAGGTGTTTTGAATCAAATTAGAAAAGCTGTAAACTTAAGAGCCTTAGAGTTAGTTTTGCAACTTTGTTTCATACAAAATGGATAATTACAACTTAATATAACACTAAAAGTCCTACTTACTTGAAGTAATGGACTCAATAGTATAGTTTGAGCTCTCAGCTATTTTCAGTTCATAAATACAATTAATAATTAATTTACCCATAAAGTTATTATAAATGAGTTGATAAAGGTTATTTATAAACTTTATACAAACAATAATGTTACAAAATTATATACAATAAATAAAATAATATATAAAAGTAATATGAATGAGTCATGACGATAGTACACTCTAGCAAAGAGAGTATTCCTTAACACAACAAAGAAGCTCTAAACAAATTGCAAATATTAACAAAAGCAAAAATTAATCCTAAAATTACTGCATAGATGTTAATAAAGATCCTACTACTGATTGGTACTAAAAAATTTCAAAAAACTTACAAAAAAAACAAGCTTCTAAAAAATTAGATCTACATACATTTGCGGAAAAAATTGCGTACAAATTAAGCATCATCATAGCGATTCATTTAAGGTTTGTAAACGGGTTTTCAGGGTGCGCATGTTGGGTGGAGAAGTTTAGTAGTATAAAGTGAATCTGAACTGTACATACGAGACATATAAAGTTAATGAATATGTTACACAATAGGATCTATATATAAATATATATACATACATAAATACTACATACATACTACTTATAAATATTACCGTGAAAAAAATACATTAAATATATTATGAATTTAATAGTTAATTGATGAAATAAATATTGAGAAATTAAAAAAAAAAAACAAACAACGCTGTGTGTAATTTTTTGTTTTTATTTATGAGGGCTAAGCAATATTTTTGGCGAAAATTAAGGTAAGTATTGTCAGAGGCGATCCGTATGAAAATGTTGTAATTTAAAGCGTGCTTTATCAGGTGGCATGCGTCATCTCTCAAGTCTCTGAGACACTTTTAAATGAAAGAATCCAACATGTGGCAATCAAACGATTATGGACAGGACGATTAAACGTTGTAAAAACTGACCTTACTTCTTGACTTGATACGAACTATAATGCAGCAGCTTTTTCTTTCCAGCAACAGGCATTACTCGAGGTTGGAATAGGAGAAGGGTTTTTCCAGTGGTAAGGACATGACATGGTGTACAGATGGTTCAATAATGGGGAAGCGGGGTGCGAAAAAGCGCAAAGTATACTCGAAGCATTTGCGGGTCGGTCCGTCGTACCGACTTTCTAACTTTTCTAGTACATACCAGCTTGAGTTATATATCATGGAATATGCAGCTAGACTGCTCCAGGACAGTAGAGAGTAACGTTATTTGTTGACAGCTAGTGTGTCTTAAGAGCATTAGAATCTAATTCTCCCGTGGTGTTTATGGGGCATAAAGTCTCTCTTAGCAGCGTCGACGAGCTCACAAATATTAAAGGGAATAATTTTGCTAAAAAGATGCACAGGAAACGAGGTGGACAGCTTCGTACGACCATAACTAGGTTACCTTCTGCGAAAAAGCGAGGAATATCTATAAAGTATGATTGTGAAGTCTCAAGATCTTTATGGCCATGTTGTTTGGGTAGGAAAGTCTCTGAGAAGCACCCTTATGGAAAACATTATACAATGAGAGTACTTCGGGCCAAGTGGCCTAGAATATTTCCACTTAAGAGTCATCTAAAATTCACATACTCAAAGGATCGAGGTGTTTTCAGTCAGTCTAAGACTTTAATTCCACGAAACTTCCCACCGCCAATAGACGGTTTATCACCTCGCAGATGAAAAGGTTAGTTAAAGCCATAAATTGTGATAATCTAAATGCTTCTAATGAACTCTTTAAATGTCGTTTCCGCAGCAGTCGGGCTAGGAATATAAGATGATGGTACCTGAGGGTACAGGACTGCAAAAGATAGCAAAGTACATCTCACATACGTAAAACTCCCATAAGAACTCCGCGAGGGTTTTTGCGGTTACAACAACAAAAAGGCATTTCTGCTAGAGCTATAAGGACGAGGATGAAGATTCCTCACTTTCCTTTCCGATGTTCTAATGTGCAGACAAAACGTCTAAGGTGTCTGGGTACGTGGTATTTTGACAGTCTAGTGGGGGTTGTTGCTGTCGTTGCAGTAGTGCTTCGCCCCATTCAATAGGCGCGACAGATCACAAATTGTCATCAATATCATCTAACGGGAGTCCAAGGGACTTGCGGTTTCAACATGGGTGGTCCATAGTGAGATGGGTGTTAGAGGCGTTGGTTTCACATTACAATTGAATAGATGGTTGGTGTCATGTGGGGGCGCATTGAAAGCGAGATATAAAGTTTGTATGTCGGGGTTGATTCTGGATAGGTAAGAGTCTAACCTGTTACAGTACCCAGATCAAAGTTGAGCTAGGGTGACGTGCGTTTCCCTAGGGAGGGTACGTTCCATTTCTGCGAGTTCTTGGTATTTTTCTCTAATTTCTCTGGATTCGCCGGGCTATTCCTGGCATAGAGGTCTGACGCCTGCTTGTGGAGATCACTGAGGACCTGCTTGTGTTCTTTGCTTTATATGGCTGTATTCTCAGGTGCCGTATTTCCTCATAATGCTTACGGAATTGACCCCTTAAGCCCCTGGGAGGTTAGGCCTCATCAATCAGATGTCTGTTGGTGTGCCCAGCGTTTTTTTTTTACGGATGTGGATTTTATTTACATGTGGGAGAGATTGAAGACATTCGCTAGAAAATTAAATCCGCCTTTGCCTAGTTTTTTAAGCATCGGCATGGCTATGCCGTCTGGTTCTACAGCTTTAATTGGTTTAGCATGAACGATGGCATCTTCAACCTCTTTGGCGGGGATGGTAATTGGGGACGTGCTGTGTTTATGCTTGTGTGCGCTTCTGTTGGCCCGCTGTCTGGCTTTGTTAACGTTCGAATGCATTACATATTATAGGTAGAAAGCGGTTGCGCATTTTATCGCATCCGACAGCACTGTATCGCCAAAGGCGATGCTGATTTTGTCATTGTGCTTACTCGGGTTCGATAGGGACTTTACACCATAGCTTACCTGTAGAGAGGTTATAATTCTTTAAGTGCTCCTCCCATTTCGCCCGCTTGTGTTCATCCACTAGCAACCTGATGCATTGATTTATATCCCTTATTTGGGGATCGCCTGGGTCGTGCTCTTTTATAAAGCCACGTTCTCTCGCTAGAGTTGCGGTCTCCGCTGGAAAATGTGACCATATTTCGGGGACTCTTCGGACTACGGGACGTCCTTTGGCGTGAACAGCAAGGTACCACAAGAGATTTGTAAAAGTTACGAGGACGACGGATTTTGGGGTCCCGCCAAGAATATCCCATCCGGTGTAACCGTGACACACTGACAAGAGTGTGACCGTCCTAAAAACTTTCTTTTCCGGCGAATGCAGCTAAACCATTTCTCTAGACCGGGATCAGGTACATGTCCCGTATTGGGTTCGATGCCTTCTCGGAGCAGGATAATGTGGCGTAGTCCCGCTGCAAGGATCTGCTGAGAGGATGACAATTTGTGGGAGGGACGCAACAAATTAATGGGATTACACTGAAATTACAGCCATTGGTCGGAAAAATACCGAGTGGCTGCGGTACATAGAATCGGCTGCCTTGGGAAGCGTTAATAAGGTTGTAATATGTATTGTGGTGAATATTAGCAGTTCGATACGTCGCTATGCTGCTGGTAAATAAATGCACAACAACAGCAAAGCAAGCAGTTTCACACATATGTAAACATCTATGCAAGCAGCCACACATGCATACATACATCAGCGAAACCAAGAGCGAAGATAATATTTTATACACAAGTATTTAGCTGCTAAGTAACCAACTATGTGATACAGAAACGGGAAATAAACAAGCAAGTATTCGAGATGGCTGTTCGTGAGATCTGGACCCTAGGAAGGCATGCGAACGAGGCAACTGAGAGTTTAAAAGCAGCACAGCTGAGGAATAATGAGTCAGTTGGATTTTATTACGTTATAAGTGAAGTACGCGAGTAAGTAAATTGTGAACTATTGACAAAGTAGTGATGTCAATAGAGAACATTTCAATGCAGAATAATTAAGGATTCCTAAAACTCGTTATAATATTGTTACGAATATTAGAAACACTAAGGGGTACTGCCATCTCTAAGCCGATGCTAAGCAGTGACTCTATGCACATCCATAAATCAATCATGTATTTACAGAAACGAATAAATCATTATATCTACACATATGTACTTACACGCAGCAGAGAAGAGATGCACAAACACATGCAGATATCTTATCTGAGATGCTCCCAAAAGTATGCAATTGTAATTGCGGAAATGTCGCTCACAAATACACGCATATGAGAAGCTATATACGTGCATATGTAGTTATAATTATATGGCGGTAACTAAGTAAATTCTGGAAGCGCCTAGAAGATGCTAAGAGGAAATCACAGGGTACAAAAGCACCAACGGTAGAGGCGCTAGAAGCAGTTTTGATTAAGCACGCTATCTGTCGGGCAATAGTAGAGTTATTTATTATGAAGTACTTTAATAAAGGCCATTTTGCATTTTTAAATATTGGAGTTATTTATTCACCAGTTTAGTGATTCGAACTTAGCAGAAGGTTGCAAATAAATTCGTTACAGTATGTTAGAATATATTTCTTATAACTATTTCTAATTCACTTGCATAAACCGACCCATCCTAATTTCCATAGCTGATCATGTACGCGTACGCTTATTTTTTGCTAGCAGCATCTTGAGGCCTTGGTCAAGTCAAACACTAAAGTCAAGTACAAGCAGAAGCATATACTCGTAAAACTAACGCAACTGAGCTTTTATATTCGTACATACAAATGTGCTTAAAAACTTGTGTAAATACTTTCATGAGCACAGGACACACCTCGTTTGTACTACCATAACGTTTTTCTTTTACTACTTTGGAAATGTTGATGGCCTTTTTTTAGCCAGCTGGATACAGTAGTTTTGTTTTTTTATATACATACTTCAATGCTTGTGTGTATGTATATTTGCACTTAGCAAGAGTACTTTCATCATGTGGTAGCTTTTACATTTCTTTTCGACAAACCTCTGCTCTTTTCTTTACTGTTTTAGATTTATCAAGAATCCCGCAACGTTAGAAAACTGACCACTACATTTAGTACATGCGTCGGTATGTAACTATGTATGTACTTACATATATGATACTCACCTTCTTTATTTTTACAAGCACTCGTTTGTTTCGCTGTGGGGATAAGGGTCATGTCTGGAAGTAAATGACAAATTGCTGGATAAAACTTGAGCATTGTGGTCGAGGGTTGCACGTTATGCTACAACGCCGTTCACTTGTTTGAAAAATCTGTGCACATTTGGTTTAATTTTGAAAATAATTTAATTTACATGAGTACATACAGTATTTGGTCTTTATAAACATAAAAATACGTGGCCTGGATTTTAAATTTAGAAAACGAAGTAAAAAATAATATAAAAAAGAAAAAGAAGGATCTGTTAAGCTAAGTTTGGTAAGGGCTATAAATATTCGTAATGAAAAGCTTATTGAATTTAAAAAAATTTTGAGATACAAAAAGAAGTTCTCCAACTAATATTTGACGGCTAAGTAGCAGTTATTATCTGCTGAGCTCGGTTGTGGTTTCATATTGCTAATAACCACCACCAAAGCGTGCGATGAAAACCTTGCATTGGGTAGGTCAGGTTGAACTGGTTCCTCACATAGCCTGAATGAGTCCATAGTGTTACTGCAGGTTTGCTTAACGACCAAATTGAGAAACCTTATCAAAGACCAAAATCAGTGTAAAACAACTTAATTCTCTTGGAAAATACTAGTAGGTTTTTTGGACCTATACCACTTGCTGCTTCTTAATCTGACAGCCGTATCACTCCAAATAGCTGAAGTCTTAGCCTGGCAAGCGCAGGGCACGAGCTCCACCTGAAAATGCTACAGTGATCTGGCAGCTTGTAAATAAAATAAATAAATGTAAGGCGGGATAACCTCCGAAGAGTTCTAAAGCCGAGCTTCTCTTCTAATTTGCGTCATGCTCCTCTTGATTTTCCCTACAAATTGGCCGGACGGGAGCTACATGTTTTATGCCGACACCGAACGGCATCTGCAAGGCAGATGAGTTTTCACTGAGAGATTTTCATGGCAGAAATACACTTGGAGCGCTTGTCAAACACTGCCGAGGGGCGAACCCGCTTAGAAAAATTGTCTTCTAATTGAAAAACCTTATTTCTAAAATTTTTGATGTTGCTTTGCCCAGGGTGTGAATCCAGGGCATACGGTTTGGTAGACGGAGCACCCTACCATCACACCATGGTGGCCGTTTGGCAGCTTGTAGGATCTATTTATTTCCAGATGTGCAACTTACACCACAGACTGGATGGACCGACAGACATGGCACTCCACGTTGGCCGAAGTTACAATGTTGGTGTCAAAGAAAATATTACTTCCTGTACAGAGCTTAACATGTCATACTAACATTTCAGCTCTTGAAGGTTAGCCCTTCCATAGTTGTTTACCACAGAAAAGAAGACGTCGAGTACAACTTTAGCAACATGTTGCATCAACACCGTTGGTTTTGGAAAAAATGTGAAAAAATTTTGGAAGGAAAAATGGTGGAATTTCGAATAGTTGCAACTTTGGTGTCCTCTGAAATGTTAAGTAAATCTTCAGCAGCATGTTGCATGATACTTAGGAACTTTTGATTAATTCGGGAAAATAATATAGTGGAAGAATGAATGGTGGAGTTTCAAAGTGTTAGTATGAAATGTTCCTCCTTTTATAAGAAACTTTGGTCTATCGGCATAAGTTTTAAGAAGCGTTTACCTCTTACTCTCCCTACCCTTTTTTCTCCCTTTTTATTATCCTTTGATTTACTTCTCCTTCAGCCTTTCTTTTTCTCTGGGTCTGTTTCTCCCTCTACATCTTTTATTTAACTTCTTTTCCGCCCCATCTATCCATATCTCTCCATCTCCGCCGAACTCTATCTCTTTCTCAGTCTTTTTCTCCTTCCCTTTTTCTTCTTATTCTTCTTCTTTTCCATTCCATCTATCTCTATCTCTACATTTCCGTCTAACTCTATCTCTTTCTCAGTCTTATTCCCCTTTCCTCTTTTCTTCTTATTCTTTTCCATCTCTTATTCCCAGTCTTTATCCCAGCCCTAGTGCCAGTCTCAGCCCAAGTCCCAGTCTCAGGCCCAGTTCTAGTCCCAATCCCAGCCCCTGGTCCACTTCCCGAAAAGTGTTGTAAATACTAATCTCAGCAAAGGCCTATCCACATAACCAATTTCAGGCAAATCGAAAAGTGAATAGAATTTGTTCGAATACATCTGTTCATGGTCCACTTCCAGGAAAGAAACGTCATGCGCCCTCCAGACTGCAGTAAAGTTATAATGCTAATTTAAATAAAATCGGAGTTCATCAGCTGCACACAAGCATACGTCCTGCATTATATATGGGGAAATCCGCCGAACTTTGTTTTTTTGTAGAAAAGAAATTTTTTTTGAAACATGGTAGTACGCAAATATCTTTTTGTTAGGAACATTGAGGGGTAAATTGGAGCCATAGCGCATCGCCGTTACTCGTCTTACATAATGCCTCAAAAAGACATAGTCAAAAGATCGAGCAAAAAATATATAAATTGAGATCGCAATGTAAATATACATTTATTTCAACAGCGATTATATCGAAATTTTAACAAAATATTGAGATATATGCAACTGTTAGTTATGCAAAATTTTTTTGATACACAAAACCCGGTTTTGTACATATAGGTAAAAATATAAAACCGAATAACCGCCAAATATTTTTTACTGCAGAGTTTGCAACACATTTATTTTAACACCTTTCTACCGATTCTTTTGAAACTGTAAAAACATATAGATTTTTGAACGGAGTATGTTTAGGTAAAAAAGTTTTAATACCCGAGATCCTGTTTCGGAGATATTGATAAAAATATAAACCCATTTTTTTACTTATTTAAATACTTCTTAACCGATTGTGTTGAAATTTTATCAGGATATACACATCTATGTGGGGTATATTTAGGTAAAATTTTGTTGTAACCGAATCCCGGTTTTAGAGGTATCGGCAAAAATATGAAACCGGGTAAACGCCAAATATTTGTTTACCTGCAATATGGATATCAAAGAAAAGGTATTTTAAAGACATTTAATTTATTGTAGTTGTCATATCGATATTCCCACATCTTAAGAGGTGTCGTCCGATTTATGGGCCCATGGACCCATAAAACATGTTTGAAATATATGGGTATCAAACGAGAGGTGGATGCGAGAAACATAATATAGGTGGAGTATATGATGGAAAAATTACTATGAAAAAATAAACGAAGTTTTTTATATTTTAAACAAACGTGTTATTCATCCAAAAATCTACATTATATTCATAAAAAAATTAATGTGTGTTATGTACACAGTGTGTTTAATATATTCATTCAATGACCAGTAAAATATCTTTTAGAATGTTTATAGTCAATATTGTATCAAGCTACAATTTTGCATAAACAAAAAAATTGATAACTTTTGCTAAAAATATTTTGCTTATCGTCGAAATTTTATAAAATTTACAATATCGAAAAACAAAACCAAAAAAATAAAAAAACTACTAATCCTGCAAAGACTTTTTAATGATATCAATATTTTGCTACTACTACAATATACATAAACATTATTTTTCTCTTTACTAGCATAACTTTTTTTATACTCAGTTGAGCAGAGCTCACAGAGTATATTAACTTTGATGGGATAACGGCTGGTTGTACAGGTATAAAGGAGTCAAGATAGATATAGACTTCTTTATATCAAAATCATCACGATCAAAAAAAAAATTTGATTGAGCCATGTCGGAACGTCCGTCCGTTAACACGATAACTTGAGTAACTTTTGAGGTATTTGGATGAAATTTGGTATGTAGGTTCCTGGGCACTCATATCAGATCGCTATTTAAAATGAACGATATCGGACTATAACCACGCCCACTTTTTCGATATCAAAAATTTCGAAAAAACGAAAAAGTGCGATAATTCATTACCAAAGACGGATAAAGCGATGAAACTTGGTAGGTGAGTTGGACTTATGACGCAGAATAGAAAATTAGTAAAATTTTGGAAAATGGGCGTGGCAACTCCACTTTTAAAAGAAGGTAATTTAAAAGTTTTGCAAGCTGAAATTTGACAGTCGTTGAAGATATCATGAAGAAATTTGGTAGGAACGTTACTCATATCACTACATGTATGCCTAAGAAAAATTAGCAAAAACGGAGAACGACCACGCCCACTTTAAAAAAAATTTTTTTAAGTCAAATCTAAACAAAAAATTTAATATCTTTACAGCATATAAGTAAATTGTGTAAACATTCGACTCCAGTAATGATATGGTGCAATAATAAAAGAAAAAAAAGAAAATTTCAAAATGGGCGTGGCTCCGCCCTTTTTCATTTAATTTGTCTAGGATACTTTTAATGCCATAAGTCGAAAAAAAATTTACCAATCCTTGTGAAATTTAGTAGGGGCTTAGATTCTAGGACGATAACTGTTTTCTGTGAAAAAGGGCGAAATCGGTTGAAGCCACGCCCAGTTTTTATACACAGTCGACCGTCTGTCCTTCCGATCGGCCGTTAACACTATAACTTGAGCAAAAATCGTTATATCTTTACTAAACTCAGTTCACGTACTTATCTAAACTCACTTTGTATTGGTGTAAACAATGGCCGAAATCCGACTATGACCACGCCAACTTTTTCGATATCGAAAATTTCGAAAAATGAAAAAAATGCCATAATTCTATACCAAATACGAAAAGAGGGATGAAACATGGCGATTGGATTGGTTGTTTGGCGCAAAATATAACTTTAGAAAAAAACTTTGCAAAATGGGTGTGACACCTATCATATTAAGGAGAAGAAAATGAAACAGTTCTGCAGGGCGAAATCAAAAGCCCTTGGAATCTTAGCAGGAATATTGTTCGCGGTATGACGTATATAAATAAATTAGCCGTACCCGACAGATGATGTTCTGGGTTAACCTGTTCCACATTTTGGTCAATATATCGAAACCGCATTTAATACACAACTGCCACCACTCCCTTTCAAAATACTACAAACAAATTTTAGAGTCACTCTGGTCCACCTTTATGGCGATATCTCGAAAAGGCGTCCACCTATAGAACTAAGGCCCACACCCTTTTAAAATACTCATTAACACCTTTCATTTGATACCCATATCTTAAAAACAAATTCTAGAGTCACCCCTGGTCCACCTTTATGGCGATATCTCGAAAAGGCGCCCACCTATAGAACTAAGGCCCACACACTTTTAAAATACTTATTAACACCTTTCATTTGATACCCATATCTTACAAACAAATTCTAGAGTCACCCCTGGTCCACATTTATGGCAATATCTCGAAAACGCGTCCACCTATAGAACTAAGGCCAACACCCTTTTAATACACTCATTAACACCTTTCATTTGATACCCATATCTTACAAACAAATTCTAGAGTCACCCCTGGTCCACCTTTATGGCGATAACTCGAAAACGCGTCCACCTATACAACTAAGGCCCACACCCTTTTAATTTACTCATTAACACCTTTCATTTGATACCCATATCTTAGAAACAAATTCTAGAGTCACTCCTGGTCCACCTTTATGGCGATATTTCGAAAACGCGGCCACATATAGAACTAAGGCCCACACCCTTTTAAAATACTCATTAACACCTTTCGTTTGATACCCCTATCTTACAAGCAAATTCTAGAGTCACTCCTGGTCCACCTTTATGGCGATATCTCGAAAACGCGTCCGCCTATAGAACTAAGGCCCACACCCTTTTAAAATACTCATTAACACCTTTCATTTGATACCCATATCTTAGAAACAAATTCTAGAGTCACCCCTGGTCCACCTTTATGGCGATATCTCGAAAACGCGTCCACCTATACAACTAAGGCCAACACCCTTTAATTTACTCATTAACACCTTTCATTTGATACCCATATCTTAGAAACAAATTCTAGAGTCACTCCTGGTCCACCTTTATGGCGATATCTCGAAAACGCGGCCACATATAGAACTAAGGCCCACACCCTTTTAAAATACTCATTAACACCTTTCGTTTGATACCCCTATCTTACAAACAAATTCTAGAGTCACTCCTGGTCCACCTTTATGGCGATATCTCGAAAACGCGTCCGCCTATAGAACCAAGGCCCACACCCTTTTAAAATACTCATTAACACCTTTCATTTGATACCCATATCGTACAAACAAATTCTAGAGTCACCCCTGGTCCACCTTTATGGCGATATCCCGAAAACGGGTCCACCTACAGAACTAATTCCCACACCCTTTTAAAATACTCATTAACACCTTTCATTTGATACCCATATCTTACAAACAAATTCTAGAGTCACCCCTGGTCCACCTTTATGGCGATATCTCGAAAACGCGTCTACCTATAAAACTAAGGCCCACACCCTTTTAATTTACTCATTGACACCTTTCGTTTGTTAACCATACCTTAGAAACAAATTCTAGAGTCACCCCTTGTCCACCTTTATGGCAATATCTCGAAAACGCGTCCACCTATAGAATTAAGGCCCACACCCCTTTAAAATACTCATTAACAGCTTTCATTTGATACCCATATCGTACAAACAAATTCTAGAGTCACCCATGGTCCGCCTTTATGGCGATATCCCGAAAAGGCGCCCACCCAAAGAACTAAGGCCCACACCCTTTTAAAATACTTATTAACACCTTTCATTTGATACCCATATCGTACAAACAAATTCTAGAGTCATCCCAGGTCCACCTTTATGGCGATATCTCGAAAACGCGTCTACCTATAAAACTAAGGCCCACACCCTTCTAAAATACCCATTAACACCTTTCATTTGATACCCATATCGTACAAACAAATTCTAGAGTCACCCATGGTCCGCCTTTATGGCGATATCCCGAAAACGCGTCCACCTATAGAATTAAGGCCCACACCCCTTTAAAATACTCATTGACACCTTTCATTTGATACCCATATCGTACAAACAAATTCTAGAGTCACCCATGGTCCGCCTTTATGGCGATATCCCGAAAAGGCGCCCACCCAAAGAACTAAGGCCCACACCCTTTTAAAATACTTATTAACACCTTTCATTTGATACCCATATCTTACAAACAAATTCTAGAGTCACCCCTGGTCCACATTTATGGCGATATCTCGAAAAGGCGCCCACCTATAGAACTAAGGCCCACACCCTTTTAAAATACTTATTAACACCTTTCATTTGATACCCATATCTTACAAACAAATTCTAGAGTCACCCCTGGTCCACATTTATGGCGATATCTCGAAAAGGCGCCCACCTATAGAACTAAGGCCCACACCCTTTTAATATACTCATTAACACCTTTCATTTGATACCCATATCTTACAAACAAATTCTAGAGTCACCCCTGGTCCACCTTTATGGCAATATCTCGAAAACGCGTCCACCTATAGAATTAAGGCCCACACCCCTTTAAAATACTCATTAACACCTTTCATTTGATACCAATATCGTACAAACAAATTCTAGAGTCACCCATGGTCCGCCTTTATGGCGATATCCCGAAAAGGCGCCCACCCAAAGAACTAAGGCCCACACCCTTTTAAAATACTTATTAACACCTTTCATTTGATACCCATATCGTACAAACAAATTCTAGAGTCACCCATGGTCCACCTTTATGACGATATCTCGAAAAGGCGCCCACCTATAGAACTAAGGCCTACACCCTTTTAAAATACTTATTAACACCTTTCATTTGATACCCATATCTTACAAACAAATTCTAGAGTCACCCCTGGTCCACCTTTATGGCGATATCTCGAAAACGTGTCCACCTATAGAATTAAGGCCCACACCCCTTTAAAATACTCATTAACACCTTTCATTTGATACCCATATCGTACAAACAAATTCTAGAGTCACCTCTGGTCCACCTTTATGGCGATATATCGAAAACGCGTCCACCTATAGAACTAAGGCCCACTCCCTTTTATAATACTCATTAACACCTTTCGTTTGATACCCATTTCTTACAAAAAAATTCTAGAGTCACCCCTTGGTCCACCTTTATGGCGATATCTCGAAAACGCGTCCACCTATAGAACTAAGGCCCTCACCCTTTTAAAATACTCATTATCACCTTTCGTTTCATACCCATATCTTAGAAACAAATTCTAGAGTCACCCCTGGTCCACCTTTATGGCGATATCCCGAAAACGCGTCCACCTACAGAACTAAGGCCCACACCCTTTTAAAATACTCATTAACACCTTTCATTTGATACCCATATCTTACAAACAAATTCTAGAGTCACTTCTGGTCTACCTTTATGGCGATATCTCGAAAAGGCGTCCACCTATAGAACTAAGGCCCACACCCTTTTAAAATACTCATTAACACCTTTCATTTGATACCCGTATCTTACAAACAAATTCTAGAGTCACTTCTGGTCTACCTTTATGGCGATATCTCGAAAAGGCGTCCACCCATAGAACTAAGGCCCACGCCCTTTTAAAATACTTATTAAAGCCTTTCGTTTGATACCCATATTGTACAAACGCATTCTAAGGTCACCCCTGGTCCACTTTTCATTTGATACCCATATCGTACAAACAAATTCTGCCTATAGAACTAAGGCCCACTACCTTTTAAAATACTCATTAACACTTTTCGTTTGATACTCATATTGTACAAACGCTTTCTAGAGTCACCCCTGGTCCACCTTTGTGGCGATATCTCTAAAAGGCGTCCACCTATAGAACTAAGCCCACGCCGTTTTAAAATACTCATTAACACCCTTCATTAAAAGCCATATCGTACAAACAAATTCGATTCTAGAGTCAACCCTGATCCACCTTTATGGCGATATCCCTAAATGGCGTCCACCTTTAGAACTATGGCCCACTCCCTCATAAAATGCTCTTTAATGCCTTTCATTTGATACACATGTCATACAAACACATTCCAGGGTTACCCTAGGTTCATTTTCCTACATGGTGATTTTCCCTTATTTGGTCTCCATAGCTCTCAGCTGAGTATGTAATGTCGGTTACACCCGAACTTAGCCTTCCTTTTGCAAATTTTTCTTTTGGTAGCTACTTTTGCAAAAACCCCAACTCTTTGGTTCTATAGAAAAATGTAGATAAGGCTGGTGAAAAAAACTACCTGATATGCAATAGGAGCATGACAACTGGTTCAAAAATAACTTATCCATGTTTTTATTTGACCATGTTATTTGGAACATTTTTGCGTGTTTGGAATTGGCTTTAATGAAACGGGAATATTAGATTCAATGTTATCAATAGCTGCGTGAAGTATTAGAAATGCTTTCATACTTTATACTGTGACGGTGGCGAAGGTGGAAATCATGTACAAATAATTTTTTCTGGCTAAATTGCTCAATTAGAGTTAAGAGATAGTCGGAAGTATTATACTCACGTGGCCTCTGTTCTCCGACTTTTGTTAAGTTTTTGTATAAAGAAAAGAACAGAACACTTGAAATCTCTTCATCAAAGGCCCAATTATAAAAACTTTAGTTAACTTTGTTAACTTATTCATAAAAAATATGAACTGCTTATAAAGCTTTTTAAAATGACGTTTCCATACAAATTTCCAATTAAAAGAGCTTAATAAAGCTATTTTATATTTTATGAATAAGGGGGTCAGGCTATTATATGAAAAAAGTAATGTAAGCACAGAACTTCATTAAAACATTAATATTGTACACAGGGCAAAATTAATTGATATTTTTTTTGTTTGTTTGTACCAAATTTGTGTTTCTTCTCATTTACTTTTAAAAAACCTGGTTTAAAAAAAAATGTCTACACTTTTTGACGATTGCCAATTTTTGTCGAAAATTTCTTATATTTGCCCCATGTACAAACATCAATAACTTTCCTTGCGTGAATATTCCAACCTGAAGCATTTGATGGTATACTACTGTGGTGCAGAGAAAAAAATAACAAGCGGGTATGAAGTGATAAAAGTAAAATTGTAGCTGTGCCTGCAGAAAAACATCCTCCTGAAAGAAAAATTACGCAACCAAGCGCTTCCACTTTTCTGCCTCTACCTTCAAAACTGAAAGGGGCACATCGAATTTAGAGCCCTAGATATTTTCAGTCCCTGATAGGATATTATCGTGCATAATCCAAATTTCAACACTCAGTTGCCTCAAAAAGCTATAAGCAAAAAACTGTCAATATTGAAAATGACAAAAAAAAAAGTATCGCTATTTTGATTAATGATAGTTTTGAGTATTGGAGGGGCACATTAGTTTTGCTCATACTTTTAGAATCTCCGTCTCAAAAAGAACATTCAGTTTAAATTTCATAGCGTTTCAGCGATACCTCAAAACTTTATCGAAAAAATTAAAAAAAAAAAAAAATCAAGTGCATCGCTTGAATAAGTGTAAAATTCGACGTTTTTTATGTTTCGAAGTTCTGCAAAAACTTACTATCAACTTTCTTGATTTTTAAGATCATCAGATCGGATAGTCAAGAGGTCAAACTTAATGTCCTTGTACTTTTTTCTGACCTTAAGTATTTGCCAGTGTGTAAAACCCGAGTATGCAAAAAGGAAAATTTTTTGGGATTTGCCAATATGTATATCGAAGATAAGTCCTAATCTCTCATTGAGCACAAAAACTAAATCTCTTCAGGATTCCGTACAGGTGGTCCACGAAGACTTTTCTTAGTTAAGCAATTTTTGGTTTGTTCAGAAAAAGGGGATGTCACCTTCCAGAAAACTATTATGGTCACTGGGCGCTTTCAGCAACGATTGAAGTTGTGTCATAATTTTCTCAACGCAGCATTGAGTATTTTTGACCCACTCAACGGTTGGGATTTTACGTCAAATTATTGAGCATACATATTTTTCGCTACATTTGCTGAACGTGTTTATTCGACTATCTGACAGTTCTTTGACATTTCAAAATATTGGTAAAGGATAAAAATTTCCCCAATTATATGATAATGCGGTGTGAAAATTAATGATTTCTGAAGTCCTTTACATTAAATCCTATAAAATTATTTAATAAAATTATTGAAAATAATTAAATAAAAATAAAAGTGGATCCTGAATAACTTTTTGGTCCTAATAAAGTTTTGAATTCTTTGTGTAAAAATGTTAAGATAAAATTTCATATAATATTCCTACATTAAAATTTAATTATAATTATTTCGTTTGGCCGTTGGCTCCGCTCGCCGTTCAGAGAACAAATTTTCTATCATTCAACAGACGGAAAAACATGTTTGCAACGTATCAACAAAAATAGTGTTCGCTGAAAGCGCCCATTATGTTGTAAAATTGTTGTAACACAGTGTAATTATTTGTAGTCGCGAATATTAAAAACAAAAAGGAGCCAATTTAAGTAAGTAAATTTACTAGGGCTCTACCTAAAGTTAACAATTTTACAATAACAATTCAATTTTCAACAGTTTGACGTGCTTTCTTGCTCTCTTTATTCACTTGTTGTATTGGGTGATGTAAAGCCAATTGATATGTTAACATGTAACAGTGTAAACAGATAACGGCGGATTGAATGTTTCGAAAGTGGTTTTGTGGCTTTCGCGGCGGCATGAATGACAAGTTCGAGATTTACAGACAACCAGACATATGTAAATATGTAAGTTATGTACGCATTCATTCACTTCCCTTTAAATGTATATATGTATGTATTACCCGTCATGATATTGAATGAAGCTTTTCTTGTTTTTTTTTGCAATTAAAAAGTAGTGCATACTACAATTTTCACCATAGTTAAATATACACATTTTACAGCACAAGTTGCCATTCATTAACTCAGTGGCAGTATCTTAACACATTAAAACAATAATGGAGCAATTAAAATCGAAATTGGCTGTTGTGACCGGCGCCAGTTCAGGTATTGGCGCCGCAATTGTACGCGATCTAATTGCTGCTGGTTTAATTGTTATTGGTTTGGCACGGCGAATCGAACGCGTTGAAGCATTGCGTCAGGACCTGCCTACTCGCGAGCAAAGTGGACGGCTTCATGCCATTAAATGCAATATTGCCGATGCACAGGATGTAGCAGAAACATTTAGGCGTATAATTTGCGACCACGGACCGGTGCATGTGTTGGTTAACAATGCCGGTTGCTTGCGTACCGGACAATTGGCTACAATGGCCGAATCAGAGGTGCAAGAGGTATTGCAAACAAATGTAATGGGCGTGGTTAATTGTACAAGGCATGCATTTGCCAGTATGCGGGCACATCGCATCGATGGTCATGTGATACTGATAAATAGCATTTGCGGACACAAGGTGCCGGTTATACCGGGCCACATGCCGACCTTGAACATTTATCCGGCAACAAAGTTTGCATTGACAGCGATTAACGAGATTTATCGGCAGGAGTTCAAGGAGTTGGGTACGCGTGTTAAAGTGACGGTGAGTGTGAAGTGTAAAAGTGAGGTGAATTAAATGGTGCGATTTAAATGGAAAATATTTATTGGGAGTTAGAATGACATTGCATGAATTAATGGTTAAAGCAGAATAGTGATACGACGGCAATTACGTTTAATGTTGATCCAACATTTGTAGTTTAAATGAAACTGTACAACGACAGCGCAAGTCTGCTTAAACAGTAACCGGGTCATAGGCGATCTATAAACCAAATTATAAAGAAATTGAAATGTTTCAGTTGTGATGCGAAGAGGATGCTGACTCATTTAAAACGCTAGAAACTTACACATTGGTGCACTTTCTGTGCATTCAGAACCATTACTATTACGCCTTTTGTCGCACTGCTTTACTTTCGCAAGGGTTCCTAACCGTTATGAACTAGATTTTTAGTTGCAAAATGTCTCTATTTGCTGCCGCCGAGAAAGGGGAAATTCACTTAGCATGCCACCCATATATGTAATACTCCTTCCAATATTGCTTATACAGGCTAGGTGCACTCCCAAATATCAGAGTGCCGTCTTGTTTTGATTTCGTATTCAAAACTCATTGCGATCATTTTCTATTAGAAATATAGGAGTATTACATATATGTGACGCCGCTTAAGTTATTACACAAACATTAAATACGAAACATATTTTTCAGACATCAATTTCCCCTATTTTTTGGTTTGTGGTCCAAGGGGGGGCCCCGTTGTGAGCATCGTCCGGGGCATGAAAGACCCCCTTGACTTCCCATGTGCTTGTAATTCGTCACTGGGTTATTGAAATTTTTAAGACATAATGTTATAAAACCAGAACCAAATCTGGAGCTGAAACTAGAACGGAGTCCGAAAGCTAGTTCCAACCAGAACCAGAATCGAGACTTAAACCCAATTTCGAAACTTGAATCGATTCCAGAACCGAACCTGGAACTGAAACCGAAACAGGAACCAATAAAAAACAAAATTTTAAAATTTGAACTAAAACAAAAATCGAAATTGAATTCGACCATAATCAGACACTTCAGTTGCGAACGAACACGAAAATAGCAAATAAAGTATGCGTCCTTTGTATGAAAGAAAAAACAATAAACACATTTCTTTAAAAAAAATTGTCAAAAATCAATAAGAGTTTTGAGAGGCATATGACATGTATTTTGTTAGGCTAAAATTGATTGGGCTTCTTAACTCCACGCTCGAATAAACTGAAAAGACAGTAAATAGAATCTTCGAAATTTTCTTAATTTATCGGAATTACTAAAAATAGGAATTTAATTGGCGAAATTTGAGAAAATTTGCCACAGCTATTCTCGTGTTCGCTGCCGTGTATTGTATCCCTGAAACTGAAAAGAGTTCGAAAATTAAATTGGAATGAAAACAGGAAACAAAATCAAAAGTACTTACCTGTAATACAGACTGGGAATAAAACAGGAATCGTTACTCATACAAGGCAGCACTGAACACGAAGCTAGCAAAATACTTTCGAAGGATAAAAAAATATAAATATAAAATAAATATAAGGCGCGATAACCCCCGAAGAAATTTTAGGCCGAGCTTCTCTTCCAATTTAGGTCGTGCTCTTTTTTAATTTTTCCTACAAATTGGCGGGACGGGACCTATTAGTTTTATGCCGACTCCGAACGGCATCTGCGAGGCAGATAAGTTTTCACTGAGAGCTTTTCATGGCAGAAATACACTCGGAGTGCTTGCCAAACACTGTCGATGGGCGACCCCGCTTAGAAAAATTGTCTTCTGATTGAGAAACCTTATTTCAAATATTTTGATGTCGCTTTGCCCGGGGTGTGAGCCCAGGGCATTCAGTGTGCTAGGCGGAGCACGCTACCATCGCACCACGGTGGCCGTGTAAGGGTCGTTATACTAAACTAATCGAAAAGCAACTTAGGTGGTATTTTGATGCAGATTAGCAGCTAATTAGATGCGAGAAGAAACATTTTGTTACTCTTTTTTAAGAGTTTTTTTTTGCATATTAGTTGCCAATCACATGCGAAAAGAAAAATATTGTCATTAATCTTAAAGAAATTTTTTTGGTGCTTTGTTACGTAGACGTCAACAGCCGAAAAAAGCACTTAGAAAAACGCAGCCTTTTCTCTCAGCAACTAGTTAGCTAATAATTTCTGACAAAATACCGACCTATTAATTTTTTGATCCACCGAAGGTGCTTCACGTTCATACAAAAATAAAAATCAATAAATACAAGGCGCGATAACCTCTAAAGATATTTTGGACTGAGCTTCTCTTACAATTCGCGACGTGCTCCTCTCAGTTTTTCCTACAAATTGGCGGGATGACACCTTTTTCATGCTTCCTCCGAACGTCATCTGTAAGGCAGATGAGTTTTCACTGAGAAGATTTTCATAGCAGAAATACACTTGGAACAATAACTGAAACTAAAACCTGTGCGAAAATGGAAATATCAGCCCTAATAAAAACTTAGAACAAATTAATATCGATATGTGAATATCGGCAAGCGGCTTTTATGATGGACTTGTTAGTGGCTTTTGTCTCTATTATAAGTAGAACCACTAAAAAATGTACAAAATAGATATCAAAACCCAACTTCAAAGATTCACTATTTCTACGCTTATAACTGTTACGGTCCCTGCTTATTTTAGTTATCCGTCTATATTTTAAAAAGTGTGTATTTCATATTTTAATTTCAGAGCATCAGTCCAGGTCTAGTTGATACAGAATTGATATCAGAGCGACAAAAAAAGATTGTGGATGGAAAAATTCTTCTACCAGAAGATATATCACGTGCAGTGCTGTATGTCCTTGCACAACCGGCACATGTGCAAATATACGAGCTCGTAATGAAACCAATGGGGGATATTATTTAAAGAAATTCAGTTACATATTTATAGTTTTTCTGTTTATGATATATATATGAAAGGGTCGTTTGCTCATATAAGATAACTTGGATAACAATAAATTAAGTAAAAACAAATTTTATGAAAAATATTTGTAAATCAAATGTTGACTAGAGGGAACGGTCCCTAAAATCATAACATTGAAAAATTATATATAAATCATTATAGTCCTTTTATATATTTTTATTTGCAATGTCTTATAATAATATTTTTGGTTCCCCCCATAAATTCAGAAAACAAAACTTCAGACACACATTTTTTCAGAAACCCAAAATTCAGAAGTCAAAACTCAGAAACAAAAATTCAGAAATCAAATTTCAGAAGTCAAAATTCAGAAGTCAAATTACCAAAGTAAAATTTCAGAAGTCAAAATTCAGAAAGTAATCAGACAGCAAAAAACATTAAATTTTGCGCATTATTAAAATTAAAAAGTGGGCGTGGTCCAATTTAATATGTCTTTAAAACATATATATTTCGCGTCTTGACAAACCTGTGTACCAAGTTTGTATAAGACAGCTAATATATGGTATTGTTGTAGCGATAAGGATACTCGCCGAAGGCCGTTGGGTAGTGTTATCGATGTTAATGGTTCTTTGCCGGATGCAGATTCGGTACGTTCCGGTACCAAGCCCGACCACCTCGGGAACGATTTGTTATGACCACATGCGCCCTTCTATGCCATCCCATCTTCCCACCCCCTAGATCCATGACTAGTTTGGTGTCGCCAGAGCCTAGACAATTGGGTTTGGAGAAGCTATATATTGCGCTTGCAACCTGAAAGGGTTGCGCTACACATCCCCTTGAATCTATTTGGTATTTTAGTCGCCTCTTACGACAGGCATACGTACCGCGGGTATATTCTAACCCCCTAATCCGCTGGGGGTATCTAATATTTGTAGAAGTGCAAAGTATTTATGTTCCTTGTAAAATAAATCGAAGGTAGAATTTTACAAATTATTATACAGAAGTTCAAGTACTTTCACGTAGCGAGTTTATTTTAAAAGCACATAGCCTGCAGCCTTAAGGATATCACTGCATTTATCACTAACAATATAGAAAAATAAAAATGTAAAAAAATACTCAATAAGAATAAAGAAATAACGTAATTTTTTTTACTGCCGGAAAATATTTTCCAAATATCTGCCTTTATTAAGGCATCAAATCTCAGATTCACTATGAAAAGCAATATGCACCCCACCGGTTGGACAAATATATGAAAGGAACTTGGTAAAGTAACTACTTTGCAATATTCACCGAGATATGTAGAAAATTTTAATAAAAAAGGAAGTGCCTCGGCAAGAGTGCATAAGACTTTTGCCTACCTCCGCTCCTTTGAGTATGAAGGAACATAAGCTAACAAATAATATTGCAAGCTCTTCATTGATGTTCTTTCTTTGGGGTAGAATGCAGTATCTGGTATTTGGCATGTGACAACAATAAGATGACAGTGTCGACGATGTTGGTTTGCTTGTAAAATTTTTTTATTTTTTTATTTTTGAAAATTTCTTAGTTATGTGTAAGCAAAATAAAAAGGAAATATGTTTACTATTATTCGATATTTTTGTATATAAAATTATAAGTGATATACCCAGTTAAAGCAACAACTAGCTTTAATATAATGATGTAAGCAATAGCGAAAAATGGCACTGAAGATGGCACGACACCGAAACTAATTCTGGCATAATCATCTTTCTTGCCGGATAGTAGGAAAATCTTGAAGACAGAAAGTTCTTGTTAGATTCCCCTTCAGCTTTATACTCTTACCTTGAAATACAGCTTAAAATACAATGGCAAGGGAATATAAAGAAAAAAAACCGCTTAAATAAAAATAAATGAATACTTGGCGCGATGCACCTCCGAAAGGATTTTGGCTAAGCTTCTCGTCCAATTTACGTCAGGCTTCTTTTAATGTTTTCTACAAATTGGTGGAATGGGACCTACATGTTCTGTATAGCGCTAAAATATCAATTTAAAAATGGCACCACTACCAATGCCAAACATCTATTGCAATTATGAGACTGTTCACCAGTGTGTGTGTCGTTTGGTCTACGCCACGTATCTTGTTGTTTTGAGAGAACCAGCAGCTCCCATGCAATTAACTGAGATTTGATATTGTGAGCAAATATGAATGAAGAGTGTGTACATAATTGTTTTGTTGAAAGTACGGCGCAAGATTCAGCAAATATAATCAAATGTGTAATATTTATTGCTGATATTGAAAGTGATGAAAGCAAAGAAAATAGGAAAAGAAAAAACAAAGACATAGTCATGTGTAGTGCCTAAGTTTCTCTAGTTATAAATAAAACTATAAATGAGGTCGTTATATTAGTGCCTCGGAAGCGGTTAAATATTACTTGGCTTTCATATCCACCAACGAAATCCTTCGGTAATCCATCTACGGGGTTTTGGTCATTCAAACATAGGTTTAAAAGATCATAGCTGTACCACATTCTTGCACTATATGTATAAATCTAGCTGAGAGTTAGCTCGATCTTTTCTTTACAATGATGTTTGTCTTATTTATTAATGACATTGGAAGTTGTTTTTCATTCGCCAAGTGTTTGCTTTATGTAGACGATCTTAAGTTATTTGCTGTAGTCAAAGATTCTCTCGATGAAGCAAGGCTGCAGCAGGATGTTAATGCTCTTTATCTATGGTGTAGTAAATCACATTTATCTTTAAATATAAAGAAGTGTTTCAAAATGACCTTTGCGAAAATTTTTAATGTACGTAGTACGTCTTACAGCATTTCAAATGTTACTCTGCTAAATGTTAATGAAGTTAAAGACTTAGGAGTTATATTTGACACAAAACTCTCTTTCAACAGCCACATTAATTTCATTATCGCGAAAGCATACTCAGTTCTGGGGTTTGTACGTCGTAACAGCACTAATTTCTCAGACCCATATACCTTGAAACTTTTATTTACAAGCTTTGTGCGCTCGCATCTTGAGTATGCTGTCTTCGTGTGGAGGCCCTATAATCAACTTCCGATTAAGAAGATTGAGCGTGTACAGAAGGTTTTCCTTAAATTTGCCTTACGGTTTCTGAATTTTGAAAACCCGGTTCCGGCCTACACAGCTCGTCTTCAAATGATAAACTTGCAATCTCTTGAAAGCCGTAGATCTATCTTGTCCTTAACGTTTACGTTTAACATGATTCAAGGCATCGTTGATTGCCCATATCTCTTGCATAAAATATGTTTCAATGTCCCTAGACGTAACCTTCGTGTATCTTATCCATTTTATCTACCCAAAATAAAAACGACATTTGTCATTGATTTTACAATGACAAAACAGGCTTTCTTAAATCTTCTGTACACTATTCTGTAATGTAAATTTATCTAATTCGTTATGTAGTCTGTAAGAAACATTGTATTTCAAAGATTACTATATTAAATAAATAATAATAATAATAATAATAATAATATATGTATGTATGTATAAACCATAAGCAGGGCACGATTTTTAGATGTGCATCATGTGTGAGAATTTTAAGAAGTTTTGCTTAAAATCCGCCCGAGTTAAGATTCCAATTAAAACTGGTAAGTAGCTCTACAAGATAACCAAAGTAAGATTATTCCTACAGTGCAGCAACTTATATATTCCTTTTATAATAAGCGTAACAACATTTCTTAGTTGTGTCAGCGAGCTATACTTTCGTTATAGCTAGTCTTCAGATGAAAATATATTTCTCGGTAACTTCCCAAAATTACTACTGGGGTGTTCAATACGACAGTTAAATATGTCACCGCTTTTGTTGACAGCGTCACTATTGTAAAGTACAGATTTTGCGCCAAACAGAGCCGGTTCCGTACTCACCTCAATTGTCGATCACATTGTAAACGAAACCTTTGTGGCTAAAGCAGGAAATTGGTTGTAAGTATTGACGATAAAAAATTGGTGTAAAGAAAAACTGCACTTACAAAACGAAAACGAACAAAAAACTAGAAAATTCAAGATTGTATAAGCACATATGTGTATATATATATGTTAATAAGAGTGATGAAAACTTTGAGCTTTTAAAGTAAAAAAGGTAAGTGTTTTTTATGAATTTGAAGTGCTCTTAGAAACTTGTTTTTGGCTTTCGAGTGTTGAAAGTTTTCATCCGCTGAGAGGATCAAAGCTTTCCATTGACCTAAAGAATTTGCTTTTCAAAAACCCCTTTTGTAATTTATCTGTCAGCCTGTCATAGTTTGCGACCTTGTATTTTTTTGCATTATAAAAGGGGAAATCAACCCTGCATACTTCAAAAAAATTTATGAGTGGAGTTTTTATTTCCCACAATAATTTTGAATTCAAACGTTATAATATTATAATTGTGGATGTATAATGTGTGATTTATGTACATTAACCTGGGTCGATTTGTATGGACGAAAGTTAACCGAAAGGGTAAATTTTTCGACCAAAACACTCGCCAAAACCCAAATGATATTTTTATTTTCAAAAAAATTGTTGTAAAAACGGGATAACAGTTTTTTGCAAAAAAATATATTTTTTTGGGTTTTGGGGAGGGGTTTGGTCGAAAAATTTACCCATTCGCCATTTTTTTGCAGGCTCAAAAATTATTTGTTTGGGTATGCGTAGTGGAATCTAATTTTCCTGAGCCCAAATGCTATCGAAAAATCGATAGCGCGATATCGGTTAATAAATCGACCCAGTATAATGTACATATATATTGAACGATGAGTTGACAAAGTGCGCATGAAATGAAAAGCATTGCACTTATTAACAGCAATTATAAGCTGCTGCATACAGTGCTGTCCATCTTTGTACGACATTTCGAGTGTTAGTGGGTCTGTTGCGGCTGTCGTATTGTGATGGTGGCAAGCTCGCCTGCTACTCCGAAGGCCCTGTGTTCGAGAACTCAAAAAAGCAACATCAATGCTTTAATAAGATTACAATTTTACTAAGCCAGTTCGCTCCTCGCCAAGCAATCCGAGTATATTTCTGCCATGAAAAGGTTCTCAGCGGGAATTCATTTGCTTCGTGGGACGGCTAAACAAACACGTGCAACACAAGAAAAATTCGAACAAGCAACCGCCGTAGTGTGGTGGTAATATGCGCGGGCTACTATAATGAAGGTCCTGGGTTCAAGTCCCAGGCAAAGCAGCATAAGAGATTTACAAAAAATTAAAAAAAAATTGTTTAGTTAGAAAAAAGTTTTTCTAGACAGGACGGGCGCCAATGGTTTGGCAAACACTCCGAGTATATTTCTGGCATCAGAAGTCTTTCAGTGAAAATTCGTATGCCTTGCAGCTGCCGTTCGGACGAGAATCAACCCGGTTTTAGAATCGACATTAAAAGAGATGCCGCAACAAGCAGTAGAGAGCAAAATAAAACCTTTTCACAAGCAAGTCTTGATCTCTTTATTGAAGCATCTTCAGTTCTGTATGCAAGGCCAGCGCACTATCAGCTTTTAATAAAAATTCTATGTAAGGGGTTTGGAATTCCAACAGTGCCTTTTATAAGTTGTCTTTTTAATTAAAAAACAAAGTAGTTTTGAGCTATAAATTGTTGTCTGTTTATATCAATCGCGTTGTGAAGAGGTAGGGTTGTGGACTTCCCAATCAAAGACCTTCGGCTGAAGTGACGAGACTACTCCCATAAAAATACTTTAGAAAATGTTCCTTAATGGTGGCGCCCTTTCCACGTAAAGCATCTAAACTGACATCTCAGCAGATGTCTTTCGCAGGCGGGAGGGAACAAGTATGTCCACCAATTTGTAGAAAAACGGAAAGAGCACTCACAAAATTGGAAGACAAGGTCAGCCTTAGTCTCCTTGAAAGCATAATTCATTTATATTTTTTACAATTTATTATTATTATTTTACCAACCAACGACTTCGAAGGGAGATTTGAAACTAGCAGTAAAATTTGCACTGGGCTACCTTTCGTACGAGTTTGTTAGTCTGTTATAATGTTTATGGAAGTCAAACAGACCACTTTTGTGGAATTCCTATCATGGTACTTATTTACTTAATTGGGGCTTAACCGTTTAAACGGTTATGGCCGTCCAACAAGGCGCTCCAGTCGCTCATTATTTCTGCCAACCTGCGCCAACTGGTCACACCAATGGAGTTTAAATCGTTTTCCCCCTGGTCCTTCCAGCGGAGCGGGAGCCGCCCTCTACCTCTGCTTCCATAGGCGGGTTCCGGTAGAAACACTTTCTTTGCCGGAGCGTCATCTTTCATTCGCATAACATGGCCTAGCCAGCGCAACCGCTGCGTTTTAATTTGCTAGACTATGTTGATGTCTGCGTATATCTCGTACAGCTCATCGTTAAATCTTCTTCGGTACTCGCCATCGCCATCATGGTACTAAAGTTTTTAATATGCATTCATGGATTCATAGAGGGACAACCCATGTAGAGTGGTGAAAAAAAAATATTAGTAAAAAGTATCATGAGCTTGATGCTCGGATGACGGATTATTTGCTGGCATCCAAGAAAACATCGGCACATTCGCACTTTGGCAGCCACGTCACTATTGAGGCATATAAATTCGAGACTGTGAAGAATTTCGTCTATTTGAGAACCCACATTCACATCAAAAACAATGCTAGCTTAGAAATTAAACGGAGAATAGCTCTTGTCAACAAGTACTAATTTGGACTGAGTAAGCAGTTGAAAAGTAAAGTCCTCTCTCGACGAGCAAAAATCACGCTCTAAAAGTCGTTCATCATACCTGTCCTGATGTACGGCTCGGAACCATGAATGGTTTCGAGAGAAGAAGGGATGGCTCTTGTAGTGTTCGAGAGAAAAGTTCTCCGAAAGATTTATGGTTCTATCTGCCGACAGCGATTACCGAAGGAGGCATAATGATAAGCTGTATGAGCTTTACGCAGATATGACGATAGTGCAGCGAAAAAAACCCAAAGTCTTCGCTGGCGAGGCTATGTTATGCGAACAGACGAAGACGCTCCGGTCAAGAAAGTATTTCAGTGGACACCGCAGTTTGGTCGCAGAGGAAGGGGATAACTCCACTGAGTTGGGAGAGGCAGGTGGATGAAGATTTGATGTACCCTTGTCCTCCAGATTGGCGTCAGTTATCGCGAAACAGGTATAGCTGGCGTCAATCGCTTAGGCGGTTAAGCGCTAATGAGCTTTTGTACTCATAGTTGCTAATAACTATACACACATACAGGGATTGATATGAAAGAAGGGCACTTTTTCCTCAATTTCTCTCTTGGCTGCCTTTTATAAAAAGTTATAAGTTTGCTGGCTTTGATACTTGACACGCCAAAGTGTGAAGGTCGTTTAGCGCATTAGGAAAACACAAAAGATAAGTGAACCAAAACAATTAAAATTAAAAAAACACGTCAAAAATACTCAAAGACGGTATTCAGCACTTTTGCATAACTCTTGACATTGTTGCACATAAACGTGATAACATATATTTTACGAGTATTCATATATCTATCCTCATCTGTATTGTACCAAAAAATGTTGTTGTTCTGGTTGTAGCGATAAAGACACTCCCTGAAGGTCCTGGGGAGTGTTATCGATGTCGATAGTCCTTTGCCGGATGCAGATCCAATACTTTCCGGTACCAACAACAAAAATAACAACCAAAAAATTCGTTTTTAACTATGAAAAGTGTTATATACGATCAAAAAGTAATTCAAATTTAGCTTTACATAAGCGCTACATTCAGCAGAGTCGATTTACTCAAATCGCTCCAAATGGTACCAAGTAAGCATCTCCTGTGTTTCTCCTTGCAAAAAGCTTTCGTTAAATCACAGCCAACTTGTTAGGAAGTAAATATACTTATGTATTATTACTGCACTTACCCTTCCATAAGTACCTAAAATGTCTGCTAACAAACACTTGTGAGTAGAAAAACGCTGCTTTTCTTTTCGTAAATATTTTGCTTTGAGTTAAGTGGCTATTGCAGCTGAAAACAAAGAAAAAGGTTAAATATTCAGAAACCTTGAACCTGCAAAAAAGTGATTACCGCCTCTTTTAAAGCTAACATAATTTTAGTATATTTTAATAGTATTTTTTTTTTAAATATATCAGAATTTTTGTTCAGCCGACTAACCAAAAACCACTCAATATAATATTGAAATATTTATGCATAAAACAACAATACAAACGAGATCAACAACAAAAACCACTGGCATAACGCGTAAATTTTGCTGCTGAACTTTATTTTTGTGAATAGAGTGAGAGGCATTACAGATAAAGATTTGTGGAAAGATGAAAACCTTTACCATTAACTGGAAAGACTTTTCAGTACTCATTTGGTCTTACTAATGAATGACCAATGAATAAATGATAACAAATATGTATCTAGGATTAAAAACTCGGAATTTCCTACCACTTTCTTTAAGAGGAATAAAATAATTAGACCTGAGGCTAGTTTTCAAAGAGATGCAAATAGACATATACATAGTAGTAGACTCCGTCGTTCGAATTATGGGTTGCCTCTAAAAATTCAGCAAGATGAACCCAACAAAGATGAAACTAACCACCAGAGATTATAATGTCTACACTAAATATCGAGAGAGAGAAAACTGCTGCAGGTGCTTACGCTATCAATCGAGCCCCTTCTCATACTCATCTCAGGAGTACGAAAAACCGATATTATTACATGTGAGCATATTAAGAAGCTTGATCTTTCTATTAAGCGGGATGTCGTTTACGGGGCGGGTTTTGAGCCCATAGCACAACCCGCTCAGCGGGACGCTGCCGATTATGTCGTAGTGGCCTAGCCAGGTTGATGTATTCTGCCTTCGCGCATTCGCACACTTTTAAACGGATGTTCGTTGATACTTGGCCATAAACGACCGCGAGTATTGAGCTGTTTGAACTGCATATTTAAATCCGTATTGGCTATTTTCCACTTGCATGAGCAACATAAATATCATTTGTTTTTTTTTTTTTTTGCCACAGAGGTTACAGGCGCCATCGAAAAGGTCAAATTTGGCAAGGATTGTGCCACTACTAAAACCTGTGAAACTAGCTCAATATATACTTTCCAACTACCGGCATTGATACTGAAATTTAGTTTACCAACGACTAACATAGTCAATCAAAGCACGTAGACTTTCCTTAAAAAGGTGGACCGTAAATTATCTATGAAGGGCTGTATTCGGTCCAGTAGCATCAGGAACGTACCACCAAAGCCAAAAAGAATTAAACTAGGCCCTAGGTTCATGCCGGAATAATACAAGGTGGCAGCATGTTGACATACCTACAAACATAAATAAAAATTCCATGTACTTTGGTTTTGTAAATTCGATGGACATAGTCAAAATCGTACTGCGCCGGGAGTTAATACATCAAATCAAATAAAAAGTTTATAATCAGCTGTTCCATGTTGCCACCTTGTATTGTTCCGCCATGCCCGGTTGGTGTCCTATTCCCACTTTTACAAAAACTTAAAAGATATCGAAAATCTCTTGGCTACCCGAAGGAGTGGCGGTAATAGTCGTTGTTTTTGTAAAATGATCAGAAACCTTGGCATCCTCACAGCCATATTATTTAAGAGGCCCCACCTCCCAGACACATAAGAAGTGATCTCCGTAAGTACTATGAGGAAATTCGGCAAACAAGAGCACATCCGCAGATGAGTATAAGCGGCCTTGAGCCGGTTCTCAGAGTCCAATATCCGAAACTCGCAGGTGAGGGAGCGGATTTCCCAGAGAGATGCGAATCACTCTAGGACAGATTTGATCTGTGTACTATAATACGTTAAACTCATACTTATCCAGAATCAACCCCGACATATACAATGTGTGTTTTGCATGTCCACACATAACATATTGTCTTTTTAGTCTAGCTCTGTTGAAACTACTTGAGTAGCGCCCAGACACGGGACAAACCTTTTTTTAAACTTATATGTGCAATTAAAGCTCCTTACAGCAAAATCTTTATAAACCAACCCTGTCGAAACAGCCAGTTGGCTTGGACTTGCGTTCTGAGATGGCCACAAGGAAAGGAGACTGGTACGAGCAAAGTTGTACTCCTCCACTTCTCGGCCAAAATTGAATAAAAAATTATTTGTTGCGCCAACTTTGTTCTTAAAATTGTGCTTTAATTTAAAAATCAAAGTTGAATTTTACTAAACGCCAGTTAACATTGTGAGTTGAAATTTTGTGGAGCGCACAAATTTCCTTAAATAATATTTGCTGGAATACCAATTCTATTTTAGTACCATTTAATTAACAATACAACCTTTTATGACCAAATTAATTCATTCACGCGCGCACTAATGTCTCAGGGGATCAAATAAATTTCAGCTTTCACAAACGCAAGCAAACCTACACCCTTTTCAAGGATAAAATTAACGGTAGAAACATTCGTATGTAAGCAGCAAAGTACAAAATTATATACATACATTCATATACATTACAAATGTATAAAATTTTATATAACGTAAATATGTCATCAATTGAGCAGGCAATTTGTAATTTCCGCCAGCATAATACTACGTTTCCACCAAACCCAAACTCCGTGTTTGCCAGTTTCGTATGACTGTTAAAACATGTCTAAAAATATCGCGTAAGCTATCGAAAAACGCGTTTAAACTTCGGTATCAATAACGCGAAAGCAAAAATCAAAAGTTGTATTTCTGCCAAGAGATATTTTGCATAAAAGAGTTGACAAACACGGAGTTTGGGTTTGGTGGAAACGTAGCATAACACAAAGTTATGGCACATTCACCGAAATTGTCGACCAAATGGAACTGAGACAGACCAAAATATGTGCCTGGTAATGCATTTATGAAATTACTAACCAAATAAGGTGTAACAAAGTGAAGTGAGAAAGTAGTAAATTTGTAAAAGGGTATTTAAAGTTACCTTATCGCTTTCGAAAAATAGTTAGAAAGGCGTGTAACCAACCTGCAAAGTGTTGAAGATCATGTGTAGGCCTCACAGCCTAGGACTAGCAAAGTTAATCTTATCAAAAAGAGAGGTCTCTTGATTTGTGATGGGTACTCTGACTGGACACTGTCTTCGTGCCTTTAAATTTGGCCTCGTCAGTGGAAGCTAGATGTAGGAAGTACAGGTTGGAGGAGGAAACGATCGTTCACGTTTTGTGCTCGTGCCGTGAGCTCGCCGGGCTAGGACTTCAGCTATTAGTTGTTGCTAACAGTTCTAGAAGAAGAAAATAGCTTAAGTTCTAGAAAGCTTCTTGTATTTGCTTAGAGATGGACTTATTTTTATAACACAGGTTCTGACCTTTAATAGGGGTTGTCAACTTGGTCGTTGAGCAAATTATTGATAACACTATGGAGTTAAAGTCCAGGTCAACCTTACTTAACCTCCCTATGAAAAAGATACTGTAAACTTTCAACATAGTTAAGAACCCGAACAAAATGCAACTTATAGCTATATATGCATATAAGAGATAGATGCTGGCTGTAAGAATAATATCGTTTAAAACCTCTTCTAAAACGAAATACCACAACACAGCTTAATAGCAAAGAGGCCCGGGAATATAGGTTGCTAGGCTTTGCATTAGTAAAATAAAATTTTGTTAAAAACACTATTGAATAAAAGGTACGGGAGGATCCATAACTACCATGCTTCCGATAGCAGAATATCTGCAGAGGTGGAAATCAAGTGTACAAGTGGAATAATAAAATAACGGGGCTCCCATCTCGTTATCAACATAAAACGAAACAAACTTAACAGCTGGAAAAAGCTTCGTGAAATAAAAGATCGTGAGTATTGGGGACAAGGCTACAAAACAGAAGAGGAAACTAGGCCCACCAGATCAAGAAATATATTAGGATAAGAAACGAAACATAATAGATGCTCTGTTCCTCATCCGATTTAACAGAGATAAAAACGGCAAACGGCATGAATCCTAGAAAAAAATCAGGATTTGATGGCCGCAGAGGAGGCTGTAAATAGCAGCTCTGAGTTGTTTCTGAGCACGTACAATAAATTCCGGGATGCAACTTCGACTTGCTTTATTAAACGGGAACTGTGCATGTTTGATGCGGCCAGTAAACTGATAAAAACCCTCATAAAGCAATTACTCCACAATAGACGCCATAATCGACAGCACGAATGCCAAAAAAGCCAAAACGGCATTTCGTGGCCACTTCGGTAACGCTGGATGCCAGAAATGGCTTCAAATCCGTCAGGTTGGACAACAAGCTCGAGGTGTTAGTACACTTAATGAAGGTACTTTCCTATCCATTTCATATACTAAGGGATTATCTAAAATATAATTGGTGATATATTAAAGAAATCAAGGCCAAAAAGATATTACAAGTAGAAGAGCCGATAGATAAATGAATAAGGTTTTTGGCTGGTTGCAACGAAAACGGAAATGATGATATTCACGCAGAGACTAGTCTCCTCCAACATCAATACGATTGCGGTCTACAAACAAAGCAGGTAGAGACAGCAGCTCAATGACATACCTTAGGATGTGGATGGATAGAAAACTAACCCTCTTAAAACACTTTTAAGAGGGCCTAGAAAAGGCTGATAGTGCCTCCTCGCTAGAGAGAGAAAATCAATTTACTACCTGTGTGGCTGCCATTCTCGGCCTGAATAGAATCGACCAGCCACATGGAGAAGTCAACTACTATTTCACAAATATTTATAACTGCACCCGGCTATTTGCATAATATCTCCGAGCACAAATACGCGATGCACGCCACATCTTTTTTGAATGCGATAATTTCGTACAAAAAAAAAAATTGGCTATAAAAGGCACTTTGCGCTCTTTATCCCCGACTTGAATTTTCCAAGGCGTGCTTCCATACCTTAAGTAGATAATGCCAAAAGCAGTCGTGGCTGCAGAAATTCGATGGCCTGTCAGTGGTTAGATCAAGATAAGAAAGGAGTGCTACTACACTCGGAGAGCGCTGCTGCTATAAACTACCAAGCGGGTAAAAGTGTCCTTCCTTTGCGGGGATATATATAAAAAGATCTGCGTACTGAAGCATCTGCATTGTGTCTTGTTTTGAGTTTGCTTTGTGCGGATATTGTTCTGTCAGGTTTTTGCCTTACCAGGATTTCTAAAGTTGGGATAAAAAATAAATACTTTGCGCGATTTACCTCCGCGGACATCTAGGCCGAGCGCCTCTCCCAATTTGAGTCGTGCTCCTTTAAATTTTTCCTACAAACAGTCGGGACGTAACCTTCATGTTTTATGCCGCCTCCGAACGGCATTTGCAATAATCTTTTCATGACAGAAATACACTTGGAGTGTTTACCAAATCGCTGCCGACGGCCGACCCCACATAGAACAACTTTTTTTAACACGCTCATATTAGCTTCACTTGTATGTATGGGATTCAAGGGGTCGATATGCGCAATAAAAGGTTTATAGCTTCAAAGCTTCCGCAGCAGTATTGTCAACCTCACATACGCGAGGGGAATCCTGATACAAGGCGAGGCTCTGGCGAACCCAGGTTCCTTATGGCACTAGGAGGTGGGGGACGGGATGGCATAGAAGGTTTAATGTGGTCATATTAATCGTTCCCGATATGGTCGGGCTAGTACCTTTATGGTACTTTATTACCGAAACGTACCGTGTCTGTATCCGGCAAAGAACCATCAACATAGATAACATTCCCCAAAACCTTCGGGGATACAAGAACAACAACAACAGCTTGTATGTAAGCTTGTTTGTAACTCTCTAGGCTAGGCGCGCGCGGCGGTGTTTAAATAACTCGCTACAAAAGCGAGTTGTGCGGAGGCACCTGTTTCATTTCCGGAAGGGTACTTTAAGGTAGAACATATTCCGGCACTACACGTGCGGCGTGTGTTTCAATGTATGTTGAATAAATAAATATGCGCGCAAATGAACAGTTAACACCTTAAACAACCCATAGCGGTAGGACAGTTTAATGACAACAAAAAATAAAAAAAACACAACTACAACAATAACGTATACATTAGAAGATTTATAGTCGTAAACACTTGAAGACAGTAAAGGCTATGAACGTGGCCACCAAATAGCTGCTAAACTGTTTGGTGTGATAGCCTATGTGGATTAATATAGAACCTGCTGTTCCATTACAAACATTTCCTGAGCTAAGTTGGCGTTGTAACGTAATTAGAGCAACAAAAATAGAGTTTTCGATGAATGGTGTTCGGTGTGTTATTGTGAGTGTGAAAATGCTAAGTAGAGATGGGAAGTCTGGGAAACGGTGTGATACCGAGATTCATGTTTTTCAATTTGGTTAAAAACCCAATGCTCATAGGCCCAGTAATAAATAAAAGCTTCACTCAGTCAACACCTTCGTAGATTTTGGCGTGTGTTATAGGCGTTGTTGGTCCTTTGGCAGATATCGAGTATATATCGTTAGCTTAATGTGAAAATGTGCTAAGTCACTTTTTACGAATTTTACAGGAGACGAAAAAAACTGAATAATTTTTGAAATAACCTTTTTTTTCAAAACTGTGGATGAGGATACCTTAGTTGCAATACTTTTGAGCGTAGAAGCTTTGAAAAAGATAAATAAAAATCAATTATGCTAACCCAGTAGATATTTTATGAGCACAATTTCCTCACTCAAAAAAATTTTTTTCTCCTGACTTAGCACTTTTAACTCAATATATTTCCCCATCACTCCTCCCCTTTAATGATTGAAATATAACACTAAAACTATATATTTCGCAAAATATACTATTTATTTGTCAAACTATTTCTAACTATTGGCAGCCACCGTGGTGTAATGGTAGCGTGCTCCGCCTACCACACCGAATGCCCTGGGTTCACACGCCGGGCAAAAGAACATCAAAATTTTAGAAATAAAGTTTTTCAATTAGAAGATAAATTTTCTAAGCGGGGTTGCCCCTCGGCAGTGTCTGGCAAGCACTCCGAGTGTATTTCTGCCATGAAAAGCTCTCAGTGAAAACTCATCTGCCTCGCAGATGCCGTTCTGAGTCGGCATAAAACAAGTAGGTCCGGTCCCGCCAATTTGTAGGAAAAATTAAAAAAAGGAGCTCGACGTAAATTGGAAGAGAATCTCGGCCTAAAATCTCTTCGGAGATTATCGTGCCTTATTACATTTATTTATTTATTTTATTTCTAACGGTTCTGATCAGGACTCTTTTACCGGATGATGCGCAGACAATAATTTATTTTTAAATTCAAACAAATGCTGTGTTGTGTCTTATTCCATAAAGAAAACTGCCATATACTTTATCTACAAACTAAATGCTAAATCCGTTAATCGTTGTCAAGTGAGTAAAGACTTTGGTGTAATTTTTTGACTCCAAACTCTCTTTTTCTAGTCATATTGACTTCGTTGTTTCAAAATTTGTTGCAATGGTTGGGTTCAGTAGACGTAACACCAGTAACTTTAAGGACCCTATGAAGTTGAAGACACTTTATATATCCTTGGTCAGAAGTGGTCTTCAGACTTTGCATGACAGAAGAACTTTTATCTCACTCATGCTTGCCTATAATGTTATAAACTTTAGCACGAATTGCTCAGATTTATCTACTTTGTTCATTCCATATATTCCACTGCGTGATCTTCGGCATAATAAATTATTTATCGAAATAACTCATAAAACGAATTATGCTATGAATTAACCTATAACTAGGACTATACATCTAGCAAATCGATTCAGTAGTGTTATTAATTTTAATAACAGCTTATATAAGTTTAAGCTTGAATTGTTTTTACTTTCAACTAGTCTGTAAAAAAGCATGTAGTTATCGACACGTAAGAATTGAAGTAGCTTATAGTCACCGCAAAGCATTTACAATACACCAAAAGCATGTCTCAATTGGGTAAATCCAATTTCAATGGGTTGTGTTCGCAACCTTCTAAAGGGGTTGCCAGCACAATATATAGCTATTCCAACCCAATTGTCAACTCACCTAACCGTGGCGAATCTTGTTTCATTGACAGCCGAGGCCCTGGCGACCCCAAGTTCCTCATGGAAATAGGGGGTGGGGAGGACCGGATGGCCTAGAAGGTTTAATGTGATAATATAAATCGTTCCCGAGATGGTCGAGCTAGTAGTACCTTAATAGTGCTTTGTTACCCGAACGTACCGGATCTATATCCGGCAAAGGGCCATCAACATCGGTAACACTACCCCAAGCCTTCGGGGAATATCTTTATCGTTAATACAACAACAACAACAACAAAGCATGTACTTTTAGACTGAATGACTTAGCAAATTTTTTTTAACAGCTGAAGACTTAGCACATTTACACATCATTGCCCACAGCACGTAAAAATGAAAAATTTAAATATTTTTTTTTTGTGATCGATGTATTTTGAATTCAGTAGTAAAACTGCATTAAAATACAATTTTTTCAAAAAAAGTGACTTAGCACAATTTCACATTAAGCTAACGATATATATATATATACGAGTCCGATCATATCGGTAACGATTTGTAGATAATGACAAAGTCGAACCGCTTACCGACCGCCTAGTTCCACGAGAAACCTAAGGTTGCTATTACCCTGCAAAAATAGTTGGATCATGTGGTCCACTGGAGTACTTACCATTATGCTCCACTGTAATGCAGCAGTGGACCAACTCATGTTTCTACACGAACACATTGTAAGCCGATCATTGCTCGTGTTTAACGATTGTAATCACTACACGATGTTTATTGGACTGTGGGTACTCTAGACTGGGTCGAAAAAAAATGTTGCTAATGTCCGCCCCTAAATTTGAAGATTATGTTGAGAGGGTTTCGGAAAATTTTTTTTTAAATTTTTTTTTGATCCTTCGAAATACAGCCAAAAAGGTTTTTTCGTTGTAACATGGTTTTATGACGTCCGATTTTTAAAATTGATATGTCATTAGTTTGGCCTTGAGAAGCTTCACATTTCCGCTTAATGTCCTTTTAAGCTATGAAGCCGTTTTCACATGATTAGGTTTCGTATTTATAATAATAACACTATGCGACAAAATCAACTTTTTTTCTGGGTATTGGACAAACCCACTCTTTCGTAGAGATTGAGGCTTAAGTAAAAAAGTACTATCTCCATTTTTCGAACTTAGCCTCCAAAAAATAGATATCGACTTACGAAGTTTGAAGTTCGAAATTCTACATTTCGAAATTTTATTTTATTTTTTTGTTAACGAGTTCAGCAAATTGAACAAGTAAAAATGTGGACAACAGCTGTTATACGAGGTGAAAAGTCAGACTCTGACTTCTGAATACAGTCAGACTCTGATTTCTGACTTTTCACCTTTACTTTTTTAATTTTTTCAATTTGCTGAACGCGTTAACAAAAAAATAAAATAAAATTTCGAAATGTAGAATTTCGAACTTCAAACTTCGTAAGTCGATATCTATTTTTTGGAGGCTAAGTTCGAAAAATGGAGATAGTACTTTGTTTACTTAAGCCTCAATCTCTACGAAAAATTGGGTTTGTCCAATACCCTGAAAAAAGTTGATTTTGTCGCATAGTGTTATTATTATAAATACGAAACCTAATCATGTGAAAACGGCTTCATAGTTTAAAAGAACATTAAGCGGAAATGTGAAGCTTCTCAAGGCCAAAATAATGACATATCAATTTTAAAACTCGGTCGTCAAATAACCAAGTTACAACGAAAAAACCTTTTTGGCTGTATTTCGAAGGATCAAAAAAAAATATAAAAAAATTTTTCCGAAACCCTCTCGACATAATCTTCAAATTTAGGGGCGGACATTAGAAACTTTTTTTTTTGTATGGGGACCAACCCAGTCTAGGGTACCCCATGGATTACTCTGATGTAATGCGGAGCTGGATTATATGGTCCAGTCCTAGGACATCGCAATGTTAATTGGACCATATTTTTTGTATGAATTGTGGTTAATTTTGGAGCACTCGGTTGGTCTATAGCGTCCATGAATGTATGGAGTACTCGTGATTTTTGCAGGGTACCTCGCCTGCTTAATATGTATAAGGCACATTTATGTTTGTAGCAGGGTTCGCCATAAGTAAGTGAGGTTGACAATTGAGTTGGAAAAGGCTTAAGCTATATATAAAGATTTGTATTGCGCTTTACAATCCTTTGAATCACATAGCAAATAATCCTAGTTAAATGTCCATCTCCAATAGAAAAAATTGCATTTGGCCCTTTGTTGAATTTATTGGCCAAAGCGGAAATATGTAAACGAGGAAAGTTTTTTTTACATACAAACATACAAATGTCCAAATTTACGTTTAAGTACACTAAATAAATGTTTGTGTATGTATGTATGTTTATATGCAGCTATTAAACAGTTTGAAAGATCCATTTATACGGAAATGAAGCAGTAAAAGCTTAATTAAATGCAAATGCAAATTGGTTTAGTACATGTTTCGTTAATGGATAATTACATTACATCGTAACTTAAGCAATTCACACCTTTCCTAACAAAGCGTGATTTTTGTCAGTTTTGTCTGGTACTCACTCAGCAAATGCCATGAATTATAATTTTCCTTCCACGTACTAACAAACCGCCTAACCGATACGAGGGGCACCTCAGTATGACGTGTGATATTGAACTAAGGAAAAGAAGAGAAAGAAGTCAATTCAGGTCAAGTAAGGTCAAATCAAGTAAATTCAAGTCAATTCAAGTCAAACCAAATCAAATTGGGTCAAGTCAAATCAAGTCAATTCAAGTCAAGTAAAATCAAGTCAAGTCAAGTCAAGTTAAGACAAGTCACTTTGCTGCTAGGGGCTTAAGAAGCATACGAGTCTGATGAGTTTTTCCATTTATATACACGAGTGCAGTGCCAAATCTTACTCTGCCTCACTCCTTGTTTATTGTGAAAATGAGTTGTGTGCGAAGGTCCTAAATTTTGTAGTCGTATTTATAATTTATTTGTTCGAGAGGAAAGTTCTTCGAAAGATTTATGGCTCTCTACGCGTTGGCGATGGCTAGAACCGAAGAAGATTTAACGATGAGCTGTACGAGCTATACGTAGACATCAACATAGTCCAGCGAGTTAAAACGCAGCGGCTGCGCTGGCTAGGTTATGTTATGCGAACGAAAGATGGCGCTCCGGCCAAAAAAGTGTTTCTATCGGAACCTACTTATGGAAACAGAGGTAGAGGGCGGCCCTCACTCCGCTGGAAAGACCAGGTGGAAAACGATAATTAAGTAAGTAATTCACAATTTATGTTGCTCATATGTCTGTTTAGACTTCACGAGTTATTGGTACTTATGCTTTTTTAAAAGGTTTGAAACATAATTATAATATATTTGCTGGATTGAAGTGCCAGACAAAGCAACTTAAAAATTTAGAAAGAAGTTTTTGTGAGCGGGGTCGCATGAAAAGCTTTTAAATGAAAATTTATCTAACTTGAGTAAGTCCCGTCGCCAGTTAGTAGGAAAAATTAAAAAGAATTATTTTTTTATAATTTTTTTTCGGCGTGTACCTGGCATGTCCAGTGCTTTCAAATGGAGGCACTGGTGGCCAATTGGTTGATGTCCAGTTGAATGCATGGGCTGATATCACATTCTCAAGGTATTTGCCAGCGTAATTATAGCTTTGCAAAACCAAATTATTAACCTCAGCTACCCGTGGAAAATTTTAGATATTTAGTAGGCAAGGCTAAGGTAACCCCAAGTTCCTCATGGAGGGAGGAGGTTGTATGACCTAGAAGGTTCACACGCGGTTACATCATGGAATCGTTCCTCAGATGAGACTTTAATGTTGTTTTCCGGCACGCACCGTAGGTTTTCGGCAAAGGACCATTAACATCACAAAAACTCCGAAGGCCTCTACTCATCGCTGCAAGATGAAGACAACCTCCATATAGATTTTTTGTTGTGGTTTACGTTTGTGATGAGCGCCTATCCACCATTCATATCAAGTTCTACAATATAATATTTACCTGCACATACCCACCATCAGATGATGCCACTTATGTGGTCAAATTCCATTGTTTGAGAAATTAGAAGAGAGAGTAAAAAAATTGAGCCTCCTCAAGATAACCTTTCTAATGGGCTGAGGTAAATCGACTTCAATGCTGCTCAAAATATGGTAGTCAGCTGGTACGTCCCTTAATTGAAGAACACAAAATCTAATCGCTCACGACGGTGCTCTTAGCAAGCATAGCACTTATGTCCCAATTGTGGGAATATTACGAGGTGCAAATACTGATTCGAAGCTTTTGCTCATGGCGTAGTGAGTCAAGCAAAGTTTGCCTCCGAGAAAGTGCTCACAAAAGACTGATGTTTGCTCCATTTGGCTCTATAACCTATTCGAGCAGTGCATAGAATAGCTAGTTACCTAGCGCAGCTGTCGACATCATAGGCTTCCACTAGGCTCAAAAACATATCCCGTTAGATGACGAGTGTTGCACAGCTTTGCAAAAGGAGGACGCTGCATAAGGAGCTGCTCAAGCTGTTCTTGTATGTTTGTATATAGATATGTATCTAACTCTTTCAGACGGAATAATAAAAAAAAACTGTTACGTATACGCACTAGTAGCTGTGGGGGTGGGAGGGACGCAACAAATTAAATGGGGTTACACTGAAATGACAGTCCTTGGTCGGGAAAAATCCCGAGTCGCTCCGGTACATAGAACCGACTTGCTTTGGGAAGCGCACCAGTAGCCATCTCTTCATGTGGTACGGATCTGTTTGGTTGCAGTTGGTTGGTTTTTAATAAAACAACCTGCTTATTCGATTTTAATTGGCTTACAAATTGGAGATTTAAAATAATAAGTGCACGTGTACATATTTTATTATCAAATGCAAAGGTAAAAGATTTTAACTACATTCTTACTTCAAGCGTCTAATTAGAAGCATCAGCTTCATAAAGGTTTAAATAAATTTTCTGAAGAATCTCTTCGATTTAATTTTTCCACAAAATAATTGTTGGTCGCTTCTTTTCCTTACCGAATTTATGCATGTATACAAATATCTACACCAAAAAATGTGCAGCTTATATAAGACTTATTGAATTTGATCAAATGTAAAATTTCTTACTTTCCTGTTTTGATTTCATAGCTTATTTTTATGGGAAGCTTTTCAAGGCAGAAATACACTCCGATGGTTTGTGAAGACCGCCGCAGCCATATTCCTAATTAACAAAGCTGCTCAACCCCAGTACAGTTATAGCAATTTTGTTTTTGTTTTGCCTGAATTATAGGCACAGATACAAATTTATACTTCAAATATAAAAAAAAATCTCAAAGCACTAGCTTATGCCACATATAAATAAAATTAATATAGAAGTTTTTGATTTTCATGTGGCAGTGCAAAGCATAGGTACTTTCATATGATGAACGAGCACTTCCGTATATAAAACAAATTTACAGTAACAAATTGACAACTAAAAATTATTCAAAAATATTATGGAACTTAAAAAATTTATATTCAGAATTGATTCATTATCAAAATTAAAATTACCACAGCCATTAAAGGGTTTATCCTAGGAGTTTGAGATAAGACTTGGAAACTTACATACGTCTTTTTTTTGACATTATGTTAATGGTATTAAAAACCATGATAAATCGCATGTGCGCGGCTTGAGAAGTTCGAGACCCGGGGAGGCGAAATTTAGTACTTCGCTTCCTATGTCTTGGTCGAGTTTCGCGCTTTATTTAAAGTTGAACATCATGAAATTCTCCACAGGTCCAGCCTGAAGTTCTTTTTGGTAGTCTCAACCAGTTCTGAGTTAAGGCTCGAGCAGTTGCTGAAACTTTGCATCGATCTAGATTAGGCATTAATGAAGCGAACTCGTATATTGTATATTGTATTTGGACTAACAATTGGGGCGTCAGCAACATCGTTTCAAAATTTTGATAAGTGGGCATGGCTCCACCATTTTAATGCTCAGTTTTTCACCACAATTCCGTAGCTTAAACTCCGGTAGTATCGCAAACAAAAAATTGGTGGAAATAATGCGAACGTCATGTTAATGACGATATAATGATTTACGAAATATTTTAAGGAATCGATATATTAAAACTATTGAGATTTTTGAACATTTAAAATTTCATTTTCAATATAAAAAGTTTCGAGCAGTACTGCTAATTAACAATAACTTTGTACAACAAAATCAAGTTCTTTCCTTTTTCTTCAATTACCTCAGTTTTTACTTGATAGCGTCCAGGTTTTTGAAGATCGAAACTAGACGCATATATATTCGTCTTTTATACATTGCTACTAACGAATTAAACATTTTAGTTGTTAAATTTGTTTCGTCTTTGTTTTTTTTCTTTTTTTGAGGTTAGGGCCGAACCGCAATTCTTCAGGATCATTGAAGTTCTTATTTAGCTCACCAAAATGCATGGGAATATATTTCCCGCATCACCAAAGGCACTTTTTTGTAAAGCTGTGCAATTAGTAGCTTTTAGTCTTTCAGTCCGGCTTTATATAGGAATAGAAAAAGTATATAGGATTCAGATAAGAAATAAAATAATTAAAAAAATTCTAAGTTAAACGGTTTTATTGAAAACAATACTTACATTAAGTAAGAATAATACGAAAAGCTAGGAAATAATTAGGTAGGTCCTAGGTACTAGTCATCACACTCCTAATAAATCTAGGGCGTTGATCATAGAATTAAATACAAAAGTTGGACGCGTCAAATTTCTATTGATAGTCATAAGTAAGATCAACTGAATCTTAATTAGGTTATGCTACGCTTCACATTTTTAGAAATTTCACGCGCCCAATGCTTTATATTAACTGGCTTTCATGTTTGTCCCCTCATTACCATACGAATATTTGACCCACGGAAAAGTCTTTTTCGGTAACTTCCCGTCGAGCTAGACAGTTGATACTCAGAGCATAGTTCAGATCTGGGAGACATTACAATGCAAGTGAAAACAAAATCCGCTAGATGGTGCACGGATCGAGATATACAGAAAATTTATTTTAAAATGGAAATTTTGACATCGACTTTTAACTAACTTCTCGGTGATCCAGAGACTTGAAACTTAGCACATAGTTTGCGAGTCGATGGCACTACAATTCGTGGAAAACAAAATGCAGCCAGGTGGCAGACGAATCGAGATACACGAAAATCCCTGAAAAAAACGCAGGGAATCTTGCGATTGATTTTTAAGTAACTTCCCGGTAACTTTCCTCGAACACGGTTACAATGTAATATTTGATCAAAAAAATTTCGTTAGGTGGCGCATGGATCGAAATATTAAGAAAATTAGTTTTGATTTGGGAATCTTTCAATCCATTTTTAACTAACTTCCCGGAGACCTAGAGACTTGAAACTTGGCACACAGTTCGAGGCTTGGTGACAATACGATCTAAAGGAAACAAAGTTCCGCTATGTGGCGCGCTAAGTGAGATAACTACAAATCTTTGAAAAACGAGGGGAATCTTGCAATTGATTTTTTAGTAACTTTCCGGTGAGCTGGAGATATGAAGCTTAAGCCGTGAGTCAGAACCCGGCGACCATGCAATATTTTATCAAAAAAATTTCGCTAGGTGGCGCATGGAACGAGATATTAAGAAAATTAATTTTGATTTGGGAATCTTTCAATCCATTTTTAACTAACTTCACGGAGACCTAGAGACTTGAAACTTAGCACACGGTTCGAGGCTTGGTGACAATACGATCTAAAGGAAACAAAGTTCCGCTATGTGGCGCGCTAAGTGAGATAACTACAAATCTTTGAAAAGCGAGGGGAATCTTGCAATCGATTTTTTAGTAACTTTCCGGTGAGCTGGAGATATGAAACTTGAGCCGTGAGTCACAACCCGGTGACAATGCAATATTTTATCAAAACAATTTCGCAAGTTGGCGCATGGATCAAGAAAATTAATTTTGATTTGGGAATCTTTCAATCTATTTTTAACTAACTTTCCGCTTACCTCGAAACTTGCAACTTAGCACATAGTTTGCGAGTCGATGGCACTACAATTCGTGGAAAGCAAAATGCCGCCAGTTGGCAGACGAATCGAGCTAAACGAAAATCCCTGAATATCCCTGAAAAAACGGAGGGAAATTTGCGATCGATTTTTAGGTAACTTCCCGGTGAGCTAGAGACCTGAAGCTTGGGCCGTAAGTCAGAACCCGGTGCCAATGCAATATTTGATCAAAAAAATTTCGTTAGGTGGCGCATGGATCTAGATATTATGAAAATTAATTTTGATTTGGGAATTTTTCAATCCATTTTTAGCTAACTTCACGATGACCTAGAGACTTGAAACTTGGCACACAGTTCGAGGCTTGCTGACAATACAATCTATAGAAAACAAAGTTCCGCTAGGTGGCGTGTTAATTTAGATAACAACAAATCCCTGAAAAACGAGGGGAATCTTGCGTTCGGTTTTTGAGTAACTTGCCGGTGAGCTAGAGACTTGGAACTTGGGCCGTGGGTCAGAACCTGGTGACAATGCAACATATGTTCAAAAAAAATTCACTAGGTGGCGTACGCCGATCGAGATGGTAATTTGGGAATCTTTCAATCCATATTTAACTAACTTCCCGGTTACCTCGAGACTTGAAACTTGGCACTTAGTTAGAGGCCTAGTAACAATACAACTTATAAAAAAAAAATCCGCTAGGCGGCGCGCTAGTCAAGATAACTGCAAATCCTTGAAAAACGAGGGCAATCGATTTTTAGGTAACTTCCCGGTGAGCAAGAAACCTGAAACTTGGGCCGTGAGTCAGAACCCAAAATTTCAATTTGCCTTTTTGTAGGCAGCATCAAAAAAGTGAAAATAAAAAGATGATAAGACTACCTTTATATAAATGGACCAAAAAATAAAAGGCAATTTTTCCTTTAATACAGACATAATCTTTGACTAAAAAACTTTAACAATAGCTCATGTAAAATTATTTTGGGATTTAAAATTATAAAGGTAGAGCGCGTGCTTAAATTTTAAATAATCAATTAGTTATTCCCAAGTACATGGTTTGCCTTAAATTGAAAGATTGCGCTCCACCTTTATAGATTTAAATCCCAAAATTCTTTTAAAGATCTACTGTTAAAGTTTTTTAGTCAAAATTCAACAAAAATATGTCTGTATTAAAGCGAAAATTGCCTTCTATTTCTTGGTCCATTTATATAAAGGTAGTCCTTCAAATTTGTTTTATCGTCTTTATATTTCATTGTCTGATCAATGCTCTAGATTGATGAGAAGTGTAATGACTAGTACCTAGGACCTACCTAATTATTTTCTAGCTTTTATTACATAACGTAATTATTGTTTTCAATAAAACCGTTTAACTTAATCAGCCCAATTCTAAACGAAAATTCCGTGCGAGTTTTTTCCCTTTTCCCATTTCTCGTATTCTAAATAAAAATTCCTTGTGAGCTTTTTCACTTTTCCCTTTCCTCCTATTCTGAAGAATGTTCGAAAAAGCGGAAACCGGTTACGGGAGAAAAGTAGGTATTATGAATGTGAGTGGGAGGGAGATTTCTCTGCCATTTCATAGGAGTTTTTTCACTAGTTAAATTAAAGGGAATGTATCAAAATAATTAAAGGAAATTGGTTATTTTAAGAAAGAACACTTCTTTGTACAAATTTGTGCTAAATTATGTATTTACTTTCTACCACAATATTCTCACTGTTAATACAGCAACAACAACAACCACAATATCCTTTATTTTAAGTCGAAAAATATATCATAAGCAACGGAAAAGTTCTTCGCATATTTGATGCAGCCTTCCAGAAATTGCGCAAGGATTTTTTAAGAAGGCTTAAATAGATTTTGGCATATGGCGAAAGGCGAACTCAACTCGACTTGGCCGCCAGAAATTGCTTTGCAGAATGAATACAGGCAACTCCGGCGGATTTGTGTTATCCCGCCGGTCTTCTTCTTATGCTCCTCTGTTGATATTGCTGTGGCACCAATTCATTATTTATTTCAGTGAATACCACATGAAATGCAATAATGTGCATTGTTTATACCTTATTTCTTAATTTCAAGCAAATTGACAACATTAATTAAACTCTACAATTTTTTAAACAAAATAAGAAATGCACAACGAAATTTCAATAAAAAAAACAGCTGACTTCGAAAATTCGAAATTCCTATTCCCCAATTATTCTTCTCCCTAGGAGAAAAGAATTGGAGGAATTTTGCCGCGGGAATAAAAAAATCCGCGAGAACAAAATTCCGCGCGAATATTTAGAGTTGGTCTGAATATTTTCTTTGAATTTTTTTTCAAGTTTTTAGTCTATATTTAATTGCCTATTATTTCTCATTCTATTTATTCTATATTACAAGGACTCTTTCCTCACAATTTGTTACAATCTTAGTCCTCAATAAATAGTCTTTCCAAAGACGTTACTTGACTCAGCACCACGTATGCTTGTCCCTACTCGAACTCCTCGAACTCCAAAGTATTTTGATGTCATTTCTACCGGACTGTATGAAATATTTGTTCCAAATATGAGCCAAATCGGACCCCAAATACGATTTTTTTAATATCTCCATTCTTGCGCCACCTAGCTGCGATTTTTTTCATAGGTCGCTTTCTATTCATGTGTTCCAAATATGAACCAAATCCGACAACAAATACGATTTTTTGAAATATTTCGATCCATGAGCCACCTATCGGAGTTTTTTCTTATTATTGCATTGTTATCGGGTTCTGACTTATATTCCAAATTTCAAGCTTGTAGCTTATCGGGAAGTTATTTAAATTTCAATTACAACATTCTGTTCGGCCGGCCACGCCGAATTTCAAAGTCCAATCTTTATATTTTGGAACTAACTTCGAAAAACTAGAAAATTGCTATTTTGCCTGTGGATCAGTATTTTCAAATTTGCTTTTGCCTATTACCAAGTTAAGTGCTGTTCAGTAATTTTAGTAATAATAACTTACACAATTTCACGTTATGGATATTCACATAATTTGGTATTGTACATGTGTATGTGTATGTGTGTGTGAAATTGTAGTATTCTTTCTTAGCAACTCTTCCAGATTGGCGGCAACATAAAATGCTAATATCCTGCACTAAAAATTGGTAAACGTACATATATGTGTGTATATGTAGAGATGTAGTTGTGTATACTTAAATTTGTTTATGTTGGTATGCGCTGACGTGTCCATGAAGAAAAAATTCTAAGTTCGGAACTAGTGAGCTTGTGAGTCAACAAAATATAGCAATATATTAATCAGTATACATTTGCCCTACTGATGATTGTGCCGAGAAGATTATTTAAAGACTGCAGTATGGTGAAGCTTCGATAAAATGGTGTAAAGTCTTGGTCGAACTATGTAAGGCGAATGTGTATGGTGTGCTATACATACATAGTTACTATGAGTATCTTAAAACGAGAATCTCTTGGCCCGAATGGGTACAATTGAACACGGTATGACTCCGTTCGGAGTCGGCATAAAACAAGCAGGTCCCGTCCCGCCAATCAAACGGAGAACGATGTAAATTGGATGAGAAGCTCGGCCTTAAATCTCTTCGGAGTTTATCGCGCCTTTCATTTTTTTTTAAGATCACGACTAACATACTGGGCTAATGAGAGGACATCTAAACAAGTATCATTGCTAAGCATGTTGATGGCAAACATCGCTGTTTGAACAGAACGCAAAACGAGCTGCTAATGGACATAACCCTTTCCACGGTAGTGAACGGTTTCGAATCGTGGACAAATAAACATTAAAAGAAGAAACGATGTAAGCTTCTTACATCTATGTATATAGCAAACAGCGTCCGCTTATCGTAATGTATGAAGACAATCCCCATCGACTTAGTGCTGTAAAGGAGAAAGTTATGAGCGCATGAAAGTGGTTAGCAAGAGAGCAGGGAAGAAACGTTTAGACCGTAGAAAAAACTATGGGAAAATGTCCATCGAAGCAGATGGGCGGTGAAACTAATCACAGATGTTGAAGTATTAAGTACAGGAAGCTTTGGTGAGGTAGATTACTACAATACCCAAATACACTATAGACAGGTATAATACCTGTACAGATTAAAAAAGGCCGAAGCTCCTAAGTGCTTTTAAGGCGATGCAGATGATAACGATGCTGTACACAGCTTTTTTAAATGCTCGCGATGGAGCCTGCCAGCGGACCCAGTGTGAGAGACGGCTCCGAAAGGGGTGATTAGACTATGTACACCGGCTGCCGTTACGTTGCGTTAGGAATTTTCCGTCCGAATCCGTAAACAAATAGAAAGGTTGATACTCTTTAGATAAAGCTTGAGGGGTTCTACGAGGGATATATGGTTGAAAATTTAAATAAGTTTAAATAGTAAACTTTCTGTTCAACATATATGACCAAACTTTCTTTGGTTTTAAAATCAGACACATTTTAAAATTAAACGAGCTCATACGACTGGTATTGAATTGAAACATTTTGGATTAAATTTAAGTCCAGCAAATTTCCATTTTCAAAATTTCTGGACTAAAATTTAATCCCAAATATATTAAAAATTTCGTTTATCCTCTCAAAGTTTATAATATGGACCAAAAAATTTAAAAACGCGGTACGCGTAAAACTTTTTGGTTTTAATTTTAAACTTTTCATCGAAAATTATATTTTTCAAGTACCTGGAATACAATAAAAATCAAGATATCTTAGAAATTGCTAAAAACTAGTTAGTGATTTAAAAAGAGTTATAAGAAATCTTGAAATGAACAATCAACTTTGCTAGGTTTAAAAAATGAACTAAAATGTTTAATCGTGCATAGATTTTAGCGTTCTATACAATGCCAAATATTGATTTTAGTTTTTAGCTTTTTTAATAGAGTAAAAAAATCGGCTTTATCTACGAGGATCATGGAAGCTTTGGTATTAACCTGAGCTTTTGATTTGTAATTGTTGCAAGAGCGATTTTTATACCCAGCTGTACTTGTACACAGGGTATTATAACTTTGATTGGATAACGGTTGGTTGTACAGTTATAAAGGAATCGAGATAGATATAGACTTCCAAATATCAAAATCATCAGTATTGAAAAAAAATTTGATTGCGCGATGTCCGTCCGTCCGCGAGCTTATCTGGCCCATAATAGATTGGTATTGAAAATAAGCGAATGGGATGAGAACCACGCCCACTTTTTATTTATATAACATTTTGGAAAACATAAATTTGAAAAAAATTTTTAAAATGGGCATGGCACCGCCCACTTGTGATAAAATCAATTTTTCAAATATTATTAATCATAAATCAAAAATCGTTAAACCTATCATAACAAAATTCGGCAGAGAGGTTGCCTTTACTATAAGGAATGCTTTGAAGAAATATTAACGCAATCGGTTAAGGACCACTCAGACTTTTATATAAAAGATTTTTAAAAGGGTCGTGGATGAATAAAATATGCTATATTTTTACAGAAAAGAGCTTTGTATCATTGGTATTTCATTTCCCAAGTGGATTTATAACAACAGATAGGAAAAACTTTAAATTTAAAAAAATTGGCGTGACATCGCCCCTTACATGACTAAGCAATTTTCTATGTTTCGGGAGCCATAACTCGAAGAAAAATTAGTTCAGAATAGAACCATATATATATGTATTATTGCGCAGCCTTGTAATACTACTAAGCACACAAAACAAACAACAACAGCATTTCAAGTATATAGCTAGTTTCACCCGAACTTAGACTTCCTTACTTGTTATACTCAGTTGAGCAGAGCTCACAGAGTATATTAAGTTTGATTGGATAACGGTTGGTTGTACAGGTATAAAGGAATCGAGGTAGATATAGACTTCCATATATCAAAATAATCAGGATCGAAAAAAAATTAGATTGAGCCATGTCCGTCCGTCCTTCCGCCCGTTAGCACGATAACTTGAGTAAATTTTGAGGTAAATTGATGAAATTTGGTATGTAGGTTCCTGAGCACTCATCTCAGATCGCTATTTAAAATGAACGAAATCGGACCATAACCACGCCCACTTTTTCGATATCAAAAATTTCGAAAAACCGAAAAAGTGCGATAATTCATTACCAAAAAAAGCTTAAACGATGAAACTTGGTAGATGGGTTGACCTTATGACACAGAATAGAAAACTAGTACAATTGTGGACAATGGGCGTGGCATCGCCCACTTTTAAAAGAAGGTAATTTAGAAGTTTTGCAAGCTGTAATTTGGCAGTCGTTGAAGATATCTTGATGAAATTTGGCAGGAACGTTACTCCTATTAGTATATGTACGCTTAATAAAAATTTGCAAAATCGGAGAAGGACCACGCCCACTTAAAAAAAAAAATTTTTTTTAAGTAAAATTTTAACAAAAAATTTAATATCTTTACAGTATATAAGTAAATTATATCAACATTCAACTCCAGTAATAATATGGTGCAACAAAATACAAAAATAAAAGAAAATTTCAAAATGGGCGTGGCTCCGCCCTTTTTCATTTAATTTGTCTAGGATACTTTTAATGCCATAAGTCGAACAAAAATTTACCAATCCTTTTGAAATTTGGTATGGGCATAGATATTATGACATTAACTGTTTTCTGTGAAAATGGGCGAAATCGGTTGAAGTCACGCCCAGTTTTTATACACAGTCGTCCGTCTGTCCTTCCGCATGGCCGTTAACATGATAACTTGAGCAAAAATCGACATATCTTTACTGAACTTAGTTCACGTATTTATCTGAACTCACTTTATCTTGTTATAAAAAATGAACGAAATCCGACTATTACCACGGCCACTTTTTCGATATCGAAAATTACGAAAAATGAAAAAATTCTATACCAAATACGAAAAGAGGGATGAAACATGGTAATTGGATTGGTTTATTGACGCGAAATATAACTTTAGAAAAAACTTTGTAAAATGGTTGTGACATCTACCTACCTTAATAAGTAGAAGAAAATGAAAAAGTTCTGCAGGGCGAAATAAAGAACCCTTGAAATCTTGGCAGGTGTTACATATAAATAAATTATCGGTATCCAACAGATGATGTTCTGGCTCACCCTGGTCCACATTTTGGTCGATATCTGGAAACCGCCTTCACATATAAAACTACCACCACTACCTTTTAAAGCTCTCATTAATACCTATAATTTGATACCAATAGCGTACAAACACATTCTAAAGTCACCCCTGGTCCACCTTTATGGCGATATCTCGAAAAGGCGTTCACCCATAGAACTAAGCCCCACGCCCTTTTAAAATACTCATTAACACCTTTCATTTGATACCCATATCGTACAAACAAAGTCTAGAGTCACCCCTGGTCCACCTTTATTGCGATACCTCGAAAAGGCGACCACCTATAAAACGATGGCCCACTCCCTTTTAAAAATACTCATTAACACCTTTCGTTTGATACCCATATCGTACAAACACATTCTAGAGTCACCCCTGGTCCACCTTTATTGCGATACCTCGAAAAGGCGTCCACCTATAGAACTAAGGCCCACTCCCTTTTAAAATACTCATTAACACCTTTCGTTTGATACCCATATCGTACAAACAAATTCTAGGGTCACCCCTGGTCCACCTTTATGGAGATATCTCGAAACGGCGTCCACCTATGGAACTAAAGATTACTCCCTTTTAAAATACTCATTAACACCATTCATTTGATACCCATATCGTACAAACAAAGTCTAGAGTCAACCCGGATCCACCTTTATGGCGATATCCCTAAATGGCGTCCATCTATAGAACTATGGCCCACTCCCTCATAAAATTCTCTTTAATGCCTTTCATTTGATACACATGTCATACAAACACATTCCAGGGTTACCCTAGGTTCATTTTCCTACATGGTGCATTTCCCTTACTTTGTCACCATAGCTCTCAACTGAATATGTAATGTTCGGGTACACCCGAACTTAACCTTCCTTACTTGTTTTCATGTAAGATTGATTTCAATCTAAAAGTTCTAGATATGAACTAGTTTTTTCGGCTAGCCTGGTGTTTCCCTACAGGGTATGGCTGATAATTTGTAGCATAGTAGTAACACATGGCATTATTTGCAGTATATTATATATATAAATATGTATATAGAAATACAAATACATGTATGTAGCTCCTTGTGCGCTAGTGTTAGCGACGCTTTCTTACATTATTCACCGGAAATCTGCAACAAATTTGCATAGAAAATTGCAAATTTGAATTATGACCAAAGGCGAAATAGCGTTGAACAGCTGTTACAATGCGCACTAACATTCTACAAGTGCATAAATACATAAAAATTTGCATATCTACACATATACATGTATATGCTTGTAACACATGCACGTATGTATGTATATTTGTGTGTATGTATGTACTTACATAATAATAATAACATTTTTTCTTTTTGTCTCTATGATTGTTTTCGGCTTTGTGTGAGATCCTTTTACACAACTATATCTGCTATACTTTTATTAGTGTTTTTGTTTTGTTGTTGTAAGTTTTGCAGTAACGGTTTGTAAAAGGGCGAGGAAAAAACTTAAGTCAGCAAATGCCACAATTTGTATAAACTATTATTTTTAAAGTCCATGAACAAGATTTTTTATGACCACATGCTAAAACGGTATTTATGTGCATTTTTTTATGGTTTTGTTGTTTTTGCTTTCGCATGCAGCATATGTTTACGTCCTTTTTATTCTCTTATATTTAATTTTTATAAAAAATGAGTTACCTTGATTTACACTCACAAGTCAAGTTAATTCTTAAAAATATGTATTTGGGCAATAGCGATAGTCTGGATAGATTTTGTCCAAATTTGTATTTCAAGAAAGATAATAACACAAATATACAAAACTGTTGGCCTAAAATTGGTTTCCCTACATTTAAAAGGAGAGCCTAGCGTAACTTCTTCCACCTCTATCCCATTCTCTTCTACCTTATCCTACATTTTTCTTCTTATTATTACCCATCTGTTATTCCTTTTACTATTCCCAAACCCATTCTCATTCCCGCTCCCAGTCTCAGTCCCAGGTAAAATTTGTTGAAACTGTATTCATTTTTGTATCTAAGATATAGATTGATGATTGAGATGTTCCCCTTCCCGATTATATTCCTTATTACGATGTAGAGAGGTATTTGCATAATGTAGTTTCTGCAAAAAAAATGTTTGCATCTTCTTGCCTCTCGCCTAATTTGCAGGTTTGATCCCTGTATCTGCTCCGTATCTTCCAACTTTGACTTTATTAATCTTTCTTTCCTCTGCTCCCACTTTTCTTCTTATCCCTCAACCTCCTTCTACTTTTTCATCTCCTTCCTTCTCGTTTCTAGTCAAGGAGGTACACCTATATCATATTTCAAGTAAATCGGAGCAAAATTTAAACCTTTTTAAGATAGGTTGGCCCCTTGCTACTTCCAGGAATGAAAAGTTTCTCAAATAGTATCTTGATCAAAGAATTTCAAGTGAATCACACTATTAATCTGATTTTTTGGAAAAGGTCGATCCCTGGTCGACTTCCCAGAAAGAAATTATCAAATTATGAGCTAGCCTCTGAAGTACCCCTATACCAAATTTCAAGCAAATCGCCCCTTACACAATTTTTATTTTAAGAACATCGGTTCTGGTCCACTTCCAAAAATGAAAAGTTTCTAAAATACTATCTTGGTCAGAGAGATAGAACTGTATCGGGTTTCAAGCGAACCGCGTCATAAACTAAATTTTTTGGAATAGGTCGGTCCCTGGTCGCTTCCCCTGACAAAATGTAAACCTGACCATGAGTTTTAAGCAGTCTTTTGTGAGGACTTCAGTCACAAACACACGTACAAAAGAAATATACATACTAATATAAATAAATAAATCTAAGGCGCGATAACCTCCGAAGAGATGTAAGGTCGAGCTTCTCTTCCAAATTGCGTCGTGCTCCTCTTCATTTTCCCTACAAATTGGCCGGAAGGGACGTACATGTTTTATGCCGACTCCGAACGGCATCTGCAAGGCAGATGAGTTTTCACTGAGAGCTTTTCATGGCAGAAACACATCCGGAGCGCTTGCCAAACACTGCCGAGGGGCTACCCCGCTTAGAAAAATTTTCCTCTAATTGAAAAACCATATTTCTAAAATTTTGATGTTGCTTTGCCCGGGGCGTGAACCCAGGGCACACGGTGTGATAGGCGGAGCACGCTACCATCACACCACGGTGGCATACTAATATAATTAATGTTATAAGGAAGCCCTACTAAAAACATTATATGCCAGTAAATGTTTCTTTCTTTTCAGTTTCTCTTAAAAAAACAAACATAATAATTGAATACTCAATTATTATAAGCCGGTGGTAAGCTCATGAATTTTTAAATATTAAGTAAAAATTGAATACACCATGAAACAAACATAAAAACAGTTTTTTCGTTAAATCTACTACTGCGCCCGTTTGACACTAAGGGTATCGTTTTTTTACTGAAGAACCGCGATGTACCAGTTGTTTTTCTGGGCTCGCTGAGTGCTCACAGCAACACTAGTGTGTGAGAATTATGTTCCCACTTTTTACTCGGTTACGTCAATACAATGCGCACGTCCAGTCTATGTGAGGTTCTCCAGCTCACATCAGTACCGTCGTTGGGCCAAATATTGCACACAAATAACAAATAACATCAACAGCTGCTTGTTTTTTTTAGCAGCTTCATGGCAGCAAACTTTCATCGAATCCATGCGTACACTTTCTTGGTAGGATGATATAAGGTCAGCGGCCCAAAAGTTAATGACGTTATCACCATAATGACCGTAGAAACAATTGCCCTTAAGACAACTTGAAATCGTCACAAGATCAATTGAATTATTGACATTTTTATACTCAGTTGAGCAGAGCTCACAGAGTATAATAACTTTGATTGGATAACGGGTGGTTGTACAGGTATAAAGGAATCGCGATAGATATAGACTTCCATATATCAAAAGCATCAGTATCGAAAAAAAAATTCGATTGAGCCATGTCCGTCCGTCCGTTAACACGATAACTTGAGTAAATTTTGAGGAGTCTTGATGAAATTTGGTATGTAGGTTCCTGGGCACTCATATCAGATCGGTATTTAAAACGAACGATATCGGACTTTAACCACGCCCACTTTTTCGATATCGAAAATTTCGAAAAATTGAAAAAGTGCGATAATTCATTACCAAATACGGATAAAGGCATGAAACTTGGTACGTGAGTTGAACTTATGACGCAGAATAGAAAACTAGTAAAATTTTGGACAATGGGCGTGGCACCGCCCACTTTTAAAAGAAGGTAATTTAGAAGTTTTGCAAGCTGTAATTTGGCAGTCGTTGAAGATATCATGATGAAATTTGGCAGGAGCGTTACTCTTATTACTATATGTTTGCCTAATAAAAATTAGCAAAATCGGAGAACGACCACGCCCACTTTAAAAAAAAATTTTTTTTTTAAACCAAATTTAAAAAAAAAGTTAGTATCTTTACAGTATATAAGTAAATTATGTCAACATTCAACTCCAATAATGATATGGTGCAACAAAATACAAAAATAAAAGAAATTTTCAAAATGGGCGTGGCTCCGCCCTTTTTCATTTAATTTTTCTGGGATACTTTTAATGCCATATGTCGAACAAAACATAACCAATCCTTGTGAAATTTGGTAGGGGCTTAGATACTAGGACGATAACTTATTTCTGTGAAAAAAGGCGAATCGGTTGAAGCCACGCCCAGTTTTTATACAAAGTCGACCGTCTGTCCTTCCGCTCGGCCGTTAACACGATAACTTGAGCAAAAATCGATATATCTTTACTAAACTCAGTTCACGTACTTATCTGAACTCAGTTTATATTGGTGTAAAAAATGGCCGAAATCCGACTATGACCACGCCCACTTTTTCGATATCGAAAATTACTAAAAATTAAAAAAATGCCATAATAATATACCAAATACGAAAAAAGGGATTAAACGTGGTAATTGGATAGGTCTATTGACGCAAAATATAACTTTAGAAAAAAACTTTCTAAAATGGGTGTTACACCTACCATATTAAGTAGAAGAAAATGAAAAAGTTTTGCAGGGCGAAATCAAAAGCCCTTGGAATCTTGGAAGGATAACTGTTCGTGGTATTACATATATAAATAAATTAGCGGTACCCGACAGATGATGTTCTGGGTCACCCTGGTACACATTTTGGTCGATATCTCTAAAACGCCTTCACATATACAACTACCACCACTCCCTTTTAAAACCCTCATTAACAGCTTTTATTTGATACCCATATCGTACAAACAAATTCTAATGTCACCCCTGGTCCACCTTTATGGTGATGTCTCGAAAAGGCGTCCACCTATAGAACTAAGACCCACTCCCTTTTAAAATACTCATTAGCACCTTTCATTTGATATCCATATCGTACAAACAAATTCTAGAGTCACCCCTTGTCCACCTTTATGGCGATATCTCGACAAGGCGTCCACCCATAGAACTAAGGCCCACTCCCTTTTAAAATACTCATTAACACCTTTCGTTTGAAACCCATATTGTACAAACGCATTCTAGAGTCACCCCTGGTCCACGTTTATGGCGATATCTCGAAAAGGCGTCCACCCATAGAACTAAAGCCCACTCCCTTTTAAAATACTCATTAACACCTTTCATTTGATACCCATATCGTACGAACAAATTCTAGAGTCACCCCTGGTCCACCTTTATGGCGATATCTCGAAAAGGCGTCCACCTATAGAACTTAGGCCCACTCCCTTTTAAAATACTCATTAACACCTTTCATTTGATACCCATATCGTACAAACAAATTCTAGAGTCACCCCTGATCCACCTTTATGGCGATATGTCGAAAAGGCGTCCTCCTATAGAACTTAGGCCCACTGCCTTTTAAAATACTCATTGACACTTTCATTTGATACCCATGTCGTACAAACAAATTATAGAGTCAGCCCTGGTCCACCGTTATGGCTACATCTCTAAATGGCGTCCATCTATAGAACTATGGCCCACTCCCTCTTAAAATACTCTTTAATACCTTCCATTTGATACATGTCATACAAACACATTCCAGGGTTACCCTAGATTCATTTTACTACGAGGTGATTTTCCCTTATTTTGTCTCCATAGCTTTTAGCTGAGTATGTAATGTTCGGTTACACCCGAACTTAGCCTTCCTTACTTGTTTTAATTTAACTTTAAGCTATTTTGGAAAATTCCGTTTGACTTATGACCATTTCATGAAAAAGACCGTTACCATATACACCAATTTAAGATCAGCACAAAAGCAAACATCTTCCGCAGTATGGGTAAGACGTTAAATTGAATGTATTATGCTTTTAATCCGATTTTGCACTGTAATGAAGAATTTTTTAAATAAGTTTTTCTTATTTTAAAAAACCCACGCTGGACAAGTACTAAATCTGATTTTCCACTCAACTAAGACCGATATATGGCAAAAGGAGCGACGCAGGCGAAAATTCGAAATAAAAAATTGCGCGAAGTTTTATTCCAAAGTTTTATTTTATTTAATAATTTGGGACAAAATTTTAAACAACCTGTCATCCGGACGGACAAGGCGACAGCTGTTTCGACTATACCTTGTAAAGCTCTTCAAAGCCTTTTCTGCCGGGAGTCGGATTTGAACCCACACTCCTAATTTTCAAAAGACTCCAAACTTTCTCATAATACCCTTAAAGTCGTCAAGTATCATTCCATCGTATGTCTTTTTAAGTTTATTATAGAAGCAGACTTTATCCTTGTTGTCTGCATTATATGTAAAACCTCGCTTCGATGCGGATTTGTCTTCCTCAATACAAAGTCAACACACTTTTCTACTTAGCCACTGTAGTAAACAAGACTTGGGAAATTTCAATTATGTTGGCGTTTGATTTCATATCGTAAGCTCTACCTATAATACTGGCAGTGTAACGACTAAATTGAGTGTCGAGAAGCTCGCGAGTCTTACGAGTATTTCGAGATTTGCGAATGACGCTAGAAGTCGAGTTCTTGATTTCCCGAGGATCTAAACTCTCGTTTGTGCTCGAGAAGAAAGCGCAAGCTTTACATATAATACTGGAAATGCAGCGACTTAATCGAGTTTCGAGAAGCTCGCGGGTTTTACGAGTAGTTTGAGATTTCAAAACATCGCGAAATGCAAAATTTTATATTTTAAGGTATGTAGTTTCTTACTGAGTCAGACTCACGTAGATTTCGTATAGTTAGAAGCTAAACGCTACTTGAGTAATTATATGTTGGCTGGGCTCTTAGCGAGAACACAATTTTTCAATAAATAGCAAATATTTGCCTGACAAATATAAGCCTACAATTTTTTTTAAAAAAACCCTACAGTTTTATTATAAAATAGAATAAATATTCATAGGTGTATTTACATACATCAGCTACGTGTTTAAATAGCTCATCAGTCGGTGAAACAATCGTTTGCTTTAACATTCCAGAAGCGTAAAAAAATACATGTGTTCTGCTTGTAATATATATAAGTACATACTTACATATGTATATGAGTGCATATGCATATGTATATGAGTACTAGGGCGGGTCGATTTAAAAATCGCTCATTGCTCTGTGAAAATCGTATTCTAGGGATCAAAATAAGAAACTTTGCCGAAGGAACCATACCTCTAAAACGAATTCTGATTTCCCCCCCCCCCCCCCCCCCCCCCCCCCCTTTGGTTCGAACTTTTGGGTAGGGGCAATTTCAATTCTACCTGCTGTGTCTTGTGGTGGCTTAAAAAAAAACAACACAAGCAATTTTACGATCTGCAAGTGTGTCACAGTGATACCTTCATTTTTTAAAACGGTTGAATAAAAAACCCACACAACTATGTTTACAACATGCAAATGCATCACAGTGATGCCTTGGTTTTAAAAGGGGGTTGTAAAAACGCTAATTTCTAATAATTTTTTTTAATTTCTTCTCTATTACTAAGTTATATAAATTTTTTCATTTACATATGTTCTGACTAAATAAATTTCTAAAGAGAAAAATAAACTCCAAAAAGAAAAAACATAGGCATTTCAAAGTGGGATTTTTCAAAATTTGCCCCTACGACCCAAAGGGGGGGGCATCAGAATTTGTTTTAGAGGTATGGTTCCTTCGGCAAAGTTTCTTATTTTGATCCCTGGAATATGATTTTCACACAACAATGGGCGATTTTTTTGCCTCCCCACAAATCGACCCGGCCTAATGAGTACATATGCATATGTTCATTTCAAATCAGTATGGATGACACAAACACAATACCGTTGAATCATTTATCGTAGAATTATCTAAAGATCTAAGCAATTTATTTGTTGGCTGAGCAAAACTGAAAGTTTGAAGAGGGAAAAGTTTAGCCAAATATGAAGGTACTCAGTTGTTTACATAATCCAGCTGCTCACAGGCAAAGTTTCAACAAATCTGCCAATGCTTAGCTGCATATATTTGGAAGAGAGTTGAACCAAAATTTTATGCCTAATAAATACTTAATAAAGCGTTGCCATTATTTGTCGAAAGGCATTAACATACAATCATATATCTGAATCCTAGAAAATGTAGCTTACATATGCTCGAATTTTTTTCATATAAATGAAGAGGTTCTATGTCGTTCCGCTTACACACCTGGCGTATGAGTAAATATGCAATCAGTAAAATTTGCAAAAGCTTGCGTAATATAAAAGAGAAAAAAGCATCAAAAATCTTTGAAAGAAATCTACTCAGCTTTCGTAAAGCACGTAAGCAAATAGCACGTACTTAAACGCACATATGGAATAAGGGAAATGTAATAGATTTACATGTGTGCGTTTGAATGAGCTTTTTTGATGAAAATGTGATATAAGGTCAACGATAATAAAGTCAATTGACCTTATGATCACATAAACTGGCCACAATTTCTATATTGAAGTTATGAAATGGTCACAGCGTCAATGGCATTGTCTCTTCTAAAATGGTCATAAAGTCAATATTTATTACTTCAAGAGGCCACAAGGTCAATTGCTATATTTCGCACCTGCATGTACACTAATCGTAGAGGTGGGACTATTCTTTTCAAATATAAATCGAATAAAAAACGGTTTAATTCCACAGGTATTCGTAATAGAGGTAATCGAATAAAAATATATTGGAATGGTAAGCTAATATTCGAATAATAAGCAATTGCTCGAATTATTTGAAACGAATAGTATTATTCATTTATTCGAATATTATTGGAAAATGATTCCAATACTAATTAATCAAGCATTTTTTTATTCCAAATTGTCGACCGTGCCGCTTCTTTTCTTATTTCTGGTTTCATTTCAGTGGAAAATCACATGTAAAACTGATCCGGCTACGATTTTCTTCAAATATTTAAACTTAACTGAGTTAGAAGTGAAGGTTTTTGTGCTGGTCTAAATTTAGTAAAGATATTGTCAGAGCTCTCTTTCCAGATGGTCATAAGACCAAACGAAAATTTTCTAAATGGTCATTAACCAAATTTTGAAAATGTCATAAAATCAGTTGACCTTATGGTCATTTTAAGTGGTCATTAGGCCAATCAACCATATGACCATTTAAATTGGTCATACAATTGGCCGAGGTTATGACCATTGTTCTTAGGTTACCCCACCTTTTTCCCTTCATTGCTTGTGCGCGAAAAATATTACTTACAAATGGAATTTTTTATTTGAAATCGAACAAGGCTAAAATCAAAAAAACAAACTAACAACAACGTAGCAACTGAACTTAAGTTCGCGGTAAAATAAAGACAGGAGGTGGAAACTTGGCAAGACTATACGAACATATTCGGTTTAAGGGCTAGTTCATGAGCTCCATCGTCACAGTCTGATTACTATCGGGGCTATAATCGATCTTTATTCTTGGATTTAGTAGACCGACCCCACATATCTGACTTCTGTATTCGAGATTTGAAGCGTGCTCTACAAAGTTTTCGATGGCGTGATTTTAGGTTTAGGCTGTTATGACTTGAGATCACAGAAATATGAGAATCAGAATGATGATTATGCAGGAGTTCAACATTTTTTCTGGCCGTACCAAGTCATTATTTCTTAGAAGCGTAAGTGTTCTAGACATTCTTGATGGGCTTTCGCCCCATAATATCCCCTCCTGAATATGGAGCTTGCTCCTTTTCTAAAACACCATTGCTCCAAACAATGCTGCGCTTATTTCGATGACCCTTGCCAAATGTCAAAAAAAAAAAAAAAACAGAACTTATTTGAAAACAAAAATTAAAATATATGTATGTATATAAGGCGTGTAACTTCCATAGATGGTACCGAACAGCTTCAAAAAGGAGTATTATCGGAGTACAAAAGGTGTCAAAAATGAGCTCTTTATGACGCCAATATGTGTCTTATATGAATAATATTCAGGCTCATATTATATATGACTTTAGGCTCATATCTGACGACCATCACAAGAATCGAATTGCTTTATATGACCATTAAATGAGTTCATAATGCTCGTAAACTCTCTGATTTAGGACTCTTTCAACACTCCTTATGACTCCGTATGTTTGCTGGAATAGGACTGTAATGCTACACCGTTCGCCGGAGAGGGCGATGTGTGCTGTTTCCCGGACTATTTCGGGTAAAGACCCTTGCCCTTGCCTTGATTATCTGCTAAGAGGTTTTAATATTTGTATTTTCTCTCTCCCCGTAATTCTCCCTCTTCCCAATCACCATTCTTCCTCTTTCGTTTTTCTCGTTCTTTATCGCCTTCCATTTCCTTCCTTTATACTTTTGCCTTGCACTTAACTAGCATTTGTTCCTCCAGTTAACATGGATAAAACGAAAATATCGGTAAATTTTAAATAATTGACTAACTGAAGATGATAAAAGCGACCCTAAATGAGTACCCTGCAGCAAGTCGCACTGGTTCCGAACTAGTTCATTTATAGAGAGAGAGAGCTATTTTATTGCAAGATGGTACTAGTTCTAACCCTGTCCACTAACAGCACTTTCAACTGACACTTTTAACACTGTGATGACCTTAACAGTGGTTATTGCCCCCTTTGCAGACCATCTGAATGCGTTCTTAGCTGGTCAAGTATTAGGCGGTTCTGAAATAGCCGCTGTCTTTGTGTAATCCATTTACATTTATAAAGACTTGACTTGAGAGCTGTCGAGTTCTACTACCTACTGTCCCGCTCTGCATCTGTTTAGCACCAGTTCGGAGAAAGTCATTAATCCTGTAGTGCAAAATTGGTGCTTTAAGTGAATGTGTCCCGTTTACGCTGCGGGGTATTTATCGACTTTGCTTTATAAGATGTAAAGACAGAAAAAGCAAGATAAAACGCTTTGAAATATTTAATTCACCTACACATTTTTTAAGCATTTTTCGGCTTTCTACATAAACAAATATTTGAGTTCTAGAAACTTTGATTGATGTTTTGAATACATCCATTAAAACTTCACTTAAATATGTTTATTTAAAGCTTTCACTCTTACTTATCTCTCTAATTGCATTTCAATCTGTTCAATAGCGAACAGCTGATCAACAACTGAACCGTACATGGGCCAGAAATAGATTTCGATATTGATTCCTCTGCCAATATGAAAATTACTCCACTTCCTTTACTTGGCACGAAAAACTTAATCTAAAAAGCAATAAAATTTCGTTTCCGCTTTTCGAACAAGATAATGACAGCGATAGAAATAGAAATGAAAATATCTAAATAAAGGTAACGAAAGTAAAATCAATTACTAATACCGCTAGTGGTTTGTTGTTGGTCGGGCGCCAAGATGAATGTCAACATGCAATAACAAAACGATATATACAAAATATATGTAGTTACAAGTAATAGTTACAACAAAAAAAATTGTATATATAAATAGAATAAAAACCAGGATAACAACAATAAAATTACTATAAGAGAGCAGTCAAATGAAAAGCAGCATCATTAAGCTGCTGAACCAGTCAGAAACGCCTTCACTTCGTGCTTTGATGCGGAAACGGAAATGGCACATAAACGGATGCCAGGCGGTGTGGCCGTGCGTGACTCGCTTGTAGTAAAGAGCGAATGATGAATATTCCTACTTGTATACATACGTACTCGTAGTTAAGTGCAATAAAAAAGAAATTGTGGACACTAACCAACATGAAGTATTGAAGATATGTACGATGAGTACGTGCTACTTACATTGTGAAATTTATTTATTGTAGCTGTAAATTCGGCGCGCGCGTTATGATGATAAGCCATTCCACGGTAGCTACATGGAAATGCGGATGATTGGGTAAAGGAAACGAGTTCACTGCCGCTGAAGGTCAAACTAATTGGAATAATTTTATATGTAAGTACTGATGTTGGTATGCTTGCACATGACTTAAGACATAAATAGCGAGCGCTTGGTATGGAATGCTACCAGGAGGGTTACCCTGTTATGCGTTTCGAAATTACAATACGCGAGGGTTAAATGCATAACGAAAGGCTTAATTTGGCGCCGACTTTTATTTCAGGACTATTTACGGACGATTCTAGATTGTTCTAGAAACAATTTCTATCTAAAGATTATTTTAGGCCTGCTTCCGGACTGCTAAGCGATGATATCGGGACCGCTCCTAGATCATATTAGTATTATTTCAGGAATATTTCGTAAATATATTATTTGGGATAATTTGTGTTCTACTAACTACTGTACTATTTGATGACTGTTTTCAGGACTATTTAAAATAGTTTTGGAGCCATTTTGCCAAAATTTCGGAATAGTTTTATGGGTTATTTCGAAATTATTTCTGTACTATTGCGGGGTCATTTCGGGACGGTAGTCGTATCTAGGTACTAGTCATCACCCTCTTCATCAATCTAGGGTATTGATCAGACAATTAAATAAAAGCATTGGACGCGTCAAATTTCTTTTGATAGTCATAAGTAAGACCAACTGAAACTTAATCAGGTTACGCCTCGCCTCACATTTTTAAAAATTTTACGCGCACAATGCTTTTTTTTAATTGTCTGATCAACGCCCTAGATTGGCTAGGAGTGTGATGACTAGTACTTGGGACCTACCGTTTAACTTAAAACATTTTTTTAATTATTTTATTTTCAAGTTTTTAGTCTTTATTTAATTGTCCATTATTTCTAATTCCATTTAGTTCATTTAGTGACTCATTATTACAAGGACTCTTTCCTGACAATTTGTTACAATCTTAGTCCTCAATACTTAGTCCTTCCAAAGACCTTACTCGACTCAGCGCCACGTATGCTTGTCCTTCCTCGACCTGCAAAGTATTTTGATGTCACTTCCACCGGACTGTATGGAATATGTGTTCCAAATATGAGCCAAATCGGACCACAAATACGACTTTTTTAATATATCGATACTTGCGCCACCTGGCGGCGGTTTTTTCATATGTAGCTTTCTATTCATGTTTGTAATATGTGTTCCAAATATTACCCTAATTGAAGCACAAATACCATTTTTTTTAATATCTCGATACCTGCGCCAAATACCGGATTTTTTCTTATGATTGCATTGTCATCGGGTTCTGAACTATATTCCAAGTGTAAAGCTTGTAGCTTATAGGGAAGTTACTTCAATTTTAGTTACAAAATTCGTTCACAACGCGACACAGAGTTAAGCTAAATAAAAACGCTTAAAAAGGAAGAAGCACACACAGAAATATGGAGGGAAACATTTCACACAAAAATCCGAATGACCTTAGGCCCACCAGCAAGCTCTCAGCACGCACACTCCAAAGGTGAATCAGTGGAGATAGCTCTCCATGCTATCACTTCAGTCTGGACATCTAACTGAAAACAGACGGAGGGCTTAACAAGTTTTCCATTAAACTGTTGTCGACTCCTTACTAAATTTTGGACTTGGTTGGCCATATCTGGGGTTCATAAGGAACTTCTTATATAAGGGAATCTTGAATACTTTGCGCCCTTACTAATGAAACAAGAATGAACTAATTGCCAAGTCATGGTATACGCCAATTAAATAGCTCTAACATCAACCGAAAAACATGTTTAAACTCAAGGCGTTTGTAAACTTTTAAATTTTTCTCTATCATAAATAGCAAACCAAGGCGAGCTATTGCAGCACACTAAGCTTCGGAGAGGACTGATCAGGCAACAATGTCATTAAAGTAAATTTTGCCAAAACTGAAATGTTTGTTTTCACCAGACGCTATAAATTAAGATCTTTTAGACTGCAGCTTTCAAATGGAGTCACTCTTAGGTTAAATACCTCGGCGTTGACTTGGTCACTGAACTGGGATCTACTTGTGGAGAACAGATCCAGAAAAGCTTTAGCTGTGCACTACGCTTCAAAAGCCTCAGTGTGTAGAATGTGGAATTTAAACTGAAACAAACTGAAGCCCAACCTTTTTTCGACGAACATGTATGGTGAACTCAATGTTACTAAGCATTTTACGCACGAATGGGACAATATCTCTACCTTTGACCCAGAGATTCCAACCGTATTCACTAGAAGATCCAATGGTATAAAATTAGACGACTTTTCAGCCTCATTAAGTCTAGGTCTGCCGAGCTGTTGTGCCGTTTTGAGTTCGGTTTCAAAAGCCATAAAAGGGGTTGCACATTAGTAGCTATCAAAACATACCATACTCCTAGCAATTTACTCTTTTAGTGCTCTTAGCTGTTAGTCATAGCGCTTTCCGGCCACAGAGTTGTACCGGAGAATTGTGCTATCGACGAACTAGTCCTTGAAAGGAAAGCTTTTTGCTGAAAAAAGGGAGTCAAATCAGCTGATTGACAAAAAGTCGTTAAAATATCGATACTGGCTATCACTATTAGTGCTCACAACATGAAGTGCTGAGGGTCATTAAGGACAGGATATTGCTTGTCCACCTTATGATACTTATCGGACACTTTAATTTGGGAAGGACACAACTTTCTTGAATTTCGTGGTATTGCAGGGCAAAATTCATTAAATTTTTCGCAAACTGTACCGTTGCACTACATTACAAAGTAACCCTCCTGGATAGCAGGCCAATCGCGTGAAAAAGTTTCGCTCATATCAAATAAGTCGTCGCATACACACAACTTTGCTCAGCAACTCATCAGCTAACCAATAGATAGATAGATGGATAGATACTCGTAGATATAAATTGCAATCAAGTCGATTAAGCAAGCGTTAAATCGAATATCGATTACAGCCAAACTTGCTGGCACAATTTTTTCATTTCTCTTAACACTCCTGTTCGTAAGCTCTCCAGCTGACAAGTGCTAAATTATAAGCAAGAATATTCATATTGGTGGAACTTGTGGCAAAGGTGTGAAGCTTTGAAATTGATGTTAGCCAAAATAATTAGCATAAAATAAGCTAATAATAAATAACGAAATTTTTGGCGGTTAGAAAATTTTAGATTAATGCCTAGTTTTTCACTGTGAGTTTAAACTCTGGTTAAAATTGAGTACAGTTTAACTGCCACTTTGTTCGATAACATAAAATTTTGCTGCTCATCTCAGCTTAAGCGGCCAAAGTGGCATGGTTAAACTCTAGTTAGCTTTAACTGGAGTTTAAACTCGCACTGAAAAACCTGGCGTCAGATTTGAGAGTAAATGACATTACACTTACACTGACCTCAAAAACATGTTTCCCAATAAGTCATTTCCTTCCCTGTAAGATTGGAAGGCGAGGACACCAATCTATGCGAGAAAATGCACTCGCAGAATTGGTTAAATAATAGTACGATAAAGAAAAAAAATATATATATATAAAAAAGCAGTTTCTGGAGGAATTGTCGCGTTGGCTCTAAAAAACTAGTGGAAACTGGTATTTTTAACTCTGGTACAGCACTAAGATTGATGCGTTGTTTACCCATTGTGTTTTTGCCGATTTTTATACTCAGCTCAGCAGCGCTCACAGAGTATATTAATTTTGTTCGCATAACGGTACCCCGTCTATGTATCAAAATTATTTGGGCGAAAAAAGAATTCATTTAGCCATGTCCTTCCGTGTGTCCGTAAACACGATAACTTGAGTAAATTTTGAGGTATCTTAATGAAATTTGCTATGTAAGTTCCTGGGCACTCATCTCAGATCGCTATTTAAAACGAAAGAAATCGGACTATAACCACGCCCACTTTTTCGATATCGAAAATTTCGAAAAACCGAAAAAATGCGATAAATCATTACCAAAGACGGATAGACCGATGAAACTTGGTAGGTGGGCTTACCTTATGACGCAGAATAGAAAACTAGTAAAATTTTGGACAATGGGGGTGGCACCGCCCACTTTTAAAAGAAGGTAATTTTAAAGTTTTGCAAGCGGTAATTTGACAGTTGTTTAAGATATCATGATGAAAATGTTAAAAGTAAAATTTTAACAAAACATTTAATATCTTTACAATATATAAGTGAATTGTGTCAACATTCAAATCCAACATTTGTCTCCAAAGCTCTCAGCTGAGTATGTAATGTTCGGTTACACCCGAACTTAGCCTTCCCTACTTGTTTTGAGTGAAAAATGTCGAAAGTATGTGTGGATTGCATTTGCAGGCCAAATACGATGAAATGCGGCTAAATGAGTCAGTGCGGAAATGTGATTTGTATGCGGAAATGCATCGCATTTGGAATTTTTCACCCTAGCTGACGTATTTGGTGCAGTGTAGATGTGATATAAGAAGTTTGATGATTTTTTAGTTAAATTGCTTCTTTGATTTGGTCTGGTAACGTTATTTATTTAAGTCTTTTCCTCTCCAAAAATGTTCTTACAGAGGATAAAGGAAACATGAATTCGCAAACCGAGGGAATACTATTTGAAAGACAAATATGCTTGAAAAAGGAGCAAATGTATTTCAGAAATTGCCAAAGTTATTTTAGAAATAAATTCGAGAAAAGGTCAAATGAAATTAAGAACAGAGGCAAATGTACATCAGAAATGGACAAATGATTTTGAGAAAATGGCGAATTTTTTGAATAAACGGGCAAATGTATTTGAGACAAGGGAAAATGTATTTCGGAAATGGACAAATGAAATAAATAAATGGGTAAATGAATTTCAGAAAAGGTGAAAAATATTTGAGAGATTTGCAAATATATTTCAGAAATGGCAAATTAATTAGGGGAATGGAAAAATGTATTTGAGAATTGGGCAAATGAGTTTGAGAAAAGGGAAAATGTATTTCAGAGATGGGTAAATAAATTTCAGAAATCCGCAAATGAAATTGAGAAAAGGAAAAATGTAAAAATATAGAAAATATATTTGAGCAAGGACATATGTATGCGAGAAAAGTATTTTAATATTTTTTTTTGATTTTTTTTTGGAATAGCCCTATAACCCTTTTCTCAAATACATTTTGTCTTTCCTCAAATACAGTTGGAAAAGTATAGTTCTAATTTTTTCCATCGCTCTGCATCCAACTGAGAGTTTAAAAATTGTGATGCCCTATGAAATGGCAATAAACGCCCTTTGCGTATCAACCTTTTTGACGGGGTCTATCTGGTTCAGCCGTTGGTGGTTCTCATATAGTCGCTGCTTTTGATGGATTAATTTAAATTCATATAGTTCGGACTTGAGTACTGTTATGTATATGTGTGTTTGCCAACGTTCCTCTGCGGATCTAATCAGCATCCTTTCGGAGGAAGTCATTAAAACTGTGATGCAAAATGTTCACTTTCCGTTACTGTCTTCCAAATTTTCCGCAGGATATCTCTTCTGAGAAATACCAATGTCAAAGGTCTTACGAACTATGGTTTGAGGCCACGTTACCGGAATGTCTGAACCCTTTTAAGCAGAGCTACAGCTGTCAGTCTGCCGGACAGAAGTGCGATAACGGAAAAAACTTGTTGTGCATGAGGCCCCTCCTTTATCGTCATTTACGTTTTTGGTGCACTATGCCAAACCCAAATTTTGATGCACTCCTTCCGAGAATAAATTGCCGCTGTTTTCAATAGCTATTCGAAGCTCCGTTCAAAACATTTGGTTCAGTCACTGACCCTGTTAATTGCTTTATGAAGCATTAAAAATGTTCCAGTTCCAGAAGTGTCCATATTTTGAAAGCTAGTGTGTGCTGTTTCTTTGCTACCTTTTAACGGGGAAGCTTCTGCAAATGGCATTGTACCATGATTGTTGCAAATATTTAGCAGATTTTATGTTTTTTTCCTAAGTCGGCTTAGTTTGCTTGGTTACCTTGTCCAAGGAGAACCAGCGAAGATCATTATCTCCTAGAGTCTGCTATGTATGGAACTTTTGTGAGTGGATTACGATTCTCAACCACCTCCGCATCATTAAACTGCGCTGCTTTTGCAAGTTCGTCTTCCTTCTCCTTGCTTTCAATGTTTCTGTGACCAAGAACACACCTAAGCATTGTAACGTTTTCGTTCTTAAAGGAGTTCTTTTGAAGCCAACGTCGTTTATTCTTGTTGGTTGGAGGAGTTTTTTCTTAATCGTTGGTATCTAGTTTATCAATCGCTGTAGCAGTTGCGCGAAATTCTCTAGAAAATGCTTCTCTGGTTTGAAATTTGCTTTCAGCGAGCAGTGGTAAGAGCCAGTGGAAGTCTGTTGCTATTTCAGTTTTTCCACATCTAGCTTTCCGTGGATTTTATGTTGCCAACAATAGGAACTTGAACCATGCGCACATCTAAAACACTGTGGGAATGCCATTTATTTATTGCACTGGATATTACCAAATTTTGAACACCGCCGAAACGATAAGTCTTAAACCTTTAGGTGAGATTTCATCATGGAGGCAAAAATTTTCAACTTCGGAACTAAAAAGATTTCACTTGTCTATCTTGGCTTTAAAATCACAAGACATGATTTGATGTAATGAATGGGGCAGGAGTTCGCAAAGTGCGTCCTTTTTATTCTTCTTCTTCAGCTTGATGAAGTGCTAAGAGAACTTCTCGAAGGCTCTGGGGAGTTTCATCGAAATTGAAAATCCCTTTTCGGATAGTGATCGGATAAGTTTCGAAAAATAGTACCATTATGGTTCCAACTCGACCATCGCGGGGACAATTTGATACGATCACGTTTAACGTTCTATATTTTCCAACCCTCTCCTTTCGAGAGGAACTCGGGGTAATCAGAGCCTTGCGGATCCCCCATGTGAAAGTAAGCTTAAAAAATGGCTTTGAAGCTTCAAATTGGCCCTGCATCCCCTTGATTGGGATTGCGCTACACAACTCCTTAAATCCCGCGCCTTTCATAGTCCTTGTTCTCCGTGAGTGTATGAGCTCAAAAGAATGGCTTTCTACAGAGCTTTGCCTTGAACCGGATAGTGGCGAAATGTGACAGTAATTGGCGCGTTCACAATCCTTAACAAATGTCATAAATACATACATATCTACTTCAAAATAATTAAATTATGAATTTCCAGTTGGATAATTTTTGGTTCGTTTACACAAATCAATCAAATGTGTAAATGATGAAATGAATATCTATATTTGCATAGAGGTTTGTTTGTATGAGTGTGTGCATGTGGATGTAAGGCGAAATTACTTCAAAAGTTGCGAAAGGAGCAAAGACTCATTAAGTGTGCAAATAAAAAGTGGTTAACGCTTGAGGATGCTATAAATGATAGCCAAAAATGAGGATCAAACAAGCAAATTCGCATACACTTAAACCTAACCAATCAATTGAGAACATGATGTACGCGCTTATGCACTTTTCATCTTTGTACGAATTGTGTGCTGATTGATGTTGATATGTGATATGTAGGTACTGTTATATCCGGCTATGCATGCAGCCACTTCTTGCTACGGACTCACATTGGTATTTTACATAGAAATCCCTATAGTGCGACTAATACCTAAAGAGAGCGGTCTCCGATTGATCTCTTTTGTCTACATTGGGGCATAATTGTTCCCCTCTAGTCCCTTTTGGGTACATTTGGAATTAGTCAGGTTGAAATGTATGTAGCCCATTTTAATAAACATAAAAAAGCGGCAACGAAATAAGTAAAATAAAAAACATTACAGGTGATTAATTCGAATTATCTAAGAAAAACCTGGAGCCTCATACCGCACCATCTCGAGGCGGTGTGTCCTATCGTTCCCGTTCGGGTATAAATGGGTAAAATTAGGACATGCTCAAAGAGATCAAAACAGACATTAGTCGCATACTCCTCTGCGACTGATCGCGGACTCATCCTAGGCTAATCGCATTTTTTGCAGGGATGTATGTATTTATTGCAATGGAGGAAACGCTGATTTCACTTTAAGCAAAATCAAAATCAATAGAACTTTATTGGCAGTAAACGCATGAACACAAACGTGCATATACATACATATATGAATACAATTTATTAATTCTTGTGCTTCTTCCATTTATTTAGAAGGTACGTTGATAAGTCGAAGGAAATGAAGTTTTTGTAATAGGACTGTTATCGACGAATCTTCGATTTCTTAATATATTGATATCGATAACAAAAGTTATGAATGAGTTCCAAATTTTATATTGACTTGTTGTCTAAAAGTTATCGATTTTTAATCGAAAAGTTATCGATTATCCATGGAGAAAAGATCGATAGTTATTAAAAGGTTATAGATTTGTTATTGAAGGGTTAACGATTTGTTATCGAAGTGTTATCATCTTATTATCGGCATGTGATCGTTTATTATGGAAAAGGCATTGGTTATTTTTTTTTTTTTTTGTTATTATTTATCAAAAATTTATCCCGACTTTTTATCGAAAAGTTATCGATGTATTATCGAAAAGTTAAAAAATTTGTTTCAAATAGTTATCAATTTATTATCTAAGACCAATAGATTATCCGTCGCTTTTCTATCGAAAATTTATAAATTTTTAGCTAAAAGTAGTTGGTTTGTTATCGAAAAAGTATAGCTTTCCTGTCGGAATTTTACTGATTTACTATCGGCGTGTTATCAATTTGTTAACGACGACTCGTCGGTTGGTTATAAAACAAATAGCTCGACGATAATACTTCCCTTTCGATAATAACGAAATACATTACCGGTATCGGTTGTTACCGATAAGAAGCCCACGAAACTCTACTCAAAAAGCCCGAAGTTATTTGTTTCTGGCAAAGACATCTGTCTTGGTTTACTTATATCCTTGGACGAGCTCTAGTTCATTTGAAAATATTACTTTTCTAGACGTAATCTTGTTTGTCAACACATCGACTTCGCGAGTTGCTGATAATCAAGCCTTTGTTTTTTGAAAATGCGACATAATATTTATTCGAAGCCTCTTCTGTGTAACTTTCAAAATTGTTTGTGGGCAAAGGAAAAAAAACCAAATACGCAATCCCACGGAGCAAGTCGAAGATTTATCAATCTTTCCTCGTACAATAACTCAAAGCAGAACTGCTCTCTATGATAATTTCGTCTTTTACACACATTTCTGATGATGGTCACAGTATTGTAGCTGGAAAACATGAGTAATGCTATCGATAGTGAAATGCATCTATGGCTATTGAAGTTTATGTTCTGCAGGAGTGATTACAGGGAAGGCAAGCGGGACTCTTTGAAATTACTTACTTAATTGACACTTTCTCGCTTAAACTACTTTGACCATTCAACAAGCGTACCAATAGTTTCTTTGCTAGGTTAGCTTGCGCCAATTAGTCACATCAAGGGAATTAGAACGGGTTTTCGTAACCGCTGCGATTTAATTCGCTGGACTATCTTGATGTTGTCATGGTCCATGCTTCTAAACCGTAGAGCATGATTTTTGTTTGTCAAGAGAGGGGACATTTGTTTTCAATTTTCTGGCTAGTCCAAAGTAGAACTCATTGGCAAGAGTGATTCTTCGCTGGATTTCAGAGCTGATGTTGTTATTTGTGTTAATGCTGGTTCCCAAATTAATGAAATTTTTTCCTATTTTGAAAAAAATAGCTGTCAACAGGAGCGTGGTTGCTTAGGCGCAAGTGCGCTGACTCTTTGCTCGATGACAGCAGCTGCTTCGTTAGGTCCACATTCACCATCAAACCCACCTTTTCTGCTTTTTTTTCCAGTTTGGATTAAGCAGATATCAATGTCGTCAGCCTTCTGGCGAATTTTGCACGATTTTACTCCTTGACAAACTTTTGTGAAAACAACTAAAGGTATAGAATGAGTCCGGAATGCTCAGATAAATACTTTCTAGCAATATTACTCTCTCTGTGTATTCGAGTGAGAGCTTATATAGTGTATTTAAATTGCCAAAAACCTGAAACTCGCAGTAGAGGGAAACAGAGTTTCCAGGGAGACGTACATATGTAACTCTGGCGCAGCCTCGAATAGCAATTAACTACCACATACGCAATGTGTGCCTTGTATGTAATGATTCTCCGCACGACATCAATCATCTCTTCAATTGAAATGTGGAAGCAAACCTTATAACAGCCATATCTCTCCGGTTCAACCCTATTGAAACTGTAAGTTGCCTTGGACTTTCGTTAGAATATATCGATGACCATTTGTACGTTATCGCATTTATTGGGTGAAGCGAAGCAGTGCTACAAAGAGGTAGGAAAAGAAAGCAACATTCTATAGAAGGCCTTTTGCTAGAATAGAAAAATGTGTTTGCTCTTCTTACAAGAAGTTAGAAGATTCCTGAATTCAGAGCACACTTCATCGACGGAATATCGCAGGTGCTATGGAAGCTTTTCATGCTACACAAGCTTCGGCTTCAAATGTCATGGTGAATATGTGTCTAGTGGACATTGTTCTGAAGGCGGTTGTAGCCCACGCTGGAAAAGGGCTTCGGGCCCCAGAATGTACACCTTTGAACAAAAGCTGGACTTTCATCCGTATCATACCAGAGGACTCAGCGTCTGTCCCGGTTGTTAGCTTTACAACTCATATACCTTTCCAGAATCAGTGTGTTGCCTGCAAGTAGCTTTTTGAAAATAATCACGGTTGTATTCAAGCAACGCTCAAAAAGATTTTTTATAAAAACGAGGAAAACAGCTACTAAAATAAGGAAAAATTGTACATAATGTTTCGCCAAAGAAATCCTTCCCTAAATCTGGACAAGTGGTTGCTCAATTTTACAGTCAACTAATCTAATTCGCTGAGCTAACTCGTCCATGTAAATTGTGTGACGAATATTTAATCAAGTATTTTTAATAGGAAATGGAAGTATTTTGTGAGAAACTGGGAGCCGGCTGGCAGTTCAGGCTGTTGCAGCGGTCACCCCTATTTAGGCCACATAACATAGCCTGAAATAGTTTGTATCGACAATATATATCGATATTACTAATGCAGACTATCGGCACTTTTCCAGCAGTAGCAAAAGCACATGTTGCATACAAGTTAAATCAATTTTGTCTATCACACTACAACAACACAATGGAGCGATTTTAGCTGCATTGAAGTGAATGGCACAGATAGCAAACACATAATTGCATTATTGGCTAAAATTTTTCGCAAACAGCTGATGACCGGCAGATTTGCGTATTCTCATACGAATATTCATAACAAAATGTAGATAAACGTATGCAAATACACAAACACAAACACTTGTATATGTACAATGTTACTTTTATGCTTTTACAACTGCAGCTTTTTTGTTGAAAATTCATTGATTTCGTTCAGTTAATTTATTTACCATAACCGGAACACAGATTGCCTACTACTACATGCACACATACATTCGTATTTGGGCTAATAATGTAACGAAGGCTCATTGCACAAATCTATTGGTAGACACTTTGATAGGTAAATAATAGTATGTGTATATGTATGTACACATATATGTATCTTCGATGTTCAACAAAGTTTGAGTACAATCTATATACTACATACACACATACACCCACACAAACGCACCATTGTTGATTCTTCTCAAAGCATAAATGCTTGGTAAATAATTTAAAATCAATTTTGTATATTGAGTTCTTAAGTATGTTGCTTTTGGTGCGGAAATAGGAAGTTGGTTGCCGACAAATGATGTATGAAACCCTTATATTTGGTTAGATGATTTTAGATATTCGGTTAAAGTGTTGCAAAATAAACACTCCTTTGTAACAGCAAAATTTATGCATGTTGTCTTAACGCATTTGAATGAATTCAATCTAACATTGTTGATTATCGAGATTGACCAAATGTTTCTCAGAATTCTGTATGCAACCAAACTTACCATGGAACTGTGTACTTTTGTACGCCTTCATGCGCCTGGCACAATTTGCATATTGTACTTTCAAAAATTCAAAACTTCATTGATATGCAGATAAACACTGAAATATATATTGCTAATGGAATTGGAAAGATAAACAGAAAATAATTTATGTACACATCATTTTAGGTATTATGATTTAAATTTAACAAATATATGAATAAATATAATCTAAAACACTCTTTTATGTGAACGGTTTTATATTTTCAGGAAATATTGCTCTTTCAAACACAAATTTCTAAAGAACGAGGAAAAATGCTCTTAAAATACGGAAAAATGGTAAATGATATTTTTATTAGAAATCTTTCAATTAATTTTCTTATAAACTAAATCTTTTTATACTCAGTTGAGCAGAGCTCACAGAGTATATTAAGTTTGATTGGATAACGGTTGGTTGTACATATATAAAGGAATCGAGATAGATATAGACTTCCATATATCAAAATAATCAGGATCCAGAAAAAATTTGATTGAGCCATGTCCGTCCGTCCGTCCGTCCGTCCGTCCGTTAACACGATAACTTGAGTAAATTTTAAGGTATCTTGATGAAATTTGGTATGTAGGTTCCTGAGCACTCATCTCAGATCGCTATTTAAAATGAACGATATCGGACTATAACCACGCCCACTTTTTCGATATCGAAAATTTCGAAAAACCGAAAAAATGCGATAATTCATTGCCAAAGGCGGTTAAAGCGATGAAACTTGGTACATGGGTTGGCGTTATGACGCAGAATAGAAAATTAGTAAGATTTTGGACAATGGGCGTGGCACCGCCCACTTTTACAAGAAGGTAATTTAAAAGTTTTGCAAGCTGTAATTTGGCAGTCGTTGAAGATATCATGATGAAATTTGGCAGGAGCGTTACTACTATTACTATATATGTGCTAAATAAAAATTAGCAAAATTGGATGAAGAACACGCCCACTTTTTAAAAAAAAATTTTTTTAAATTCAAATTTTAACAAAAAATTTAATATCTTTACTGTATATAAGTAAATTAAGTCAAAATTCAACTCCAGTAATGATATGATGCAACAAAATACAAAAATAAAAGAAAATTTCAAAATGGGCGTGGCTCCGCCCATTTTCATTTAGTGTGTCTAGAATACTTTTAATGCCATAAGTCGAACAAAAATTTACCAATCCTTTTGAAATTTGGTAGGAGCATAGATTCTATGACGATAACTGTTCTCTGTGAAAATGGGCGAAATCGGTGGAAGCCACGCCCAGTTTTTATACACAGTCCACCGTCTGTCCTTCCGCTCGGCCGTTAACACAATAACTTGAGCAAAAACCGATATATCTTTACTAAACTTAGCCCACGTACTTATCTGAACTCACTTTATCTTGGTATAAAAAATGGCCGAAATCCGACCATAACCACGCCCACTTTATCGATATCGAAAATTACGAAAAATTAAAAAAATGCCATAATTCTATACCAAATACGAAAAAAGGGATGAAACATGGTAACTGGATTGGTTTATTGACGCAAAATATAACTTTGGAAAAAACTTTGTAAAATGGGTGTGACACCTACCATATTAAGTAGAAGAAAATGAAAAAGTTCTACAAGGCGAAATCAACAGCCCTTGGAATCTTGGCAGGAATACTGTTAGTGTTATTGAATATATAAATAAATTAGCAGTACCCGACAGATGATTTTCTGGATCACCTGATCCACATTTGGTCGATATCGCGAGAACGCCTTCACATATAAATCTAAGGGCCACTCGCTTTTAAAACCCTCATCAATACCTTTAATTTGATATCCATATCGTACAAACACATTCTAGGGTCAACCCTGGTCCACCCTAATGGCGATATCTCGAAAAGGCGTGCACCTATAGACCTAATGCCCACTCCCTCTTAAAATGCTCAGTAACACCTTTCGTTTGATACCCATATCGTAAAAACATTCTAGAGTCACCCCTGGCCCACCCTAATGGCGATATCTCGAAAAGGCGTCCACCTATAGACCTAATGTCCACTCCCTCTTAAAATGCTCAGTAACACCTTTCCTTTGATACCCATATCGTACAAACATTCTAGAGTCACCCCTGGCCCACCCTAATGGCGATATCTCGAAAAGGCGTCCACCTATAGACCTAATGCCCACTCGCTCTTAAAATGCTCAGTAACACCTTTCGTTTGATACCCATATCGTACAAACATTCTAGAGTCACCCCTGGCCCACCCTAATGGCGATATCTCGAAAAGGCGTCCACCTATTGACCTAATGCCCACTCCCTCTTAAAATGCTCAGTAACACCTTTCGTTTGATACCCATATCGTACAAACATTCTAGAGTCACCCTTGGTCAACCTTTATGGCGATATCTCGAAAAGGCGTCCACCTATAGAACTGAGGATTACTCCCTTTTAAAATACTCATTACCACCTTTCATTTTATACCCATATCGTACAAACACATTCTAGAGTCACCCTGGCCCACCCTAATGGCGACATTTCGAAAAGGCGTCCACCTATAGACCTAATGCCCACTTCCTCTTAAAATGCTCAGTAACACCTTTCGTTTGATACCCATATCGTACAAACACATTCTAGAGTCACCCCTGGCCCACCCTAATGGCGACATTTCGAAAAGGCGTCCACCTATAGACCTAATGCCCACTCCCTCTTAAAACGCTCAGTAACACCTTTCATTTGATTCCCATATCGTACAACTAGAGACACCCCTGGTCCACCTTTATGGCGATATCTCGAAACGGCGTCCACCTAGGGAACTAAGGATCACTCCTTTTCAAAATACTCATTAACAGCTTTCATTTGATACCCATATCGTACAAACATATTCTAGAGTCACCCCTGGTCCACCTTTATGGGGATTTCTCGAAAAGGCGTTCACCTATAGAACTAAAGCCCATTCCCTTTTAAAATACTCATTATCACCTTTCATTTGATACCCATATCGTACAAGCACATTCTAGAGTCAGCCCTGGTCCACCTTTATGGCGATATCCCTAAATGGCGTCCATCCATAGAACTATGGCCTACTCTCTCTTAAAATACTCTTTAATACCTTCCATTTGATACACATGTCATACAACCACATTCCAGGGTTACCCTAGGTTCATTTTCCTACATGGTGATTTTCCTTATTTTGTCTCCATAGCTCTCAACTGAGTATGTAATGTTCGGTTACACCCGAACTTAGCCTTCCTAACTTGTTTTCATATGTATTTAATTAGCGAGCATTGCTCATATCGCTCTATACAATGGTTTTTGTTATTGATATTAGAGAAAAATTGTAAGTTTACAAACGGCGATGGTTACTAGGACATGTTTCTGAATTTCACTTCTTCATCAGCTAGCTTTTCGGGCGCTGAGCGTTGAACTCAAATCTCCAACATTCATATGAGTGCAAAGGCAGATGCCTTTAGCTGCTTAGCCATATGAATGTCCCGTTGTTCGCTGTACAATTGGTCTCTAAGAGTTGTCTTTTTTCTTTTTATTCCTTCCTGATCACTTTTTTCCTTACTTATAGAAATAAGTTTTTGAAAGTGGGAAAATTTTATGAAAAAATTTAATTGTGTAACTGTCATAGCTAGTGATAGAAATTTAAAAAAAGTATGGATACCGGTACTCATATAAAATACTTGGATCAAAGTATCGATGCTAGTACTCATACTCAGTAAGAAGTATCGAGTATACTCGATCCAAGTGCGTACCGCGGAAGTTTTATAAAAGTGAATAAACTTTTTTTATTTGAGATCTTATTTTTTGGATTTAGTAGAAAACAAATAAGAAAGTTGAAGTTTGGACGAAACAGAACACTATATACCTAATTGTGTGCTCTTACATATATTTTAAGGAAACGTCACGTACATTAAATTATTTAAAAGATTTTTGATCGACTTATAGAATTTAAAAAAAGTTTTTATAAGTCAGCAAAAAGTTTTTATAAACGGGGTCGCCCCTCGGCAGTGGTTTCGCTAACACGTCGAGTGTATTTCTCCCATCAAAGCTTCCCAGTGAAAATTCATCTGCCTTGTCGTTAGGAAGCGCCATGAAATATGTAGTAGGTCTTGTCCCCTAAATTTGAAAGAAAAATAAAAAATAGCATGACGCAAATTGGAAGAGAAGCTCGGTCTACATTTCTTCGGAGGTAAATCCGTTAAGTATTTTTCCATGGCACTAAACTAAACTTTTGAAGAAATTAACTAAATAGATGGGGATCATAGCGATTTTCCTTTTGTTTGTACTTTGTACTACCATATCTCTATTGGAGGTATTATTACGTACCAAATATATATATATTGCAAATTTCTTTAGTATTAAAACTGTAGGCTCCTTTTTCTACAAAGTAGGTATGCTCCTTATCCGCTTTTGATCGGATCTATATACTAAAACTTTTAACATTCCTTCTGCTTAATAAGAGTGGCGCCACTCCCATTTTACAAAATTGTAATAAACCTATATTGTACCTTGCAACTTTTTTTATCCATTCGTCAATTTCCCCCACTTCATCAGTATTTGTTAAAGCATTGTTTTTTCCATTTCCCAAAGTGGGCGTATATAATAATCTGCTTTCTACCATTTTCTATACCAATAAATCGCCAACAATGCTGCTAAATCCGTCCACTAAAGTTTCATAGAAGAACGAAAAAGCTCTATTGCATGACAAGTTTAAATGTAGTGAAATTTTGTTGAGTTAGCAGATTTTCATTATTTTGTTGGGGCTAGTGATTCTGGACAATAAACACTTACTTTCCTTTTACCACCATATGCGGAAATCATGTCAAATAGTCGGGTTTAAATTGAGAGGGGAGCTTTTACCGCTTCATCGACGATCTCATTTTATGTTCAATTTATGGTGTTAGTGGACTGAACTTTGTCGATATTCAACATGTAGACCATCGGCACTTAGTAAAGTATCGGGAAAAGTATCGAGGTACAGTATCCATTCTTTACTTAGTACTTGGAAAAAAGTATCGAGTAGGAAATACTCGAGTATTTTTTGGAAAAGTATCGATACTATTTACTCAGTACTCGTATCGTTCTATCACCGGTCACGGCAGTGAATTTCTAGTCAATGTGCTCATCTTTTCAGTCGAGTGCTCTTATTCATTGAGCTAACTTGTTTATGTAGATATTGTCAGAAATGTTCAGCCAAGTATTCTTGATAAAAAAATTCTACAAAAATTGTCCTCAAAGTAATGAAAAGTTATATGCAAAAATAAGTTATTCTTACTCACTGAATTGAAATTTTTTCCAATTTAATGAAATTTTGTTTCGAAATGTTTTCCTCATTTTAGGGAAAGTGAGTGCATTAAATTTTTTAATGACCTCAATTTAGCTACAACAAAGAGCTCTCCTGAAAAAATAAAAATATTTCCAAGTAGAGTTGGCAAAATTAGGATACCACCCTCCTTATTTTACTATATTTACTTTTGCACCCTATTACCCGCATCTATAGGAAGTTGCTCAATTGATTTGAATGCAATTTGGAATATTTCAAAGATGTTGCGAACTATTTTAAATATTTGAGGAACTATATAAGGTTTTGGCATACCATAGCGTATCAACAAAAATATTTTGAAGTAGAGTTGTCGCATAGGTTTGCCATCCTATCCTATTAAATTACTTCTTTAAATATCCGTGTCTATCTCAAACACGGCTCGACGAATTTGAATTAGATCTGCAGAGCAATCTAGGAATATCTGCCCAGGTGGTTTAATGAGGTTGCCACCTAATTGAAATTTGATCAAGGCCAATATGATTACCAGGCGTAAGGGTTTTTTTAGTAGAAATATTCTTAAGTTGCCACCAAAAAAGTACCCTGATTCAAACAGTTAATAAATAAAAATTGTTAAAAGAGCATAAGTTTCTGAAAAACTACTCGGTTTTTAAAAAAGGAGTTTTTTTTTTTGAAGAAAAGGGGACAATAAAAAAACCAAGAAGAGGAGATTAAACGCAAGGAAAGGAAAGTAAACGAAAAGAATGGAAAGGAACAAAAAGGAAGGAAAGCGAGGGGAAAGGAAAGGAAAGGAAAAGAAAGGAAAGGAAAAGATAGGAACATAGGATAGACAGCTAGAGGAACTGAAAGGAAGGGAAGGGAAGGAAACGAAAGGAAGGGAAGGGAAAGAAAAGGAAAGAAAAATAATGGAAAGAAACCAATTGGAAAGAAGGCGAGGGGAAATGAAAAGAAGGGAAGGGAAAGATATGAAAGGAAGGGAAGTGAAAGGAAAGGAAAGGAAAGGAAAGGAAAGGGAAGTAAAGGAAAGGAAAAAAAGGAAAGGAAAGGAAAGGGAAGAAAAGGAAAGGAAAAGAAAGGAAAATAACGGAAAGTAACAAATTGGAAAGAATGCGAAAGGAAATGAAAAGAAAGGAAGGGGAAGGAAATGAAAGGAGGGTTAGGGAAAGGAAAGGAAACGAAAAGAAAATAATGGAAAGAAATAAATTGGAAAGAAAGCAAGAGGAAATGAAAAGAAGGGATGGGAAAGGAAAGGAAAGGAAAGGAAAGAAAAGGAAAGGAAAGGAAAGGGGCTGTACCAGGCCCATTTTTTTAAATTTGAAGTTTTTCCTATTTGTTGTTATACATCCACTGGGGAAATGAAATACCTTTGATATAAAGCGATTTTTTGCAAAGATATAGCTTATTTTATTCGTCCACGACCCTTTTTAAAAATCTGTTATATTAACCGATTTCGTAAATTTTTCTTCAAAGCATACCTTATAGTAAAAGCAACCTCTCTGCCGAATTTTGTTACGATAAGTTTAACGATTTTTGATTTATGATTAATAATATTTGTAAAATTGAGTTTATCACAAGTGGGCAGCGCCACGCCCATCTTTAAATTTTTTCCAAATTTTTATCAAGAGTCTCAATATCAGTCCACAAGTCAAATTTAAATATTCTAGGTTTTTTGTGTTTTCCAAAATGTTATATATATATAAAATGTGGGCGTGGTTATCATCCGATTTCGCTCATTTTCAACAGCAATCTATTCTGGGTCAAAATAAGCTTGTCTACCAAATTTGGTGAAGATATCTCAATATTTACTCTAGTTATCGTGTTAACGGACAGACGGATGGACGGACGGACGGACGGACGGCCATGGCTCAATCAAAATTTCGTTTCGATACTGATGATATATGGAAGTCTATATCTATCTCCATTCCTCTATACCAACCGTTATCCAATCAAAGTTATAATACCCTGTGTACAAGTACAGCTGGGTATGAAAACTGGAAATAAAAGAAAGAAATGGAAAAACGACGGGGAAGCGATGGGAAAGATCCAAACCAACGCCAACAGAGAAGTCGTAACAGAAGCATTTGGTGTTATCCAATTGTTATTAAATGACTACGGTTTGATGTCGATTAGTTTATCAATTTGTTATATGAAAATGTGTTAAAGGATAGGTATAGACGAGCTTTTGAGCGCAGACAGGGGGGGGGGGCAATTGTAGGGGTTAAAACCCCTCCTTCGCCGTGATGTCTTATTTAACAAACACGTACTCGGGTAAGTGATTTTGAAAAGTTAGATATACGACGGTAGCGCTGCTTACTCTAGTGACTGAAAGTTGTTGCAAAGAATACCGTTTTCCTTTCTGATATATTGTTGCCCTGTCGATTTTCTACTCTCTCTATAGAGTTTTTATGTTTCTTTTACAAAAAATATTCCACTGAATAAGAAAGTCATTTTTTGCATAGCGCTAGGTGACCTAATTCAAAAGTTAGAATCTAATTCTGCAACACGAGGGTAACAGTTTTTGCAGAAAAGAAAATACCACAATAGTTATAAGAATTATAATAAGTTGTATTTTACTTGGCCTGTCATTTATTTGTACATATGTAGATATCTCTCTCGGTGAGTGTGTCAGAACTATTATGTAGTGACATATATGGTTACAGCAAAGTAAGCTATAGTTAAAGGAATTTCGCGTCTTAACTTTTCGCATGTCAGAATTTGATATTTTATATTATTTTAGCAGTTTTACGGTCTGTGTAGTTGCGAAGGACTAAACAGGTTAAAGGCATTTTGTTCAAATAAAAAATATGAAAACTTTTTAGTGGAAATTAATAAATATTTTCAATAAAAAATATTTGTGTTTTAAAATAAATTTTAATATTAAATTTACTACAAATTTTCAATATAATGTTTAAAAAAATAAATGTCTTACCAAAAGATCTGAAGCATGCAAAAAAAATAGCAATAAATAAATATTCTAATAAAACCTCTAGGGAAACTTTTGCCCATTCAATAGAGGCCCTCCAACATTTGCTTATGTTTTAGTCATTCCACACACATACATAATTGTGTGCATATCTACAAGATTGATTTGTATTCAAAGTTCAGCATGTGCATGGCATTTGATCGATATGTGCACTATCTAAACGAATAGTCAGTAAAATGAGTGCTTGCTCACATTGCTTTCAAACAGATCTGGACCATTGATGCTATTCAATAAATATATTAGTAAGTGTTTAATACATATGTACAAACATGCACTTTCATATATACATATATGCATGCATTTAAATAAACTTGAAAGAATTTCTGTGCTTTGATGATCATTGTCCTGCAAATAACGCAGCTGAAATGTTAAGTTTTTTTTTTTTTTTTCAAATACTTAACTGTTTATACAAACATTGGTATGCAAATATGTTGTATTTACGAATATGTATATAAATATGTAAAATCTGTAATTGAATATTTTTCTAATAGCTGAAAAAAAATTGTTTGCATATGCAGTAAGCGTTTCGTTTGGCAGCAATGCAGTTGATTCTAGCATAAGTGATTTGAGTGTAGATAAAATTTTACTCGTAAGAAGTCAAAGTTATTTCAAATATATATATTTTTTATTTATACATTTTTTTTGCTTATTATTTTTGCATTTAAAAAAAAAAATATACATACAAAATGGGTGTGTGTGTGTGTTTTAACCAAAAGTCAAACGTATTCGTTTAAATTTATTGCAAACCATGTCGATGAGCTGAGAAAATGCTTGTCTTTGAAGCTTTTTCATTTTCCAGTGAAGCAAATGCTAGGTAGCAGTAAAGCAGCTGGTGGGTGGCCATGTAAGAGCTTTACTTGAAAGTCCAGTTGCATAGCTATCAGTGATTGTGTGTATGTGCTATTGCTTTAAAATATAAATGTGCGTGTGTGCTTACTTATGTAGTACTATTTCTACACACAAATATTACACTTGTGCAGGGGCGGTGTTATAATTATTTTTATAATTTATTCTCACAAATATTTTTTCTTTGGTACTTATATATTAAAAACTATAAATTGTTATACAATTTTATATATTTTTTTCTTGATTTTGCTATGGAAAATTAACTTATCAAATCATCAAAATCAATCGATCGAAGTAAATCAACTTCAATGTTTAACCTCATCAATGCGGATAACCTTTCATCTAACATAGTTGATCGATACATATTTTTTATTCTATTTTCTATTTCTTTTTAAAACCGAGAATGACCTTTCAGATACGCGGTTTGCTATTGGAATCGTAACCAAAATCCTGTAAGCGATGTAAATATTCGGGAATACTTCGATCATGTTCACATTTACAATCCAATTAATAACTTGCAAAGGGCACAGAATTTGTTCTGTTTCGTTATATAATTTGACTATTCTATTAGAGAAAAAAACCGTTTGGCTGCAGTTTCAAGCGGGGTATAAACTGTTTGAGTTCTAATAATAAGTCATTTTGCAAATCATCCGAATAAACTTTTATCAAATTTGTAGCTTTAGTTTCCAATTCATCTAGTATTATTATTATTATTATTATCTGATGTTATGAATAATAATTGAGTAAGAAAACTAAATTTCGTCTTTGGTTGTTTTTCCGGGAAAATAAACATTAAACAAGTATCGAGTGGTGCCTGCTCGCCGAACGGCGGCACCTTTTGAAGCGCCGCAACTATGACGTTTTTCGCGAACTTAAACATCCATCGACGTTCAACCGGCTTCTGCGGTAAACCTCCAAGTGCCATCGATGGTGTTTTTGTGATAATCTAAGCAAGTGGGTTCAGATTACAATGAGTATATGTCATGATATACTTACTATAGTCCGAACTCTGAACGTGCTTGCTTATATTATCTTATTCTTAACGAGTGAGTATATTCTTTTCCATATTACTATTGTATATAAGTTTTGAGGTGCAAAATTAAATTATGTGTACGCAACTACGTAATATATTATTTATTCGAGCTCGCGGGGCTCTCCGATGCTGGAGCCCGGGGTTATAGCCCCTTCTTTAATCCGCCCCTGCACTTGCGCCATAAATGAAAGTGTCGCTTTGCAAATACCCACCAAATAAACCTGCTAAATAATCAATTTGCTTAAATTGCAATTTGAGATGCATTTGAGATCTCACCTTCTTTTGAAATAAGGTTTTTGTGCAATTATATGTTTTGCAGCAAGAAGTGATAAGCCGGGCTTCAATAAAGTGTACATTCGGAAATCCCAAATTTTTGATGTGTAAACGTCATTGCATACAGAATGCGGGAAAACAGAACGAAAGCGTAAGTGTGAAAATGGCGTAATGTGGAAGCAATGTGCCTGGTAGAGCTGATATGAGCGAAATCAGATATAAAATCAGTTAATGAAAATTAACGAAGTCAGAATTCAATCAGTCGAAGAAGCCGTAATTTAAACCAAAACAGGACCTCGTATTATACATTTTTTATCACAGTGTTAAGCATTTATTATCGCTTGTTAATCGGTTTATTATCGACGGAATATGGGCGTGTTATGCATCGGTTTTTCTTATCGGTTAGTAATCAATATAAGGGATAAGCGATTTTTTATCACCGAGTTATCGTTTTGTTGTCGAAAAGTTAGCGATTTACTATTGAAAAGTCGTCAATATGCTATCAAAAAGTTACTGATTACTATCAAAAGGTTATAGATTTGTGGGTTATTTGTTAGCGGTGTTTAATCGTTTTGTTTTCGAAAATTATCGATTTGGTTTTTAAAAGTTTTTGATATGTTTTCGAAAAGTTGTAGATTACTTGTCGAATATTTATCGAAATGTTATCGAAAATTCTAAAATTAAAAAAAAATATCGATATGTTATCAGAGTGTTACCACCTTATCATCGGCGTGTTATCGATAAAGCTCATTGGTTTCTTATTTAACAGATAGAGTTAAGCTTGACTTGAAAATCAACGACGCATTTGTGATGCGTCGATAGCAAACCGATAAGAAACCAATAAGAAGCCGAATACTTGGCAATATTAAAACGCTTTCGATACTAAGCCGATAGTAAAACAATAACTTATCGGGATCGGTAGTTACCTGTAGGAAGACGACGAAGGCTCTATCAAAAAGCTCATTAATTGTTCTTGGTAGAGTTACCTCTGTTAATTTTTAACTTCAAACCTCTGGCCGAATTCTTCTTAGTTTAAAAACATTAGTTATCAAGACATTCACCCTGTATATTTACGTATCGAACTTCACGAGTTCTTCGTACTCACGTCTTTTTTGGCGCAATACGGGGTTCCAAAGAAGGTACTACGCTTGTAATATAATATAGTTTTAAAAAGTTTTGAGGTGTGGAATTTTGTACTTTCCATTTTGGGTTTATTAAACCATATTAAGTTCTATAGTTCTATAGTCCATGGTTTCGTTTGTAAGCTTAACTTGATTCAACTCGAATCACTTGACTATGTAAGCCGTTAAATTCTTTTTGGTTTGATTATCTGATCATTGTTAATACGGCTTACTTACTTTAGCCGAGCGATAATATTGGATGAAAACGGTATGCTAGAAACCCCGAAAAGTTTTTTGAATCCATCATCCTCAGCCATCTGTAATTAACACATATTTTTACCATGTAATCAATATAGCACCTAGTTTTTGTCATCCGAATACATATATATAAATTTTTCTTTATCTTGCGGAACTATTATTCTTGGGTGATTTTTTGGTGGTCATATGCGACTTGTCATTCTAAATTGAAATGTAATTGAATTGCATTGAGCCTCACACGTTTCGCTGAAATCTGTGCATGGATTAAGTTGCTTGATGTAATTGCTCTGAATGCGTTGAAATACCGGCTGGTTGCCCGATTTGCTGGTGTGAAATATAAAATGAAAAGTATGACAGATATGCTCGTATGTAAGTAAGTGTTATATGCGTAGATATGTGGGGTGGTATGTTCGTTTTAGTGTGTGCGTAGAAAATAAATATATAAGAAGATTGTAGTAAGCTGCGCGAAACGATTCAATTAAGTGGCATATCTTATACTGTTTTCACACAGAAACTTAATGATCTCATTTCACCTTCTAATGAAATCGTAAATTTTTTGCTTTCACACAGAAGTATTTGCTCGATTAGTATGAAGGATGAAATGTCAGGCGAATAAAATGACAATGCTATATGACAGACAATGAAATTTACTTTGACAAATGACATTTTTAAGCACTGAACACACCAAAAACTAAGAAGCGGAACGCTGCCAACAGAGTTGCATTGGGCTTTTGATTTCATTAGGCATTAGATTAGTCACTAATGAAATAATTATAGATTCGAATTTTGTAGGAAATATTGAGCTCAATAAGCGCCTTAATGTAGAAAACTGCCTTTATTATTCAATAAGCCGTGTGTGTGAAAATATTATTACGAAAATAATAACTCAATTTAAAATTTCATTTTTTTTTTTTTATAATATTTAAACTCAGCTGCACTCAACGTATCGAATATATCGAAAATGTTACGCCTTCTTGGGTTTAATTCTCTGTTAATCTGAAGAAATCTTTGACAGGATGGAAAAAGTTACAATGCCAGCCGTCCTGATCCCACGAGAAAAGGGTTTGAAGAGATTTACAAGCTATAATAAACAAGTAAGGAAGGCTAAGTTCGGGTGTAACCGAATATTACTCAGTTGAGAGCCATGGAGGCAAAATAAGGGAAAATCACAATGTAGGAAAATGCACCTAGGGTATCCCTGGAATGTGTTTGTATGACATGTGTATCAAATGGAAGGTATTAAAGAGTATTTTAAGAGGGAGTGGGCCATAGTCTATAGGTGGACGCCATTTATGGATATCGCCATAAAGGTGGATCAGGGTTGACTCTAGAATTTGTTTGTACGATATGGTAATCAAATGAAAGGTGTTAATGAAAATTTTAAAAGCGAGTGGACCTTCGGTGTGTAGGTGGACGCCTTTTCGAGATATCGCCATAAAGGTGGACCAAGGGTGACTCTAGAATGTTTGTACGATATGGGTATCAAACGAAAGGTGTTACTGAGCATTTTAAGAGGGAGTGGGCCTTAGGTCTATAGGTGGACGCCTTTTCGAGATATCGTCATTAAGGTGGGCCAGGGGTGACTCTAGAATGTGTTTGTACGATATGGGTATCAAATTAAAGGTATTAATGAGGGCTTTAAAGCCGCCTTCGACAGCACGAAAACGAGCTGCCTATATGCCGCTATGTCTGAATTTGGTTTCCCCGCAAAACTTATACGGCTGTGCAAAATGACGTTGAGCAACACCATCAGCTCAGTCAGAATTGGGAAGGACCTCTCCGAGCCGTTCGAAACTAAACGAGGTTTCAGACAGGGTGACCCCCTATCGTGCGATTTCTTTAATTTGATGCTGGAGAAAATTATACTAGCTGCAGAACTTAACCGCACTGGAACAATATACTATAAAAGCATGCAATTACTGGCATATGCTGATGACATTGATATCATTGGCCTAAACACCCGCGCTGTTAGTTCTGCTTACTCCAAGCTGGAAAAAGAAGCGGTAAAGATGGGTTTGATGGTGAATGAGGACAAAACGAAGTACCTGCTGTCATCGAGCAAAGAGTCAGCGCATATGCGCCTTGGCAACCACGCTACTGTTGGCAGCCCTAATTTCGAAATAGTAAAAGACTTCGTTTATTTGGGAACCAGCATCAACACTAGCAACAACATCAGCACTGAAATCCAGCGAAGAATCAATCTTGCCAATAAATGCTACTTTGGACTAGGTAGGCAATTGAAAAGTAAAGTCCTCTCTCGGCGAACGAAAATCATACTCTACAAGTCACTTATCGTACCCGTCCTGCTATATGGGGCAGAAGCATGGACCATGACAACAGCAGATGAAGCGGCTTTGGGAGTGTTCGAGAGAAAAGTTCTTCGAAAGATTTATGGACCTCTACGCGTTGGCGATGGCGAGTACCGAAGAAGATTTAATGATGAGCTCTACGAGCTATACGCAGACATCAACATAGTTCAGCGAATTAAAACGCAGCGGCTGCGCTGGCTAGGCCATGTTATGCGAATGAAAGATGATGCTCCGGCCAAGAAAGTGTTTCTATCGGAACCCGCCTATGGAAGCAGAGGTAGAGGGCGGCCCCCACTCCGTTGGAAGGACCAGGTGGAAAACGATTTAAACTCCCTTGGTGTAACCAATTGGCGCCGGTTGGCGGAGCGAAGGAGCGACTGGCGCGCCTTGTTGGACGGCCATAACCGTTTAGACGGTTAAGCGCCAATTAAGTAAGTAAGTAAGGTTGTAGTTGTATATGTGAAGGCGTTTTCGCGATATCGACCAAAATTTGTACCAGGGTGATCCAGAAATTCATCTGTCGGGTACTGCTAATTTGTTTATATATGCAATACCACGAACAGTATTCCTGCCAAGATTCCAAGGGGTTTTGATTTCGCCCTACAGAACTTTTTCATTTTCTTCTACTTAATATGGTAGGTGTCACACCCATTTTACAAAGTTTTTTTCTAAAGTTATATATTGCGTCAATAAACCAATCAAATTACCATGTTTCATCCTTTTTTCGTATTTGGTATAGAATTATGGCATTTTTTTCATTTTTCGTAATTTTCGATATCGAAAAACTGGGCGTGGTTATAGTCGGATTTCGGCCATTTTTACACCAGGATGAAGTGAGTTCAGATAAGTACGTGGACTAAGTTTAGTAAAGATATATCGGTTTTTGCTCAAGTTATCGTGTTCACGGCCGAGCGGAAGGACAGACGGTGGACTGTGTTTAAAAACTGGGCGTGGCTAGAACCGATTTCTCCCATTTTTACAGAAAACAGTTACAGTCATAGAATCTATGCCCCTACCAAATTTCAGAAGGATTGGTAAATTTTTGTTCGACTTATGGCATTAAAAGTATTCTAGACAAACTAAATGAAAATGGGCGGAGCCACGCGCATTTTGAAATTTTCTTTTATTTTTGTATTTTGTTGCACCACGTCATTACTGGAGTTGAATGTTGACATAATTTACAGTAAAGATATTAAATTTTTTGTTAAAGTTTGACTTTTAAAAAAATTGTTTAAAAAGTGGGCGTGTTCTTCATCCGATTTTGCTCATTTTTATTTAGCACATATATAGTATTAGTAGTAACATTCCTGCCAAATTTCGTCATGATATCTTTAACGACTGCCCAATTACAGCTTGCAAAACTTTTAAATTACTTTCTTTTAAAAGTGGGCGGTGCCACGTCCATTGTCCAACAATTTACTACTTTTCCATTCTGTGTCATAAGGTCAACCCACCTACCAAGTTTCATCGCTTTATCCTTCTTTGACAATGAGTTATCGCATTTTTTCGGTTTTTCGAAATTTTCGATATCGAAAGAGTGGGCGTGGTTATAGTCCGATATCGTTCGTTTTAAATAGCGATCTGAGATGAGTGCCCAGGAACCTACAACCCAATTTCTTCAAGATACCTCAAAATTTACTCAAGTTATCGTGTTAACGGACAGACGGACGGACGGACATGGCTCAATCACATCTTTTTCGATATTGATGATTTTGATATATGGAAGTCTATATCTATCTCGATTCCTTTATACCTGTACAAACAACCGTTATCCAATCAAAGTTAATATACTCTGTGAACTGAGTATAAAAAAAGCTATTGTCTTGTTCGTCCTAATGCTCCCTTGTTTCAATTTCCAAATAATGATATAAATTAAAAACAAGTAAGGAAAGCTAAGTTCGGGTGTAACCGAACATTATCTACTCATCTCCCAAATTACAGCTTGAAAAACTTTTAAATTACGATGCCACGCCCATTGTCCAAAATTTTACTAATTTTTCATTCTGCATCATAGGTCGCGTTAAAAATACCCACCAAATAATAACCATTTTGGTTAAATCTGAATTTGAGATGCATTTAAAAACTCACCTCCTTCTCAAACCTAATATAAACATAGCTGAGTGCCCGAAAGAAAATTTTTGTGAAATTATAAGTTTTGGAGATTTTGGAATATTTACCTGCGCAATCGCAAACGTTTTTCTCGAAAATATATATTTCATGATAGAGTTTTTGCTTACAGATGTGAGTTTACTACAAAATTGTTTTAGAGCTAAGCACTTACGTAATGGGTGTTTAATTTATAGATGCGCCAAAGTTATGGTTTTTCTTTCCTTTCGAAAGCTCGATAGCACCTTTATGGGTTTCATGTAGATATGAGCAAGATGTGATAAGCCGGGCTTTAATAAAATGTATTTTCAGAAATCCCGAATTTTTGATATGTAAACGTTATTGCATACAGAATGCGGGAAAACAGAAAGAAAGCGTAAGTGTAAAAATGGCGTAATGAGGAAGAGCTGATATGAGCGAAATCAGATATAAAATCAGTTAATGAAAATTAACGAGGTCAGAATAACAAAAAGATTGATATATAAAGCCGGAAGTGAAACGACGATGGAAAAGATGTAAAGTAAATGTTAAGCATTTTGGCGACCGCCGTGGTGTGATGGTGGCGTGCTCCGCCTACCGCACCGAAGATCTTGGGTTCACGCCCCGGGCAAAGCAACATCAAAATTTTAGAAACAATGTTTTCAATTAGAAAACAATTTTTCTAAGCGGGGTCGCCCCTCGGCAGTGTTTGGAAAGCACTCCAAGTGTATTTCTGCCATGAAAAGCTCTCAGTGAAAACTCATCTGCCTTGCAGACGCCGTTCGGAGTCGGCGTAAAACAAGTAGGTACCGTCCCGCCAATTTGTAGGAAAAATTTAAAGGAGCACGATGAAAATTGGAAGAAAAGTTCGGCCTAAGAACTCTTCGGAGGTTATCGCGCCTTACATTTATTTTTTTATTTTATTTATTTAAATGTAAAGCAGATGAAACACAAGAAGAGGAGGAAGAAGCAGAACAATATAATTAAACGTAAAACGCTAAAGCGCACAGCTATAGTCACGTTTGTGAAGCCAAAGCAAGGCCTGCAAGGGTAAGGAAAAGAACAAAGGGGAATAGAAAGGAAAAAAAAGTGATGAAGAAGAAGTCAAAAACAAAGCCGTAATCGAAACCGAGATCGGAGCGCTAATTATCAATTTGTTATCAAAGTGCTAACCGTTTGTCATCGCTTGGTTATCAGTTTATAATCGACGGGATATGGGCGTGTTATGCATCTGTTTTTTTATCGGTAAGTAATCGATGTAAACGGTATGAAATTTTGTATCATCGAGTTATCGGTTTGTTGTCGAAAACTAACTGATTGTTATCAAAAAGTTATATATTTGTTGGTTATTTGTTAGCGGCGTGTTATCGATTTGTTTTCGAAAAATTATCGATTTGTTTTTAAAAGTGTTTTATTTGTTTTTGAAAATTTATATGTTACTTATCGAACGTCTATCGATATGTTATCAAAAAATTCTAACATATTTTGAACATTTATCGATTTTTTATCTGAGTGTTACCAATTTGTCATCTGCCTACCAAATTTTATCGCTTTATCCGTCTTTGGTAATTAATTATCTCACTTTTTCGGTTTTTCGAAATTTTCGATATCGAAAAAGTGGGCGTGATTATAGTCCGATTTCATTCATTTTAAATAGCGATTTGAGATGAGTGCTCTGGAACTTACATACCAAATTTCATTAAGATATCTCACAATTTACCCAAGTTATCGTGTTTAAGGACAGACGAACGGACGGACGAACGGACGGACATGGCTAAAGAAATTGTTTTTTTTTTCGCCCAGATCATTTTGATATATAGAAATCTGTATCTATCTGGATTAGTTTATGCCGTTACGGGGTACCGTTATGCGAACAAAATTAACATACTCTGTGAGCTCTGCTCAGCTGAGTATAATAAAGCACTGGGTAATCGACTCTCTGGTTGTTAGGAAAGCGAACTCTCATTTTCATAGCGAGACGAGGGAGGAGCCAATAGTCTAAAAGACATCGGCTCCATCGTTCGCGTAAGGCGTGGGGCTACTCGATGTTTAAATGAGTTATGCTAACTTTAATAGAATGTGATAGTCTTGTTCCTAAATGACATTTTGTCATTTAACCAGTATTGGCACTTGCTCTCATAGAACCCTCACAAAGAAAGTAGACTGGAGTTGCTATTCAGTGTTTCCAGCCAACACTTAGTTGAGTTGTCTTCCAGTGAGGTTATTCATTACATATACCTGAGAAGTCCATCAATTCGGTATTATATCTTATTTCCATCTACTACCGACCAGTCGGATCGCCTTTATCACTCGTTAAATGAGAGGACTCTAGAAATACAGCCAATTGTCAGGAGTGGCTTAAAATGCCAAAGAAGCATTTACTCTTACCGGCTTACCAAAAGCACTGGCTATATTACAAGGTATCGCCGCCATGAATTGCATCCTAAATAAAAGATGTCGACCTAGAGGAGACGTTGTCCAAAAACGGGAATTCTCCTCCCTCGAATGAATCGAGCAATGTGTAATAAACAGTCTAAACGTATCTACCTCGTGATTTTTGCATAAATGGAGGATGACCCAGGCCGTGACGGTTACTTTCATTCCATAAAGCCATTCATTACCGCTGTCTTTTTTGCGGAAACTGAAGCACCAACAGAAAATTTAGTAAATATTTATGCTGACCGTTAGGATGCTGCGGCGAAGCTACTGCAGCGGGTTAGGGAGCTTAGAATATACCCGCAGCCAGTAGGGCTGTCATAAAAGGCGATTAAAATATCAAATTTATTCAAGAGGCTGTGTTGCGCAACCCTTTCAAGGGGTTGCCTACGCAGTTTGTAGCTTCTCCAACCCAATTGTCAACCTCACCCACCCGTGACGAATAGTGTTTTTTTGGCAGCCGAAGCTCTGGCGACCCCAAGTTCCTCAGGCGGTATGGCCTAGAGGGTTTAATGTGATCATACTAAATCGTTCGCGAGATTTTCGGGCTAGTACCTTAATGGTGCTTTTTACCGGAACGTATCGGATTTGCATACGGCAAAGGATCAGTAGCATCGATAACACTCCCCAAAAGTTGTATCCCCTCCTTAACGTTACAACAACAACAAGAAAATGGGACAGCGGAACAAAATGCTTATTCAGCATTTCAGAGGCTTGTTGCTGCTGCTTTCTTATTATTGATCAGTTAGTCTGTGCTCCATGCGCTATTTTACAATAGTATGGTTCTCGACGCAATGCTTAGTTTGTTTTCTAGAGACTCTGTTTTTATTTCTTCACTTGAGATATATATTAGATCGAATTTAGCTTTAGATAATTTGTGGAGTAGTTATATAATTATATGCAAGACTTGGTTCCAGCTTTTGTTAATAAGAGACGTCTTTTTACTCAATTTAGGGCATTCTGAGCTTATTCCTAACCTTTCACAGACTATATGAGTCGTTACTGCAGCTGAAGATTGCCTTTCATATCTTTTCTTCCGCCAGCTGTGTTATTTTCTTTGCAGACTTTCTCACTTCTATTTGGGATATATGATAAACCAAACTAACTACCCTCCAAACTGGTGCGCGATTGAACTTTTATGAAGGAGCGAAGGGATATCAGAAGGAATAAGGAGAAAGTTTGCCAAGCCCACCATATCCTTTTTAATTTTTTTTTTCTAACAAAACGTTCTTAACATTTTTGAAATTAAAACACTTCTCAAAAAAATTTACAAAATGCCAAAAACTTTTCTTTATTGAGCCATTCATTCCCACAGTAGAGCCATTGACGCATTCCAAACACGTAAATCGCACTCAACTTTACGTGCGCTGCGCAATCAAAGTAAATTTGACATCAACGTTTGACCCATCTGCCACATAACAGTCACTCGATGGACGACCACAATAGTTTGACAAACTAAAGAAATAGCCAAATGCAAGAGGTACACATATAAGTAGCCCTCATATGCTAAAACACAGCCACATATACACAAAGTCACGAAAAAACTGAAGCAAAACAAATATTCTTATCAAAAGACTATTCAAAATTCTATTTGTGTTAAATGCGCATGCGCATGTCCGCTTTTTGTTCGTCCATGAAACGACTTCAGTTTAGTAAATAAAATGAAAAATACATTTTTTATCGCATAAAAGCATATCTAAAAGCGAGTTGGCTATCTGTGTTATATTCGCTATTACCCACTTGCCACAGTGATTTGCAGTAATTGCAACAACATATTCTTTGTTAGGTCTGCATTCGACCTCACACGTTTGCTTAAGTTGGCTTTTATTATTTCAATTTTTTGGCAAAAAGTTGTAGAATTTTGTGACCAAAACCGATTCGTGGAAACGCGTATTAATTTTTTTGTATTTCATGCATGTAGTATGCAGCAAACTGAAATGGAATTGAGTTTGTGTTATGAATAGCGCATTTGTGACACCATATCTGCATACCACGTGTCATAACTGACCGCTTAGCTAATTTTATAATTTTTTCGTCGCTTGTGCACGAGTTCAAAGCTTTTGTAGCGCTATGGGGTTTTTTTTGGCATAATCACTCTTTTTTTCAGAGTATTTTAGAACGTGTTGTATTTTATAAAGGAATAGTATTTTTACTATACCTTTCATGAAACTGAAATCGTATCAAAATTATAATTCCTTAAGGCAAAGCGACAGACCTACCATTAAGTATACCGAATTGATCGGGTTGACAATCAACTTTGATTTAGCCATGCTCGTCTGTCTCGTTGCCCCACAATTTTTGAGATATCGTAATGAAATTTTGTTAGCGGGTATATTTTGGTGTCGGATTAGACATTTGACGGAACGGACCGTCGTATATATATTGTAACGAATTTACTTGCAAATCCTCTTATTTGCCCTTCTGCTAAGTCCGAATCACTAAACTGTTGAATAAATGACTCCAATATTGAATAATGTAAAAATGGCCTTTATTAAAATACTTCACAATAACACTTATAGTTTGCAACCAGCTGGGGCTTAATAACCAAACTGATTGATAGTTCAAATGAAACTCTCCCTTCGCCTCTACTGTCGCGCCTTCTATACTTTTTGATTTCTCATTGCATACTTCCTGGCTTTTCCATTCCAGAACTTACTAGTTAGTTTCAGCTATAAAATTGCCAGCCACAACTACGTTTATAACTTCTTATTTGAGTAATATTTGCACAAATTATTGCCCTCTCTTGTGACAACTCAGATAAGATATATGCATGTGTTTGTGCATTGGTTCTCCGCTGCTCGTATACGTACATATGTGTAGGCGAATAATGATTGAATTATTGATGTGAATTCACGTCACTGCTTAGCATCGGCCTGGAGATGGCAGTACCCCTTAGTCTTGCTAATACTCGTAACAATATTCTATACCCCATGCAAACAAATAGTTCCAATAAATGGTACTTTGGACTTGGTAGACAATTGAAAAGTAAAGTCCTCTCTCGGCAAACGAAAATCGTGCTCTACAAGTCACTTATCGTACCCGTCCTGCTATATGGCGCAGCAGCATAGATCATGACAACATCAGATGAAGCGGTTCTGGGAGTGTTCGAGATAAAAGTTATTCGAAAGATTTATGGACCTCTACGCTTTGGCGATGGCAAGTACCGAAGAAGATTTAATGATAAGCTGTACGAGCTTTACGCAGACATCAACATAGTCCAGCAGTTTAAAACGCAGCGGATACGCTGGCTAGGCCATGCTATGCGAATGAAAGATGGCGACTGAAAATGCTTCTGTTGGAACTCGCCGATGAAAGCAGAGGAAGAGGGCGGCCCCCACCCGCTAGAAGGACCAGGTGGAAAATGTATTAACCTTCCTTGGTGTGACCAATTGGCACCAGTTGGCAGAGCGAAGAAGCGACTGGCGCGCCTTGTTGGACGGCCATAACCGTTTAAACGTTTAAGCGCCAATTAAGTCAGTATGTAAGTAAGTTTCGGTGATTTTATTCCGCTGTGTGGCACAGTGATGGGAGAAATTGCCAATAAGTCATCAAATCAACAAAAGAAGATCCACATACAGGCAGTCATGTAGCCATCTTCGTTTGGAGTGATTTGCATATACATGTAGGCTTTCGAAAAGCTGGTGCTACTTCCAGCTACTTTTGAAACACATTTGTTAGTCTTTTTATAGATTTGCGATGCTCCAAGGAACCATGTTGAAACTCTTACCTCTTCTCTCATAACTTCGTCTAAGGCCGTCAGGCAGCTGCAAGAGATCGCTTCAAACCGCAGCTAACTTTGCAAATATAACCCTTATATGGGTAGCTGGTTACTGGGGCAACGAGAGCAATGAGAAAGCAGACGAACTTTGAAGGGCGGGGTATTGCTGGTTGCTGTTGAAGCGTCAGGGATGCATTGTTGACTTACATCAACCAAAAGAACCATGCATAGCAGGTTCAAGGAGTTAGCAGTGTCCAAATGGTACTCCTCGGAAACCTGCAAGATAACGAAGCAAACATGGCTGTGTTACGACAGTAAAAGAACAGAGGACCCACCTAATATGTCAAGGAAAGAATTATTTATGATCACTGTCACAATCGTGTGCCCCTGGCCGCTTGGCCTACACGCTGATGGAATCGGAATCCCTTTTAACAGCAGCAAACAAAAAGTTGCGCACTACCTGTGTGAATGCCCTAGAAAGAAGTTGCTAAAGGCCTTGTAAAAGATATCAGCATCGAATAGTTCGAACGGATTACCGACTAGACATACGAAATCAGCAGCAATTTGTTCCAGGAGAAATGTGCATTAAAATGACGTCCTGTGCGCTCCGGCGGCACAGCAACCAACCAACCAAAACGACCTTACCTTTTCTCCTTCTTCGCTGAACGGCTTCGGCGATTGTGGCTGCTGCATAAAAAACTATTAAAAACATTTAAGGTCAAATGAAACTTTCTTCAAGTCAAATGAAACTTTTTTCAATTAAAATTAGACTTCATTTCAAATCAAAAAGAAAAAGAGGAAAAAAAGGAAGGGAAAGGAAAAAAGTGAAAAGCAGGGGAAAGGAAAGGAGAGGTTAGAAGTCGAAATCGAAGCCTGAATAGATACTGTACGACGTTTTACCAATTTGTTACCGAAGTAATATGCTTAGCTATCGATGAGTTATTGGTTGGTTATAGGTGTGTTATCGATGAAGTATAAAGAGTTAGCGATTTGTTATCGAGCTGGTATAAATTGTCAATTTGATAAAAAACGCATCAAAGAGTTGCCGATTATTATCGGTTTTTATCGATTTTCGAAGACTTATCGAAAATTTATCGGTGTGTTATCAAAAAGTTATCGACATGCTCTCGATCTGATATATAACCAAAAAGTTATACATTAATCGAAGAAAATTATTAATCGATAAATTATCGATTACTTATCGGCGTGTTACTAATTTGTTATTTAAATATTATATATTTTTTATCGAAAAGGTATCGATTTGTTATCGAAAGATTTTCTACGGGATATCGGAGTGTTACCAATTTCTTATCGGCGCGTTATCGATTTGATATCAGGGACTCATCGGTTTGTTATGAAACATATACCGATAAAGATTCAGTATAAAATGAAATAGCTGAAATATCTGTGACCAAACCATAACAAGCCGATAAGAAACCAATGCGAAGCCCACGAATTGGCGATAACAAGCCGATAAGTAACCAATAAGAAGCTGATGAATTGACGATAATAGTTCGATGTGGATAATAAGACTATAATAACATGAAAACTTGTCTGCAACGGTTGTTATAGGCCAGAGACTGACGAGGCTCTTCTCAAAAGTCCAAATTATTTGTTTCTGGTAAGTTGCCCCAAATCCTGGGCGAGGTTTATTTAGATTGGTTTTCTAGACGTATGAACGAATTGGAGTGCGATAGGTCGGAAGATTCAGGGAGTAGGGAAATGACACGTTCCTGTTCTTGTCATTTCCCTACTCCCTGAATTTTCCGACCTATCGCACTCCAATTCGTTCATACGTCTAGAAAAACAATTTATGTAAATGGAAATGTGGAAGAATGAATTTAGGACAAAAAGTGATTAGAAATGGCGGGAGGATCACTTTTCAAATGTAAGCAAACAAATTGTTTGGCAAGACAACGTCTGTCGGGTATGCCAGCAGTACATATATATCAATTGTATTTCGAAATAGGTGGTGATATTTTGGTTAATATTCCTAGCATTGTATTAGTCAATAATATGTCATTTTCAAATTTGTTTTTTGTCCGTTTTGTCTTACAAGTGTACAAAACGCTTATAAAAAAGTATTTACTTATATCTACGAAAATAAACTTATAACTCTTATTTTCAATTGCGGGTGTCGTTCCCAATTTGGATGCTTGCAACAGAAACTTACAATCAAAGGGGCAAGCAGACAAACTCACAAATTTACTACATATATATACGCGAATCGCAAACACAAGAACTGTAAATTTGGCCTAACTTAATATAGAGATTGCATGCAAGTATTCTTAATTTTCAAGCTTTCTTAACTATTTTGGCGTTCCAAACTCGCGCAAGAAACTCCTTTTGCTGCGCTGGCTGCTTAAAGCTCGCGTTTTTTTGTGTTGTTCATTTTTTGACGAAATTGCTTTCTTCTGTAAGCCATTTTTGCAACACAGAAATTATTTATCGTATTGCTAGTGTTGTTGTTTTGTAGTACACATCTGTGGTTTGTTGCATTCCATTGAATTTTTAATTAAAAGTTGAATTCTAAATTAAAACTCTCAAACCCTTTTTCGTAATGCTAAAATTGTGTTCGTACTACTGCTATATACCTACAGATATACCTACATAGGTACCTACTTATAAAATCTTATGAAACTGCTATACACTAACAATAACAAAATACAAGATGTAAGCACTTCAGTGAAAATGCACTCTTTTCTCGCAAATAGCTCTTGAAATTCTCCAGTATTCAAAGGCAAAGCCAATTTGAAAGCTATCAAAATGTCAGCTGTTCGCTATTGCTGTCAGCTAGTATTGTAGAAAATCTGACTAACTTTGTCTTAGTGGTGCACCTATTTTTAAACTGTCATTCAAATTAATTTATGCGTAAATTGGTAAGAGGTAAATAAGTTCATTCGTCTTAATCAAATTACAAGAGTTTTATTTATTTTAACATCAGCTCAGTTTTGATGAGGCATTAAATAGTAAATCTGTCTAGATTTTATCTCCTCTTAAACGTATCAAAACGCACTATAATAATAGTACGGCTTCCACTGTAACACCAATAGGAAGTCACCAAGATTACAATGCAGCTGAGTCGTGCTGAAGGTTCTTTTCCTCATAATAACAAGCGTCGTAAGAAAGAAGAATTAACATTAACAGGGGCACTCTGACGGCACCGGTAACCCTACATTCAGGTAAGGACGATGGGTGAAGAAGAAATCGCCATTTTTAGGACCAGGTCACCTTCTAATCAGCTCTCAACAATCTTATTCAATCAAATAAAGAAGTTATAACAATTCTAGAATAATTTAATCTAATAATTTCTCACTTCAAAAAATAAATTAAGTCTTTTAATAAAAAATTCTCACTGCATGAACGTGACGTAAATCAAGCCACACGAATATGATAATTAGCTGCCTACTCATAGCAATGCTTATTTTACATACTAATTTTTTGCAGATGCGTACTATAAATGGCAATGAAAGTACGTGAAAAGTAGAAAATGTTGCAAAGTATGACGGACGCGACGACTTGATGCAATGCCTATCTGGCGTTTAAACATTTAAACTAACACAACTGTATAAGCCATTTGGCCATGGTCCTTTACGTAAGCACCATGGGTTGTGCCTTTAATAAGCAGTCGGTCTACGGTGCCTCAGTTTGTGTCACCCCGCCCTTCATTTGCACTTTCCATATAGAGTGAACTTGCTGTATAATATGCAAACTTGGAAGAGGAGGTATATAGCGTGAGAGTCGGCACTATAACCAGTCCTCACAGTCTATTTAAGTTACCAGATTCTGCCAATACCGTCGGCGACTTCCAGCGGAGCAGCAACCAGCCACTGTACAGGTAAAGTCAAAAGCTACATCATCCATGACATTCTCATCTATACGAGTCCACACCAGGCATACGCTCCGCTGTCTTCTGCCGCATATAATCTACCTGCTTTCCAACTGACGCCACCTTTATCATACCGCACATCCGTTGCCATAGTACCGAATCTCAGCTGTTGCCGTCACCGATCCTTCCGTTGGTACAACGATCGTGGGCCACCCACCATGCTTATACGGTGCCCTGTTGACCGACTGCCGGTCATATAATTGTGGAAGTAAGGTTCGACACCGTCTGCTCTCAATAACTCGTTTAAAATTGTGAGATATAGGGTTCACCGGTCTCATATAAGAAAGAACAAATAAGGAAGACTAACGGATGTAACCGAACATTACATACTCAGCTGCCAAATTACTTTATCACACTTTTTCGGGTTTTCGAAATTTTCGTGGTTATAGTCCGATTTCGTTCATTTTAAATAGCGATATGAGATGAATGCCCAGGAACTTATATACCAAATTTCATTAAGATACCTCAAAATTAACTAAAGTTATCGTGTTTACGGACAAACGGACGGACGGACATGGCTGAATGAATTTCTTTTTTCGCCCAGATCATTTTGATATATAGAAGTTTATATCTTTCTCGATTAGTTTATACCGTTAGGGGGTACCGTTATGCGAACAAAATGAATATACTCTGTGAGCTCTGCTCAGCAACGCATATTTCCGGAAAATTTATGTTTCTTCCTCTGATATCAACGGAATGTCAACATCTTATTTAATGAGGTTATCATGATCATGAAGATGGTGCCTTCGGGGCGCTGCTTGGCCACCCCCCTTCATCTGACTTGACCATCGAAATTAATCCAAAGATTACGTACTCAATGAATACAAATTTGATTGAAATTGAGTACCGTTCAAAGCAATATCAGTAATGTTGGAAAAATTTTTTCAATTAGACGTCCCGCTCGACAGTGGTTTGGCAAATAGTCCGAGTGTATTTCTGCCATGAAAAGCTTATCAGTGGAAATTCATCTACTTTATAGTTGTCGTTCGGAGTTGACATACAACATGTAGGTTCCTTCCCTCCGCTTTGTTGGGGAAATAGAAAAAGTGCACGGCGTGAATTGGATAAGCTCGGCCGAAATCTGCCCGGGGATAAGTCGAGCCAAGTATTTACTTTTATATTTTTATTTAGTTTTAATTTTATAGATTATATAGCAAAAATGGTACTCCTTCTCGTGTATTAGAAACATAATATACATAAATAAATAAATAAATAAATAAGAAACTGATTTAATGCAATCGTCTGACACGACGTATGAGTAACTTTTTGGGATGTGTTGAACAATAAGATAATTGCAAAATGTAGTATTCAAATTGGAAAAAGTGGCTCAATCCTCCTATATTTTTTTTATACTATTTTAATTAAACTATCAAAACTACTTGAAATAAAAGGTAATTCAAGCCCTTAATTATGTTGCTAATATCATATCTTAAAAAAAAAAAAAAACAAGTAAGGAAGGCTAAGTTCGGATGTAACCGAACATTACATACTCAGTTGAGAGCTGTGGAGACAAAGTAAGGGAAATCACCATGTTGCAAAAGGAACCTAGGGTAACGCTGGAATGTGCTTGTATGACATGTGTATCAAATGGAAGGTATTATAGAGTATTTTAAGAGGAAGTGGGCCGTAGATCTATAGATGGACGCCATTTAGGGATATCGCCATAAAAGTGGACCAGGCCTGAGTTTGTACGATATGGGTATCAAATGAATTAAAAGGGAGTGGGCCTAAGTTCTATAGGTGGACGTCTTTTCGAGATATCGCCATAAAGGTGGACTAGGGGTGACTCTAGAATTTGTTTGTACGATATGAGTATCAAACGAAAGGTGTTAATGAGTATTTTAAGAGGGCGTGGGCCTTAGTTCTATATGTGTACGCCTTTTCGAGATATCGCCATAAACGTGGACCAGGGGTGACTCTAGAATTTGTTTGTACTATATGGGTGTCAAACGAAAAGTGTAATAAGTGTTTTAAAAGGGAGTGGGCCTTTGTTCTATGGGTGGACGCCTTTTCGGGATATCGCCATAAACGTGGACCAGGGGTGACTCTAGAATTGGTTTTACAATATGGGTATCAAATGAAAGGTGCTAATGTGTATTTTAAAAGGGTGTGGGCCTTAGTTCTATAGGTGGACGCCTTTTCAAGATATCGCCATAAAGGTGGACCAAGGGTGACACTAGAATTTGTTTGTACGATATGGGTATCAAATGAAAGGTGTTAATGAGTATTTTAAAAGGGCGTGGGTCTTAGTTCTATAGGTGGACGCCTTTTCGAGATATCTCCATAAAGGTAGACCAGGGGTGACTCTAGAATTTGTTTGTACGATATGGGTATCAAATGAAAGGTGTTAATGAGTATTTTAAAAGGGCGTGGGCCTTAGTTCTATAGGTGGACGCCTTTTCGAGATATCGACATAAAGGTGGACCAGGGGTGACTCTAGAATTTGTTTATACGATATGGGTATCAAATGAAAGGTGTTAATGAGTATTTTAAAAGGGAGTGGGCCTTAGTTCTATAGGTGGATGCCTTTTCGAGATATCGCCAAAAAGGTGGGCCAGGGGTGACTCTAGAATTTTTTTGTACGATATGGGTATCAAATGAAAGGTATAATGAGTATTTTAAAAAGGCGTGGGCCTTAGTTCTATAGGTGGATGCCTTTTCGAGATATCGCCAAAAAGGTGGACCAGGGGTGACTCTAGAATTTGTTTGTACGATATGGGTATCAAATGAAAGGTGTTAATTAGTATTTTAAAAGGGAGTGGGCCTTAGTTCTATAGGTGGATGCCCTTTCGAGATATCGCCATAAAGGTGGGCCAGGGGTGACTCTAGAATTTTTGTGTACGATATGGGTATCAAATGAAAGGCGTTAATGAGTATTTTAAAAGGGTGTGGGCCTTGGTTCTATAGGTGGACGCCTTTTCGAGATATCGCCATAAAGGTGGACCAGGGGTGACTCTAGAATTTGTTTGTACGATATGGGTATCAAATGAAAGGTGTTAATGAGTATTTTTTAAGGGCGTGGGCCTTAGTTCTATAGGTGGACGCTTTTTCGAGATATCGCCATAAACGTGGACCAGGGGTGACTCTAGAATGTGTTTGTGCGATATGGGTATCAAATTAAAGGTTTTAAAAGGGAGTGGCTCTTAGTTGTATATGTGAAGGCGTTTTCGAGATATCTACCAAAATGTGGACCAGGGTAAGCCAGAACATCATCTGTCGGGTACCGCTAATTCATTTATATATGTAATACCACGTACAGTATTCCTTCCAAGATTCCAAGGGCTTTTGATTTCGCCCTGCAAAACTTTTTCATTTTCTTCTACTTAATATGGTAGGTGTCACACCCATTTTACCAAGTTTTTTTCCAAAGCTATATTTTGCGTCAATAGACCAATACAATTACCATGTTTCATTCCTTTTTTCGTATTTGGTATATAATTATGGCATTTTTTCTTTTTTCGTAATTTTCCATATCGAAAAAGTGGGCGTCGTCATAGTCGAATTTCGGCCATTTTTTACACCAATACAAAGTGAGTTCAGATAAGTACGTGAACTGAGTTTAGTAAAGATATATCGATTTTTGCACAAGTTATCGTGTTAACGGCCGAGCGGAAGGACAGACGGTCGACTGTGTATAAAAACTGGGCGTGGCTTCAAACCGATTTCGCCCTTTTTCACAGAAAACAGTTATCGTCCTAGGAGCTAAACCCCTACCAAATTTCACAAGGATTGGTTAATTTTTGTTCGACTTATGGCATTAAAAGCATCCTAGACAAATTAAATGAAAAAGGGCGGAGCCACACCCATTTTGAAATTTTCTTTTATTTTTGTATTTTGTTGCACCATATCATTACTGGAGTTGAATGTTGGCATAATTTACTTATATGCTGTAAAGATATTAACTTTTTTTTTAAAATTTGAATTTAAAAAAATTTTTTTTAAAAAGTGGGCGTGGTCGTTCTCCGACTTTGCTAAGTTTTATTAAGCAGACATAAAGTAATAAGAGTAACGTTCCTGCCAAATTTCATCATGATTTCTTCAACGACTGCCAAATTACATCTTGCAAAACTTCTAAATTACCTTCATTTAAAAGTGGGCGGTGCCACGCCCATTGTCCAAAATTTTACTAGTTTTCTATTCTGCGTCATAAGCTCAACTCACCTACCAAGTTTCATCGCTTAATGCGTATTTGGTAATGAATTATCGCACTTTTTCGATTTTTCGAAATTTTCGATATCGAAAAAGTGGGCGTGGTTATTTTCCGATATCGTTAATTTTAAATAGCGATCTGAGATGAGTGTCCAGGAACCTACATACCAAATTTCATCAAGATACCTCAAAATTTACTCAAGTTATCGTGTTAACGGACAGACGGACGGACGGACGGATGGACGGACGGACGGACATGGCTCAATCGAATTTTTTTTCGATACTGATGATTTTGATATATGGAAGTCTATATCTGTCTCGATTCCTTTATACCTGTATAACCAACCGTTATGCAATCAAAGTTAATCTACTCTGTGAGCTCTGCTCAACTGAGTATAAAAAATAAACCAGAGAATATTGCAAATGGTCAACATTTTAGTTTCGATTAGTGTAATCAGCCCGAAAACTACTAAATCATTTGCACCATTGCCATCGGCATCGTTAAGTGAAACATTGTTGTTATATTTGTGCGCCTAAAAGCCAACAAAAGCGTACCTAATGGGACTTTCCGGCCTGAGCCTACGGCTGTTTGTAGAATTGCGTGTGTGATTCTGCATCTGTGTATGTGCGTGATTGAGAGTCTCTTTGCGGCAGTTATCGGTATTTGTTATTATGCAATGGAAGCAACAATGAATGCCAAAAGTGCCAGCATGTCTGCATTCATTTTAGATAATATTAGGGGGACTCATGTAACCGTATAAATGCCTTATAAAGTGTGTAAACGTACAAATTTATCTAGTTTACGCACGAGCTGTCAAATTTTGTATGAAAAATCATTTACACAATTTGTATAAATTTACGCGCACATTTCATTGTGTAAACGCGGTAAACTCAAAGGAATGCAACCTTGCAGACATTACAGACGGCTTTTTCATCAAAAATCTCCAACATCAGCAAGTAAAGGCGTTTTAGTTTTGATTTTTCACTTAATCTTGGTATTTTTTAATTTGTATAACAATCAAAAAATTTTTTTTGGAAATAATACAGCTGAAAAACAATCAAGTTTATCAAGAGTATTACTAGGTGCGTTCATATAACCGCGTGTGTAAATGGATATAATTTTACACCTTATAAGTTTATATGCTATCATGAGTCCCCCTATTATGATTGGATATGTGTGAATGCTTGTGGTATACTTTTTAGCAGGAGTTGTGATAATGTAATGCTGCAACATTTTTAAACAGTTTTTGTGTTATAAACTAATTGATTGTGGCGAATAGTTCTGCAATTTTCAAAAGTACTCATAATACAAGCGCAAGAAAGGTTTGTAGTAAAAATAATTCGAGTTAAAATTATTAATATCTATGAAGAATATTCAATTACACGACGTGCCACTGAGCAAAAGATTTCTGAACTGAAACCCGCCTGGACAAGATACAATATACTTCATAGAATATTGAGTACCAAGTACTCATAAAGTTCGATGTATAATAATACTGTTGAACGTGTAGAGAAACAATGTTTTGAAATAAACTAGAGCTCGCTCAGGGGTTGATGTTAGAGTGCAGCAGAGGTAACTTTACCAGAAACAAATAATTTCGGTTTATATGAGAAGACCGACAAGTAATTGTCTAATTATCTGCTTTTTAAACATAGCTTAATAATATCGTCGAGTTTTCGGTTTGTTAATCGGTTTTGTTATCGACACAAATGTGCCATCGACTTTATATTGAAGTTTTAACGGTATTTGTTTCCAAACAGCTCTCGTTAACAAATCGATTATACGCCGATAACAAATTGATAACTTTCTGTTAGGAAATCGATAACATTTCGATAGCAAGTATATAGATTTTTGATAACAAACCGATAACTTTGCTGTAATAAAAAGGCACCATGGTGGTAACAAATCGATACAAACTCGACATATTTTCGATAACAAAACCGATATTTTTCGATAAAAAATCGATAACTTCTGTATAAAACGTCGTTAATTTCTCTATAAAAATCGATAAAAAAAATGGTAAAACTCCCACAACAAATCTTTAGTTTTCACTAATAAATATATAACTTTTAAACAACATATCGAAAACTTTTAGTGAAAAATCCATATTTTTTTAATAAAACATCGACAAATTTTCTACAAAAAAAGGACAAATCGTTAACAAAAATCTATATTTCGTTGATAATCTGTGTTATCCTTAGCAATTTTATAACACTTCGATAATAATTTGATAACTTATCCTCAAACCTTTCCATTCATCTCCTTTTGCTTCCTTGCCTTTTCTTTCCTTTCTTTTCATTTCCAAGTAAATTGTTCACACATTGTTATGACTGCACTTAAGCTTTCATTCTGTATTCTCCATGCAGCATACCAATACCACAGATTAACCCTATGCTTACATATTGTACTCCTCCGAACAACATACTCATATCATACTAAGTCTGCACCAATATTAAATATTCTACGTGGTAGTTGTAGTAATAGTTATAGTGGTATTGGTAACGGAAGTAGAAGTGATGGTGGAAGTTTCGTACAGAGGCGGATAGTGACATGGATAGTCAGGTACAGGTCAGGAATAAGAAGAAAAAAAGAGAGTAACGAAGAACAGAAGTATAACCCTTTCTCAAATGCAGTGTATAACATATATCCGTTGCCTTCTCAAGTGCATTTAAAACCTTATCATCGATAATTTCTTCAGCCATATTACATAAATAGTTTTATAAAAGTGGTAGTGGTAGCGGTTGTGGTAGTTGTACTGGCAGTAATAGTGAGGTGGAAGTGGTAGTGATAGTGGCAGTGATAGTAATAGTAGTAGTGGTAGTGATAATGGTAGATGTAGGGAAAGTGGAGAGGGAGGTACAGGAATGAGAAACGGAAGATTAAGTGGAGGAGAATGGGAAAAAGAGCGACAAGGAACGGAGGGGAGACCATTTTTAAAATTTAGGTAAACCAATTTCCACAAAATGTTATATATTAGATATATATATCCATTGTTTCCTTAAGTGCATTTAAAACTTTACCATCGATAATGTCTTCAGCATCATTGAATTAAGATTTTTTTAAAAATCAATGACGCTGAAAAAGAGCAACCATCAGTTGTTGCCTCGTATGTCACTTAGTGTTGTTTACTTGGCGTCACAAAGCATCCCTAGTGTTGGCTTCTTCATCTTCTACCACAACGTCGTCACATTGTCTGTGTGTATGATGACCTCGGCAGCTTACAACTCAGTTCAATTGACTGTGGTTGCAATGCACGGCGCTATGGTTATAATATTTGATGCTCCATTAGATTATTGTAAAATGCTTGTATTTATTGCACTTCGAATACGTGACGAATAAAAAATAAGTTTAATCTTGCTAGTAATAGTGCATTAATATGTTTGTAAAAAGGGGACAAACAAAAGATGCGATAAGCCTGGGTGATAATGCAATTAATACTACTTTTGGTGAACAATTTCTTCTATATCAAGTCTAGAAGGAATATTTCTGCGGAACACACGAATGATTTTCGATCACTCCCAAGCGACATTATTCAAAGCGTATTTGAAAAGGTAAAAGTTTCGAGACTCGCTCAGGTTTTGGACTTAAGCTTTAAGAAAGCCAAATTTTATGACTTATTTTGGACAGGATTTGATATTCGGTGAAAAAGCTTTCCTGGTTTCAGTATAAATGTATTTGAAGAAAAACAAGTTCAATAGTATTCGCAAGTAATTCCTTAAGAAATAAATAGTACCAATCTGTACCCGCACTGAGTCTCCTAAGGCACTAGTCACAAATATTTCCCCCTTGGTGTCCGCCATTTGTACACGATAACCGCAAAAGTTGTAAACAGACATTACCACATTGTCTCGATATCTGTCTGAGTATGATATTTACAAATATAAGGTAGTCGGGCATGTGTGACCATGAGGGTGCGCCTTCTTTTTACAATATTTTGTCAAAGTTTGGTTAAAAATCCCGATTAAGTTGCTCTTTTGGTAATTTTTCGACATCAGCGACAATAAAAACACAGAACCGTCTGCTTAACCAGAATTTTCATGTCGCATGCCGATGGAGTTACCACAAAGGGTAAACATCTTCAAAAATGTCTTTGCTATTTCCATATTTTTATGACATCCCGAGAACTACGGGGACTAAAAAAGCGTCCCACTTCATTTCTCATAGTGTCAGTTATAGAGTAAAAACAAGTAAGTACAACACACCTTTCTTTTAATTTCTTTTGTCGATTTACTATTTCTGATAAAAGTTGGACAATGAAGTATGAATTTACCCGAGGGCTCCACTTCAGCCTCCCTCATACAGCTGCTGGAAGAGTGGTTTACCAATATATTAAGATATATCGCCTGGATATCTATTGGACAATGATTCGTAAAGACCTCGTGCACCACTGATAGATGAGCTTTGGTCGACCAATAAGTTCAATAGTCCGCTTGATATATGCTCCGGTCCAGAATGAGCTTTCTCTTTTAAAAGAGATAATGTTCGCTTAGCGCTTGCTAAGGTGAATTGAGACCCATCTAATCAGTAGCAGACAATATATTGTCAGCGAAACTCCCAATCCTTTACAGCCTCCATGGGGTGCCGAGTAATTATCTGAAGGATATTCATCGTCGTTTTTCTTCAGCGCCACATTCATGACTCAGTCGCTATCCGTTGCCAAAAGCTTCTATTATTGTTGTTGTTGTAGCTACAAAAACGCTTCCCGAACGTAACAGGGGTGTTACATATGTGAGAATTCCTTTGTCGGATAAGAATCCGGTATATTCCGGTCACCGTGGTTTGACGGTAGCGTGCTGCGCCTACCAAACCGAAAAACCTGGGTCCACGGCCTGAGCAAAGCACCATCAAAATTCTAGAAACAAGATTTTTCAATTAGAAGAAAATTTTTCTTAGCGGAGTCGACCCTCGGCAGCGTTTAGCAAGCACTCCGAGTGTATTTCTGTCATGAAAAGGTCTCAGTGAAAACTCATCTGTCATGCAGCTCGGCCTAAAATCTCTTTGGTGGATATCGCGCCTTACATTTTTTTATTTTTTTTTTTCTCCGGTACCAGCATCTTCTTTTACCAGTTGGATTAGACTTCCGGGGAAACAATTTTTTTTACTCCGCGAACTGTCTGCTCTCGGTGAATTTAAGTCGCCTTAAACAACAGGCATGCCTACCGCGAAAGTACTTTGAGTCCCTTAATTCGATGCTTAAGCTTCCTTTTCCATCCTATCGAACATTTATATGATTAGCATTGATGACAGATATTATTATTGATGAAACAGTTTCAGTGTTTTCCATCCAGGAGTCACATGCATCGATGCCACCAGCTCTGCGGATGCTTCCTTGTTGCGATAAGCCTATGAAAGGCGGAACCAATTTCCTTGGAATCGGCGTGGTAGATATAAAATACCACGTGCTGGGAACCTTAGGAGATAGTACCGCAACTGTGGCCCTGGCCTCTCCAATAACGGCTGTCATATAGACCTCCAGGTGATGGCATCATCCCTGCCTTCCTCTAGAACTGTCTTAGCGGTGAAGTTCGAAATTTTACCGACTATGCGCAAGGCTATAAACCTTAGAATGATTTTCAAACAATCGCAATCCGATTACCTGCTAGTAAAACTGTTCTGTCATGTCCTTAAATTAATAAAGCCTTGATTTGCAAGATTTTCAAATTTTGTTCAGAGAACAGACCTTCAAAACAGAAGTATGTAGTCTTATATGAATAAAGTAAAAACACCTTAAGAACTGTACTCCCAACTTACTGCCATAAAGTTTTGAAAATTTTTCGAAGACCACGTTTTTACGTTATTGGGAATATTTTTACAAAAAAATATGATCTCCTTCGAACCAAGCACACCCTAATATTTGATTGGCTTTGTGGGTGTATCTGGCCTGTTGTTGCTGTTTTGGTTCTCATCACAACCACCGTTGCCATGTGCATTACAATATGGTTTTGTGGTATGGCATTTGCACTAAATATGCTTCTTTACCAATGTCACATATGCACATACACATACACACACATGCATGTGTTTGTATGTGATTTTATATACAATCATTATTTGTTTGTACTTCATTGCGGTTTTTGGTTATAACGCATTTAAAATTTTCTCATTTTTTACTCGTTCTCTGTGTTTATCTATGAGTTTTTTAAAATTCAACACAGTTAAAATTTTATTTTAATTTTTATACTCAGTTGAGCAGAGCTTACAGAGTATATTAACTTTGATTGGATAACAGTTGATTGTACAGGTATAAAGGAATCGAGATAGATATAGACTTCCATATATCAAAATCATCAGAATCGAGAAAAATTTTGATTGAGCCATGTCCGTCCGTCCGTCCGTCTGTCCGTTAACACGATAACTAGAGTAAATTTTGAGGTATCTTGATGAAATTTGGTATGTAGGTTCCTGGGCATTCATCTCAGAACACTATTTAAAATTAACGATATCGGGCTTTAACCCCGCCAACATTTTCGATATCGAATATTTCGAGAAACCGAAAAAGTGCGGATAAAGCGACGAAACTTGGTAGGTTAGTTGAACTTATGACGCAGAATAGAAAATTAGTAAAATTTTGGACAATGGGCGTGGCACCGCCCACTTGGCAGTCGTTGAAGATATCATGATGAAATTTGGCAGGAACGTTACTCCTATTGCTATACGTATGCTTAATAATAATTAACAAAATCGGAGAACGACCACGCCCACTTAAAAAAAAATTTTTTTTCAAGTAAAATTTTAACAAAAAATTTAATATCTTTACAGTATATAAGTAAATTATGTCAACATTCGACCCCAGTAATGATATGGTGCAATAAAATACAAAAAAAAGAAAATTTCAAAATGGGCGTGGCTCCGCCATTTTTCATTTAATTTGTCTAGGTTACTTTTAATGCCATAAGTCGAACAAAAATTTACCAATCCTTGTGAAATTTGGTAGGGGCTTAGATTATAGGACGGTAACGGTTTTCCGTGAAAAAGGGCGAAATCGGTTGTAGCCACGCCCAGTTTTTATACACAGTCAACCGTCTGTCCTACCGCTCGGCCGTTAACACGATAACTTGAGCAAAAATATATATATATTTACTAAACTCGATATCGAAAGTTACGAAAAATCAAAAAAATGCCATAATTCTATACCAAATACGAAAAAAAGGGATGAAACATGGTAACTGGATTGGTTTATGGACGCAAAATATAACTTAAAAAAAAAAACTTTCCAACATGCAGCAGATAATGTTCTGGGCCACCCTGGTCCACATTTTGTTCAATATCTCGAAAACACCTTCACATATACAACTACCACCACTCCCTTTTAAAATACTCATTAACACTTTTCATTTGATACCCATATCGTACAAACAAATTCCAGAGATACGCTGGTCCACCTTTATGGCGATATCTTGAAACGGCGTCCACCTATGGAAATAAGGATCACTCCCTTTTAAAATACTCATTAACACCTTTCGTTTGATACCCATATTGTAAAAACAAATTCTAGGGTCACCCCTGGTCCACCTTTATGGAGATATCTCGAAACTGCGTCCACCTATGGAACTAAGGATTACTCCCTTTTAAAATACTCATTAACACCATTCATTTGATACCCATATCGTACAAACAAATTCTAGAGTCAACTCCGATCCACCTTTATGGCGATATCCCTAAATGGCGTCCACCTATAGAACTATGGCCCACTCCCTCATAAAATACTCTTTAATACCTTGCATTTGATACAGATGTCATACAAACACATTCCAGGGTTACCCTAGGTTCCTTTTACAACATGGTGATTTTCCCTTATGTTGTCACCGTAGCTCTCAGCTGAGTATGTAATGTTCGGTTACATCCGAACTTAGCCTTCCTTACTTGTTGTAGTTGCATTTTTAGTATATGTGCACAATATATAAATACAAAATATATGGGCAAACATACTAGCAGTATTATTTTTATTTTTTTTTCCCATCCATTGAAATCAAATGTTGAAATATGGTTGTGGTCGTTTGGCGAGTTGAGTTTGTCAGTTTTTTATTGGGTTATTGTATTGCCGTTGATCAGATTTGGTGTTTTTTTGTACACATGAAACTCCCAATATGCCAAGTATGTGTATGTGGCATATTAAAACACATATACATACGTTTATATATTTTACTAACGTTATAATAAATTTCCTGATTCAAAAATGACCCAATGCTTCGATATTGAAAGCTTTAATTTTATGGTTGCTTTTATTGCTTTGAGAATGACAGGAGTGAAATTGGAAAACTATAAAATAAAACAGTCAAGGGATGGCATACTTACACAGATATTCTCACTGATAATTGTTGGACGCTCCGGTACCAAGCGCAATTACGGTACAAGCCCGATCATCTCGGGAACGATTTAATATAATTACATTGAACTTTCTAGGCCATTCGAACTCCAACTCCCTACCTCCTTGACGATCTTGGGATCGGCAGAGCCTCGCCTGCTAAATAAATAGGATTCGCCACGGCTAGGTGACGTTTACAATTGATTTGTAGAAGCTTTGAATTGCGCTGGAAGCCCCTGGGAAATGTTACGCTTCACAACCCCTTCCCTTTTTAAAACAATTTATCGCAGATAATGTGTTCATTCAAATTTTTTCTAGCGGAAGCACCGCAAAGTTCTTCGCAAATTCGTGTTTGCATTACACGAGATCCCGACACTTAAATACAAATCATCTTACATAGACCGAGTATGACTGCTTTTGCACGATATAGCAGAACAGGTACCATAAGTGATGTGTAGAGTCTCATTTCTATTTGCCGAGAGAGGACTTTACTTTTCAATTATTACTGACTTTAGCCAGAATTATATCGGTTTAAAAATAGCCACCTTACAAGGAAGGAAATATAAGTATACGAGATAGCAATACAGCTATTTTATGATCCTTACACCGGGCCCGAAACAGTCCAGAAAACAATTTTGCGACAGTACCGACTCGTAACAGTCGGAAAATAATATGACCGAAAGCTTCAAAATAATCCAGAGATGATTCCGAAATTATAAATTGATGGTCCTGAAGAAATATCCGCCATATGATCCTATAAGCCATCTAAAAATAATATCGCAAAAAAGTTAAAATAAATTTGAAAAAGCTGCGAAATAGTATCGAAATAACTCGCAGAATGCCCCATACGATTGGGATATAGTCCAGGAATGGTATTGTGAGTTCCGATATCATCGCGAAAAAAACCCCATGACAGTCCGAAAGTATTATAGCAAAGAAAAAAATTCCAAAACTATCCCGCAATCATATCGAATAGATTACGCACCAATCTCGAAACTTTTTTAAAATAGTCCAGAAATAGTCCCGCATCAGAAAAAATAATTATGAAACAACCCTGAAATAGTCTCGAAATTATATTGAAAGCAATCTTTTTTATGGTTCGATAGTAGTTCCGAAATCATCCGCATAATATTTCAAATTTTTCCGAAACAATTCCGAAAGTAGCAATATAGCCCCAGGGTTAGGGTGTTACTGCTTGGTTTTTCATTGACCTCTATCAAATTAAAAAGTTGCTGCTCTCAAGAGGCATAGTACAATTCAACTTTTCGGACTATTCTCTCTCTTTTCTTCAAATCTCGCCCAAATCCGTTTTGCTTTTCTGACAAGATTGTGCTTAAAAGCCGAGTGAAACTTAAACTGCGCAAGCTATCGTGAAATCAGTTTTTATACTCAGTTGAGCAGAGCTCACAGAGTATATTAAGTTTGATTGGATAACGGTTGGTTGTACATATACAAAGGAATCGAGATAGATATAGACTTCCATATATCAAAATAATCAGGATCGAAAAAAAATTTGATTGAGCCATGTCCGTCCGTCCGTCCGTTAACACGATAACTTGAGTACATTTTGAAATATCTTGATTAAATTTGGTATGTAGGTTCCTGAACACTCATCTCAGTTCGCTATTTAAAATGAACGATATCGGACTATAACCACGCCCACTTTTTCGATATCGAAAGTTTCGAAAAACCGAAAAATTGCGATAATTCATTACAAAAGACAGATAAAGCAACGAAACTGGGTAGATGAGTTGAACTTATGACGCAGAATAGAAAATTAGTAAAATTTTGGACAATGGGCGTGGAACCGCCCACTTTTAAAGGAAGGTAATTTAAAAGTTTCGCAAGCTGTAATTTGGCAGTCGTTGAAGATATCATGATGAAATTTGACAGGAACGTTACCCCTATTACTATATGTACGCTTAATAAAAATTAGCAAAATCAGAGAAGGACCACGCCCACTTAAAAAAAAAATTTTTTTTAAAGTAAAATTTTAACAAAAAATTTAATATCTTTACAGTATATAAGTAAATTATGTCAACATTCTACTCCAGTAATGATATAGTGCAACAAAATACAAAAATAAAAGAAAATTTCGAAATGGGCGTGGCTCCGCCCTTTTTCATTTAATTTGTCTAGGATACTTTTAACGCCATAAGTCGAAAAAAATTAACCAATCCTTTTGAAGTTTGGTAGGGGCATAGATTTTATGACGTTAACTCTTTTCTGTGAAAATGGGCGAAGGCGGTTGATGCCACGCCCAGTTTTTATACACAGTCGTCCGTCTGTCCTTCCGCATGGCCGCTAACACGATAACTTGAGCAAAAATCGACATATCTTTAATGAACTTAGTTCACGTGCTTACTTGAACTCACTTTATCTTGGTATGAAAAATGAACGAAATCCGACTATGACCACGCCCACTTTTTCGATATCGAAAATTACGAAAAATGAAAAAATGCCATACTTCTATACCAAATACAAAAAAAGGGATGAAACATGATAAGGTAATTGGATTATTTTATTGAAGCGAAATATAACTTTAGAAAAAACTTTATAAAATGGTTGTGACACCTAACATATTAAGTAGAAGAAAATGAAAAAGTTCTGCAGGGCGAAATAAAAAACCCTTAAAATCTTGGCAGGTCTTACATATATAAAAAAATTAGCGGTATCCAACAGATGATGTTCTTGGTCACCCTGGTCCACATTTTGGTCGATATCTGGAAAACGCCTTCACATATACAACTACCACGACTCCCTTTTAAAACTCTCATTAATACCTTTAATTTGATACCCATATCGCACAAACTCATTCTAGAGTCACCCTGGCCCACCTTTATGGCGATATCTCGAAACGGCGTCCACCTATGGAACTTAGGATTACTCCATTTTAAAATACTTATTAACACCTTTCTTTCGATACCCATATTGTACAAACAAATTCTAGAGTCACCCCTGGTCCACCTTTATGGCGATATCCATAAATGGCCCACCTATAGAACTATGGCCCACTCCCTCTTAAAATACTCTTTAATACCTTTCATTTGATACACATGTCATACAAACACATTCCAGGGTTTCCCTCGGTTTATTTTCCTAAATGGTTATTTTCCCTTATGTTGCCACCATAGCCCTCAACTGAGTATGTAATGTTCGGTTACACCCGAACTTAACCTTCCTTACTTGTTTAATTTTGAATAGCAAATGAACAACTATCATAAGTTCAACTCACCTACCAAGTTTCATCGCTTAATCCGTATTTGGTAATGAATTATCGCACTTTTTCGATTTTTCGAAATTTTCGATATCGAAAAAGTGGGCGATATCGTTCATTTTATATAGCGATCTGATGTGAGTGCCCAGGAACCTACATACCAAATTTCATCAAGATACCTCAAAATTTACTCAAGTTATCGTGTTAACAGACAGACGGACGGACGGACATGTCTCAATCGAATTTTTTTTCGATACTGATGATTTTGATATATGGAAGTCTATATCTATTTCGATTCCTTTATACCTGTACAACCAACCGTTATCCAATCAAAGTTAATATACTCTGTGTGCTCTGCTCAACTGAGTATAAAAACAAGTAAGGAAGGCTAAGTTCGGGTGTAACCGAACATCACATACTCAGTTGAGAGCTATGGAGACAAAATAAGGGAAAATCACCATGTAGGAAAATGAACCGAGGGAAACCCTGGAATGTGTTTGTGTGACATGTGTATCAAATGGAAGGTATTAAAGAGTATTTTAAGAGGGAGTGGGCCATAGTTCTATAGGTGGACGCCATTTATGGATATCGCCATAATGGTGGATCAGGGTTGACTCTAGAATTTGTTTGTACGATATGGGTATCAAATGAAAGGTGTTAATGAGTATTTTAAAAGGGAGTGGCCTTAGTTCTATGGGTGGACGCCTTTTCGAGATATCGATATAAAGGTAGACGAGGGGTGACTCTATAATGTGTTTGTACAATATGGGTGTCAAATTAAAGGTATTAATAAGAACTTTAAAAGGGAGTGGTGGTAGTTGTATATGTGAAGGCGTTTTCGAGATATCGACCAAAATGTGGACCAGGGTGACCCAGAACACCATCTGTCGGGTACCGCTAATTTATTTATATATGTAATACCACGAAAAGTATTCCTGCCATGATTCCAAGGGCTTTTGGTTTCGCCTGCAGAACTTTTTCATTTTCTTCTACTTAACATGGTAGGTGTCACACCCATTTTACAAAGTTTTTTTCTAAAGTTATATTTTGCGTCAATAAACCAATCCAATTACCATGTTTCAACCCTTTTTTCGTATTTGGTATAGAATTATGGTATTTTTTTAATTTTTCGTAATTTTCGATATCGAAAAAGTGGGCGTGGTCATAGTCAGACTTCGGCCATTTTTTATACCAATAGAAAGTGGGTTCAGATAATTATGTGAACTGAGTTTAGTAAAGATATATCGGTTTTTGCTCAAGTTATCGTGGTAATGGCCAAGCGGAAGGACAGATGGTCGACTGTGTATAAAAACTGGGCGTGGCTTCAACCGATTTCGCCCTTTTTCACAAAAAACAGTTACCGTCCTAGAGTCTAAGCCGCTACCTAATTTCACAAGGATTGGTAAATTTTTGTTCGACTTATGGCATTAAATGTATCCTAGACTAATCAAATGAAAAAGGGCGGAGCCAGGCCCATTTTGAAATTTTCTTTTATTTTTGTATTTTGTTGCACCATATCATTATTGGAGTTGAATGTTGACATAATTTACTTATATACTGTAAAGATATTAAATTTTTTGTAAAAATTTCACTTTAAACAAATTTTTTTTTAAAAGTGGGCGTGGTCGTTCTCCGATTTTGCTAATTTTTATTAAGCATACATATAGTAATAGGGGTAACGTTCCTGCCAATTTTCATCATGATATCTTCAACGACTGCCAAATTACAGCTTGCAAAACTTCTAAATTACCTTCTTTTAAAAATGGGCGGTGCCACGCCCATTGTCAAAAATTTTACTTATTTTCTATTCTGCGTCATAAGTTCAACCCACCTACCAAGTTTTATCGCTTTATCCCTCTTTGGTAATGAATTATCGCAATTTTTCGATTTTTCGAAATTTTCGATATCGAAAAAGTGGGCGTGGTTATAGTCCGATATCGTTAATTTTAAACAGCGATCTGAGATGAGTGCCCAGGAACCTACATACCAAATTTCGTCAAGATATCTCAAAATTTACTCAATTTATCGTGTTAACGGACAGACGGACGGAGGGACGGACGGACGGACGGACGGACATGGCTTAATCAAATTTTTTTTCGATACTTATGATTTTGATATATGCAAGTCTATATCTATCTCGATTCCTTTATACCTGTGCAACCAACCGTTATACAATCAAAGTTAATATACTCCTTGAGCTCTGCTCAACTGAGTTCGATCCATGCGCAACCTAGCGGAATTTTTTTGATAAAATGATGCATTGTCACCGGGTTCTGAATTACGCCCAAAGTTTGATGTCTCCAGCTCATCGCGAAGTCACTCGAAAATCGATCGCAAGATTCCCCCCTTTTAAAGAATTTGCAGTTATCTTGACTAGCGCGCCACCTAACGGAACTTTGTTTTCTATAAGTTGTATTGTCACCAGACCTCTAACTAAGTGCCAAGTTTCAAGTCTCTAGGTAACCGGGAAGTTAGTTAAAAATGGATCGAAAGCGGAATTTTTTTGATAAAACATTGCATTGTCATCGGGTTCTGACCTACGGCTCAAGTTTCATATCTCCAGCTCACCGGGAAGATACTCAAAAATCAATTGCAAGATTCCCTGCATTTTTTCAGGGATTTTCAGGGATTTGCGTTTATCTTGATTCGTCTGCCACCTGGCTGCATTTTGTTTTCCACGAATTGTAGTGCCATCGACTCGCAAACTACGTGCTCAGTTTCAAGTCTCTGGATCACCGAGAAGTTAGTTAAAAGTCGATCGCAAAATTTCTATTTTAAAATTAATTTTCTGTATATCTCGATCCATGCGCCACATAGAGGATTTTGTTTCACTTGCATTGTAATGTCTCCCAGATCTGAACTATGCTCTGAGTATCAAGTGTCTAGCTCGATGGGAGGTTACCGAAAAAGACTTTTCCGTGGGTCAAAAATTCGTATGCTAATGAGGGGACATACATGAAAGCCAGTTAATATAAAGGTAAAAAACAAAAAAAAATTTAATAATGAAACTCAGTAAGAGATATGTTGGAAATTTTCGCACACATAAGCTTCGTCTACACTACTTAAATAAAAAATCTGCCACAAAAGGTTTATATGCTTGTTTATATGGTATTTGCTTATTCCATGGCTACTGCACATGCTAAGTTTATTACCCAAGGCACATCCACTTAAGTCATAAGTACTGAGGTCTTCTCGGACTTAAGCTCTTTCTTTCCCTAAGTATTATTAAATGCCCGTTGCAATACATAAATTGCCATATGCACCTACGCATAAGTGCTCACCACACACATACATATGTCTGCATGCTTCTGGCAATCGGATTTTGTGTTCTTATATATATTTATACGTATGAAAGTCTATCCTTCTCTGGATTGGGCTACCTTTGTGCTCACTGAGCAACTTTCGTATGCACTGATAAGTGTTTACGTGTTGCTTCTGTTTTTATATTTACATAGCTGTTGCATCTTTTGTAAATATAAATTTATGTATGTATGTAAATATATATACTTAATTGAGTTACTATAAACATTATACATTTATCCACATTTTGATTTTCTTACAACATGTTTTTTTAGTACTTACGGTTACGTTAACCACTTTTTCACTTTTCTATACAAAAAACGCGATTATAACTTTTATTTTTCTGAGAAATTTTGCTACATATTTTGGTAGACTTCCACCATTAATTTCCATAATTGGATACTTAAGAGAGTTTTCTCATTTGCAGCAGTTGAAAGCAGCTTGATAAGGTACACATATTTCAGCTTGTGCAAGGATGCGGTTTAGAGACGAAAGAAAGGAAGTATATAAAGTGCAGTCACAATGTAAGTGATGTCTGTGGTTGGCGTGTGCAAATTGTTCGTAGAGATGTGTTTGTGTATACAAATGTTATTTGTAAAATTTTTTATCTCAACTATGCAAATATTGCAATACATTCACTCATATGTTTATATGTATGCATATGTATGTTGTTGAGTGAGGAGATTACATAAGCATGCATGCATACACATTTGTAGTGATATATGGTATAATAACAGTGCTAATGGAGTTTGTAGTGTTACCACTACAAACGCATGTTGCTGTTCTCACAAATATACAAACATGTAATTGTAAGAATGTGAGTGTATGCCAGCAAAAAACAAATTGCGCAAACAGTGATCAAGAAAGTTTATTTATATTAAAGGCGACGTCACATAAGCAGTTTTATTTTTATGTAGCTGCGTTAAACGCAATCTTATGCATGATGAGTAGATTGCAGGTATTTTTATAGAGAACGGCAGATCGAGCGACATTGGCGCCATCGAACTTGAAATAATAGCCAGCCTCCAACTTTTGTTGCAAGCAAAGCATAAGAAGAAGAATTCGACATTTGCTACGGCTAAGAGTATTTTCACACTAGTAAGTGAAACTAGTTTCCCATTCGTTGGTACTTTTCTAACATACTTTACAGCTAAAAACTGCAATTTAACAAATGTATAGCCCACAAAATATGTAAGCAAGTATTTTTCTTGTATGGTGAGAATGTTTGTAACAGTGCTTCACGAAATTTGGTATGTGAATTGACAAAGGTGAAATAAACTTCAATTGCCAAGCCTGACATTCCTTTATATTTACAAAAATTCAACATCTTGGTTGATTGTGGCGATGTTATTGGCATGCATAAGATTGCCTAAAATGCATCTAAGCGAGAAAGTTGATTGTGGCTCGGTCATAAGGAGAGATGCACATTTTGCAAACCTTTATATACAACTCCATCCGCGCCAAGAAAAAAGAGTATACAATTTCGCCGAATGAAAAGTTTCGCATTGTACACTTTTTCAATATTGCATGGACCTCAATTTGTCCAACATACAAAATATTCCTGGCCTGGGGAGTTTAGATTTAGGATTACAATGATTAAAAAAAAAACTCAACCTAGAAATGAATAAACCTTAAATGAACCGAAAAACACTCAATCGTTAAGTGACTAAACTACTAGTGATCCCGAAATGGTCCCGTAGTAGTACAAAAATTGTCACAAAACAATCTCAAAACGTTCAGTTGATGGTTTTTTCCCGAATATAGATCCGGCACGTTCCAATGACAAGGACCAATAGGGTACAAGCCCGACCATCTCGAGAATAATTTATTATAACCACGTTGAATCTTCTAGCCCATCCCTTTCCTCACCCCCTAGTTTCATGGGACTTGGGGCCGCCAGAGCCTAGGATGCTAAAAAAACTGAATTTTCCACGGGTAGTTGAGGTTGGCAATTGAGTTGGAGAAGCGCTACACAACCCTTTGAAGCATTTGTGTACTTTAGTCGCCTCGTACGACAGGCGTACCTGTCGCGGGTATATTTTAAGCCCCCTACCCCGCTGGGATCACGAAACGTTCATGAAAAACTCTCTTAATTATCCCGAGCACAATCCGGAATTAGCTCTGAAATCATGCTGAAAGCACTCCCGAAATATTTTCTAAATTATAACGAAAATTATCACGAGACAGATCTGAAAATACCCCAAAAACTTTCTCCTATTAGTTTCGAATTGAGCCCAAAGGCGATATCGAAACCGGCTGGATATTATCCCAAAACATTCATGCAAAATATAGTTAAACCTTTACGAGATAGTCCTGAAATTATGGTCCCGAACTTTTACAATCATTATTTCGAAAAAGAAATCCCGCATTAACCTTAAAATAATCCGGAACTCAATTTCGAAATCTTTCCGAAACAGCCCTGTATAATACCGAATCAATCCGAAAGATGTATAAAATTAGCCCAAAGAATTATACATATAAGGCCTGAAATTATCCCTAGATAGCACAAAATTTGTCGGAATTTGTTTTTTTAATCTATCTAAAATAGGTCCGAAATTATAAAAAAGTTCCGAAATAATTTTGAAATGTTCCAGAAATACACCGAATGATTAGAAAAAAATGCAGATATTCCGCGAAATATCTGAGGAACTATTCTGAGATGTTCCTCAAATAATTTCGAAGAAAACCCGATATGATCCAAAAATATTTCGAGATTCAGATTCCTTATTAGCCCGGAAAATATGCTGAAATAGCCCTTAAATTATCCTGCTATATAATAATCAAAATACTCGCCAAGAGTCGAAATGGTCCGAAATAATTCTGAAATTACCTGAGATCGCTGCGCACTTTCAAGAAATAGTTCCGCTTTGTTGACTTATTCAAAGAAGACAAAGTTTTTGGGCAATGGGTGGAGCCGTGGCCAGAAAAAAATTTCAATCGACACTGCCATTTGAAGGAATGAAGCCTTCTAATAAGTTGGGAGAGACAGGCGGAGGAAGACCTGACCTTCCTCTAATTCCATGTAATTCGCTGTCTTCGAAAATATAGCAATTATATGCCAAAAACCTCGTACCGAGATTCTTTATATGAGGGAGATTTGGTGGATGATGATAGAAAGAAAGAAATGATGAAAAGATGGAATAAAAAAGGAGACAGAAACGAAATACAAGAAAACTACGGTGAGGACAAAGAGAGAGAAACGGACGGAAGATAAATAGGTACAGGAAAGAGAACCGCTACAGAAGGTAAGGTAGCTGATAAAAATAGAGAAGAAGAATTAGACGGGAAATATAAGGAAAGGAGTGGCGGAGGTGGGGGGGGGGGGGGGGGGGGGGGAGTGGTAGAGGAGTGAAAAACAAGCCTGAGAGGAAAGAATGGCAGAACAAAAAAAGAGGACTGAAATATGAAGCGGTGAAAGAGTGGATCGCGTAAATCTAAAGAGAACCGGAATGACGGTGAGCAAAATTTGGGGAGGGGGGGGGGGGGGGCTGGGGTATTGAAAATGATGAGTGTCAAAGAGCAAAGAGAGGAAGAAGAATATACATTTATAGAATAAAGTGTGGTAAAAGGAGAGGAAGGGTGAAGGTAGAGAGGAGGGGAAAGAGAAAGAGAGCAGGGCAGTAAGTCAGAAAGTGTGAAAGAGAAGTAAAAGATCGAAAGCGAGACGAGGGAAATGAAGATATGTTATGGGAGAACGAGAACGCATTAATCTTCCGATATTATTTACAAGACGGGAGTAACCTCATTCTACACTGACGGGTTCAAAATGGGCTGCGGTATTGATGCGGGTATTTTCTCAAAGCAGTTGAAAATAGCAATCTCCATGCATATTTCAAACTCGGCTGGTAACTTTCAAGAGCATCTACATGAAATAGAGATGCCCTATATTTTATCCCTTATAATGAAAGGGACTGCAGCGAACTGTGTGCCCATCATACTTATTTGGAAACTTGGCGAAAGGAATATTGATGGCAATAAAAACGGGGATGAACTAACAAAAGCCCCTGTATCATTATACATTATAGACGCAGTCATGGCGCATCAGTCACTTTTAATCAGACACATGTAAAATCACCAAATAAACTTAGACCGACATCAAGCCGAAAGAACAGAGAATCTACTGACTAGATTTAGGTAAGAGCTATCCAGGATCTCAGCCATGATAACAGAAAGTTGGCCTACACGCGAATGGGAATCCCCCTTTATGACAAGTGTAGAAGTTGTAGGCGAAAGGGTTGTAAAGAAATGGTGTATTGATATAAGGAAATAGTTTGAGCAAAACACACATAGGATATATTAATTAATTGATTTTAAAATGACGCCGGGGGGGGGGGTACTCGGGCCTGGTCCCTGCGGCCGGGCAGCACAGCAACCAATCAACCTACGGGAGGAAAATTAAAAAGAAGATAAACAGCTGAGAAGTTTAGATTTAAGGTGACAAGTGATGAGGTAGAGAAAGGCAGAAGAAAAGAAGGGAGGACTGGTAGCTTTGATTACTGTGGCATTATTTTTATATTAGTTTAAACCACATCAATGGAGGTAAGGTTTGCTATTATTTTATACTTGCAGCTCCGACCAACAGTTCCCAACACACGTTTTGAATCACTACCTCGTAACTAGTTATTTCTGTTTGCAGATCAAGGGAATATTTCCTTTAGAATTTTTTTTTCGAAGTTACTTTTATGTTTACTGTTTTGTCATTAGTAAGTTAAATGGTGCCTTTCAAACAAAAAAAAAAAAAAAACAAGTCTACCGTTATGACGGCATTACTGCAATAACCTCGAGCAAGCCTTGGCTGTAGCAAAGTCTGCGCTTGCCGCAGCTGAGCTTTAGTTGATTTGGCGTATCCTACTGATATATAACAACGATGCAAATTTTACCAGTTTCGTTAACTAACTTCGCGTATCCGCTTTGGCATGTTGTTACGTTACCGTTATGCTAGCCATAGTTGCAGTAATTGGGGCATGCAATATCATCACTCTTGACATTATGATGCAACTTGCTTGCAGCGAATTAATTTCATCGCACGGTTACAGCAATCTAAGAAATTGCGCTGGAAACATTCCGCGCACACATACATACAAACATACACACACTTGATGGACGCATGCCACAGGCTAACTCAAACAACTACAAACAGCAACATATGTCGTAATAAAAGTGTTATGCTTCAACTAGTTGTAGTTGTATACAATATGGATATTAACATGGGTCGATTTGTATGGACGATATCGCGCCATCGATTTTTCTATAGGATTTGGGCTCAGGAAAAAAAAAGTTCCACTACGCATACCCAAAAAAATAATTTTGAACCTGCGACAGTTTTTTTTTTTGGTTTTGAGTTTTAAGGTTTTTTTTCATTACCTACTAAAAACATTTTCATGTATATCCTGTCCGACCCAAAAATGTCCGCTAAAAACGTGGAAAAAAATATTTTTTCAAAAAACTGTTATCGCAAATGTTAAAAAAAAACAAAAAAAAAAACAAAAAATTTCGCAGACTCGAAACTTATTTTTTTGGGTATGCGTAGTGGAACTTTTTTCCTGAGCCGAAATCCTATCGAAAAATCGATGGCGCGATATCGGTTAATAAACCGGCCCAGTCTAATGGATATATACATATGTACATGTAGTATGTACATGTAAATATTTTCATATTTGTTGTTATGTTTTTATATACGCAATTTTACCTTTCTGAGTGAAGCAGGTTAAAAGGCACTTAACTAAGGCGTGTATAATAACATAAATATAGCCACATATTAACGTTGTGGAAATGGGTATATTGCAAACGGTTTGCTACCTGCGGGTGCCTCTGTGCCCTCTAAGGTCAAAAATAATGAAAAAAAGTCAAATACAAAATCAAACAACTTAACAAGTAGCCGAAAGGTAGTTAAAATATATCCTCAAATACCCAGTGCTTTGAAGTGCTTTTGTTAGTAGTGCTTGTTTGATAAAAAATAGGAATTAGAGCTTACTTTTTTTCTCGAACTTAAGCGAGAATTTCGTGACTCGGGTAATGGAGAACCCGGCTTTTTGAGGGATTCTTGTACCTCGAAATTCTCGAAATATTCGTTAGACTCGCGAGTTTTCCATATTCAATTTAGTTGGTACATTCGGGTTCTGCGGAACATATTCTTTATCTTAATGACCTGATTCGTTTCTCTTATGAGAAACTAGCCTTACAGATGAAAAACCAGATACTAACTTTGAAAGTTTCTCTATGGCTCCGTTTCGGCGTGAAATAATGTGATTGCCTACCTCGATGGTTGAAGCTCATAGCACTTGTCCATTTAGGACACTACTTGCCGACGACTACGCCAGGTAACTAGGTGAATTCTTTATAGCGAAGCCATGTTCTACAGATGTCTTTATTTCAAGTTGCTTCGAATTTAATCATTAGCGCCTAAAGCTACACAGCAGGTTAAAAAGTTTTTGGTATACTCTTAATGAGGCCCGCCAAAAGAGAACACTTTGATTGCTGTAGAACAGTTCAGTCTCAAAGACAAATGTTACGAACTATGTAGACTGCCTGTTTGTGCCCAGAGACATTATCATTCATTTTGATAAGCTCGGATACGGTAGGGAGACGAGGTTTCCACCGGCGTCCATTAAGTAGTTCAATGTCGTCCTTAGCTCCGCGCTCAGCAAAATTGAAGGAATGAAATTCGTCAAAGATATGGCCTGGAAAGAAAATGCATATAAACCATACGACCACCTTTCGGAAAATCGAGGGATGGAAGAATTAACTTGCTTTAGACCAAGCGTGCCCTAAAAGAGATTCCCCCTGCAGAAGATGGCAGCATGAGGAGGAAGTGGAATCTTATCATATATTTTTCTCTGCGATGCCTTAGATTTCTAGGTGCAATGGAGGTAAGCAGAGCATTCACCCTAATCCTTTACTCAGCACTTACCGTTGGAGTTTCAAAGTGGAAATGTAGGAAGTTTTCACGCACGCCCCCACAACTTTACTTAATTTAGGGAATGTCTATATTAAGAAGACACTGAAGTCCACAGCCCTAAGGTTCAAAATCGTTACCGTTGTAGTCGCGCTAGGACTGGAAAATTCTAATACAGATGTGCGCCAGACTCATAACCATCAAAATTTTTGGGAGTGTCTTTACTGTAACAAAAAAGCGTGGGTGCCAAGTGAACGGAAAGTTTGATTTGTGATGGACTTGTATCGGTATGACACATACAATCGATCTTTTATTGAAGTTTTATCGGCATCTGTCGTTAATCAAAACTAACCGATAAATCATCGATAACACGCCGATGGCATACTGGTAACACTGCTAAGAAATCAATAAATCTTTGATATAAAAACGAAAACTTTTGATAACAAGTATATAAGGAGGTTTCAATAACAATTTCGTTAACTTTTCGAAAACAGATCATGAACACGCCGATAATGAATTGATAATGTCTGATAACTTTTTTATAACATATCAATAATTTTTTGATAGATTAACGAAAGCTTGTCTCGATATGGAATCGATAACTTTTCAATAGCATATTGATAACTTTTTGATAACACGCCGATAAATTTTTAATAAATAGTGAATAAATTTTCGATAAACAAGTAAGGAAGGCTAAGTTCGGGTGTAGCTGAACATTACATACTCAGCTGAGAGCTTTGGAGACAAAATAAGGGAAAATCACCATGTAGGAAAATAAACCTAGGGTAACCCTGGAATGTGTTTGTATGGCATGGGTATCAAATGGAAGGTATTAGTGAGTATTTTAAAAGGGAGTGGCCATAGTTCTATAGGTGGATGCCATTTCGAGATATCGCCATAAAGGTGGACCAGGGGTGACTAGTTTTTTCCAAAGTTATATTTCGCGTCAATAAACCAATCCAATTACCATGTTTCATCCCTTTTTTCGTATTTGGTATAGAATTATGGCATTTTTTTCATTTTTCGTAATTTTCGATATCGAAAAAGTGGGCGTGGTCATAGTCGGATTTCGTTCATTTTTTATACCAAGATAAAGTGAGTTCAGATAAGTACGTCAACTAAGTTCAGTAAAGATATGTCGATTTTTGCTCTAGTTATCATGTTAACGGCCGAGTGGAAGGACAGACGGTCGACTGTGTATAAAAACTGGGCGTGTCTTTAACCGATTTCGCCCACTTTCACAGAAAACAGTTATCGTTATAGAATCTATGCCCCTACAAATTTTACAAGGAGTGGTAAATTTTTGTTCGATTTATGGCAATAAAGGTATTCTAGACAAATTAAATGAAAAAGGGCAGACCCACGCCCATTTTGAAATTTTCTTTTACTTTTGTATTTTGTTGCATCATATCATTACTGGAGTTGAATGTTGACATAATTTACGTATATACTGTAAAGTTATATAATTTTTTGTTAAAATTTGAATTTTAAATTTTTTTTTAAAAAGTGGGCGTGTTCGTTATTCGATTTTGCTAATTTTTCTTTAGCGCACATATAGTAATAGGAATAACCTTCCTGCCAAATTTCATTATGATATCTTCAACGACTGCCAAATTACAGCTTGCAAAACTTTTAATTACCTTCTTTTAAAACTGGGCGGTGCCACGCCCATTGTCCAAAATGTTACAAATTTTCTATTCTCCGTCATACACTCCACCCACCTACCAAATTTCATCGCTTTAGCCGTCTGTGGTAATGAATTATCGCACTTTTTCAGTTTTTCGAAATTTTCGATATCGAAAAGGTGGGCGGGGTTGTAGTCCGATTTCGTTCATTTTAAATAGCAACCTGAGACGAGCGCCCAGGAACCTACGTACCAAATTTCATCAAGATACCTCAAATTATCGTGTTTACCGACAGACGGATGGACGGACGGGCGGACCGACATGGCTAAATGAATTTCTTTTTTCGCTCAGATCATTTTGATATAGAAGTCTATATCTATATCGATTAGTTTATGTCGTTACGGATTACCGTTATGCGAAAAAATTTAATATACTCTGTGAGCTATTCTCAGCTGAGTATAAAAATTGCTAGCTTCTCGATAAATTTTTGAAAATATGTTGATAAATAATTGATAGTTTTTCAATATTAGTACACAATTTTTTTATCTAAGACCTATCCTCTCTCTTCCATTTCTTTTTTCCTTTCCCTTCTGTTGCTTTCCTTTAATTCCTGTATAATTTCGTTCATATCAATTACTTATACCCCGTGCATTGGCCAACATTATATCACACACTACGCATACATTGTGAACTCCTCCATACCGTGAGTAAAGATATTTACACCAGTGACTACAATTTGTAACTGTAACAATGACGCCCTAGCCTTAAATTTATCAAACAATGTCCGTACTTATTTTCCAGATAATCATAGAAGAAGTTCTTGTCCGCGTTGCTCCTCTACTACTGGTTATAGAAAAATTAAAAAATTTCAAAGTTAGCACCAGCGTTTTTCATCGCAATAATCTCACACCACTACCATAATTACCGCCATCCTCGCTGCCATCATTAGCAGTCGGCAACCAAGCCGAGCGAGCAGCGCCTTAGCCCATGACGCAGCTGCTGTTATGGTTACAAACTCGCGTTCTTTTCTTTTGTTGCGTTTAAGCTTTTTGACATCAAATTTCACTTTTTCTCACATTTAATAATGTCAAGTTGTTGCTCAGCAAGCATGTAAGTCTGATAAAAACTATTACGGACAGGCTGACAGGTAGGCAGGCAGGTACGAAGCAGTAAGCCACTTGCTAGTTAGCCGCAGTTATGCCACCTCTTTGCCGCTGCGTTTGGCTTTAAGCTACCTTAAGCATAATATGAATAATACGCCCCTTGCCCCGCCTGCATTTTGTATGGATGCTTGTGTACTGAAAAAATTTTAATTTGCAACATAACTACCATTACTGACACACAGCAAAAAATAAAAATGAACAACGTAAAGTGGCATTAAGCGTCACGGCCCGCCAAAAAATGTAGGCAAACGCGGTGGCAAACAAAAATGTTCTCTTGAGATGTTAACTCGGCAGGAGACTGACAGTAAGTGAACTGAGTAAGTGGAATAAGTACAAGCAAATTGTATGCAATTTACTGAATATTTTAGGCAAGGGGTAGGGAAATTGGCGGGAGAGGGGGGGGGGGGTGCGTGAAAAGTTGTGTTGCAACAAAATTCATTAGAGTACATCTGTAAAGGTGCGTTTTATGTAATAATCACATGCCAACATGTGAACAAATTTAAATGCAAATTGCCGCAATGTGTGGTCTTTCCGTAATCTGCTCACTACTGCTTAAAAGCGAACAAAAATATTCCCCTAACGATGTATTTTCACTTGTTTTCTCTAATTCACATAACGTTCGCAAGATAGATAGGTATGCATTAAGGTGGTTCTTAAATATCACACGAGTTATTTTTTCAAGCTCACTCCTTCAAATTGGAGTACCATGGTCAAAGATGTTGCATATAAATTTTGTTTCCGATGGAAGATGGTTGAGGTGTCGGCACACACAGCGGTCAAAGTTGATATTTCTCTATAATGCCCTAAACTGAATATGTTTTGGACTGAGGGATACCCGTTCTCCGTCCGTTAACACGATAACTTGAGGAAGAATTCCAATATATTAAATTTTTTACATGGACTTATCGGGACTCAGAAGCAAGTTGTAAGGAAAATAGGCAAAATCTGACCTCGCGCTCACGGCCTTATGCCTCTGTTTTTTTCCTTATTGTAAAAGCATGTTTTTTTGATGCGTTAGCTTTCAACGTTGTCCTGCAGGCAGCGTTTTTCCTTTTGGTTTCAACGCGGCATTATTCATCATACCAGTTGGTTTTTCCATGGACGCGCCGAACGTAATTCTTTAAAGATACGATCCTGCGTCTCCTGCATTCCATCGTATTGAATCATAGAAGTCTGTGGTGATCGCAGCGCTTCGACGTTTGGCTTTCCAGGTGTTTGTTTTGTTCCTTGCTTTTAACCACGCAGAGGCGGGCGCATATTATGGCAGCGATGAGCTAATGATCCAAGTCGATGTTATGTTTTGAATCGCGCGCATTGCTAAAATACTGCAGCTATGTCGTCCGTCTATCACAAGGTGGTCGATATGATTGTGTGTATTTCAATCGGGAGACAGTCATATAACTAGATAAAAATATTGATGCAACCACCTGTTGTTGGATATGACCACGTTTTGAGCACCGGTGAAGTCGATCAGCCTGGGTCTATTTGAGAAAGTTTCATTGTAGAGGCTTTACTTCTCGACCGCGGGGCCCAAAACACCTTATTTGCTCATTCTGGCGAGGGCAGTGCCCGTATGTAAAACGATTGGGAAATTTTACCTTTATTTCAGTCGACTACAAAACGGCCAATAACGCTTATGCGGTTAAGATCAAATCAATGATCATGCTAATGGAAAGGGGCGAGATTTTTGTCCAAAAGGGCGAGCGATAGTACTTCGCGATGAAGTCTCTTGCACGGCGAGAGTCCAACACGCTGCGCTTTTTTTTACCATTCCAGTAAATTCCATGCTCAGTGGGGTTTAAATTATTACTATTAGGTTTTTATAGCAAGCCGATTAATTCAAAACAAATACCCGCTTGCAGTTTTACGGGGGTCAGATGCTTGATATAAAGTTCCCCATCTAGCTCTTAAACTTTCAAGCCAGAGTGGAGCCCAATCAGACGTTCAGTGGCTAAACAGGGGAAAATTGATAGCAAAAATTGCCCTAAGAATTTCCTGGTTGTGGTCAGAAGCTTTCCCCACTTGCATTGACTTCTACATACAATTTCCCGTTTTCTAAACCAACTTTGTTACAGGGGCTTAAAATAATATGGCGAAAGTTAGCATCACTATGCATGCACTATGTTAGTAAATAATCACAACAATAAAAACATTTAGCAACCCACTCTTGTGTACATAAAACTATCAATCGTCATTTACACACATATATACAAGGCAACGGAGAGATATCTCTCACACACACATGTAGTCATGAGACGAAGTAGTTAGTCATACATACACACGCATATGGCTATAAGAAAAGCATAAACTACAAATATACATGTATATATCTGGTAACCAAGCATGAGATACAACTGTTCTCGAACTGCTCGCGAAATGCCTAGACCTTCGGAGAAATGGGTGAACGAAAAAACCGAGAGTATAAAAGCAGCGCAAGGTGAGGAATCAGTAATCGGTTTGATTTAAATACGCTATTAGTTGTGAAGTTAAGTATAATTGTGAAGTACTCCCAAAGTAATCTAATAAAGAACAGTTTGCAATACTGAATATTGGAGTTATTTATTCGACCGTTTAGCGATTCGAACGTTAGCAGAAGGTGCATAGTAACCAGGACTTTTTTAAATTCTTTACAATATTTATGTACTATTTAATATTGTGCTCAAAATCGATACTCGTACCGGTTGAGGTAAATGAAGATTCGTCTTCATAGGTTTGTCTACAGCTTTATTCACCATAACCATCTTCAATCAAGACCAAAATTTATACGTAATTTCTGTAACAAAAACTTGGTCGATTTTGCGTATGTGACACATTGTGAAACTTAACTTTTGACCTCTGTGCGATACACCATAACCATCTTCGATCAGGACCAACTAACCGTGGCGTTACCGTTTGTAGGGTTGACATTGAGAACCTTCGTTCATTTGATTTTTAAGAACCATCCTAGTATATGCTTGTATAGCTTTCTATGAGTTTATCATAATTTCTGTTGCGCTTTTGCTTCTATGTTGCATTTATGTAAGCTTATATAAATACTTTTTATTTTGACATTTTTAATAAGTTTCCAGTCACTTTTAGTCCTGAGTTGACATTTCGCAAAGTGATTGCTGTTGTTTTTTATTTGAAATGAAAATGTGTAATGACCTTCTAATACACGCATACGATTTGCATTTGTTATCTTAGCCTTCACGCATCGCCTCTCAGCACAAATTAATTTGAGTAAATGTTGCTAATGGTATACCCACACTCATACATATGCAGTGTTATGTCCCTATGGTTAATAAACTTGCACACAGCAATATTTCTACAATGCTGAAAGGCAACAAGGTAGTTAATGCGGTTAACCTTTTGATCCAAAGCAGAACATTTTTTTGAATAAAAATTTTGGATTCAGGAACAAATGAGGAGCTGAATTGAAATTCATGGTACAAAAAGTATTAGCGGTGGTATATTGGCGGTATGGTAAGCTAATTGCATTATATGGATTTGGAGCTTATTGCAGAAGAAACTTTTTCTCTAGTCAAAGGATAGAAGCGGTGAAGCCCTGCTGCTAGATGTATATGCCCTATAGAAAGTAAGGTGGTGGAGAAGTCAAATTATGCTAAAGTAAAGTGAACCTAAGCTTGACTAAATGAGTGATGATGAGAGGGGCTGTTTGGCCAGGGACTCCACCAGATTTTAAGCGAAGGCCGCCAATATTTAGAATGCGTTGTATGAAAAGTTTTTCTTCACGTTCATTGCTATGGAATCTTATATTTTTCTAATAGTCATATGTTAAAAAATAATTTAAAATAATTTTTAAGTTAAACGGTTGTATTGAAAACAATACTTACATGAAGTAATAATAATACTAAAAGCTAGCAAATAATTAGGTAGGTCCTAGGAACTAGTCATCACACTCCTCATCAATCTAGGGCGTTGATCAGACATTAAATAAAGGCGTTGGGCGCGAGAAATTTTTAAAAATGTGAGGCGTAGCATAACCTGATTAAAGTTCAGTTGGTCTTATATATGACTATCAATAAAAATTTTAAGCGTCCAACGCTTTTATTTAATTGTCTGTTCAACGCCCTAGATTGATGAGGAGTGTGATGACTAGTACCTAGGACCTACGTAATTATTTTTTAGCTTTTAGTATTATTATTACTTCATGTAAGTATTGTTTTCAATACAACCGTTTAACTTAAAAATTATTTTAAATTATTTTATTTTAAAGTTTTTAGTCTTTATTTAAATTGCCTATTATTTCTTATTCTATTCATTTCATTTAGTGACTCTATATTACAAGGACTTTTTCCTGACAATTTGTTACAATCTAAGTCCTCAATAAATAATATTTCCAAAGACTTTACTCGACTCTACGCCACGTATGCTTGTCCCTCCTCCAATTCCAAAATATTTTGAATGCAGTTCTGCCGGACTGTATGTAATATTTGTTCCAAATATGAGCCAAATCGGATTACAAATATGATTTTTTGAATATCTCGATAATTGCGCCACCTAGCGTCGATTTTTTTCATAGGTCGCTTTCTATTCATACATATATTATGTGTTCCAGATATGAGCCAAATCGGACCACAAATACGATTTTTGTGAATATATCGATCCTTGCGCCACCTAGCGGCGATTTTTTTCATAGGTCGCTTTCTATTCTTGTATGTATTATGTGTTCCAAATATGAGCCAAACCAGACCACAAATATCATTATTGTATTGTCGTCGGGTTCTGAACTATATTCCAAGTTTCAACCTTGTAGCTTATCGGGAAGTTACTTAAATTTCAATTACAAAATTCGTGCCAGCCAGCCAACCAGCCATCCAACCAGCCGTCCAACCAACCAGCCTGTCCAGTCAAGCTAAATAAAACCGTTTAAAAAGCACTTAATTCTACTCTTCTTCTCCGAAAAGTGTTTCACCCTATCCAATAACTGGGATTACTAATCCTCATCATACCCTCTAATGGGAATCCTAGAGAAGGTGTTAGAGGCGTTGGTTCAACATTGCAATCGGTGTCATGTGGGTACACATTGCTATCGTAGTATCCAGATCAAAGTTGTGCCAGAGTGATGGGCGTGGGAAGTCTGCTTTACTGTACTGCGAGTTTCGGATAATGAACACTGAGAATGGGGTTCCTCGGAAAATTATCGGCATAAGACTATACCGCTTCTCTATGGATGAGGCTTAGAGCCAGTTTAGGCATTTTTGGTTCAAACGGCTGAAATCCTAAGCGCCGGATATATTCACACTGCTTGCGTAGATGACCCTTTATACTCCTGGATGGCCTGGGGCGTGGTATTTAGTTTGTGCTACGACTTCCAGATTTCTGAGAATTTAATGAAAACTGTTTGTTTATCATTTCGTTTCTCTCTTTTTGGCAAGCAGCGGCCAATTGTTGATTAAAATTATGGTTGCTAGATAAAAGGAATCCATGCCAACTCTTGCGGTGATCTATTGGCCGAGTTGAACACTTGCTAATTGAGAGTGGCTCCTAGCACAGACTTTGGAACCAAGTCGGTCACATGATTTATGTTTGTAGATATGTAGAGCCCGCGTCTGCTAAGGAATCCATTTGCTGCTAACAGCTCTTGCCAGGTGTAAAGAAATTTCTGGTCAGTTATTGCGTGCAGGGCTCAGCTTAAATTTTAGAGTTTACTTAGCTCTATGGATGATGGTGAGAAGGAATCATTGAAACATTTCGCCTTTCCGCATTAGAGTGGCACCTGTAATTTAGTGTAAGATGAGCATAGGCGATAATGAGACTGAGCGCCGAGGCGTAATCTTAAGATTACTTATCGTTAGATTTTAACTGGAACTTCATGTGCACTGATCAAAATTAACTTTATTTAACCGTAAGTTCGCTTTACTTGCATGAACCTGAGATTGTGCGATACGGACGCGGTGGTAGTTATAGTCGGCTGAACTGACTTGAAAAAGGAAAATGAGGTTGATCGGGCTTTGACCGCATACAAAATTTTTAGGACCGTTACGTTACTCTCTTATACAATAAACATAAAGTGATATGATGAAAAAGGAAGGCTGCTGCCCGCCCACAAACAATATTTCATTAAAAAATTAGGGAATTACTTCCTTATAATGGCGGCCCACCTGCGCCGTTGCAAGATGAAACAGCTACTGCTTTTACTCTGTTTAGATGACTCCCTTGCTTAAGAGGCACAGGAGTTGACGCTGACTGCTGCCGTTGGGACCGTGCGTCCTTTTTTCGGCTTGTTGAATAAAACTGCTGTCGTTGGTTAGTCGCGACGGGATAACGATCGGCTAACTGCGCGTCGGGCATAGGTGAAGTTTGATAATTCGGCCGAGCCTCCATTCATTTAAAGGGAGTAAGTCATATTTGGTGTTTAGGCCCGCAGATGAATGGGGCCTACAGAAAAAAGGAAATCAGCTTTGAATTTAGAAGTATGGTGAATTCTTCGAATGTAAACTTGGTATTTCCTAAGATCTTCGTGAGATATATTTTGGAAGTCTTTACGGCAGATACCCAAAAACCGCGCACGTGACGAGCAAAAAAATAAGAAACTACTGGACGTGATTTACCTCCGATAAGATTAAGGCCGAGCTTGTCTTTGAATTTGCCTTTTAATATTCCTTTTAATATTTCCTTTAAAATTTTCCTTTTTAATATTTCCCACGAACTGGGGGGACGGAACCTTTATGTTTTAAGTCAACTTCGAACGGCATCTGAAAGATGAATAAATTTCCATGGAGAAGCTTTTCATTGCAGAAATAAACTGCTCGAAGCTTGGTAGTCTCCAATGATGTGTAGATGTATACTAGCAAGGCTCTTTTTGTAAAGCACGTGTACTTAGATTTTTATGTTAAGTTCCATGTTGTTCAACTCGCACCACATAACAAAGTTATTAAAGTCAGATCGGAGCAGTAATCTGTATTCTGGGGTGCGGTTCGCATAAACAGCTTGACGTCATAGCCAGAATAGTGGCAAGGTCATTAGTAACTAACACAAACATATTTAATCCAGTAAAACAAGTGGAAAGCCTAGTCGGTCAAGATTGAACATTAGAATCGCATGGGAAACTTTATCAAAGGCCTTTGTAAAGTCTGTGTAGATGAAGTCAGTAAGCTAGCTCTTGACTCCGCTAGAGACAAAAGTAGTGGATTCTAACAAGTTCGACATAGTTGACCTCTCACTGCAATGTAAGCATTTTCTTTCAGTTTAATTGAAACAAGTAAAGAAGGTTAAGTTCGGGTATAACCGAACATTAAATACTCAGTTCAGAGCTATGGTGACAACATAAGGGAAAATCACCATGTAGGAAAATGAATCGAGGGAAACCCTGGAATGTGTTTGTATGACATGTGTATCAAATGGAAGGCATTAAAGGGTATTTTATGAGGGAGTGTGCCATAGTTCTATAGGTGGATGCCATTTAGGGATATCGCCATAAAGGTGGATCAGGGTTGACTATAGAATTTGTTTGTACAATATGGGTATCAAACGAAAGGTGTTAATGAGTATTTTAAAAGGAAGTGGGCGGAGCCACGCCCATTTTGAAATTTTCTCTTATTTTTGCATTTTGTTACACCATATCATTACTGGAGTTGAATGTTGACATAATTTACTTGTATACTGTAAAGATATTAAATTTTTTGTTAAAATTTTACTTTAAAAAAATTGTTTTTTAAAAGTGGGCGTGGTCCTTCTCCGATTTTGCTAATTTTTATTAAGCGTACATATAGTAATAGGAGTAACGTTCCTGCCAAATTTCATCATGATATCTTCAACGACTGCCAAATTACAGCTTGCAAAATTTTAAATTACCTTCTTTTAAAAGTGGGCGGTACCACGCTCATTGTCCAAAATTTTACTAATATTCTATTCTGCGTCATAAGCTCAACTCACCTACCAAATTTAATCGCTTTATCTGTCTTTGGTAATGAATTATTGAACTTTTTCGGTTTTTCGAAATTTTCGATATCGTGGTTATAGTCCGATATCGTTCATTTTAAATAGCGATATGAGATGAGTGCTCAGGAACCTACATACCAAATTTCATCAAGATACCTCAAAATTTACTCAAGTTATCGTGTTAACAGACAGACGGACGGACGGACGGACGGACATGGCTCAATCAAATTTTTTTTCGATCCTGATGATTTTGATATATGGAAGTCTATATCTATCTCGATTCCTTTTTACCTGTACAACCAACCGTTATCCAATCAAACTTAATATACTCTGTGAGCTCTGCTCAACTGAGTATAAAAAGACGAAAATTTAGAAATTGAAGCCCTGATTAATTCGTGCTTGCAATGTAATTAATCTTGGACTTAGTTTAAAGTGTTAATAAAAATCGCAAAGCAAAGCACGAAAAATTTAAGGTCACATAATTAATTAACCTACTCAGCAATTGTAAAGCGCGCAGCCTTAGCATTAAAATTGTGCTCAAAAATGAGGTTTAAATAAAATAAAAAAATCGGCTGCGCGAAAGCGAATTCAAAGCCACGTTGCTCCTGGTGAAGCTTTGCACAAATTAACATTCGACGTCTGTTTTTAAATTTAAAATAAAATATACTACTCCATATGTGTGTATGTATGTACCTCAGTATATAAGGATGGTTTTTTTTAGCTGATTTCGCTCGCTAAACCTATTTCACTACAGTTGTGCTCGTCTTTTTTAACGGTTATTTTTTCCACAAGCGACGGCGGCTACATTCCAGTTATGGTGACTCACGTGTATGGCTATAGTTGTATATGCATGCATGTGTGCATATTAGAGGTTTACGCCGACCACTTTATCGGCGGCAGCGGCGTAGGCTCTATTATATACCGGTGGCGGCGGCGTGAGCGGCACGCCGGTCTACGCCGGTGTTCTTACTTTATAAAGCTTGATTTTTCTATTTAAAAAAATTATATTTAGGAAAGGTTTTGTTTGTATGTATTTAAGGAAATCAATGTATTGGCCATTTCGGAAACATCCGGGGTTTTTGCCTCAAGATCACGCAGACCGTTCACAAATTTTCAGGAGTAGCTCCTTGCTGAGGGATTGTCCCTCGTTCGCTTACTCCAGAGAACCTATCCCCGGTCTTATGAATTGGTACTGCTGCGTCTGCTGAAAAGAAATAGAGATACATAAAATAGTCACACTTTTGTCTGTATATCTCGTGCAAAGCATAGTTTCACCTAGGGTTAACTCCTAATAATCGTCGCTGTTTTTAAGAGCTATTCCCGATGTGCGAACAGTAGCAATCTCGACCACCAGTGTCTACCACGCCTCCTGACCCTCACACCATATACCAGCACAGGATCTATAGGACTGCGACTTCTAACTCATACCTTCATTGACGTCACTTTCCTAGAAGCTCTAGGTGTAGCTCCAAAGACTTTCCAGCGGATGATTTTGTCGCGCTATGCTGCCGAGCTACACCAGAGAACCACCTTGAAACGTTAGGGAGTGACTATTTGGCCAAAGATGCCGCCCTCGAAATTATAAGCAGTCTAAGTGGTTGTCATTGCGTAATGGGTGGATATCGTATAATCTTCGGCGCATCTACATAATTAAAATTTTACAAGTACCTTGGATAAAATTTTTAAAATGTAGACCAAAGTTTGCAGATGTTTGTGTTCACAACATTGATTTCAATAGTCTTCGTTAAATCAAAACGATATTTTAGAATGAAAGTCGACCGATTTTAAGTTGACAGATGTTAACTTCTGTTTTCCGGCCTTATGATATAAGAGCTCATTATGGATGACCGCGTAGCTTCAGTTTTCGGACTAGTTCGACTGTCCACTACGTTAGTGTAGTAGAACACACGATCTTTAGTTCGACTATCTTGGGAAAGCTTTTCCTTCACCACTTTGAGTGTTATTGCGAAGGACAAAGACTCACCTGGTAAATATATGTGCCTACATATTCACATTTGTAAAAGGAGCCGTAACGTGTAGGTGATATTAAACTTGGTTGATAGGCTATAATCAATGTGATTCACTCCAAGGGACTAGTTATGGATAGGGTCGCCAACTTTAGGAAATCTCAAACCGGAAGACCTGGGTGTCGACGGATTAAGTGTGAAAATCAAGATTAACATTTCAGACCTTATTGTATAGTTTCGCAAATATACAACAGATGTTTGAATGTAAGCCCAAGTGAATTTTCAAACCCTTATACGTACATATATTCTCAACTTAAGTATGATGTCATTTCAAAGGGGTTTTTATGCCCCCAGAACCTACTAAAGGATTTTGCGTCACTGATTTCGCTTATTCTTTCAGCCAATCGCAAAATAAATTTTTTTTAAATCGGCACCTTTTTTGGTTAATTTGCTTTTTTTTAACAACTTGAGAACAATTTGAAAGCATCTTCGCCTTGGGTCATTTTATTTGAATTCATTGTTCATTATTAATTTTTTGAAAAAAAAAAAAAATGCAAAGTGAGCATATAAATTTATTAGATATATAACTTTTCTATTAGTGTTTTGTTTTAATAACTTGCTGAATTGGGTGATGCAAAGCCCGTGTTAAGCTGACATCGAAAGCGCCTGTTTTTTTAAAATAACTTTTGAACAGTTAGAAAGAGTTAAATTTCGCAATTAGTTTCTTATAACTGGCAGTGATGCGCATCCGTTGATATCACTTTCGACCATATCCGACCAATTTTCGACATGAACTATAAATGGCCTTAACAGTCTTAAACGAGTAGAAAATACATTAACGCGTTGGACGCCGCCGCCGCGCCGATATTTTTGACATTCAGCGGCGGCGTGTGAATAACGACCCTAACCGGCGGCGGCGGCGGCGTTTATTGGCGGCGTATATCTCTAGTGCATATGTACATTATCTCGTATGCTTGTTGATAAATTAGTGAATGTCCATTTGCGCGTAGCGTAGAAGTGTGAGTGCATTTATATTTGTGTTTGTAAAAACGTGAATTTGTGAGTGTTCACATAAATGCCAGTGGTATTTTTTTAAGGAGTGTTTACATACACAGATTTAAATTTTTTTTCTTGTTTTGCACTTAATTTCATTCGTAATTTCGCCCGTAATTTTTTATGATAAAAGCTACGTGCTACAGGCTTGAGGAGCTTTTGCATTGTGTTATGTTGTATTTCCATTAACATCTGTTAGTTTTTGGTTTGGTAGATTTCTTCATTAAAATTTGCTATTTATATTTGCTTTGTGTGCTTGTTGTTGGGTCATTTCATTTTAAAACGACGAACGGTCCAAAATTAAGGCATTTGTGCCGGATTTTTACTACTAGAAGGATTTCATTTGACCACGTTGAATTCTTTTGGTCATACTGCTCCCTCCTTCCGCGGCGAACTTGAATACGCTAGAGCTATGATACAAATTATTAATTACAACTGTGGCATAACTGTAAGATAGAAGTCCAGTTAGTGTACATAAACCAAATAAGAAAATAGTTTTTGGGGAATACATAAAAGCGAAGAAACAAAAAGGGCCTACTGAAAAGGGGTAAAAATTAAAAGATGAAGACAAAGAAAGATGAAAATAAAGGGAAAATCAAAAAATTGGGAAAATAATGTATGGAAACTTTATGAAAATTTGTGACAACGTGAAGATGAAAACGTGAGGTCAAAAATATGGAGAGAAGTTTGTGGAAATATTTAGTGCACCACTTTTTCCACTAAATAATTTCTTAGAGCACTGAACTTAGTTATAATATCCTGTGTACAAATAAGTAAAGCTGCGTATAAGATCATGACGTCACTAACAGGTAACCGTGTTATTTGATCTTGAGTTGGATCTGCTATAAGCATCACAAAAAAGTGACCGTTGCAGTAATATGAAAAGGCATTACCATTAACATGAGTGCGTATCTGACAGTGACTGGCACCGTGACCATAATACTAACCGCGGCAATGATATAACAATGACGGAAGCAGAGGCTAAAATAACAATGTGACCATGACTGAAACCATGGCCAAACTGAGACTATAACAGTGATATGGCAATGATTACAAACAAAGCCATAATAGTGATAAGGTGTCTACTATATCCCATCATATTTATAGTGATCGGAATAATGATATATTAGAGTTTCAGATATAACATTTGTGTCACGCAAATTGTGATCATAACTTTGATATAACCGTAACTTTGATATAACAGTGACTGAAACCGTTAAAATAAAGTGACTGCTACAATGTCATTGATTGGAGCCGTCACCGCAATGAAGGGCGAAACCGGAGCTTTTCGACTAACACCGTTGCCAGGACATTTGTCGGAACCCTGAGCATAACCGTGCCTGGAATCGTGAGCTGAAATTTCACTTGAACCACGACCCGAACTGTGCTAGAGACTGTGAACCGGAACCGCGATCGAAACTTAATCTCAAATTTTATTGAAACGGTAACCACAAAAGTATCACTAAATATATCCATAAGGGCAGACATTCCTATTACCGAATGCGAAAACCGTAGCTGAAACCGTAATTGCAGAGTTTATTCTGTTGGTGATTTACTAAGACAGTATAGTTAAAAACCCTTTAGTTTGAATTTAGCCTAAACCGTAGAGTTATGTAGTATTAAATTTTTTAGATTGTATTTCATGTTCGTCCTTTTCTACGTCGGCTTCTTCCTCTCTTTATTTTTAGCTGAGCAGTGCTAACAGAGTATAATAATTTTTTGAAATAACAGTAGGTGGTAACGGCATAAACTAGTCGAGATAAACATAGATTACCAGGGTGAAAAAAGCTATTTAGTCCTGTCCGTCCGTCAGTGAACACGATTAGTTAGGTTAGGTTAGGGAATGAGGGCGTCCGTGGGTATTACACACACTTCCACTCAGAGACATCTTTGTCCATTGGAAGTGCTCTCAGTAAGTCAAATAAGGATTTTTCTTTTAAGTTTGTTATTGTTGTAAAATGTTTGTGGCTTCGTTTGTTTTGCGCTTTCCGGCGTATGCAGGGTGGCGGTTTATTCGTTTAACCCGATTACTTCCTAGTGGTCCTCAACGAACCACTGGCTTTCCCTGATGAACCCAAGAAGGAGCGAGTCGTCCACCTTCCCAACTGCTGCCAAGCTGTCGAAGAACCGTGAGCCCAGAAATCTGAACATTCATCTTTGAAGCGCCGGACATCGGCAGAGAAAGGGAGTCCTCTTCCTCCTCATCCTGACAGCTTCTGCAGAGGGAGCATGTTGGTATTCGCCACCGTCCGAGCATTGGTGCGATAGCACAATCACCTGTGATGTCACCCGTAAGTACTCTCACGGCAGATTTGTTCAGCTTGAAAAGGGAGCTGGCGCCTTTTCTATCTATGCATGGTCCCGCGCCGCCAATTTGTAGGAAAATTTAAAGGAGCACGACACAAATTAGAAGAAAACATCAGCCCAAATTTCTTCACAGGTTATCGCGCCTTGTATTTATTTATAAAATCTTTTTTTGAGGCCAAACTATCATCTTTTCTATACCACGAATCCAACCATTTAGTTTTTTTTATTACACACAACATGAGCAGTGTTTGAATTATAATTGGAACGACTCTATTAGTTGGTATATTCATAAACCCATCTTATACATCCACCTCCATTTTTTTTGTGACGCAATTACAACAAACACTAATGAGCAAAGATATTTTAGAGCAGCTATGCAAACACAGAAAGCCAAATAAGGATTTTTCTTTTAAGTTTGTTATTGTTGTAAAATTTTTGTGGCTTCGTTTGTTTTGCGCTTTCCGGCGTATTGAAATAATTTATTTGCTAGCGATTTTTTGGTTCCATATCATTTCCCAGTAATAATGGAAATTTTAATTAAAATCAACAAATATTATAGAAATGTATAGTAATTATGTTTTTATAATGCGATTATACACAGTTTTGTTAAACAAGCAGTAGCCGCTCATTCATTTTCCATATTGCGCTGAAATGTTACGTATACGCCAAATCATTGCTATGGCAATTAAGAGAATGAAGTACACACCAACAACATTAATTTATTATGCTTAGTGTCTAGTGTGATGAATAAATTGCTCGCTCTAATTGAATTTTTTTTGTGTACAATGATTTTTTTTTTGGTATATTTGCTTATAACGAAAGAAAAACTCGTCTTACCTTCATCAACGCTTTTGCGCGACCATCTGTTCCTCATCTTCTAGACTACAAAAATTATTTCGCTTACGACACTTTTTAGTTTATTTTGACGCTTTTTTTTTTATTTGCGCTATTAAATTTTCATTGGTGTCGCATAAAATCTTCTGCTTGGTCTTGGTCGCATCATAAATTAAGAAATGCCATATCGTTACGTAAATTACCTACTTATAAAAATAGAAAGAAAGAAAGCATAAAAAAAAAAATATACAAGCGGTGGCGAGTCTATCATAAGATAATGCGCGTTAAGCTAGCAGCAAATTAACACCTCTTCCTCAGCGCGTTAGTAGTACTGAAGCGTAAAGCTTAAAATGGAAAGTATATCATTAAAAATCAACACATTCACGAAGTAACGGCAAGTCCAATCTAGATGTAGACTTTCCTAAAAGTGAGCGCATTGCAAACGTGAATTACAAAGCAAATATTTCAGGGTCAATTTTATTAGGGCGTGAGTTGGCCACAGCATAAATAGCTGCTTAAAGTTAATAAACATACAAAAGCAAAGGCAAAAGTGAAAAAAGAAAACAAAATGTATAACAACAACAACTTATTAAGTTAAGAGGTGTACCAAGATGCTGACCAGGAAATAAAAACGAGATTAAGCGCGATTAAAAATGGGTAAAAATGGTAGAACACACAAACACATAAAATGTTGACAATTTTAGGGTAGCATATTTTTAACGAACATTCATACTTCATACACCGGAAGAAAAAAATGCTTACATTGTATGAATAATTATGGATTTTGATTTGATTTTTAAATGAATATTTTGAGAAATAAAGTTTTAAAATTCAAAAATTTTTTCAGATGCTGTGTAAAGGCTTGGTTCCCTCGAAAAGCGGTGCTGCTTTATTACGGCCGTTATATATCGATCGAATTTATTGTAAACTTAATCCAACATAGGTCTGCGATTACAAATTACTTTCTTTTTATAATTTTCCCATTTGGTTTTGGGATTTTTTTGGTATTGTTTTTTGTTATTTTTCCAATGCCGGTACATTTCCAGAAATAATAAAGCAAAACTTGTTTTATTTTAATGAAATAACTCAAACATTTGAAAAATTGCATACCGTTTTGATTATGTTGGTGAGAAGAGAGTTTCTGCCGTCATCAAATTGGGTTTGTGCCTCGTTTTGTCGCTATATTACGTTACGGCTAACATCACCGTCTTCATAGTTGTCATATAAGCCTTTTAATATTGTAACATTTTTAACAACCTAAGCAAGCCCAAAATGCTTAGTACTCCTGCTGTAAATACAATGTAGTAAATGCAGACCAACTTGGAGGACCTTGGAGCTCAGAGCTTATTTTAAAGTTTGCCAAAATTGCATGACAATTGGAGTCCTAGTTAAGTGATCAGAAAGCCAGAAAAACGGTTTTGTTAGGAATGACATTGTGGACATAAAAGATATGAATAAGCAGATTACCCAGCCAAGCAGGGTGCTATAGCCCTTCTGTGGACTTAAAGAGTCCTTTTGTGGACTCACCAGGGCCATATTAGCAAGTATGCAGAATTGGCAGTTGCCGGGTCTCTCGATTTTAGGTGGCACCCTTACAAACATAAAATTCTAGAGAGTGAAGAAAAATATAATCAGAACTGAAAATAAACTTTACTCAAACAAATAAAACTCAATTGACCGCATTCAAAAGGCGACGACCGACAACCGACAACGAGTCAAGGTATCTAAAAAGGACATTTCCGACTCATTTGAAAAATTTTGTGAACGTGCAAAGAAGTGTAACGAAGTGAAAAGAGAGTATATTGAATAATAAAAAAGATTTATCGCAAAATGTACACTGGTTGTTTTAATTTTGAAAAATTTCGTTTATTTTTGGAACAGAGGGTGTAGAAGCCTTCAAACGGAAATTTCAACTAGAATTATGAATGAATTATGATGGATGACAAGTAAATGAACTGTCGAATAAATAACCCCAATATTCAGTATTGTAATATGGTCTTTATTTAGTCAACTTTGGGACTAGTACAATTATACGTCAATATCGCGTACTTCACAAAAGCGTGGTTAAATCAAACTGATTACTGATTCCTCAGCTTGCGCTGCTTTTATTCTCTCGGTTTTCTCGTTCACCCATCTCTCCCAAGGTCTAGTAATTTCACGAACAGTTGTAGCTCATGCTTGGTTCGTTACCAGCTATATACATGTATATTTGTAGTTTATGCGTGTGTATGTGTGAGTCATTGAAATGAAACAATTCCAAAATTACGCGAAATCCAGATACACTGATGCACAAAAAACTCATAGTCATTTGTATACGATTCTAATGGAAGATCAATTAGCCGATGTATTTCCTAACACAGAAATAGCTCTTCGAATTTTTTTAACATTAGTGATAACAAATTGTTCTGCTGAATGATCCTTTTCGCAATTAAAAAGAATAAAAGCTGCTGAAAGAATTACAACAGATTTATTGAACAAAATCGATATTGGTGATATAATTGATGAATTTGTCGAAAACAAATGTAGAAAACGACATGTGAAATGTAGATAGTAATTTTATTGATATTATTACATTGTGACAATAAAATTTTTTTGAAAGATATAAATATATATTTTTAATCGAAACAGGAAGGGAACGGACGTGAAACAAAGGACCCCAAATTGGTGGTTGCCTAGGGCCCCGTTGAAGGTTAATCCGGCCCTGGGATTCACAGAGGCATACATTGGGAACACTAGAAGTATCTGGAAACACAAAGCTGTTCAGACAACAATGGATAGAATGCCCAAGACAAAGACAGTTCAAATTGTTTATACTCCCAGCAACGAGATTATCATCCAAAATCATTAATGTAGGCAGAGAGGTTCTAGGAACCCTCACTATAACGGACGCTGTACACAAATCTGTAGCCTATGTTAGCTGGAATAAGAAACGCCGGTTCACATTCTCTGTGAACTTGAAATAGAGTTAAAAGTCTGAAGAGGTACTTAAATATGTTTAAAGCCCCCAAGCTTAGTAATAGGCTGAAACGTCAAACCCAATAGTCTAAATAAACGTCGCGGTGCATCGAGGTCTAATAATAATGTAACAATTGGGCATTGCAAAACTGAAAAATTTGATTGTAACTTATATTCGATAAAACAAAATCGAAAATTGTTCACGGTGCTACTTTAGTGGTCTAATAAGGCGATGCAGGTGTATGAAGGTTCGATCTTTAACGAAGATTCTGATAACGCGCTGCAGGTAGCTTGGATATTGGAGTCGTTAATCCAAGACGACTTGCATTTTTGGCCATCTTAAGCTGTTGAAAGCGTTTTTGCCTTAGGTTTCAAAGAAGACAGCTCGCCTGAATTTTGGTGTTGACTTGCTGCGCTACATTCGCGTGGTTAGAACATCTTTGTTTGTGTTGGAAACGCTTTGTATAGGTCCAAAGAAATGCTGAGAGCGGATAGTCCTTCTGATTCTCTGATGGCGGCTGTAATACGTTTACGGCTGTTTAAAGCATGCCTAACAGTAGGAATGCTGTTGACGATTTGCATTCTGTACCAAATAACACTGGCTGTTGTCTTTTGCACGTTTCAGTGAACAATCCATTCCTTGGAAAAAACAGGACATTGTCGCGCATTTTTTAAATTTCTTTGAATTGCTCTGCTAGCAGCAGTCTATACCGCCTAAGATTTTAGGCTTGCTATTTCAAACTTCTGCTGTGCTAAATAATGAGTCCTTTCGGCCATGCTTATCTAGTCTTTTTTGTATTCTCTTTACTCGTGAGGAAGGAAAAGTTTCTTTACTATGTTATCCATTCAAGTTTTGTCTAACTTCGTTGCAGACATCCTGGTTTTGACATGACATCTTCTTGTATTTTCTCTCACTTCTAATTTCTTCTGTTCACGATATTTGATTTAAACTGGGTTTCCTTTTTTTGCACGCCACTAGTCTGCCTTTGGCTTGGACATTTTTATATATTTAAATGCCTTGAAAGTGGGCCTCTTTATCTTATCTTCGCTAAACTTTCATTCCATCAGTAAGCGAACAATATTCGGTAGGATCAACATGGATTTATTACCGACCAGTTTCAGAGACAGCCTGAACAAACTGTCCGGCAGTGGTGTCAGCGTGATTTCCAATCATGTATGTGCCATTGGCTGTAACCAGCGCTTCTCTCTTTGGTTTCGATGCATTCCAACAGCAGTGTGTTGGTGTTTCACCAAATACTAATGATCACCCCAGGGGTATTCTTCTTCCTCTTGGGTTTGGGTTTGAGTATTGATGTTGAGTTTACATCACCCAAGATGATCACCGCTCCATTTATTTCTCGGCAAATATCCACGAAATCATTGACTTTTTCATCAGGCGTTACGGAGAGTATTTACCTCCTCTGAATACGAGAAGATTTAGTGTAGTGTAATTATAAGCAAATTTTCTTTACTGTGTGTATAAGTACTACTATACATATGTACGTAAGTACTTATTTCTAGAAATGTCATGCTGAAAGCCCCTGGGAATATTTGGCGGTCGCTCTTTACGCTACGTTTTACTTTTGTTTTTTCGTTTTCAATTTAATTTCTTCTTTATTTATTATTTTGCTTTATAAACTTATTTTGAGTTTGGCTTTTTGTCTATCACACGTACTTTTTGCTGCCATGCATTCATTTGGCATTGCTTTGCGTACAAAAATCTCTGTTTTCCGTCTTGCCTTTTGGTCAAGTAATTTATATGGTTCTAAATAAATTTGCATAAAGTGTTAATATTTTACTTTTAAATCAGCTGTACGAATTATTGCAAGTGGTAAATTAAAGTCACGATTTTATTGAAAAGATAGCTAACAAACTTTTAATGAAATTAAAGGATGATAAAATATATATAACTAAATGTGTCTGCTCATTAAATTCCGAATGAGCTCATTAGCAGTTGCTTAGATGAAAGAGGATAAAGCGTTGGTGTGATTTTGCTGGAAGACTTTTAGCAAATAGCTGGAGGTATTAATTCATTTTTGGAAAAAAAGTTTATCTTTATAAATGTTTTGAAAAAGGGAAATATATTTCATATAAATTTAAACGCCTTCGTAAGGGGCTGCAAAGTTGGCAGATCTCAAGGCAGCAGTTCTGGAAAAGTTCTGGTATTTTTTAAGAGGGCGGACTTATTCTATAACATAAGCCCTGGCAACTGATTGGGGTTCTTCTCTTTGGTCGTCAAACAAATACTGATAAAAGTACGGACACATTCAGTCTATATATGCGTCTTTATTTGTTACCTCCAAGCTCAAGGAAAATGTTTACTTCAATAAAATTTGAATAGCTGTGGTTGATTAAATTAGACATACTCCCCTATTGCGAGTGTCGATCGCAGTCGACAGTCGATCGTTGAGCGTTAATCGATTATCTCTATAATGTATAAAAAGTATCTTATATGAATCGAAATATTAAAAAAATATCAAAATCTGTTTCGTACAAGATAACTGTTTTAATAGTTCAAAGATTAGGCGATTAACTTGCAAAATAACAAAACTAAATGAAAAAGATGGAATTGACAAATAGTCGATTCTACTCCAATGGACACTCGCAATAGGGGGGTTAGATACGTTTCCGAACTTATTGTAACGAATTTACTTGCAAATCCTCCTATTTGCAATCCTCTGCTAAGTTCGAATCACTAAACTGTTGAATAAATAACTCAAATATTGAATAATGGAAAAATGGCCTTTATTAAAGTACTTCACAATGACACTTATACTTTGCTACTCGCTGGCTTAATAAACAAACTGATTGATAACTCAAATTGAACTCTACTATTGGCCGCTAGATCGCGTGCTTAATCAATAACTGATTGATTGCTCAACTCAAACTGAATTACTTCTTACTCGCCTGCCCCGCTTTTATAGTTTACGCTGCATACTTCTAGGCTCTTCCATTTCCAGAACTTACCAACTATATTCGTGTGTGTATAGTTCTCATATAGTTCCTACTTTTTTACAATTGTCTACTTTTTAGCGCTTCTCAGATGTACATATGTGAGTTTGTAGTTTACAGTCTCCCGCACACACATAAGCGTATTAGTAAATTCATCTGTTTGTGACATCTCATCTCTCGCTGCCTTGTATGTAAATGTTGCTCGTCGGAATGTGTACATATGTGTAGACGCAATTATTGATTCGTTTATGTAGATACATAATTATTGAATTATTGATGTGAATTCACGTCACTGCTTAGCATCGGCATGGAAATGGCAGCACTCCTTAGTTTTGCTAATATTCGTAACATTATTATAAACACACACTAAGCGGCGCGACATGTAGCAGAAGCGGAGCTTCACTTTTTTGCCTATTTGATCAACATAGCCGCTCATAGCTGCGCCGCGCAGTGCTGTTGTCGCTAAGTGTGAATTGCTCCATTAGAATACATGAAAATAATATTTCTCCACGCAGTGGAGTTACAATTCAAGAAAAAACAGCTTCAGCCCAAACATAACCCCTCAACGTTCAATGGCAGTATAGAAGTCAAAGGGCTACTCTTCCATGTTATCAGTAAGGCTAACTCAGATCATCACAGCTTGTCCGGAAGGAAAATTTCCACAAAATTCTTACAAATCATAGCAGCCTTATGATATACCAGCGGAGTTTCACTCCAAGTTTTTATTAAAATATGCAAAATAAATAAAACAAATTCTAAATATCTTTTAAGATTGTGCATTTGCGAGTTTAGGTGTTGCTGTGAACCAAAGGATGCACGATATTTTTTTTAATATTATTTAAGGAGTTCTATATCAGAAGGCAATAAGTGCACATAGCATTTTTTCGGAATTTGGTAAATTCATATTATCTTTTTCAATAGATAGCAACTGAAAAGTATAAGGATAATTGGTCCAACCTACTTAAAATGCATATTCAAAAATTGTATTTGAACTAAGATATTACATGTTTTGATTATATACTTAGTTATTGCGTTTTAGTTTCGAGCTCTGCCTTCGTAGTAAAAATAAAAAGATTTTTCGATGAGCTAACTTTGGACCAGGCTACGTTGCCCATAGGTGAAAAATGAACTGGTAATATTGACTCCTGCTACAGCTAATGACTGTCCTTGAGCTTTATAGATGGACAATGGATAATAGGAAATTGGATAAAAGGAAAAGTTTGAATGGAAAAGCATGTCTGTTGGTATCAATTTAGTCCCTGATATGAAAACTTTCGAAAATTTCAGTTAAAACCATTGCTTCAATTAAATTCGGTAAAAGTTTTGTGATGATAAGCCTCGTCCCACTACATACGCGCGGTAGATCAAAACTACGAACCTCAATTATTTTGGACATTTTTCTAAGAATCAACCGATGAGAAAGAATTCTTGATGTCTACGCGACTGTGTTCATTGATTGATATGTTGTCTAGGTCCCTGTTAGCTTTTCTGTATGTTGTAATTAATGATGTTCATAACCTCATTTGTTGCAGTCAAGCTTGAGCTGCCAAATAACCCCAGTTTATGGAAAGGTGCCAGGCCTCCTGTTTTCCAATTCAACATGTTACTGTTAGGACTTAACGTCATATAGCTCCATACCAATTTTAATAATTATACCATTACTACATCCAGAGATATCCCGTATGAAATATTCCATTTGTATGGGATGTGCCACGTCTCCTTCTTTCTTCCTCACCACACACTTTGTTGGCGGTTTTAGGGATGGACCACATATAACTCTTTACTTAATTTCAGTGATCTAGCATTGATTGATACTTCCAGAGTTATGCAGTATAAAATATTCCATTTATTTGGAAGATTTCTAGTAGGCGTTTCAAATTTGGGTATGATCGGTAGATACGTTTAGGGCGCCACCCGATCTATACCTACATGCATATACACATACATAGTTTGAATTTTATATATGTATGTATATAGATGTACATTTTGGTTAGCGGACCGCTTATTTATTATCCTTCTGAACTCCTTTTCTTTTATTTATTATTGTTATTGATATTTTTCTTATTATTGTTATCATTAATTAGGCCTAAATATTGCTGTTCTATTCAAGCTGCTCTGTGACGCTATTAGGATTATATTTGCAGGGTAAGATTAGCTCACTCAATTACAACTACGAGATATAGACAAAGTATTTGGTGTTTTACGTAAGTCCTAAATTTATTTATAATTATCCGGTGAATGCATGATACTCCTCTGGACGACTTCGTTTGCATTAGTGCATAATATCCCGAAAAACTTCCTTTTGTCACTTACTTTACTGCTATAGACGTCACAAATAAATTAAACAGATATCTGTCTTCTAAAAGGCAAAACAATTATACGAGAGTTTTCAGACGACTTTGATGTAATATTGTAAGCAGACAAGAAGAGTTCGGATCGGATGAGGTTCCCCATTCAAAGGTACCCAGCACCAGAAGGGGGAGACAGAGACGCAAAGCTATAGCTTCACTCTACAGATTTAATGACAGGCTTCGAAAGGGTGCAGAGCCGGACAGTTGGTAGCCACATTACGAACAGAGATTTGACCTGAGCTATTTGTATTTTAATAAACTAAGGGTTGCGACTACTTTGAAACCACTTACAGTTGAAAGCACTGCAAAGGGAGAGCATAAGAACTAGAACCGTCTGTTAACGCGATAGTTCCTCGCATTACTAGTGCGACTCGCTGTAGGGTTGATTCAACCCAGAGGTGGCAAAGCAGTTAGTACTTAAAGCAAGAGTGATGAATGTGAAAAATTTTGGAATTGATGCCAACGTATTGGTATTCTGGTAACAAAGGCCTCAGACTTTCGTCTTAATGCATATATCCCAAAAGTATCGCAACTACGGGGGGAGGCGCAAACAAAATATTTGACAATATTCATCATTATTAATTGACCCTTGGCCGCCTGTAAGATTTTGGCGTTACGTAAAATTGATTACGGAGTAATCCTATAAAAATAGACGCATTTACACTTCTGCAAAAATAAATAAATTTGACCATCATTTTGTGTGTCTAAAATTTGTATTGTGCTCATTTCTAACGTCATACAAGTGCACTAAAAATATTTCGTATATGTCAAGTTGACGTCAAATGGTAGGTATTATATAAAAATATTATTTTATAAGCTAACCGTTTTTATATTTAATTGCCTTAATGTACTTGAATGTAGTGACACTCGACCTTTAATCAAGCACATTAAATTGTGCTCTTAACCTTACTACTAAACATTTTAAAAATTGGGAAATTTTCTACCCAGCAACATTGTTGCGCAACAAAAGGGAGTAACACGTGAGTAACTTGCAGATTCAGCCCAATCACAGTAATTGTTGCTCATTGCATTGACGTCTCTCTCTGTTTCTCTTTCTTCTTTTATTCCATACGAATACTTTTCAACATGTTGAAAGTGAGCCGTACAGATTTGTACTCAGCTACGTTTAGTATTCGATTACTGTTAAATTGCTAACTTTTGTGCTCACCTTCGCGTGCTCGTCTGTGTTTCTATTATAACGAGGATACAGCTGCCATTGCACTATGTGCAAACCAAGTTCAAGGTAAGTCGCTGTAGGGTTTTGCCCGAAAACGCATCAATGCCATTTAGCTATTTTAATGTGTGAATACTAAATTTAGAATGAAATATATAAGAATTGATTTTTTATTTTTATTTTTGAGTTTAAAAAATATAAGGAGCGCATAATAAATTATTATGGTCAGATAATAAAATGATTTTAAAAAATAAATATAAATAAGGTGGTAGCGGGCTTCCCTACCACATCGAATATCTCGGGTTTAACTTCCGCGTAAAGCAACATACAAATTTTTTAAATCCGAAATGTCCGAAATCGGCATAAAATTTATAGGTCTCGTATCGCAAATTTGCAGAAAAAATAAAATTGGAATCCGAAGCAAAATGGAAGGGAAGCTCGGCCCTAATTCTCGTCGGAGGTGTATCGCGCTAAATTTTTACATATAATCCATATATGTAGATTTCTTACTATTTTATCACCGTAAGCCCTATTTTAAAAAATATTGCAGTGACCTTTTCGCAAAGCATTATTTCTTTTGAAATAAGTTCTTTAGACCGTCAAAAAGTCTTGTTTTGATGAGTGCACAACAAAATTGAAATAAAATTATTTACCAACTGCAGAGGTAAATATCATTATATCTTAACTTTTGAAAAACGCCCTATTTTAGAAATAATTTCAAAATGCTTCTATTGAGTTAAAGCTCAAAATACTTTGACATTAGCTTTACTGAGAAAGGCGCCAAAGCATAGAGGTCCATAAATCTTTCGAAGAACTTTTCTATCGAACACGCACAGAGCCGCCTCATCTGATGTTGTCATGGCCTATGCTTCTATAACATATAGCAGGACGGGAACGATAAGTGACTTGCGGTCCAAATTTGCATTTATTGGCAAGATTGATTCTTCGCTGTATTTCAAAGCTGATTTTGTTGCTTGTGTTAATGCTAGGTCCTAAATAAACGAAGTCTTTTATTATTTAAAAATTATGGCTGCCAATAGCGGCGTAGTTGCCATGGCGCAAATGCGCTGACTCTTTGCTTAATGACAGCAGGTACTTCGTATTGTCTCACTTACCATCAATCCCATCTTTTCTGCTTCTTTTTCCAGTTTGTAGTAAGCAAAACTTACTGATGCACGATAGGCTTCAACCTTTCCCACAATACACTTGATAGGCCCTGCATGCGATGTTAACAAGGCTGATTCTGCGATAGTTGGCTCAATTTACAGGATCTCCCTTTTTGTGAGCTCGGCAGAGAACACTGAGATTCCAATCGTCAAGCATGCACTCGTTCCACCATATTTTGCAAAAGAAGCTGCCTAACCAACTACTCGCCGCAATATTCCTGGGCGGTTTATCGCTGTCTCCATTTTTTTTTTTTCATAAGTACTGAGAGATGCATTTTTAGCTCTGGTGTTGGCGTGCAGGGTTTGATTAACCTCAATTAAGGAAAAAAGCGCTAGCTTCATAATTTAAGGGTTACCTGCACACTGATTGCTAGGAAAGCATTATTTTTACTACGGAAGTTGGCAACAGTCTGTAACTTTTTGATATTACCAGCACTTTCTTCGATTATTTTTGTGCTGTAAATCAATAAGCTTTTAGCACTGCACTCGTACTTATTGAGTTCAGAATTTTGTTTATCGCTTTAGATTTTAGATAAGGCGCAAACTTACCAGTACAACTTGAAAAGATGGGGGCCGGTGAGTATACATAACATTTTTAATACGCATATATTCCGGTATAGCTAGTATATGAATGAATGTAAGCCGCAATAACCACCGAAGAGATTTAAGGCCGAGCTTCTCTTGCAATTTGCGTCGTGCTGCTTTTTTTATTTTTTTTCTACAAATTTGCGGGATGGGATCTACTTGTTTCATGGCGACTCCGAACGGCATTTGCAAGGCGGAGCACGTTACCATCACACCACAGCGGCCATTAGCTAGTATAAGCGTGTTAAAAGTAATATTTTTTAAATACAGCTCATACAGTTTAACCATTTTATTGGCGATATGCACATTAGGGTGGTCCTTCATTGTATGGAGAAAAAAAAAGTTTGGATTTCAGCCCTGGAAAAATGCGAATAGCGCAAAAAAAAGCTACAACCCAGCGTATTTCAAAAAATTTTTAAAATTCATAATAAAAAGCTGAAAATTTTACGCGAAATTGAAATCCCGACCCCTCATCATTTTTATTATTTGACCAAGTTTTGTAACTTTAAATGCATTTGAAAGCAAAATCTGTAGAGTTTATTAATAAAAAGTAAAGACAATTCTGCCCGCAATTAATAAGTTAGGGTGGACCAAAATAATGTAGAAATTCGCATTTATACGATTTTAAGCTCCTTGTGCAACATCTAAATCTTGTTTTATTTGCCTAGCATTTTGAATATGTGACCTGGAATTATCAAACGACCCTATTGTGCGAAAATGCCGTTTTTCACTTTTTGGGGCGAGATCGGGAATCGGAATATAAATGAAGACCACCCTAATGACCATATGTTTATTTATTCGTGCAAACGAATATAAGAGCATATGTATTTACATACTTAATTTAACAAACAACAAACAAATTGTATACAAAATTCATCCTTCAAATTAGCATCGAAGACACGTACAATTTAAATGAAAAAAAAGCAAAATTAGCAACAACCTTATCTTTAATTGTAGCTCCATTTTGTAAACGACTTTCAAAGAAGAGGACGTAAGGACTTAGGCAGAGCATTTAATGTACCGACCTGTGCATGTATGTATATTAGGCCGAACAAAAACATGTTTAATTTTTTACATTCACGAACAGCAATTCCTGATGAGGTTTTTTATAGGAAAAATGTTACCTCATATTGCGCTCTTGAATTCGAATTTTTCAACAAGGTCACCTGGCACTTTACATAATGTCTCTTTGTGTAGGCAATGAGACCACTTATATTATTCATTGGGAAATATTCTGTGAAAGGAACACACCAACTCACCGGAGAGCTGGAAAGAACCAAGAGGCCGGCAGCATTTTCAGAAGAGGAAACGCTATGAGTGACGCAGTGCTTTTTTATATTATCCATAAGACTGGTATGAAGAAATGCAGTTACACATATAAAACTTGTACAAGATATTTCGGTGCCCCTCATAATCTCGACTAGACATAGTTTCGACAATTTCTTGTTATCATGACATCACCCAATTTCGATATAACAGACCCTCAATGGCCCATATCACGACAAAACCAAATACCGATAGCTTTTATTCACGACAAGATACTGTGGCGAATGTTGACATCACAGGCAACGAAGAGATATCTCATACACACATGTAGTCATCAGCCGAAGTAGTTACTCTAACATACACACGCATATGGCTAGTAGAAAAGCATAAACTACAAATATACATGTATATAGCTGGTAACCAAGCATGAGATACAACTATTCGCGAAATTATTAGACCTTAGGAGAAATGGGTGAACGAGAAAACCGAGAGTATAATAGCAGTGCAAGCTGAGAAATCAGTAATCAGTTTGGATTAAAACACGCTTTTGTGAAGTACGTGATATTGAAGTATAATTATACTACTCCCAAAGTAGTCCAAATAAAGACTATTTTGCAATACTGAATATTGGAGTTATTTATTCGACAGCTAAGCTATACGTACGTTAGCAGAAAGTTTAAAATAAGCGGAATTTTCCAAAATTAGTTACAATACAGACAAGTTTTATCTAACGTCATAACATCATTTGTGGGTTCTCTGGAAAAAAACTTAATACGAGTATTAAAAGCTTTGCTTTTTGAAGTTGTTTTTTCCACTTTCTTCGAAATTTTCAATGAGCCTAATGTATGTATATGCAAAAGTTAGCACAAAATAGTGCGGTTGAAAATGCGTAAATGAACAAATGATGACAGTTGTTGTCGAATTAATGCTTTATAAAAGAGCAAATTGTAATTAATTTTACAAACAAAAGTGGCAATGTGATAGATGCGTGGAAATGGAAATAAAAATTAATGTAATAAAACAGAACACATGCAAAACTGCGGGTGCGTATGCATGTGCACATTAGAGTGCTCTTTTACGGCTTCCTTTTTGATCTGAAAAAACTGTATGGGGAATGCAAAACGTAAGCGTATCGATTTGATATCGTAACGTCTTTGTTATCAGAAAGTAACCAATGTATTATAGAAAATTAGTGGTATGTTACAATGTTATCGATTATTAATCGAAATTTTTTGTTACATATCGATAACTTTTAACTTTTTAAATATGTATCAATTATTGAGTATTACTTAATTATTATGAGCGTGTTATAGATTTGCTAACGAACATTTATTGATTTGTTATCGGAAAATTATCAATTTTTTATCGAAAATTTATCGATTTCGTTTTGGAGTGTTACCAATTTTTCATCGGCGGATGTTCGATTTGTAATCGCAGATTAATCTATTTTTAAAATAAGGGATACCAACAAAACTTCGATATGAAATTGACTACTTCTTTGTAAATAGATAACAAATAATTTCGTCCTTTTTGAGAAGAACATATTCGGCTGCTTATCGCTAACAACCGGTACCGGCAAAATTTTGTTTTATTATTGGCTTGTTATTGATAGCGAATTTTTAAAGTCAAGTTACAATTTTGTTATGGCCAAGTCATCGGCTTTTTATATATTTCTTATCGGCTTGTTAAGGGACGGTTACAGATGTACTAACGAATTTATAATGAAGTTTCATAATAAAAGATAGTTGAAAACAAATCGATAACTTGCCATAACCAGTGCATAATACTGCAATAAGAAATTGATAATATTTAGATATCAATTCGAAACGTTTTTATAACAAAGCGATATTTTCGATAATAAATCGATTTAACGCCAGTTAAAAATTGGTAACACTTCGATCAAGAATCGATACATTTTTGATAACATATTGATGCATTTTCGATAAGTTATTAAAAAATTTTCGATTGCTAATATGTTAAACCTTTTATCAAATCAAAAACTATTTGATAACTTTTCGATAACTTTATGATAAAAAATCGATACAACTACGGTTCCGAATTGGTACTGTTCCGATAACAAAACTTTGACTTTTCTACAACACATGGATAACTTTTTGAAAGCATACAGCTATATTTTAGATGAAGCTGAAAATAAATTATTTATACTCTGACAACAAGCACGTACATTTTTGACAAAAAATATCGATAACTCTGCGATGAAACCTGATAATACATCGATAAAAAATATTAACCCATCGACTATTTTTTTATCAATAAGCAATTTATATTGCTTCGATAACAAATTCCATTCTTCGTCGATAACACATCTACAAGAACCCCATAATGTGTCGATGAATATAATATAGATAACCATCGATAACAAACCGTTTTTTATCTATATTTCGAGGAAAGATGAAAATAAAAAGAGAAATTGTCAAAAAAAGCACCCTCATGCATGTGTGCGTATGCAAATAGAAAAAGTCACGTATTTCAAGTAAATAGTACCCAGCTGGCATTACAACGGCTCATTAGATAAGAAACAAAAAAAAAAAAAACATAAAAACAACAATACTACAATACTACAAACATTGCATCATATCATGCATGTGAAGTTGAATTACAGTGCTGTTAAGAACCTGCACGTGTATGTCGAAATTTAAGTATTGCATAGCGAGAAAAAACATATCAGCTTTTGTTAATATTGAAAGGCTAGGGCACTACTTAGGAAAAGATCGAAAGCTTTCGAGCAATCTTAGTGTCACACAAGTGCTGTTACAATTTATACTGCATTCATTGCGGTATGAAAAATGTAACAGAAAGTAAACTTAAATTAAGCTTAAAGCGCGCGTTTTGCTTCATTGTATATTTCAATTACTTTCATAAGTACATACGTATATACATATACACTTGTGCACATGTGAAGTGTGTGCTTGATGTCATGTCAAAGTATTAGATGTATTTTTGATGTGGCATTGGGACGTCTAAGTTTTTGACAAGGTATGAGCACATCGCTATCGGGCACACACATTTCAAATCCCACTCAAATGCCAAATATGCACTGAGATTGAAAAGTGACACGAAAATCCGTGCAGAGAATAAAATGAACAAACACAAAATTTAAGTAAATAAATTTGTAAAAATAAGTTCTTACATAAATACATACAAACATAGAAAGAAATAAAAAGAAACACATAACGCGTATTACCAAAAATTGTATGTTTTTATGTGAGTGTTACAAAATATCTGCAAATTGTGACACACACGCTTTGACATCGACTCACATTTCGCTGCTGTAGGTATTATGTACCTTTTGGTTATACATGGCGTATACGCAACTTTTTTTTCATACTAAGAATGAAATGAGAGTAACTATTTATTATTTTCTTTTGTGGTTTTTGGTTTTTATTGCCAAATGGAATCTGTATTTGAAATTCCTTATCGCGTAAATGAGTAGCGCCAAGTGTAAATGTGTCACGTTTTTACGCAATCGCTGCAGAGAATTGATGAGTGCTTTAGAATTTTTTTTCACTTTGTATATGTTTCTTATATTTATTTTAAACTTCAAAGAGGAAAATAATAGGGTGAACAGAAAATCTGGGACAACCTTTTTGCCAGTAGTGGATCACTCGACTTTCTTTCGAACGAAACGAAGAGAGGGTGAGTGAAATGTTCATGATTTTCGAGATGTTTTAAAATAGAAGTATATAATCTGAAAATTCTCTATATTCGATGTCACGGTATATGAGAATTCAGGCTTTAGCGCATAACCACTAGTTAATGTTAGGTTGAACTGGCCCGTCGATGAAGACCTCACATAGATTGAATGTGTCCCTGGTGTTACCAGAATTTGTTTGATGACCAGACGGAAGAATCCCAATCAGGTGCCAGAACTTATGTAATAGCATGACTACATACTCTTGGCAAATTCTAGAAGTTTTCTAGGACATCGCTTAATTGCTCGAGATTTGGCAATTGGAAATTTAGCGCCCCAAATATCTGGAGCTTTAATGGACAAACAACTTTTTTTTATATATATAAATTGTTTATGTATCCCTATTTGAAAAACTCAAAGTTTATTTCAAAGACATTAGTGGATAATTTTGTGACTATTTAAGGATTATTTGCAATTTTTTTGGGTCATTACAAGGACGATTATTGCTCATATTTTCGGGCATTGTTTCGGGAATTTTTTGGTTTAGTAGAGGGTCCCTATCAAAATGGTTTCAGGCCCTACTTTGCACCATCTTGGGAGCAATTCGTGTATAAGAAGCCCTTTGGTACTGTTTCAAGTTCATTTCGAGACTGGTTCGGTATCAGTTCATGATCATCTCGAGATCAGTTTGGGACTATTTCCAGATCATTTAGTAATGCTGTCAGTATCGTAACGTTAAAAAGAATTTTTGGACCTATTCCAGGATTATTTTCAGCTTTTAAGTTATAATACCAGGTCTCTTTCGGATTCATTTCCAAATTGTTTTGGGTATCTATTCAAAACTAATAAAGGATTGGTCAAGCATTGTTTTCAGGATAAATTGGAATCGTTTTATTTACTGCGGCTCGGAGGATAATTAAAGGACACTCTTCGCATAGTTCCACCCCCATTTTGTATAACCTCGGAATCAATTTGGGTATATCTCGGAAATGTTTCGTGATCATTTCGTGGTCATATCGCGATAAGTTCGGAGCTACTTTCGGGTCACTTTAGCTATATTTTCGGTAAAGTACCTAATTGATTCGGAATAATTTTTAGATAATTTAGGACTATTTCGGTTACATATTTTAATGTAATTTTGAAACTATTTTGGTATTGTTTCCCATAAGTTCAAGTATTTATTAGGATCATATCGTCATTGTTTTGAAATCACTTCGAAACCAATTCAAGACCATTTCGAAATTTTTTTCGAAATTATTTCTGAATTGTTTTAAGGAAAATTAACCTCCTATTTTCAGCACAATTTCATAACTGCTTTTTGTGTCATTTCAGGACGCATATAATAACAGTATAAGTTCTAAGTGTACACAATCCTTTTTTATGACATATTCGTTGGAAAATATCAATTCAATATTTCGGAAATTCTTTCTCGTGCGTTGTTTCTTGTTTTTGCTGGTTTATTTCATCAAACTTCTTTCTTTTTTAAACTTTTATCTCAAATTCCGCTTTTGCCAAGAGGACGGCGTTATTCTACAACATAAGCCCTGGCACCTTCTTGGGATTCTTCTGTTTGGTCTGGTAATTCTGGTAACACTATGTACACATTCTGTCTATGTGAGGCCTTTATCGACCGGAACCTTCAAGCTAAACTTGCATAATTGCTTGCGGCTTCTATATTCAGCTTGAGATGATCTTATTGGTTTTTGTGTATCGCCATAAAAATTTCGAAACTTCGCCTTTGCATCGGTTGGTTTATAGCTTATAAGCTTTTTAAATATAATGAAATATTTGCTATTCTCTGTTACTATTATTTGGAGCTGTTTTTATATAAGGATAGGCCTCAATACATTTTTTGGTGACGGTTTGATTTAAGAAGTTAAAATATCGCTGTTATGCCCGGTAGTCAATATTTTCAAATACATTTCTAACAAGCCTTAAATAGCTTATGTGGTTCCCAGCAACATACAACTTAAAGGTTAAAGTTAAATATAAAAACATGCGTAATCTGTGACAATTTTTTATTATTTTCATGCTTCCTTACTTCAGAAAAATATAAAATTTCCATCTCTATGCAATCAAAGACTTTACGACTAAGCGCTGTTACTGCGCAATTGGCATTTTTCTTCATACAAACATTTTTTCTATCAATTTAAGCACAGAATGTTTTCTATATGTAACACAAATTTTCCCAGAATTATACCTTACACAATGTACATACCAATTTCACCTTAACTCGCATTTAAACGCTTGCTTTTTTTTTTACTCACTATGCTCTGCCACCGTTGACTGACGCCTCTCGACACCCTTTGTCGCTTTATGAAATCCACGCACGCATTTGCTTACAGCTATTTATTTGAATGCTCAACACCTACATATACTTTAATATATATTAAAATGTTATACATACACATATACATATGTAAAAAAAAATAATGCTTCGCATATCTTTGTTGTCCATCTACTTACGTACATGTGTAGGTGCGCCACAAGTTTCCATTTGTACTAATTCAGAGAAATTTACATAAATACAGCTCTTTACGTTGGAAAAACATGCAAATATAATTTAAAATTGCCCGTAATTTTCAGTAAAAGCAACATTTTGTATTAGAAGTAAGCACGTTTTCATTGACATGTGTATGTTTGCATATGTATGTATGTATGTGCATGTGTTTGCACAAATTATCCGCTTAGCACCCTTGTGACTTAGCCTTATAACAATAAACACGCACCCAACTCATTTGTTACTCATACGCCGTGGCTGACAGCAAACCAAAAATAAATTTATGTGCTTCTAGCTGAATATTCATTTCATTAATGTAATCCTTTTGTGTTGTCATGCTCGTATTTGTATTTAAGCCGCTACGCTTTCCCTGATAATTACATCTTTTATACATTCATTTATTTTTTAACTTTTCATGCATTTCACACTTGTATTGTTAATCTTTTGAAAATCTCTTATCGCTAAGCGTTGAATTTTCAATTTGTCTTAATGCTGTTTTAACGTCAGCTGAGTGTAATGCGACTATGGGAAAGTACCTACGGAGTTTAATATATATATTGTATGTAACAAAAGCTTACTAACTTATTTTCCGTTCCATGTTTAATCAATTTTTAACGTCCAAAGCAGCCAGCCATTTCCAATTTATGGGACCTGATGCAACTGTATACTTCAAGATATTTCAAATAATTTTTCAAACGACCCTTCTAAAAAAGTGAACTGCATTAGCTTTATCCATTTGAACAGCCAATGTACCCACTGTATGTTGATACTTTCAACTACGGCCATAAACGTTTTCTCTCTCCATGATTCCGATCCATACAACAGGTTCGGATTTTTGGTCGTCGAAAAAGGAATTTGAGTTTCAATTGCTACCGCAGTCTAAAGCAGCACTTGTTGGCAATTTTTTTTCCTATTCACTATTAAAGTCCAACCAGTTCGTTGACTTTGAGCTTCAGTCTTCCACTTATTACGCTAGATAGAGCCTTACAGGCTATATTAAGTTGGCTGGTTCCTCACCAATTAGAGCAACTTGAGGGAACGCCTTTCTGCCAATCTGGAAGCCTACTCTCATTCGACTTTATTTTGCATGGGAGTTGATGCATGCTCGTAACTAACTCTTTGCCTCACTGCCCACCAACTGATATACATATATACGAGTAGGTAAAGTGTAGATAAGCAAATATGCAGAGCACTTTACCTACGTAAATGCTGCCCCATCTAGCAAACATAGGCGTGTTCTCATCATAGGCAACGAGCTAGGACAGCATTTACTATGAAGCCTGTTTCTTTATCAATTGTGGAATATTTGCATGGCACACTCACACACACGAGTATACAAAATGTTCTATTTGCTGGTGTTACTGCAATGTTTGCGTGTTACTGCTGAAACCAACAACATTCCATTGTTGGCCATTTAAATTACAAGTGCCAAGCGACATGCCGTGGTTTGTAAACATTCACCACTCACAACAACAGCAAACATAACATTTCACAAGCGATAGGGGGGGGGGGGGGGGGCATATAATTCAAATGTATAATTGCAAAAAAAAAAAAAAAAATGCATAGATGAAGCTCAAGGTTTTTCATTAGTAAGTATGTGTGGTGGGTATGTTGGCTAAATTTTCTTTTTTACATTTATTTTATGATGAAATTTGCTTCTCTTTATGTAACGCATTTAGACCGCAATGCGTTGTTTAGTTTACCGCTGCTTATACTAAGCGTTTGCTAACACATCTTTTCAAATCCACTGAAGCATTTTTTTGCTTGTGTATGAATATAATTTGTTAAAATTTGTATACTCGTTTATTAACTGGCTCTTGTGTGTGTGTTGCATATAGTTGGTACCTTTGTATGTATATGATATGTTCCTAAATTTGCTGCAATTAAATGAAATGTTTGTTGAAAACAATCGGCTTCCACATCAAGGGTAATAATCTAAATCATCCGAGCTTCAAAGGATGCACCCTTTTTAGCTAGTTAATCTGCTTTTTCATGCCCATCTTTTCCCATATGCTCTGGGACCCAATATAGATGTATGCTTCTCCCTGTCCCGATTCTCTCCAGAGACTGCTTACACTCTAACACGCATTTAGATGCTGTGCTATGCGAGATTATTGCCTTAATTTCAGCTTGACTCTAAATATAAAAGTTAACACGGTTGCAGCTTAAGATATTCTCTTCCAGTGCTTCTACTGCTTTGGTTACGGTAATATATCCGTTTGGAAAACGCTACAGTAATCTGACTTTGGAACAATCTGTATACACAAATATCGCCGCGTCCGCCATTTGAGCACCCTTTCGCCAACTATTCACCTCTATTGTGGCCTTAAGATCACCCTTGGAGCGCAGATAGCGAATCAGGTAGTCTGTTCATCCCTTTCGTCTTGTGATTGATGACGCTATACTACTATGGCCTTTTGGTCGGCGCTCAAGCTGCCCCGAGTCACCGAGCCTGGTTGCAGTTGTCAACGCTATGTTCTTTGCTACCAGGTCTACAGGTGGAATGTGCAGAATGGCATACAGTGCAGCTGTCGGGTTTGTTTTCGGGGCTCCCGTAATGCTAAGCATTGATAGTCATCAATAATCAATACAGAAATTTGTAAAAAAGTACAGCGATGTACCTGCAGTGGTTACGAATATGTGTGATACGGAAGCTCTAGTTTGTATGAGATGCGCCATTCCACCTTTTTTCAATATACTAAAATTTTCGGTAAAACATTGGCTTTAACAATATTGGCAGATATGCCGAGTATCAGTAATGTGACTTAAGCAGTTCAGGAGATAGGGAAGATAAATTTGGGTTTGAGGTATCATGCCCTATTTTCCAGTTTTTCCCGCTTTTTGCCACTGAGAAAATATCGATGTTGGACAACTTCCTGCCAAGTATCATTTCCCCATATCCCTCCAAGAGATATATGAGTTTTTATATGTTGCTTTTGAGCTTTTTAGTGTGATTAGTATATGATTTTTATCGACTTGAAGGTCTAGTTTCAGCGACAGTTGAATAAATGGTTGGATCATGTGTACGATTTTTATCGTATTAGTTTTCTTGTTACGGATTTGCTTGTGATTAGTCTATTAAGTAATTTTGGGAATATGGCTCTCGCCATAAGTTTCCATACTCTGAAGAAATATTTTGAGTTGCAGTATGTAGGAGATCCTCACCTAGGACATCGCAATGTGATTTTGTTATTCTAATATAATAAGAAAATAATTATTTTTTATAGTGAAAGCATCATTATGTTGCTGGCTGACTGGATGGTGAGGACTGGTGGCAAGCACGTGTGGTTGCATCTCGGGCTGGCTCGTCATTTTAATTGGGGTATTTCAACACCGTCTTCACCCATAGCCACATGAACGTAAAAGGGGTATATACCTACATGTGTGTGAAAGAAGAAAAGAAATATACCTGACGGTAGAACTAAATTGAGTGTAGGGTAAAATAGGAGGAATTGGTCTCCACCTAACATTACAGGCCTCATCTATCTTTCTCCCCGATTTTTATTTTTGGTGATCTTTTTCTCTGACGTATATTTCTTTAAATTTCCTGGTTTTTCACACCACTAATGCAGGTATGAACACTATTTATTTAATGTGGCTATGGGTGGTGAAATACCCTGCCTAAGATGGCGAGTTAACTTGGGATGCAAGCATACCTGCTTGCTACCGCTCCTCACCACCCAACCAGTAAGCAAGCGGATTATAAGATGTTTGTTGGGACTATCGTTCAAAATCTTCATGTGGTACTTGTTTGGTTAACAGCTACATAAAATCGCATTTATGTCAAACATCTTGAGGGGTAAGAAGACTAGCAATGATTAGCAAAAGGAGAGTCTCACAAATTACACTCAACCTACAAATCCCGGCCGCAGACACAATGGTCAACAATATATCATTAACAACTGCAACAAGGCCCTTGAATAATACCTCATAAGAGCGTGCTATAAATGGTGTATGCTGATGACATTCAAATCATTGACTTGCACACCCGCGACGTACTTTCTTCTTACTCTAAAGTGAAAAAATAAGCGGAAAAGATGAGTTTCATGTTGAATGGTGGAAAAAACCATGTATTTTCTCTTATCAAGAAAAGAGTCCGTGCTATCATGTCTTGGCAACCACGCCCCGTTTGGCAGTAAAAATTTCAAAATAATAAAGAACTTCGTTTACTTGGGAGCCAGAATTAACACAAAGGAAATTTCAGCCTGGAAATCCAGCGAAGAATCGTGCAAATAAATGGAGATTTGGGTTAAGCAGACAATTGAAGAGTTAAGTTCAGTCACTTATTGTACATATCCTGCTTAACGTACAACTAGGCGGCAAGGAGATGTGACAGATGTTATTTAAAGTATCAGAACATAATTCCAAGTAAAACTTATACATAACATTAGCAGACCCGTTAGACGTTGTTCTGCCACAAATTTGGTCTATCAGCATACATTTTAATAAGCTCTCGTCTTCTAACTCTGCTCTTCCCACTCTTCACTTATTCTTAATCCTTTTACTCAATTCTCTCTCCGTCTTTTTCGCTTCATCTATCCCTATCTTCATCTCACTTTATCTCTTTATCAGTGTCCTTCTCCATCCCTCTTTTATCTTCTCTCAAGTTCTTCTCAATCTTCTTCATCCCTTGTGCTCAGTCCCAGAGGGTGTTGTGTTTTTTTGTTCTAGTCCCACTCCGAATCTCAGTCCCAGTCCTAATCCTAATCCATGTCCCAGTACGTCTCTGGTCTACTTCCCTGAAAAAAGGATCGTATATACTAATATAGGCATATTTATATTTCAGGTAAATCGAATAGGATGTATGTAAATAGATATGTGGTTATTATTAATTCATATCTTTATTTCGGCTTCGCATGTATATTTATCGCATGTATACATAAATCGGATATCACAATGAAAATTACATTAAAGCTTTCATAAATAGCTTTTATTTGATATCCATATTACACACTCATTCCAGGGGCATCCGGGTACATGTTTTGGCTTATATCTCGAGACCCTAGGATGAAAACTACTAAAGCACTCATCAACAGCTTCAATTTGATACCCATAATGTACAAACACATCCCAGGATTACCTAGGTCCACATGTTGATCTCAAGACCCTATCCGGAACGGTAAATTCTTAATTCTGAAATATGAAAAACCTTCATCTTGATCGAAATTTAGTGATAATCGAAGTGTGGGAAATACGTTTCCATAGGCTACTACAAACATACGCACACGCATAATTTGATTTTTATACCCAGCTGTACTTGTACACACTTTGATTGAATAACGGTTGGCTGTACAGGTATAAAGGCAGCGAGATAGATATAGACTTCCATATATCAAATCATCAGTATCGAAAAAAAATTTGATTGAGCCATCTCCGGCCATACGTCCGTCTGTTCGTTAACACGATAACTTGAGTAAATATTGAGATATCTTCACCAAATTTGGTAAACGAGCTTATCTGGACCCAGAATAGTTTTATATTGAAAACCAGAAGACCCGGCAGACGTTATCCTGCCCTAAATTTGGCCTATCTGCATACATTTTAATAAGCTTTTCCGTCTGACTCTGCCCTCCCCCCTCTTCACTTCTTCCTAATCCTTTTACTCACTCCTCCCTCCATCTGTTTCGCTTCATCTATCTCCATCTTCGTCTCATTCTATCCCTTTCTCAATCTATTTCTCTCTTTTCTCTTCTCTCAATTCCTTCTCATTCTTCTGCATCCCTTATTGCCTGTCCCAGAGGGTGGTATGTATTTTATTGCAGTCCCAGTCTCAGTCCCACTCCGAGTCTCAGTCCCAGTCCTAGTCCTAATTCCAGTTCCAGTCCGTCGCTGGATAATATATTACTCTGTACTAAAGCACTCATCAACAGCTTTCATTTGATATCCATATTGTATAAACGCTGTCTAGGCATTCACTGGCCCACGTTTTGGCCTACATTTCAAGACCCTAGTCACCCAGGGGTATGAAAATTACCCTCTACTAAAGCATTCATCAACAGATTTCATTTGTTATCCATATTCTATAAACACATTCTAGGGGTACTCGCATCCACATTTCAGCCTATATCTCGAGATTCTGTACGTCGATCACAACCAAACCTATGTAGTAACCACCGCGTGAGGTTTCCGCAACTTGTGTGAAAGTTTGAACAAAATCGACCAACGCATCTCTTCAAACGTCAGCGACCAACTAACACACATTTTAGCCTTTCTTTTTATATATATTGATTTTTATTTTTCACACTTTACTATAATATTAAAACGAAATGCAGATTTTCGTTGCTTTTGAATTTCGGTTGCACATGGAACAACTAAAGACTCTCCTGAATTAAAAAAATGTCATAGTACCTCCAAATCGCGGGCCCCCTCAGAAACCCGCCCCCATTCTCTCGGCGGGCCTGGTCATGTGCTATACTTGATATCATTCGCTATAATATATTTTATAGATAAGCACATTGTATAATTAAACACCAACCAATTACACGGAAGTATATCCGCACCCCTGAAAATGTGAGTGCCGGTGCGCATACGTAACATTTTATTATTACGTATAAACATATAAAAAAATTGCAATAAAATAATATTACGATTATAAACTGAGATATAGCCTATCCTATCTTTCAAGTTATATCTAATTACATACGGTGTGCAAAACAAATTCAAAATCGGTTCCGTAGTTTAGGGCTGCATTTGCGCCAAACATAGTGACACGTGATTTTTATGTATTAGGATGAGCGAAATCGGATGATAACCACGCCCACTTTTTATATATATAAGATTTTTGAAAACGCAAAAACCTGATTATTTAGTAAATAATACACCTAGAATGCTGAAATTTGACGTGTGGACTGCCACGCCCACTTGTAATAAAATCAATTTTACAAATATTATTAATCATAAATCAAAAATCGTAAGATCTATCGTAACAAAATTCGGCGGAGAGGTTGCCTTTACTATAAGGAATGCGTTGAAGAAAAATTAACGAAATCGGTTAAGGATCACGCCCACTTTTATTTAAAAGATGTTTAACAGTATCGTGGACGAATAAAATTAGCTATATCTTTGCAAAAAGGAGCTTTATATCAATGCTATTTCATTTCCCAAGTGAATTTATAACAATAAATAGGAAAAACTTCAAATTTTATAAAATGGGCGTGGCACCGCACCATTTATAATCAAGCAATTTTCTATGTTTAGGGAGCCATAACTCGAAGAAAAATTAGTTCAGAATATAACCTTATGTATATGTATTATTGTGCAGCTTTGTACCACTATTAAGCACACAAAACAAACAACAACAGCATGGGTATGTAATGTTCGGCTTCACCCGAACTTAGACTTCCTATACATAGATTCAGAAGAGAAAACGAAGATTAGAGAGGTTTTTATAAATATATTTGTATATATTTTATCGAACAAACATTTTTTAAACTCTTTTATTCGAGCATAAAATAGTCCTTAAAAAGTAATATTTATACTAAAAATATGAATTATAAAATAAGCCAAACTGACATTCTCTGGCTTATTTTTAAAGCAAGTCCAACTTTATACCTACACAAGTGCTGCACAACATTAAGTAGAAAGATTAGTGAATTTACAGCAAAAACATCTAAGCATTTTTCTCTCAATTTAATTTTTTTTCACTAATACATGTGTGTCACTTTTTCTCGAAATCCACTTGCGGCCTTAAGGCACACATCCGAAACAGAGTCTTCCATGCCTTCAAAATGCTTTGACGTTGCACATTTGCGTTCTGTTGGGTTTACACGGCATTTGCTTGCAGCTCGCATATAAAGAGTGTGGAAAAGCAAAAATGACTTGTAAGAACACCCAAAAAAAGAAATGCAGAAAAATTACAAAGCTTAAGTCTAGAAAGCCAGTGGCGAATGTTGGCTGAAGTTAAGTAAGCGCTTACAAAGAACTTTGTTGCGCTTTACTGCTTTTAGATTTGTTTTTTGTACAACACTTCAAGTACTCAGTTGGTGGGCAAATTGAGTATGTGCAGGTGGGACATATGCTGTTTAATGTTTGGTTTCTATAGTTGGAATTGTTGGTACTATAAATCTTAACTATTTTAGCATAAGAACGGTTACGGAATTTCTGGGGTGAATTTTGTTTGCTATGCAATTTTTTACGTTAACCACACTGTTTGTGTGAAGTATTTTGAAGTATAAGTAACTTTTTCGAAAAAAGAAAAAAAAAAACGAAACTGGAAAGAAACTCGTTAGATTGCATCCATTTATAGAGTAGAGAAAAGTTGAAAGGTAAAACATTGATTAAAATTTTTAATAAAGCCTTCTTATCTATTATTATTATTAATATTATCTTATTGTATTGTTATTCGATTTGTTGCATTGTAAAGCGGTTTGTTGCATTGATTGGTCGTTGTAATCCGTTAGTCAACAATGTGCCTTAAATACATATTACTTCAGTATGTTAGTCATATGCCACGTATGCCTCACATATGACGATATTCACTTTTGACTCGAAAAAGAAGCAGTTGCAATTGTGTTATCGACAATAGATCTTTGTGCCAACAGTTGAAAATTAAATTGAATCAAAATAGAAATAATCACTGGTTTTGTATGTCTTTGTGATATTGAAAAGAGCTTGAAATTATGAGATTAAAGTTGTTTGTTTAGTTATGAGTCAGTCACATTCTACAAGTTGCATAGTAATGTGAAAAGGTGGTCAGAAGAGTTTAGCTACACCTACGTTACGAAAACCGTCTTCAAAACATTGGTTAGACAAACATTGGCTCAATAGTCTGCAATCCGCGTTTTCAAGTACATACAGATAGGCTAAAATCAATACGAAAACAATTTCTACTATTTGCCTCAAAGAATTTTCAATGGGACTTTTTATATAAACTTTCAACCTGTACTAATCATTTGAAGCTTATCAATCTTCCAACTCTTGCTAGTCGAAGAGAAATGTTTGACTTAATATTTATGACAAAACTACTTAATGGATCAAAATCCCCACCATATGACAGTACTTGATGCGTTAGACCTGTCAAAAAAGCGTTTGATACGGTCAACCATGCACGTTACTGCAAGACCTTGAAGGGTCTTCTCTTCGCGCAAGTCTCAAAAGATGGACAGCAAATTATCTGTCTGATCGGAAAGTATCGGTGCAACTCAAAAACGTAACATCCAAACCAATAAGAATTAAAGAAGGGGTAACACAGGGTTTTGTCCTATCCCCACTTCTGTTTAACTTCTACATATTAAAGCTACCTTTACCACCATAAGAAGGCACTATCGTTTCCTACACCGATGGTTGCGCAATAATGGCCACAGGCCCATGCCCGCAGATTGATTAGCTTTGTAACAAAATAAACGGCTATCTACTTGATCTCTCCAGTTACTCTGCCTCGCGAAACCTGTCATTGTCACCGATCAAATCACCGGCGACCTTATTTACAACATAAGTTGTCGACCATATTGAACACCCACGTCGATGATATCACGCTACCGACTGTCTTACACCCCAAAATCTTGGACGTGACGTTCGATCAGGATTTATATTTTAAAGAGCGTGCAGCCGCAGCTGTACCGAAGATCCAGCGCCGTAATAAAATCCTCAAATCTCTTGCTGGCAGCACTTAGGTTAAAGATAAAGAAATGCTCATCGTCACTTACAAAGCAGTTGGCCGGCCGATTGCATGCTATGCGTCCCCGATATGGTCGCAAAGCCTAAAGGTTACTCACTGGAAGAAAATAAAGGCCTGCCAAAATACTGCCCTCGGAATCGGTACGGACTGTCTTCTTATGTCCCCAAAACACCATCAACAAAATGAGGCGGAAGCGCTCCCCATTGGGGAGAGAGATGAAATTCTAACCAAACAGATTGCTGAGGCTATACTGCCCACTGGCTTAAGGGGTCATCTCCGCAAGCATTATGAGGAAATACGGCACCTGAGAACACAGTGCATGAAGCAAAAAAGTACGATCAGGTTCTCAGTGATATCCACAAACAGGCGTCGGATACCTATGCCAGGGACTGCCCGGCAAATCGAGCACTCAAAGAAGAATGCCCAGAACTGGCAGAGGAGGAACGCACTCTCCCTAGGAAAACGCGCGTTATTCTAGCTGAACTTCGACCTGTGTACTGTAACAGGTTAAACTCTTACCTATCCAAAATCAACCCCGACATAAAAAATGTATGTCGTGTTTGCAGTGTATCCACAGATGTCATCAACGACTCTAACACCCCTCTCATTATGGTCCATCCCTGTTGAAACACCAAGTTTTCTTGGACTCCCGTTAGAGGACATTGCTGACACATTGTGATTGGTCGCACCTATTGGATGGGCCGAAACACCTCTACAACAACAACAACAATGGATCAGTTTCAAGCTCGTTTCTTCTGAATGAAGTAAAATTTAGTTCTCCCTCTGGAGCTACGAGACATTACAATCATTCTTCAGAACGAATTTTGAACTTAATGAGCCTTTGCGTTGTGTGTTCCCCAAAAAGATATTTGATAGGTCGGACACCCTGTTTTTATAAAAAGACTGTTCTTCCCTCTCTTAATAGTTAATAATGTATTTATTTATTTATTTGTATCTATTAAATTAGTTCAAAAATCAGCTGATGATATTTGTAGCTGAGAAGTTTAAGACCTTGACGCTTGAGAAAATTTTACGAAAATTTTGAATTTTTTGCAGTTTTCTGAATTTGGCCTGAATAAATTCCCGTGAAGCTAGATTCTTGAAACTAAGAACATACATAACAGAACCCCATGACAATACAACATCAGTGAGAAAATTTTCGCTAGGGTGTCAAGGATCGTGAAAATCAAAAAATCGTCTGAGATTGGAAATTTTGCTTTCAAATTTTACGTAACTTCCCGATAATCCATAGACCTGAAAATTTGAACGAAGTTTTGTACTTTATTAAGTTGTACTATTTGTACCGTACCTAGACAAAGATTATATTGAAAATCAACCTTCTGCATTGCAGCTTTATTGTTTTCTTCCTCATACAATTTTTTAAAGTGGCTATGTTAAAATTTGAATACTAAAGTTCAAAAAATTCATATATTTGTTTAAAAAGACAGAGAGATGTACTTAAACATTTTTTCGCTTTTTTCAATTATCAAAATAGCTAAACAATAATTTCAAAGCCATTAAGTTAAATATACCGCTTTAGTTTACGTACATGCATAAATCATATTTATAATTAACTAACCAAATATGAGAGAATCGAATATTTTTCTTGTTCATTGTTAAGCCTGTTATTTGTTTCAATTTAAGACAACTTAATCCAGTGACTTATGAAATGAGCATAAAACAAAACTTCAAAGGAAATCATAATTTTGCGCTTTAAGTATGTTTTGAGCTAAAAAAAATAGTGCGTGTAATTATTTACGCGCGTGAGAAGTTATACTTCTTTGGCGTCATTAAAAATATACTAGTCTCTGTCATAGTAAATAGTAATTTCGGCAAAGGGCTACCTATATACCATATTTCAGGCAAATCGAAAAGTTATCAAATTTGGTCAAAGAGATCGGTGCCTGCTCAACTTCCCGGAAAGAACCCGGAACAATCTGCGGGTTCGCACAGTAAAAACGATATATTTCAATAGATCAACCCTGGTCCACTTACCAAGTTCAAAGAAATCCCACTATTAATTGTTTTATGTAGAATAGTTCGGCTCTGGCTCACTTTTCGGAATAAAAAGATTCTTAAAAAATATTTTTGACAAAGAAATACCCCTGCACCGAATTTCAAACGATTTTTACAAACAGGCCGGTCCCTGGTACACTTCCCGAATAGAGAATCGTTTATCAAATAATGAGATTATCACGGAAGTAGCCCTATACAAAATTTCAAGCAAGTCACACCATACGCTATTTTGTTTAAAAGAGATCTGTTCTTGGTTCACTTTCCGGAATGAAAACTTTCAACAATATAATTTTTGCCAAAGAGGTAAAATTTTTACCGAATATCAAGCAAATCGCATCATAAAGAGAATTATTTGGAAAATGTCGGACTTGGTCCATCTCTCGGACTAAATTGTAAAACTCAAGCATCCTCACACCCTTTTGAATACATGCACAATATTTTTTCAAAATCGGTCCAATCGTTTAGGAGGAGTGCAGTGACAAACACATATACGATTGATTAAATCTCCTTAGTGCACAAACATTAGAATATACATATGTATGAATATACATACTGTAAAGAATTATAGGGAAATAGTGCTTATTTGAAACCTTCTGTTAACGTTCGAATCGCTAAACTGTTGAATAAATCACTACAATATTCTGTATTGCATAATGGTCTTTACTAGGCTACTTTGGGAGTAGTACAATTATACTTCACATCGCAACTGATAGTGTGCTTAAATCAAACTGATTCCTTATTGTTTAGCTTGCGCTGCTTTTATACTCTCCGTTGCTTCGTTCGCATATTTATCCAAAGGTCTAGACGTTTCGCCTTCTAGAACCCTTGTATCTCCTGCTTGGTAATTAGTTATATGAGTACATGCATATTTGTAGTTTATAGCCATATGCGTGCATATGTGTGAGTAACTACTTCGGCTGATGGCCACATCTGTGTGTGTGAGATAACTCTCGTCGCCTTCTACATAAGTGCTGCTTGCTTTAATGTGTACATGTACATAAGAGTGGCTGCTTCATGTTTTTGTTGTTGTGTGATTATTTACTAACAGCTTAGTGATGCTGATATTCCTCACAATACATACAATCATACTAAGATTAGAGGCGCTAATTCAATTTATATCTTTCTTCGAATATATACATACAATCATATACAAACATCCTACTCAAAGCAAGTTTGCTCGTTCAATTTACAGCGAACATACGCACGAACTGCATTATCAACCTGTGACTTTTGTGTCACATTTTTTAAATTTTACTTTGATCATAACGTGCCTAAAGAAGTTTAACTTAAAACAAAAAATATAGCTTTTTGCAATTAAAGCAATGCTGGTAAAAATTTATGAATATTAAATTACAAAAATTATTGCGTGTTGACATCAAATAGTAAACAAGCATTTGCGTTTGAATTTTTTTTTCAGTACCATCAACACTGAAATGTGTGTGGACAATTCTGTTCCCTCCATTCTCTCAAGTGTGATTCACTAAAATTATTATTCAAGAGTAGCGCCATTGTAAGCCGGCAATAAATTTTTGTATTTTATTTAAATGGCGCGTAAGTAATGGATATGATGTTAATTAAAATATACTTGAACTTAATTGGCATAATACAGTTTAGTTAATTACGCATTAAACCACTGTATAATTTATCACTCTCTTTATGCACCACTAGTAGGTAATTAAATAAGTTAATTCAATATAAAATGCATAAAAAATTCAAATAAGTATTAAGCCACCATTTATTATTTTTGCTCAAACGACATTTATTTCGCACTCAAATTGGTTTAATTGTTTCATTGGCATTGGATGTAAAAGTAAACTTTCATATTTATGAAATATATCAAAAAACTTTAATGGTTACGCTAATGCCACATACATACATAAATTCATGTCATTTGAGTTGAAATGCTTGTGTGGTGGAAAGACATACAAAACGCTTGTTGGCATGGCATTAGTTAAATCTATGAATGTCACGTTATATGTACATAAATAACGGAGCATCTCACACTTCATGAACTATGCTGCTATAATAAACCTTTAATTATGCGCTCTTAGTTTAGTACAACAAATAATTGCATCGCCATTACATTCATTATACGTTTATTAACCTAATTAAGCTTTGGTATGCACTGATATATTGAGTGTATGTACATATATGTGGTGGGTGTTAGTATGTATTTAGAGTGAGACCGAATTGTAGATATATGAGTATCGTATTTAATTGTAAAATATATAAATTTTATTATAACTGAATTATTTAAAAAATAAATATAGTCTAAAATAAGTAAGGAAGGTTAAGTTGGGGTGCAACCGAACCTTACATACTCAGCTGAGAGCTTTGGAGACAAAATAGGGGAAAATCATCATGTAGGAAAATGAATCTAAGGTAACCTGGAATGTGTTTGTATGACATTGGTATCAAATGGAAGGTATTAAAGAGTATTTTAAAAGGGAGTGGGCCATAGTTCTATAGGTGGACGCCATTTCGAGAAATTGCCATAAAGGTGGACGAGGGTGACTCTAGAATACGTTTGTACGATATGTTATACCTTTAATTTGAATTTAAAAGTGAGTGGCCCTTAGTTGTATATGTGAAGGCGCTTTCGAGATATCGACCAAAATGTGGACCAGACCGACCCAGAACATCATCTGTCGGGTACCGCTAATTAATTTGCATATATATAATACCACAATCAGTATTCCTGCCATGATTTCAAGGGCTTTTGATTGCGCCCTGCAGAACTTTTTAATTTTGTTCTACTTAATATGGTAGGTGTCGATTATATATCGATTTTTGCTCAAGTTATTGTGTTAAAGGCCGAGCTGAAGGCCAGATGGTCGACTGTGTATAAAAACTGGGCGTGGCTTCAACCGATTTTGCCCATTTTCACAGAAAACAGTTATCATCATAGAAGCTGTGCCCTTACTACCAGGATTGGTCAATCTTTGTTCGACTTATGGCGTTAAAAGTATTCTAGACAAATTAAAAGAAAACGGGCGGAGCCACGTCCATTTTGAAATTTTCTTTTATTTTTGTATTTTGTTGCGCCACATCATTACTGGGGTTAAATGTTGACATAATTTACTTATATACTGTAAAAATATTAAATTTTTTGTTAAAATTTGACTTTTAAAACTTTTTTTTTAAAGTGGGCGTGTTCGTCATCCGATTTTGCTAATTTTTATTTAGCGCAAATATAGTAATAGGAGTAACGTTTCTGCCTAATTTCATCATGATATCTTCAACGACTGTCAAATTACAGCTTGCAAAACTTTTAAATTACCCTCTTTTAAAAGTGGGCGGTGCTACGCCCCTGGTCCAAAAGTTTACCAGTTTTCTTTTCTGCGTCATAAGGTTAACCCACATACCAAGTTTATTCGCTTTATCCATCTTTGGTAATGAGTTATCGCACTTTTTCTGTTTTTCGAAATTTTCGATATCGAAAAAATAGGCGTGGTTATAGTCCGATTTCGTTCATTTTAAATAGCGATCTGAGATGAGTGCCCACGAACTTATATACCAAATTTTATTAAGATACCTCAAAAGTTACTCCAGTTATCGTGTTTACGGAAGGACGTACGGACGGACATGGCTAAATGAATTACTTTCTTCGCCCAGATCATTTCGATATTTAGAAGTCTATATCTATCTCGATTATTTTATGCTGTTACGGGGTACCGTTGTGCGAACAAAATGAATATACTCTGTGAGCTCTACTCAGCTGAGTATAAAAACTAAAAAACTCGCTTGAAATAATATCGAATTAAAATGTTAAAAATAATTTTCAAAATTAAAACAATAGTGAACGAAAAATACTAGTATTATTGTGAGAAAAGCGTATGGCGATCGATATACATATGTACGAAAAACTGGCACAAAGCGCCAACGCTTTTTTCACGATAATGCTAGAATTTATCGTTCATTATTTTGAAAATTATTTTTAACTTTTTAGTTTTTGTTTTTTTTTTCAACGCGCATTACATCAATAAGTTTGGTATGAACTGCTTAGTGTTAAATTTTATGTACGCTATTGAAATTGTTGCGCTGAAAATTAGTACTGCTAAATTTCAGTATGCATTATATTCCGTTGCAACTGAAATGTATCCCTCATTTTTATCTCTACACTATTTTTCACTGTGTGTGTGTCCACATTCTATCGCAACCGATGATTCAGCTATAAGTTATATATACACTATGGCCAACAGAGGTTTGTGTCACCGCTATCAAGCACAACTCGTTTTGTAGCGAGTTCTTTAATTTAACCACGGTCGCGAGTCTTCCATAATTTCCGCAAGATGGGTCTATTTGCGCGCCCAGCCTAGAGAGTTACAAACATGCAAGTGAAGCTAATATAAGCGTGTTAGAAGCGGTCGGGATTGAGTGATATCGATTGTCATATATATGAACTTTAAGAATATTGTTCAAGGAAACTCTTACAGGTATGTAGCTAAAAATTATATATCTTTTGGTGTTGGAAGAGGAAACTAACCTGCAGAAAAATTTAGAGGCAGTCACTCAAACCGACAACTTCACTTACTTATTTAATTAATTTGCGTTTTGTTGATTTAACGGCTATGGTCCTAAAACAAGGCCAGTTGCGAAAGGCGATTTAGTCGCCACTACTTCGTATGCTCATTTCTCTGCGCTCACTTTCATCATGCATCAATTTCGTCATAACAATAAAGGCCATCTTGCTCACAGCAGTCCAACAATCTATTTGTCCGCACATTCGTGGACCTAAATTCCTAATGGAAGGCTCCTCTCCAAGAACTCTGTGTGCATAGAGTATTTCGCCGTGAAAATGAGGGCAGTGAAATATTACATGTTCTGCGCTTTCCAATTCGGAGGAACAGTGGGGACAGAAAGGATCCTCCTCAATCCCACACTTATGTAGATATTCCTTGAAGCTGCCGTGCCCGCTCAATATCTGTTTGAGATGGTAATTTAGTTCGCCCGTTCTTGCCACCTAACTCTTGTTCGTGACCTTGCGCTTTCTTAGCATCTTCAGACGGTCGGCTGATTCCAATGCCATACAGATCGGCCATTTCACCAGAGAGAAGATCTACTGTGATTTTCCTGAATAAAACATGGATCGCGTCGTCGGACACCGTCCGATAAGCACATGATATTCGTATAGCAGTAATACGGTAGGCTGCTAGTATATCTTTTTGATGGACAATTTTAGATCCGCGCCATACTGGTGCTGCATATAATATTATAGAGCTGGTCACGTTGGATAATAGCTGACGGGTAGCTGCGCCTGGGCAGCTAATATTGGGCATTATTCGCGTTAGGGCTCCACTAACTCTAGAAACTTCCACCCCCACCGCCCTGAAGTGCTTCTTAAAAGTTAGTTTTGAGTCAATGATTATTCCTAGATATTTCAAGGAAGGCTTTGAATTTATTTGATAATCTCTTACGGTTAGGACTCACTTATCCACAGTCCATTTTGAGTTCACCAAAACCACGCCTGTCTTATTGCTAGTTCGTACGCCATTCCATTCCAGGGGCCGCCCTGTTGTTATGCTTTTGTAGGCGGGTTCCGAAAGAACTACTTTCTTAGGCGGGGCATCAACTTTCATTCGCATAACATAGCCTAGCCAGCTTATACTTTTAAGTAATCGATCAGCGATTTAACAGACGAACAAGGCACTTAGCCTTTGTGAATGTTTTTTTCAAACATGCGCCACTTATATAAATTCACAATGGTCAAGACAATAAGTACAATTTACATACAATGCGAAAAAGTCCTTCAAATTATGGCATATTTTTCTACGCATATTTGCTCAAATCTTTGATTTCTGATTTTAGCTTTGCAAAATTATAATAGCATTTGCTATGAATATACATACGAAATATGTATGTGCATACATACAAGCGTAAACGTACATACATATGCATATCATAAGTGCCCGTAGCATCTTTTATAGTCGACATAATTATGCCTTAAGTTCTTTCCATACACACTCGAGATTGTTTGCTTATTTGCTCGTAAACGTGTTTATCTTTTCATATGCTTATGTATGTATGTTTGTTGTTGCTTCTTGTTTTCCATATCATAATTATGATAGTTTATGTGCTTTACGTATTAGTTGGTATTAAGCTTGTAAAAGAAACTAATTTACTTAAGTAATTGGAATGGTTGCGTGCTCTGCGTAATAAAAATTTTGTGCAAATTAATACAAGGCAAATTATATTTTATATTCAACGGCTAGGCAGTTTTTGTAGAAATACTTTTAATTCTGGTTATAATCTTACATTATAATATTGCTGCAGCATTCTTTCAGATTAGGTTAGTCTGATGTGCTCAGTCAATAATGATCTCACTCACATATGGTGAATGAGCTACCTTCAACACCTTATAACTGGAAGCACAGTAAAGATTCAGGCTGTTCCCTCAGCGTAGTTTTTCTTAGGCTTGTCGGCGGACTTTTAACACTTCTTAGTATTGAATCCTTATCTGTGTACAAACAAACCACAGCAGAGATGAGTGCGATACTTTGACTGGCCTGCATCTTACTCCAGTCTGTTCCTTTTCAGCTCGTTAACTTAATAGGAAACCCGTAACACACATGCGACTAGCGACAATTGCTTTATAGGTATTTGTGAGCGTTTATTTGTCTTTCCATCAAGTGCTGTCAGATAAGGACTTTAGTTGCGCCACTGTACATTGAGTGCAATTGCGGTTGCATATAATATTGAACGGAATCGGTAGCGTAATGCCATCGACGTTGATGTCATCGATATTGATGGTCCTTTTCCGGATATAGATTCGTTCGCTTTAATCAAAAGCACGTCCATTTCGGAAAAGATTTAACGTGACCACATTGAACCTGCTGGACCATTCCGCTCATTCGCATCTTACAAAGTCGCATCAACAAAAGTTCTACTGATTCTCAGAAACTTTTAAGTGCTTTGATAGGTTGTCTTGCATATACAGTAGCGAACACCAAAAATGCAGTGGACATTTTAATCAAATTTCTTCGTTTTCAAAAAAAAAAAAAAAATTGAGATTGCGAGAAAATTTTACAAAAATTTTGTATTTTTCGTTAATTCATAAATCAAACTTTGACGTTTTTACTTTCGATAATTTTGTAACTAAAACGACTCAAGCCAATTTTAAAAATATATTCGAAAAAAATCCAATTCGGACTTTCCGATAATTCATATATCAAATTCATCCGTTTTGATTTTTAATAATTTAAGTTAAATGATGAACGAATTTTGTAACTAAAACTACTTAAACCAATCTCAAACACATTTTCGAAAAAAATTTTAATTTTGTGAAAATTTGACGAAAATTTTCGAATCTCTATTTAGAGTTTTCTGAATTTTTTCTGCTCAATCGCATCCACACCCATGACAAACCTTCTGTTGTTGTTGCTGTGTTATGAACCCCTTGACGTTAACACCTTCTTCCTCAATTGGAAGCGCCCTTCTACTACCCACAACTATGGCGTGTGCACTGGCTTAATCCCGGAACTTCAGCAGCGTGAGTTCCCAAACACAGCTGTGAGTAAAGCACACCCTCGTCAACAAGGTAAACAAGATAAATTATTCTTGCACACATTATTACAATCCTCAAACTTACACCTTCACTGGCACTTTCCCTCATCTCTTAATCCACCCCCAGGTAACACCTTACCTTCGCAGCGGAATGAATATTGGACGGCTGCCCTATGCCCTCCCTTCCATGGCTTTAAGCTGGTGATGAAGGCCCATTAGTTACCACACACATTTCCTCAGAAATCAGACCATCACTCTCCAAATTAAATTGCCATAGTTAATTTTATTCAATACAATTCACATTTGTACTTATTGTGTTAGTTGCTTACACTTAGGTATTTAAGAATACATTAACATGTTTTTATCTTTCTATATCTATGATTCAATATTCATTTATAACACCTATTAACTTAAGTAGTAAGCGCTATATTTATGTCAAGTATGACTAACTATTTTGTTTGGGGGTAAGCTAAATGGAACTACTGACCTACCTCAATATGTGTACATTAGGCAGGGTCGATTTGTGGGGAGGCAAAAAAATCGCCCATTGCTCTGTGAAAATCATATTCTAGGGATCAAAATAAGAAACTTTGCCGAAGGAACCATACCTCTAAAACGAATTCTGATGTCCCCCAATTTGGGTCGAACTTTTGGGTAGGGGCAAATTTTGAAAAATCCCACTTTGAAATGCCTATGTTTTTATACTCAGTTGAGCAGAGCTCACAGAGTATATTAAGTTTGATTGGATAACGGTTGGTTGTACAGGTATAAAGGAATCGAGATAGATATAGACTTCCATATATCAAAATCATCAGGATCGAAAAAAAATTTGATTGAGCCATGTCCGTCCGTCCGTCCGTCCGTCCGTCCGACCCTTAACACGATAACTTGAGTAAATTTTGAGGTATCTTGATGAAATTTGGTATGTAGGTTCCTGAGCACTCATCACAGATCGCTATTCAAAATGAACGATATCGGACTATAACCACGCCCACTTTTTCGATATCGAAAATTTCGAAAAACCGAAAAAGTGCGATAATTCATTACCAAAGACAGATAAAGCGATGAAACTAGGTAGATGGGTTGAACTTGTGACGCAAAATATAAAATTAGTAAAATTTTGGACAATGGGCGTGGCACCGCCCACTTTTAAAATAAGGTAATTTAAAATTTTGCAAGCTGTAATTTGGCAGTCGTTGAAGATATCATGATGAAATTTGGCAGGAACGTTACTCCTATTACTCTATATACGCTTAATAAAAATTAGCAAAATCGGAGAAGGACCACGCCCACTTTTAAAAAAATGTTTTTTTAAAGTAAAATTTTAACAAAAAACTTAATATCTTTACAGTATATAAGTAAATTATGTCAACATTCAACTCAAGTAATGATATGGTGCAACAAAATACAAAAATAAAAGAAATTTTCAAAATGGGCGTGACTCCGCCCTTTTTCATTTAATTTGTCTAGGATACTTTTTATGCTATAAGTCGAACAAAAATTTACCAATTATTTTGAAATTTGGTAGGGGCAAAGATTTTATGACGATAACTGTTTTCTGTGAAAATGGACGAAATAGTTTGAAGCCACGCCCAGTTGTTATACACTGTCGTCCGTCTGTCCTTCCGCATGGCCCTCAACACGATAACTTGAGCAAAAATCGACATATCTTTACTGAACTTAGTTCACGTACTTATCTGAACTCACTTTATCTTGGTATAAAAAATGAACGAAATCCGACTATGAACACGCCTACTTTTTCGGTATCGAAAATTACGAAAAATGAAAAAAATGCCATAATTCTATACCAACTACTAAAAAAGGGATGAAACATGGTAATTGAATTGGTTTATTGACGCGAAATATAACTATACAATAAACTTTGTAAAATGGTTGTGACACCTACGCGTCCACCTATAGAACTAAGGCCCACTCCCTTTTAAAATACTCATTAACACTTTTCGTTTGATACCCATATTGTACAAACGCTTTCTAGAGTCACCCCTGGTCCACCTTTGTGGCGATATCTCGAAAAGGCGTCCACCTATAGAACTAAGCCCACGCCGTTTTAAAATACTCATTAACACCCTTCATTAAAACCCATATCGTACAAACAAATTCGATTCTAGAGTCAGCCCTGGTCCATTTTTATGGCAATATCCCTAAATCGCGTCCACCCCTAGAACTATGGCCTACTCTCTCTTAAAATACTCTTCAATACCTTCCATTTGATGCACATGTCATACAAACACATTCCAGGGTTTCCCTCGATTCATTTTCCTACATGGTTATTTTCCCTTATGTTGTCACCATAGCTCTCAACTGAGTATGTAATATTCGGTTACATCCGAACTTAACCTTCTTTACTTGTTTCTTTTTGGAGTTTATTTTTCTCTTTAGAAATTTATTTAGTCAGAACATATGTAAATAAAAAAATGAATTTAACTTAGTAATAGAAAAGAAATTAAAAAAAATTATTAGAAATTAGCATTTTTACAACCCCGTTTTAAAACCAAGGCATCACTGTGATGCATTTGCATGTCGTAAACATAGTTGTGTGGGTTTTTTATTCAACCGTTTTAAAAAATGAAGGTATCACTGTGACACAATTGCAGATCGTAAAATTGCTTGTGTTGTTTTTTTTAAGCCACCACAAGACACAGCAGGTAGAATTGAAATTACCATTTCATTCTTATTACCTAGTCTCGTAGACCGTATATAACGCAACAGTTTTTGTGAATGCATTAAGTCGTTGTGAAGAACTCAAAGTGTGAAGTGCTAATTTCAGATAAAAAAATATTTCAAAAAAAAAAAAAAAATAAGTGAAGTGACCATTCCAAATCAAAAAGTTTACAATGAATCCACCATCCTCTACACCGCAAGATGAAGCAACTACATCAACAGCTATCGAAAACCCAATGAGTCATATACCCAAGCATGATGTTACTGTTTTTGGTGTGTCTACTGATTTAACTGATCTTAATTTACCAACCCATCTGGATATCTTGAGATATTATTTTTACTTAAGTGATTGTGCTAAAATAGAACAAAAAAAGTTTTCCCATAAATCATTCACTATTCAAGTACAAGATAAGTTGATTGGAATTTGGGAGAAACTTGGTATGGAAATAATAATGTTGTTTGATGATAGCAAAGAAAAGCGCGACTGTTCCATCAAGAAAATTCTGCGCTATCGAACCGATGTTGACGAGCCAATGGAACTTAGAGTTTATAAAAAACCAGATATAAACTTTAATTGCACAAGTTATACGGAAATGATCAATTTGAATGATATAAATATCGTATTTGAACCACCATTCACGCGAAGCATTCCGTACGATACATTGAAAGAATATTTAAATCAAGATGATCCACCGTTTAATGATCCAAAAATTCCATCACACATACAAGGAACGGAACGACATGTTCAATTGCTAGCTAGCGTTTCCAAACGGATTATATCGGAAAATGTAGAGGCTGTTATGGCGACGACATTAGAGAGCCGTGCGAAATTGCCCAGACTTGAAAGTAAAAAAGACTTCAAACAATAATTTTTTTTAGTTTCTTTTCTATAACTCACTTAAATTAATTTTTTCATTTACATATGTTCTGACTAAATAAATTTCTTAAGAGAAAAAATAGATATTATTATAAATAAATAATAAATATTATTATAAATAAATAAATAAAAATAAAGAAAAAACATAGCCATTTAGCTGATTTTTTCATGTAAAGTGCAAAACCGGTGATTTTTTTAAATGTTTGTATGGTGAACCCCCAGGGGGTTCCAGGGGGTTCCAGGGGGTGTGCCACTGGCATCGGTGGGTCGGGCCTCCAAAGTTAGTGGGGGTCGGTCATACATTTGGACTCGACTCGAGCATTCTAAATGGGTCAAAGTGGGATTTTTCTAAATTTGCCCCTACCCAAAAGTTCGACCCAAATTGGGGGACATCAGAATTCGTTTTAGAGGTATGGTTCCTTCGGCAAAGTTTCTTATTTTGATCCCTAGAATACGATTTTCACAGAGCAATGAGCGATTTTTAAATCGACCCGCCTTAGTGTACATACATAGTTTTTACATGGTTTCTTCGTTTAGTTGCGGTTGCCCAAATAAGAAAACCTTATATATTAATGGATAGTGAAATGCATGTATATTCTTACAATGATGTAGAACTAAAAGAAGAGGGATTTAATTTCTAATTCTGCCTCCAAATATATGGCAGGGTGATCTTCTCAAAAGACAGAACAATAGAAACCGAGGTGCAACAAGTGAAAGCTGAGTAATGGGTTGTATACTCGTACATATGCATATATACATATATATACATACCCAACAGATATTTCTGTTACTTGTTCTGGGAAGTAACTTTAAGTAAGTTTATAAAATAAGCGAAGTCTAAACGCTTTCGAACCTAAATACCTTTTGGTTTTCTTCAATACTCTTTTTGTAAGCTTAATAACTATTTTTGTAAATCTATGAAAAACTTACTTTTACTTTATTTTGCTTGTTAGGTATAGGCATACATATGTTCATGCATATATTTGAAAAGAAAAAGATCAAACCTCAGCCTTAGTAAATCTTCCAACAACACTTAACTATGCAAAAAAAAAGAAAGTAAATTATCATTCAAACGGAACTTAAATTTTATGTCAGCGATGCCGTGTCCAACGCAGCGTAGAAGGCCTCCCCCGCATCCGTAGTATTGGCGTTGATCTGCATTATATGGTATTTCTTTCAAATAAAATTTTTAGTGTCAACCCCTAGTCAGTGCTTGTAGGTACGAATTGGTTTGATTACTAAACCATATGGAAAAGTGCTGATATAAATTCAAGCGTGCAAATATCAGCTTATGTGTATGTATCAAATGTGGTCATTGAGGGAAGTCTAGCTCCTAGTCATTTTTATTTATAATTACTTCACAATTTTTGCCTGTCTCCTACATTTCTGATTTACATTTCTCACATTTATGCATAATTTATTTTCAGGTTATGTTGAATCTTCATTTGAACGAGTCACAATACAATATGTATTAGTCGCCTTATATTATTAGAATCCTATCGGGGATTTCTACTTTTCACTTATAATGATCGAATCTTTGTCGGTATTAAATTATTGCATTTGGATTACATCGAAATATTCAGGCTAGACGACTCATATTTTTTTGGAATCCTACTGGGACTTCTACTTTGTACTTATAATGGCCGATATTTACGAATTACATACGAATATTTGGATTCGGCGCTTTATATTAAAAAGATAATGGTTCTTAAATTTTGAATGGAATGTTTATGGAATGTAATACATATGTTTTCGTTTGTTTTAATTGGAAGTGTAGTATAGTAGATCCATTCGCATTAGCTACCTTTAGGGTTTATAGAATATTGGTCGAAGTACAACTTGCGCAATGTGGTTGTATATGGATCCTTGAATGATTGTGCAATTTATGTGATTTTGAATGCGGACTCACGTTAGCAGCACACTCACGAGAGAAATAATCGTGCCAAGACTGAATGCGAGCACCAAATAAAAGCAAATGTTTGAGTAAAAGCAGCTGTGCCATGGGATCGGGCCGAAATAATTAGATGAAGATGCAATTTGTTAATTTCCACGTGCAATTTCGATTGCGGCAATATGGTGAGGCAATTCAACTGACTAGATTCCAATTTTTCGTGCAAAGGCTACCTTCATCCTGTTCAGCAGCTCCAGACCGAAAAGAAAGAAGAAGCCGGAAAAAAACCCGCCAACCAAGCTATCTTCTGTCAGATCCCAAAAACTATCTCTCTCTAATCAGCTGGTTGACTGTTATGGTGAGTTTGTGATTGTGAGTCTTCTAAAGGTGTTCAATAAGTATTGAACCAAACAGGGGTACGCAAGTAAGCAAGGAAAATGTTTATATTCCTTGTGAGTTTGTAAGGAAATTGGACAGTGTGCAAAACACACTGTACAGCTGTTGTAGCGATAAGGACACTCCCCGAAGGCTTTTGCGAGTGTTATCGATGTTGATGGTCCTCTGCCGGATGTATATCCGGTACGTTCCGGTAACAAGCACCATAAAGATACTACCCCGACCATCTCGGGAACGATTTGGTATGACCTCATGCAACTTTCTAGGCCATACCGCACTCCCACCCCTAGATCCGTCAGGAATTCGGGGTCGCCAGAGCCTCGGCTGTTAATGAAATAGGATTCGCAGCGAATAGGCGAGGTTGACAATTAGGTTGGAGAACCTATATATGGTGCTGGCAACCCCTTTAGAGGGTTGCGTTGCACAACCCCTTGAATCAGTGTGGTATTTTAGTCGCCCCTTACGACATGCATACCTACCGCGGGTATATTTTAAGCCCCTAACAAAAGAGCACTTCAGAGCGGTGGGGGAGAAAGTTACCAAAGTTAATGGAGCACTTATGCGAATAATGCCTAACATTGGTGGTCCGAGCGAAGCTACACGTTACAGTAACCAGCTCAATAATACTATACGCAGCACCAGTGTGGTATGGATTTAAACGGACCCATCAAAAATATGTATTAGCAGCGTACCGACTTGCTTCTTTAAGAATAGCAAGTGCTTATCGGACGGTGTCCGACGACGCGATCCTAGTTCTAACCCGCAAAATCTCAGTGGACTTACTGGCAAGCGAAATGACCGATCTGTATAACACTAATATCGAGCGACCATCTGAAGAAGCCAAGAAAAGAGCAAGGACACAAACAATAGCTAAGTGGCAAGAACGGTGAGAGGTCTCGAGTAAAGGGCGTTGGACCTTCACGCTAATTTTGAACGTAGCTCAATGAAATGAGCGGAAGCACGGCGATTTGAACTACAATCTCACGCAGATATGAGTAGACATGGCAGTTTCAAAGAGTATTTATGGAAGCGTAGGATAGAGATCCTCATTGTCCAATGTGTACCACGGAGCACAGTGTTTCGACTATAAGGCGGCAGGTGGAAAGAAGTCATAGTGACAGATAAAAGCGAAAATGTGTTTTTGTTAGAGGGCAACTACTAAAAGTCGTGTGCGCAAAATTTCGGGTAATTAGCTGCCACCAATGTTCGACAAACGGTGCATTTGTGTGGAAATTTGTTAAATCCGGGTGATATTGATTAATCGGTTTAAGTGCGTTTAGCGGTAATAAGTTTAATACAAACCGTAATTTTTTAAACGATATCTATTCAGTACAAGTCATGGATAATCCAGGTAAAATATTTATAGTTAATTTTGGATTTTGGTGTTTTTTTTCTTAAAAAAACAACAAGGAATTGTAAATTTTTGAGATTAGTAGCAAAAAAAAAAAAGTGAGTACCCCTTAGTAACTCAATAGAAGTAGATTCATATTGTTGAGAATTTTAACTAGTTTCTGCTCATATAAGTCGATTGTAGTGCACGGATTTGCAAAAATGTGTAATTTAAAATTTTTTAAATTTTCGATTTTCAGTTCCATTTTATATAATTTCACGAAAAGAATTTTTCCAATTGTGGCAAAGCTACCCTAAAAATGAAAGACTTCAAAAAATATATAGTAATATACATACAAAGATTAACCTTTGTATATCCGATAATGCGAAAGATGAACTAAAAAGAAACATAAAATTATTGATGTTGAAAATTGATAAGAAGTGGAATTTCGCTAGTAAACGGATTGAGCGGCTCTCTTCTAAGTATGAGCAATGGTTGAATGGCGAGGATATAGTTTTACCACTGGAGGAACCAAATGCTCCTTCGTATGCTGCTGAAGATACTTTTAAAAAGAACAACAATTCGGTCGACCCACAAAGGATTTCCAAGACTGTGCGCAGTAAACTAAAATAAAAAGAATATAATGTATACTTAACAATTGCACTTTGGAGGAAATTTTGTTCGCTTCCGAGCACGCCCTTAGGCATGCAAGGAAAAACGATGCTGCTAGCATTATTAAAGATCTAAGCGATTACTTAGACAGTGCTAAAAATATGAAAAATGCGCCGGTAAATGCCCCAAAACAAAGGTGTCTATCTGCTGATGAAGAGATAGGCCTCTACCTTGACGCTAAATTAACTACTAATAACTATAAATTATTGAAAAATGCAGCTCTGGGTGTAGATCACGATGTCTTTCGATCGTTCTATATAGTTTAACGAAATCTAAGAAAATGTGCTTTCCACCTGATAAATGCAGTCATGTGGATGAGATTTATGCTAGTTTTACATTGCAGTCTTTGCGAGATATAACCACTAAGCGCGTCTTAGACACTTTGTCCCTTTCTGGAGCTGACAAAATCCAATCAGCAACACTTATTTGCAAATGGGGCTTAGATGGGAGTTCAGGGCATAGCATGTACAAGCAAACATTTGAAAATGCTGCTGCAACTGACGAGTACTTATTTTTAATTTGTTTCGTGCCTTTAAAGCTTGTGTTAAATGATGACCACGATACTCCAATTTGGATATATTCCAAATCCTCATCAACACGATATTGTCGTCCAATAAAATTTATTTTTCAAAAACAAACACCAGATATAGTGAAACGCGAAGCAGATAATAAAAGGGCTCAAATTAATCAATTGAGGCCAATTTATTGTAAAAATTTCCTAGTGAAACATACTCTCCTTCCAACAATGGTTGATGGAAAAATATGTAACATACTCTCACGGACGAAGGGTAACCAAAATTGTTACATTTGCAATGCCAAACCTAGTCAAATTAACATACCAGTTGCTTCTTACATTGCAAAGACTATGATTATGGGTTGTCTACACTCTATGCGCTGATAAAAACATTCGAGTGTTTATTACATATATCATATAGATTGCCCCTAAAAGTTTGGAAAATCCGAGGAGAGAACCAAAGCATTTTTAATGAAAGAAAAAGCCAAATCAAGCAAAAGTCAGAGACGATTGCAAGTTTTGAAATATTTATTTGCAGTAAATACATAAGTGAATGATAACTTATATGGAAGTATGTTGTAGTTCTGTTTTTATTAAATAAACTTCTGCTGAGCAAATCTGAGGCAAAGTATAATTATCTTTACAATAAAAACGATTTAAAAGGGTAAGAGTTGGGAAATATTTTTTTTTGAATCACCCTAATTTATATGTAGACACACACACACACTAAAATTTTTAGTATTAGAAGCATGGGGCTTCTGTATAATCCAATTTCAGTGGTTAAGTTAATATAGGAGCACAACTATAATGGTTTTGACTTTTTTCCACCTAACTCCATACAGTCGAAACACTGTGCAGAGTTAGAAAACGCAGAACACGTAATGTTCTACTGCCTCCGTTTCCACGAGGAAAGACTCGCCTTGCATGGAGTCTTTGGGGAGGAACCTACCACGAGAAATTTAGTATCACAAATGTGCAACAGGAAAGCGTGCTGGACTGCAGTGAGCAAAATGACATTTATAGTAATGACATGCCTGATGGATGCTGAGAGGGAGCGAAGAGAAATGCGCATGCAAAGCAGTGGCGACTAAATCGACACTCAGAGCAAATAGCGGGAACCTGGACGCAGGAACAACAGTAGGCTCTTAAAAAATGAGAAATACGGAACGCCACCCTGAAGTAATGCGAAAGTGGTACCGGGGTGGGCGACGGTTCCAAAACGGAGCTGTTTTTTAGTCTACGGACACACGGTTGCTGCGACGGCAGCAATTATGATGCATAGGGCATTTTTCAGCCCCCCTGCAAAAAAAAAGCCACTAACCGACTGGGGCGAGAAAAAGCTTCTCTTGCATGCTTGTTTTAATGAACGAAGTCTTCTGGCATCATTGACATCATTGAATAAGGAGCTACAAATAGTCCTATTGACCATCAAAATCTTGTGATTATATCACACTGTGTCTTCATACTTTCCTAATGCAATAATGACAATTTCGCCCGAGTACCACTGACAGTGAATCCCGTTGCCTGAAAGTAGTTGCGAGAGTTCCTTCATACAAAGCCTCACCGGAGGGGCAGTAGGACCCTATTAATAAGTGGGCATTCTTTTTTAGGCCTAGTTTGTGCCAAGCAGTTAATAAATTGTATAAGGAAAGCCGCAAAGAGCTTTCGGCCACATTGCAATAACCGGCTCACCCGTTTTCTCTCAAAAGATGGACTAACGTAGCTGCGCACCCTTTTTCCGTTGGCGTCTACTATGTCTAAGAATGCGCATCGGAAATTAATCTGAATATCTATGGTCAGGTGATACAGAGCGTCCTGATTGGGGAATTTCTGATCGCATGCTCTACAATATGCTTGTCGGGTAACTAATTCCTCTCTTCCTAAAAAATGTGCTTGAAAAATGTCATCTACTTGAATGTTTGTACCACCCTAAGACCGTTTTGTCTATGTAATCGCAGCTGGTGTAAAGGTTGCTTCTGCAGAGCAGCCTCAGGGCCTGTCACATAAAGTTGTGAAATCGACCACAGAGTTGTCGGTCTGAAAGTCACATCTTGAGCTCTTGCATACGAATTATTGTGCTTTTATGAAAATCGGGATTAAATAATTCCCCTTTCTCTTCCTCTTTCTCCTTCTAAACAACCATCATGTATGCGAAGTGTTATATTTATAAAAGAAAGCTGCATCCGAATTATGATGCATATAATTGCGTAAGCGCATTTTATCGAAATCTCACAATATTTTTGCCAGTCATAATTATGGTAGTGAAAACTGTGGTTTGTGTTTTGTTATAAGCAAAAAAAAAAACAACACTCGTGGTTTTGCAGATGACATGTGAGCTGCTTTATTCATTACACGAAAAGCCACAAATGAAAAATCGTTCATATAAATAAAGTAACACCCAACAAAAAATTTATATAATTATGAGAAATATTCCTGTTCAGACCTGTTTAATTTCCATTAACATAACGGAAGGTAAGGCTGAACTGACCGGTCCGTGAGAACCTGACATAGACTGAATGAGTCCATACTATTACCAGAAGTTCGTTTAACGATCAAAGGGAAAACCCTATCAAAAGCCGGGACCTAGGTTAAAAAATAACTCCCTTCTCTTAGAAAGTACTAGAAGCTTTCTCGGACTAATGCCACTTGCTGCTTTTAAATCTGAAAGCTGTGTTACTTCTGAAAGCTGGAGCCTTAGCTTTGCAAGCGCAGGGCATGAGCACAAAACGTGCTCAATTGCTTCCTCCTCCAACTTGCACTTACTTCATCTGCTGTCACTGACCCAGTTTAATTAAAAAGTGCGTGACGTCGGAAGAGAGTAGCGTCCAGTTGAATTGTCCGTCGGGAGTCTACAGTTTTCTCTTTTTAATGATAGAAGTAATATTGTTAGTCTAAGTTTGTAAGACTTACTCATGATCGCCGACATTTTACAGTCCCGCGCTTGCTTCCACGTCTTTCCCTCTTGATCGATCATGTGCACCTCCCACCTTCTCTTAATCTTGCCCAATATAATTGTGACGCCTACGGAGCAATCTTCGAGGGATGATCCCTTTTTAGCTAATTCATCTGCTGTTTCATTCCCATATGCCAAGGGAACCAATATAGATGTATGTTTCTCCCTATATTGATTCTTTCCAGGGATTCAGGGATTGGTTACACTCAGACACAATTTAAGATGCTGTGCTATGCCAGATTAGTGCCTTATGTACTGCTTTGTTGCCAATATAAAAGTTAAAGTGGCTGCAGTCTAAGTTATGCCCTTCCAGTGTTTATACTGCATTGGTTACGACTACTAGTTTCCACCTGAAAAAAATTACAAGGAGCTTGGAGAATTTCCGTATCAGCATGGTTTACGGCAGATCCAACTCCTTTCTCTACTTTGGAACAATCGGTGTACCCGTGTATTGTCTCTTCCGCCATTTGAGCAGCTTTTCGCCAATCAACGACCTATATTGTGGCTTCAAGAGTCCGCACGAAGCGATATGGAATCTGGTGGTTTGTTCATCCTGCATATGATGTTGCTATAATTCTATGGCCGTATGGTTACACCCATGCTACCACGAGGCACTGAGACTCGTTGCAGTTATTAACACCATGTTATTTGCAACCAGGTTTACAGGTGGAATGGGCAGAATGGCATTAAGTGCAGACGGCGGAGTGCTAGTGCTGAGCATTGAGGCCTGCATTGCCCCTCTATTTTTTGCGGTAGGTCCCATTAAAATTGGTAATCATATATTTCTTTATGCTTTGTCAATTTCAATGAATAACTAATTAAAAAGCTAGATTAAAAGTAAACAAGTAATTGAAAATAATTAAATAAATTATAATATTCAAGGATCTTATAATTTTTATTAATTTAATCTAATATATAAAATTGTTATATCACGGTGTTAGGATGTTGAGGCATAACTCCTAACCGATACTCGTGAAATTTTGTGAGCATATTGGGTAGGTCTGAGAATCGGTCAACGTCTACCTTTTTTCGCTATGTGGCTATGGCCTTGATATCAAAACGTGGACCTTGGTAATCCTGGGATGTGTTTGTACAGAATGGGTGTCAAATGGAATGTATAAGGGGTATATCTACGGTCTCGAGATATAGGCCAAAACTGGAACCGGGTACACCTAGAATGTGTTTATACAATATGGATAACAAATGAAAGCTGTTGATGATGATGATTGTTTTAATACATGGTAGTTTTCATACCTATTGGTGACAAGCGTTTTTCATAGCAGCAAAAAGTAGCGGCGACATGTCAGGTTCAGCCGCAACAATATATTTTTTACTTAGGTTTAAATTAAAGCATATCATGTCAAGCTTAAAAGTATGCAGCAAAAAAAAAGTAGTACACTTTTAATGTGAACGTATTACAGTTTAAGTATGACGTTGCCAAATCTAAAACAAGTAAGAACGGGACTGTATTCGGCTGTGCCGAAGACTTCATACCTTTCATGAATGGGGCTGAACAATAATCTAATCCCGTTCGTAATCTCCGAATAATGGGATGTATAAGATAAGAAATATATAGTGAACAGATCTACATACCTAAACGATTTTTAAGATAAATATAAAATAAAAAACAGGTAGGTACTTTGTGTGAGGATGCAAAGTTTCGGGTTTTTTGTGGTATGCGTGTAAAAACTATGACTACGAATCACGTATTTCAACAATATATGACGTAAACGTAACTATTTCATGAAATTTGATGAATTTTGAAGCTTCTAGCCGTAAAAAAGGGGCAAAAATTACAGTTTATATGGGGTATATAATATATATACCACCGGTCTCTATGATTTTTTCAGACAACAATATATGCGATACACGTAAGCATTTGGTGAAATTTGAAGCTTCTAGCTGTTAAAACGGGGCAGAAATTGCGAAAAGTTTCTTATCTGAACAATCGGTTGTATGAGATATATACTATATATACCACCGGTCTCTATGATTTTTTCAGACAACAATATATGCGATACACGTAAGCATTTGGTGAAATTTGAAGCTTCTAGCTGTTAAAACGGGGCAGAAGTTGCGAAAAGTTTCTTATCTGAACAATCGGTTGTATGAGATATATACTATATATACCATCGGTCTCTATGATTTTTTCAGACAACAATATATGCGATACACGTAAGCATTTGGTGAAATTTGAAGCTTCTAGCTGTTAAAACGGGGCAGAAGTTGCGAAAAGTTTCTTATCTGAACAATCGGTTGTATGAGATATATACTATATATACCACCGGTCTCTATGATTTTTTCAGACAACAATATATGCGATACACGTAAGCATTTGGTGAAATTTGAAGCTTCTAGCTGTTAAAACGGGACAGAAATTGCGAAAAGTTTCTTATCTGAACAATCGGTTGTATGAGATATATACTATATATACCACCGGTCTCTATGATTTTTTCAGACAACAATATATGCGATACACGTAAGCATTTGGTGAAATTTGAAGCTTCTAGCTGTTAAAACGGGGCAGAAGTTGCGAAAAGTTTCTTATCTGAACAATCGGTTGTATGAGATATATACTATATATACCATCGGTCTCTATGATTTTTTCAGACAACAATATATGCGATACACGTAAGCATTTGGTGAAATTTGAAGCTTCTAGCTGTTAAAACGGGGCAGAAGTTGCGAAAAGTTTCTTATCTGAACAATCGGTTGTATGAGATATATACTATATATACCACCGGTCTCTATGATTTTTTCAGACAACAATATATGCGATACACGTAAGCATTTGGTGAAATTTGAAGCTTCTAGCTGTTAAAACGGGGCAGAAGTTGCGAAAAGTTTCTTATCTGAACAATCGGTTGTATGAGATATATACTATATATACCACCGGTCTCTATGATTTTTTCAGACAACAATATATGCTATATACGTAAGCATTTGGTGAAATTTGAAGCTTCTAGCTGTTAAAACGGGGCAGAAATTGCGCAAAGTTTCTTATCTGAACAATCGGTTGTATGAGATATATACTATATATACCACCGATCTCTATGATTTTTTCAGACAACAATATATGCTATATACGAAACATTTGGTGAGGGGTAGTAACTGGTCATTGCCTTATAGGTAAGTATGCAGAAAGGTTAGGAGCGCCTTATCGTCGATGCTGCAGGAGTCGTAAAGAGGATGAGGAGGAGGAAACGCTAATTCACCTCATATGCAACTGCCCGGCACTAAGCGGAGCACGGCAGCGCTCTCTGGGTACTCCATTTCTATATAATCTGAGCCGGGTTGTGGAGTATGACGTCGAGGACGTGGTAGCTTTTATCAGGTCTTCAAAGTGGTTCAAAGAGGAAAGGTAACGGTGTTTATTCGTGGTATCACAACGGGCCCAATATCACTGGCCTAAGTGTGCCCTCGGGCAGCCACCTCAACCTAACCGAACCTATTTACTACTTTAAGGGCCGTTTGTGAAGCCCTTTGCCTAGATAAATATTTACGATGCTTTTCACCGGGAAGTGAACCAGGGATCGATCTATGCGAACAAATTCGTTTTATGGTTCGTTTCGCCTGAAATTTGGTATACAGGTAGCCTATGCCTAGATTAGTATTTACGATCCGGGTCTGCTAGTGTTTTTATAAATGTTTATATAAGTCTTAATCTAGAAGATGTTTCATCTTAATTCAAAAGTTCTATCTTATTTACGAAGAATATTGATTAGTACTCGACTGAACAAAATTTTCTGGTCTCTTATTTGATACATTTTGATGTTATCCTTCCACAAGATTTTTTATTGGCAGTGATATGTTTTGATGAGAATATGTTTTTTCAATATGTTCATTCACATGTCACGCCAAGCGATCAGTTAAATATCTAACATTTTCATGGTTATGGTAAAACGGTTTGAGGAACGCACCAAATATTTTGACCACAATTAAACAAAAGCACCCACATCTCAACAAATTTGAATTTAGCGCCCATTGCAATCATAACAACAACAAGAGTATTGGACAGCAATTTCACTGGACAAAATTTATTATGCACCGCATTAGTTAGCCAACAACCACACAGATATAGATACTATATAGTACACATATCATTCGTGATAAGACTTCAATTACACATCCCGAAATTACCATATTGCAACTCTTGGATTTCGATATTGATACCGTAATGGATATGTTTTCAACATTTAGTTTAAAGCTAATGTACTTACTTGATTGGCGCTTAACGGTTTAAAGGGTTGAGAACGTCAAACAAGGCGTGCCAGTCGTTTCGTCGTTAGGCTAATTGCCGCCAATTGGTATCATCTTCCATTCGCATAACAATGTCCAGCCAGCGTAACCGCTGTGCTACATTCGCTGCACTTTGTTGATGTCTGCATAAAGTTCGTACAGCTCATCATTAAATCTTCTTCGGTACTCGCAGTCGCCAACGCATAGAGGTCTGTAAATCTTTCGAAAGATATTTCTTTCCAATACTCCTAGAGTCGCTTCGTTTAATGTTGTCACGGTGCATGGTTCTGCGTTATATAGTAGGACTGGTACGATAGGTGACTTGTAGAGTACGGTTTTCGTCTGCGGAGAGAGTACTACACTTTTCAATTGCCTACTCAGTTCAAAGTATCATTTGTTGGCAAGAATGATTCTTCGCAGGATTTCAAAGCTGATGTTGTTATTTGTGTTAATACTGGTTCACTACTAAACGAAGTATTTTACTATTTTTAAATTATGGCTGCCAACAGTGACGTGATGTCCAAGGCGCAAATGCGCTGACTCTTTGCTCGATGACAGCAGGTACTTTTTTCTGTTCTCATTAACCATCAAACCCATCCTTTTGGTTTTCTTTTTTTCAGTTTGGAGTGAGCAGAGCTTACGGCGCAGTTGTTCAGGCCGATTATGTTAATGTCATCAACTTACGCCTGTAGGTGCATGCTCTTATAAAATATTTCTCCAGAGCGGTTAGGTTCTGCAGTTCGTATCATTTTCCTTTAGTTTCAAAAGGTCCTTCCCTTTCCATTTCTTTTCTTGCTGTCGACGGCGGCTTTAAAATCGATGAAGAGGTGATGTGTGTCAAATATTTTTTCAATGCGCAAATTGAAAATCTGGTCGATGGTAGATTTAGCAGGCCTGAAGCCGCACTGATCAATCAGCCGATTCACGGTGGGCTTAAATTTTTCGCCCACGACGCTTGACTGCACCTAATATGCGATACTTAAGTTTTCGCGGTAGTTTACGCAGTTTGCAGGATCCCCTTTCATGTTAACTGGGCAATGAACACTTATGGTGTTTTCTTTTCTACACGAAAATGCCGCCTTCATGTCAACCCTTCAAAAAGTTGTGTTCTGTTCTGTAAAACCAGCTTAGCCTCAATAGAGGGCATCATTATCTTTTCTCAACAACTTACCCCTAAAAATGGCCAAAAATGCAACATTACTTGCCCTCGCTGCCATTGACGGTGTAGAAAACAGACCTGTCAATCAGAGCTGTAAAAAGATTGAATCAATTGAGTGTGCATTCTATCAGCATCCTTTTAAAAAATTGTGATTTATTGGTTGCATATTATAAATCTCCATTCCTGAATAGCTGAAAATACCTTAACTCAAATCTAAAGTGTGTGTGTTATTGAATGGTAAAATATAATTCAATATAGAGTGGGAATGTAGGAACCATTCCAAATCTTTAATGAATGTAAACTTGAAATGAATGCATTTTTTTCCATTCAGTACTAAATACTTTTTCCCTAGGGTTCTTTTTTTGTATACTTTCATTGACATCAGATATGTTACATCAATTTAGGAGTTGGGTGCAAAAAAATGCGTAAAATTTATCAATAGAAATAATAGCCCCTTTTAATTATTCAAGTAGTTTAATATTTAAGAATTCATGAACTTAACACCGGCTTATAATAATTGAATATTCAATCATTATTTTTGAAAAGAAAGAAAAATTTACTGGCATACTGCGATTTTAACATTTCGAAAACCGCCACATAATCATCATCAGTCAATTTCGAATGTTGTAAAAGGCTTCACTGATATTCGAACCGCGAATCACACAGTGAAACTGCAGTTGCCTTAAATCATCGAAATATGCCATTAAATAAATGTTTCTTTCTTCGCAGTTTCTCTTTAAACGTCGCAAAGACAATCTACTGCTTTCTTGCTATATGTCAAAATGGTTCTATATGTCCTACTTATTTTGCTGTTGTAGTAAAATGGATATTGTAAATGAACACATTGTGCATTGACCAAATAGAGTAAATTGTGGATATTTTTTGCTGATAATATAACAAAAACAGATACTTGAGTTTAAGTCGTTTAAATTTAAATACATCAAAGTACATAGGTCTATCAGCGATTTCGTTGAAGCTTCCTAATTCCGAGAATTTCGATAAATATTTGTCTAATTCCATGGCATCGTCCTACAGGGATTCAGGCTTTTTCTATTCACCTGAGTCGCCTTCCCAGTTTTCCTTCATATGTGCCACGAAAAAAAGATGTTTCATTGGGAGAAGCTCTTCAGAGGTTATTAATTTCCCTCCCCACAAAGAGATTGACTGGCTCCATGGGATTACAGTTTTTTACAGCTGATGTTTTACAGCGTTTGACGGAATATAAATATAGGACCTGAGTGATTGAGAATGACCATTAGTATCTCTGCCTATTTGCATGGCATTTGTAGGTTGAATTCTATCTTACTTGAGCAGGTTTGTATTCAAAGTTAATTTTCTTTGCTATAAACAAAGCTACAACTACCTATAGAGCCTACTTTAAATGCCTGTAATTACAAACTATTGTGTTTAGAAGAAAATTTTTCTTAGAAAATAGAGAAAAATAATATATAATATAAAACCATTATCTATACAGTATTTGACCACAAAACCGCTAGAAGAATATATGAAGGAACTTAAGAGCTTTTATAATATATATCTTTCAATTGTTTAATCAACAATTGAGGACGTTCAAATGTAGATTAATACTTTTTCTTGCAAGCCTTTTATATGCCACATTGGCAACACTTATTTAGAACGATGACAATTTTCGGAACAGGGTTGTTGAAATATTTGTCATTTGCTTTTTTTATTATTAAATTTTTAGAACAATTTTAATAAAAATGCTTTTTCAATTAACTTCTTTGTGCTTTATTACCATTTAAATAACGAAAAAACTGGTCATCACTGTCAATAACTACATTTTTGTGTTGATATTTTGAAGTGGCTTTAAGTAATGCAACCATGTGATATATGAGCGGGGTTTGTGCTTGTACGACATTTTTCATAATTGATTGGTACTAGAAAAGTGTGTGCATACTCAGCAAAGGCTGCATTCATTTGAATGCTTATTCTGTGTTGAAAAATGTTTGTGTTTCATTAAATTACTTCATTCTTTCTTCGAAGAGTTCAAGAGTGCATTCTTTTTGTCCCACTACTGAATGAAGAATGGGTTGACTTTTAAGCCACATTCCTTAACAAAGAATGAAAGAATGAAGAAACAGCATTCTTAAATCAATGATTTAAAATTTCAAATGATTGCATACTTTTACAGCTCTGCTGTCAATTAGCTGATGAATCACACGAAGCTGAAGTGAATGCTATATATGTACGTATGTGTCGCATCATGCCCCACTCAAAAGCAATTTGCGATCACAGTTGACAGACAACCACACGAACTGCATTTTTTTGTAAAAATGGTTACAATTTTTGTTCTTTTCAAGTCATGTAGGGTTGCACTAAACATCTTAGGTGGCTAAAATTTCACAGGGTGAAGTGAGAATCTTAAATAAAGAAACCATTAGATTATAATCGTCGGGCATGCACATGTTTAATCATATTTTGCTGCGTGCGCCTATTGGCTAGCAGCCATTCTTGCCTCTCGGACTCTCCATTTTTTCTTTTTTTCTATGTTCGATTAATTCTGCTATACTCGTTTAGATTAAGATTTATATTTCATTCCTCGCTGAGAACTTTTTACATTTACACCTTGATTCCCTATAAGAAGCCGCAGTTTCGGCTTTGAATTTGGTGCCGTTTGCACCGCCGATTGGGGTTCAGATTTGAATTTTGAGTTTAGGTTCGGCTTTAGCTTCGACTCCGACTACCGTTTCGACTTGCTTCCGATTTGGTTTATGGTTTATTTTCTGACTTTCGACTCTTGTGTCGCTTTTAATTATGGTTTGAATTCGATCTTGTTGCCGGTTAGTTTAGGTTTCGGGTCTTGATTTAGTTTCAGATTCAGTTCCATATTACATTTCGGTTTCTGTGCATGTTTCTGTTCAGGATTCGGGTCCGATTTTGGTCCCGGTTGCAGATGTCATTTTAATTTCAGTTAAAGTTTGGGGTCCTGTCTCAGCCCTATATTTGCGTCCGGTTTCGTTTACCGTTTCTGTGCCTCCCTTAGTCCTGGTCCGGCACAGCTTTGCCCCAACTGCACTTGCACTTCATATTCAGGAATTAGCATTGGTTTCTATGTTTGCGTCATATCCGAGGCTCGATCTGGTATCGTTTTCGGTTCTATTCAAGTCCCAGGTTAGTTTGGGTTGGCTGGTCTGTATTGATCTGATCCGCTTTATTTAACTTTTCAGTTCGGTTCTCGTTTTAGTCAAGGTTCGGTTGCAGTTTAGGCCCTGTTTATATTTTTGTTTTTTGAAATCTTCCATCTACGTTTCTTTCATAATATGTGTCTTATCGATAAGCTTGATCTCAAAATTCCAAATTCCGTTAAAACAAACATTTCAAAAAGTTTAAGTTTTTATCACTTTGAACGAATTTTCAAAACACCATGACCTATGCACCACCTAAGAAAAGGTTCCGACATAGACATAAATGAGGTGGACAGCTCCGTCCGACCGCCGCTGAGTTATCTCCTAGGGATAATCGACGAATATGAGAACAGGGCAACGGACTTGCTATGGACGAATAGGGTTGACTGAAGGTGAGGGTACTTACGGGTGTCAACACAGGTCATTGTGCTATCGCACCAATGCTCCGACGGTGGCGAATACCAACAAGCTCCCTCTGCAGGAGATGTCAGGATGAGGAGCAAGAGGAGTCGATCTACCACTTTATCTGCCGATGATTCAAAGAAGAAAGCTCAGATTTCTGGGCTAACGCTTTTTCAACAGCCTGGCAGAGGTTGAGAAGGTGGACGTCTCGCTTCTTCTGGGGTTCATCAGGGAAAGCAAGTGGTTCGTTGAGGACCACTAAGAGGTAATGGGGCTAAACGAATTTGCCGCCACCCTGTACTTACTGAGGGCAATCCCAATGGACAAAAATATCTCCGAATGGAAGTGTGGGTTACACCCACGCACGCCCTCTTAATCCAACCTAACCTATGCGCCACCTAACGGAGTTTTTTCTTCCACGTTAAATTGTCACCGGCTTCTGAAAAGTGAATTTATTTTAATTTCCGCGGAAATTAGTACACATTTTCAAAAAAAAAAAAAAAAAACACTCGCTCAAAGCGTCCTTTGGGCAGTTTTTCTTATTATATTCTGTATTTGTCATCCAGCGGCGACCGCCGTGGTGTAATGGTATCGTGCTCCGCCATCCACACCGAAGATCCTGGTTTCAAGCACCGGGAAAAACAATTAGAAGAAAATTTTTCTAAGCGGGGTCGCCCAGCAGTGTTTGTCAAACACTCCGGATGTATTTCTGCCATGAAAAGCTCTCAGTGAAAACTCATCTGCTTTGCACATGCCATTCTGAGTCTGCATAAAACAAGTACGTCCTGCCCCGCCAATTTGTAGGAAAAATTAAAAGGAGCACGACACAAATTGGAAGAGAAGCTCGACCTAAACTCTCTTCGGAGGTTATTGCGCTTTACATTTATTTATTTTGTCATCCAGCTCTAAGCCATGTTCTTTATTTTAGGTGCACAGTTTATCGGAGTTACCCAAAATTCGATCATAAGATTCTGTCGGTTCCCAACCAAATGTCCAAATATCTCGATCTATACACAACCAAGCGGGTTTTTTGCACAATATTGAGCCAGCACAGTTAGAATCCCGAAATTCCAGGTCTATACATTTTATTTGTTATCGAATAAACTTATAATCCATTCTTATTTATTAATTATCGATTACATATGTATATAGGTTTGATATTATCCAATCACATTTATTTATATTTGTATGTATTGGTGCTTATAATGTGATTGAACTCGTTAAAGCTTGGCTAAAGCCGTGGTTACTCACGAACGTACGTACCAAAAACGTATCAGCTGACACGACCTATCTTATGAGTGTGCAATGTAAACGAAAACTCACCGACGTGCAACGCCCGTACGTACGTAGCCCGGCACGTAGAAATCAAAACAATTTTGATTATTTCCGTAAGAACGTGTCAGCTGATCGCTCTCTCACTAGACAGATTTGCCTAGTAAACTTGTGTGCGCTAATTTTTGACCGTTTGCACTTTTATGCAAAAACACCTAATTAAAGTTTGAAAAATTGTGAAAATAATTCGAAATAATTATGTAAAAGTGCAGATTATAAATATGTAATATATTTATACTTATTTAATATTTATTCCGGCCTTTTACAATATCAAAAATTAAATTGGAAAAAGTTGATGTTTCCATAAGCATGCATGCAAAATGGTCAATGGCAACAGTGCTTATCTGTAAACAATACACAAACAAATATGTTATGTACACGTACACAGACGCACACATTGATTCCTACGGGCTTGAGAGCTCGGTCAAACGTGCTTCATACGACAAACGTCCTTACGTACGGCACACGTCCGTGGGTAACTGCCGCATAAGCAATTCCATGACACGTTTTCATAATTATCAATTAATTACAGAGCAAGTATTACGCAAACTGACCATTTTAAATTTATCTAAATATGTTACAATAACAAAAAGTACAAAAACAATAACAATCAAAACAAAACAAATGATTGAAAATTGCAACAATAAATACATACAAACAATTACACAGGCAGGCATTAAAATCATTAATCGGATAATTGTGTGTACATAATTAATGGCCGTTAGGCATTATGCCCTTTACTAATATTTGTTTATTAGTTGGTATGCCAAACATATTTACATAAATGCATAACGAGCACTCAAACTCACTGATTGTTACTTATCTGAAACCTCATATAAATCCTAGGCACAGTACATTTTTTACGTACGTAATAACTTGCGATGCAATAATTTAAGTAACGCTTGTAGAGAATATGAAATGCAGATTTCACGTAGCACTGAAGGCCCAATTACACTCAACTTTTGCGTCCTTTTGGAGCTGGCGTCATTTGGAAAGAACGTACGTTGAAAGGTTTCCTGTCACATCAAACGCAAAAAAGACTCCAGTTTTGATTTTTTTTTATTCAAAAGAAGTGAATTACTTGTTTTATTCGAAAAAGAAGAAGATTATTGAAAATTTAATAGAATCAATTCCAACAAAATGCATAGGGTAAAAACAAGTGAGGTAACAACGCCAGCAAAATCTAAGTTTTTGAATTCGTTTTTCATTACGTTGACCCTCTCGTTGCGTGGACGATGGATTAGAACATACTCATCAAGACGTCTGTGTTCAAAGTGAGCTGTTGACGCAACGTAAGTGATTAACTTTTGTTACAGTTATTCGTCACTGTATATCAAGAAAGCAGGGTCCTTAAAATGTCTGTGATCATATGGTAACGCCAGTGGATTTGGAATACTAGTAATTTTGCAGTCCCTCAAATTTAAAATTTGTCAAACAATCATCGATAGTATAATAGTAAGGTGCCGCGTCATCGATATCATCGCGAGCCAGATTGTAGTTGTTGATTCGCTTGCGATTTAAAAAAAAAAAATCAATTCCAGCCTTTTTTTGGGTCTGGTCATATATTGTCGAGAATTCCACCTTTATTGTCTCCGTCGCCTTCACTACTTACGTTCGCATCGTCTGATAGGCTTCATCTCTAACTGGTAGCAATAACTCTCTAAAAATCTACCAAAAAACTCGGGAAATTACGAGAGGTTTCAAGACCGCAGTAAATTTATTCGGAACGATAATAGCGACCTGGTACCGGTCATACAGAACTTGGTTAAATTATTAAATCAGGGGCCGAATCGTAACATACTATCCGTGATCGAATGCCATTTTTTTAAACACAATAACTCCGGAATAGTGTATCGGATTAATGAAATAGGTGAACAATTTTTATCTCATTAAATAGTTGGCCTAGCCTAATTTGTATTGCTTGAGTAAAAATTGTTCGAGATGCGTGATCGTATGTTACGATTTCACAGCAGATTTATGACCTGATCGATAACAAACTGTAAGCCCGCCGATAAGAAATGAATAAGACGTTAACTATTTCCTAACCGTGAGCAAATATATTTACACAGTAAAAAAAAAAAAATAAAATAAATGAACATAGTATATTACGCTTCGACTTGTCCTAATAGAAACGTCGCAACTTAAAAGTTATGTTAAGAAGGACGTAGCTCAGACATTCTGTTTGTTAAAATTGTTACTGGAAATTTTTTTTTTCAAAAAGCTTCGAATTTAAATTAATTTATTTTATATTCACAATTCGAAAAAGGCATACATTTGTAAACCAGAATTTAGACTCATGCTACACCTAAAGTTTTTATGCATTTTTACTCGTTAACGACTTGTGAAAATAAATTAAACTAAATTAATTCTTCTGTTAACATTTTTTTTGTATTTCAATTACAACCTTTAACACCAGCTTAGTGAGATGCGGCTTTATTAACGACTTCGTTGTGATATGACCTTATTAACAGAATGTTACAGTGTTTCTACTAGGAAAGGTAGACTGGATCGATTTATTAACCGATATCGCGCCATCGATTTTTCGATAGAATTTGGGCTCAGGAAAAAAAGTTCCACTACGCATACACAAGAAAATAATTTTCCAGCCTTTTTACTTTTTTCCGACTTTGATTTTTAAGGTTTTTTTCATGACCTACTAAAAAAATTTGCTTTTGATTGTAAAATTTAAAAAATATGTTTTTTTTTTCAAAAAACTGGTGTCGACATTGTTTTTAGCGGACATTTTTGGGTCGGACAGGGTATACGTATGAAAAGTTTTTTAGTAGATCATGAAAAAAACCTAAAAAATTAAAGTCGAAAAGAAGTAAAGAAAAAAATGAAATTTCGCGGGCTCGAAAATTTTTTTTTTTTTGGTTATGAGTAGTGGAATTTTTTTTTCCTGATCCCAAATCCTATCGAAAAATCGATGGAGCGATATCGGTTAACTTTCGTCCATACAAATCGATCCACCCTAGTCGATATACATATTATATACTTTATGATGCTACCAAAACTGGTTACAAGGTTACTTCTATGATATAGCAACCAAAGGGTGTCCAACATTTTTCACAAAATTCATCGATCAGTAAATAAAAAGCTTTTTCTTCCTTTTGTAGGATTGATTTAAATACAATATTTCTTTACATGTATATTTAATGCCACATAATTAGTAACACAAGCTGCGTATGCTTTCGTTAGCAATAACAACTTTGTAAGCCAACATCACCCTAGCACTTTGAGTTTTAAATCATACACAACTAAGTATATGCAGTTTTGTTGTTGTTGTTAAGTAATTCAATACGCGTGCATGCAGCATGTAACATTTAATTTTGTGCAATAACACTTCTCCACCTCGCACTTATTTCCGGTCATTAATTTGCCATTTTTCTTGACTGAATTGAGCTCAACCAACTGAGTTGAGTAGAATCGAGTTTAAGTTCATTTTGCACTTTAGTTGTAATTTCTGTTGTTGTAATGGACAACTTTTTTTGTTTTGCATTGTTTTGTAGGTTAAATTAGTTTGTGGTCAAACAGCAAATAGACAAGTAAGGAAGGTTAAGTTCGGGTGTAACCGAACATTACATACTCAGTTGAGAGCTATGGTGACAGCATAAGGGAAAATAACCATGTAGGAAAATGAACCGAGGGAAACCCTGGAATGTGCTTGTATGACATGTGTATCAAATGAAAGGTGTTAATGAGTATTTTAAAAGGGAGTAATCCTTAGTTCCATAGGTGGACGCCGTTTCGAGATATCGCCATAAATGTGGACCAGTGGTGACCCTAGAATTTGTTTGTACAATATGAGCATCAAACGAATGGTGTTAATGAGTAGTTTAAAAGGGAGTGGGCCTTAGTTCTATAGGTGGATGCCGTTTCGAAATATCGCCATAAATGTGGACCAGGGGTGACTCTAGAATGTGTTTGTACGATAAGGGTATCAAATGAAAGGTGTTAATGAGTATTTTCTATAGGTGGACGCCTTTTCGAGGTATCGCAATAAAGGTGGACCAGGGGTGACTCTAGACCTTGTTTGTGCGATATGGGTATCAAATGAAAGGTGTTAATGAGTATTTTAAAATGGCGTGGGGCTTAGTTCTGTAGGTGGACGCCTTTTCGAGATATCGCCATAAAGGTGGACCAGGGGTGACACTAGAATGAGTTTGTACGATATGGGTATCAAATTAAAGATATTAATGAGAGTTTTAAAAGGGAGTGGTGGTATTTGTATATGTGAAGACGTTTTCCAGATATCGACTAAAATGTGGACCAGGGTGACCCAGAACATTACCTGTTGGATACCGCTAATTTATTTATATATGTAATACCTGCCAAGATTTTAAGGGTTTTTTATTTCGCCCTGCAGAACTTTTTCATTTTCTTCTACTTAATATGGTAGGTGTCACAACCATTTTATAATGTTTTTTCTAAAGTTATATTTCGCGTCAATAAAACAATCCAATTAGCTTATCATATTTCATCCCTTTTTTCGTATTTAGTATAGAATTATGGCATTTTTTTCATTTTTCGTAATTTCGAAAAGTGGGCGTGGTTATAGTCCGATATCGTTCATTTTAAATAGTGATCTGAGATGAGTGCTCAGGAACCTACATACCAAATTTCATCAAGATACCTCAAAATTTGCTCAAGTTATCGTGTTAACGGTCGGACGGACGGACGGACATGGCTCAATCAAATTTTTTTTCTATCCTGATTATTTTGATATATGGAAGTCTATATCTATCTCGATTCCTTTATATATGTACAACCAACCGTTATCCAATCAAACTTAATATACTCTGTGAGCTCTGCTCAACTGAGTATAAAAATGAATAGCAAAGTGTGGAGTAAGTGCTCTTGTTCGAGTTGCTCATTGCGGTTCAAATATAAATTTTATTCACTTTTATTGTTTTTGTTTGTTCTTATTTTGCTTTGTTCTTTTGTGCCAGGTTCATAAAACAGGTTCTTTTTGAAATTGGTTTACCGCTTTTGTTTGTGGTTGTTATTGTTGCAACTGGTAATTTTGTTTTGTTAATTTCGTAGAAAGCTGTTGACAATGTTGCATTGTGAATCAATTTGCTGAATGTGCTGAAGACCTTATTTTCCTATTTAAAATTTTTATATATTTATGTTGGCGAATATTTTGCTGATAGTTTTCATTGTTTATTTCATGTACACTATTAATACACTAATAATGAACTAAGATCTTGAAAGCTGCTTGATTTCCCGAGATGCCCAACCTTTCCTTGCTCGAAAGTTTCAAAAGTAGGCCTTGCTGGTAAGGGCGATGGAATATGTCGATTTGGCGTGAAATATTTTTGTTAGCTACTGTGTTATTATAGCTTTCATGAAAATGAAATGGTATATTAACTCCGTCACGAATCTCAAAATTAAAAGTCATTAAAGGAAATAATTTGAACAAATTTAATGTCCCATAAATCGCATGATGGATTCAGGTGGAAAGTTGATCCAAAAATGCCAGTTAAGCAGCATGTGTACATAAAAAGTTACCCAAAAGTGAGCATCACGAACCTTTGGGCAACGTAGAAAGCTTATTAATTGCATTTAGTCAAAGGCTGAGATATGCTCAGTCAACCCAGAATCGGGTAAATGTCCCTCTTTGCCGACCTAATTAAATATGCAGCAAAATAATGTACTGATTTCGAACGCACGCACACACCGTACTCTCAAAGCAAGATGTCCAGAACTTAAAGTCCAACAGAGAGAGAAACAGAAAGAAAGTAAAAGGTTGATAGAGTGCTATCCAACGGTGAGTCTCACCAGAGAAGGCGGTAATGGGGTACACCAAAGGTCACTAAAATTGAAAATGGGGCTCTGTTAGCAAGAGTAAACTAATTGTAGTGATATAGGTTTAGTCTTTGATAAAAAAAAAACAGCGAGATTGAACGTATGCACTAGAGGTTTACGCCGATTACTTTATGGGCGGCTGCTGCGTAGGCTCTTTTATATACCGGCGGCGGCGGCGTGGGCGGCGCCCCGGCGTACGCCGGTTTTCTTAATTTAAAAAGCTTGATTTTTTTATTTAAAGAATTAGTATTTAGGAAATATTTTGTTTGTATGTATTTAAGGAAATCAACGTGTTGGCCATTTCGGAAAGATCCGGGGTTTTTGCCTCAAGATCTCGCAGACCATTCGAAAATTTTCAGGAGTAGCTCCTTGCGGAGGGATTGTCCCTCTTTCACTTACTCCAGAGAGGCTTCGAACCTAACCCCGGTCTTTGGAATTGGTACTGCTGCGTCTGCTGAAAAGAAATGGATATATAAAAAATGGTCACACTTTTGTCTGTATATCTCGTGCAAAGCGTTGTTTCACCTGGGTTTAACTCCTAATAAACGTCGCGAACACAATTTCTTTAAATAATTTTTGGCTCCTTGGCGGTCACGCACAAAGGCGACTTACGGTTGCTATTAATGGTCTATTAATACTCATGACTTGGCGGCCACCGTGGTGTTATGGTAGCGTGCTCCGCCTATCACACCGTATGCCCTGGGTTCAACTCCCGGGCAAAGCAACATCAAAATTTTAGAAATAAGATTTTTCAATTAGAAGAAAATTTGTCTAAGCGGGGTCGCCCCTCGGCAGTGTCTGCCAAGCGCTCCGATTGTATTTCTGCCATGAAAAGTTCTCAGTGAAAACTCATCTGCCTTGCAGATGCCGTTCGGAGTCGGCATAAAACATGTAGGTCCCGTCCGGCCAATTTGTAGGGAAAAATCAAGAGGAGCACGACGCAAATTGGAAGAGAAGCTCGGCCTTAGATCTCTTCGGAGGTTATCGAGCCTTACATTTATTTATTTATAATACTCATGACTCTCGTGGCACAGGGCGCATCCATTTTTTTCGAGCTAAAATTCCCGATGTGGGAACAGTAGCATTCGCGACCACCAGTCCCTACCACGCCTCCTGACCCTCACACCATATGCCAGCACAGAAGCTATAGGACTGCGACTTCGAACTCATACCTTCGTCGACGTCGTTTTCCTAGAAGCTCTAGCTCCTAAGACTTTCTAACGGATGTTTCTGTCGCACTGTGTTGCCGAGCTACACCAGGGAAATACCTTAAAACGTTAGGGAGTGACTATTCGGCCAACGATGCCGCCCTCGAAATCATAAGCAGTCTAAGTGGATGTCATTGCGTTACTCATGCGTGAAAATCGTATAATCCTCGGCGGATCTACATAATTAAAATTTTACAAGGACCTTGCATAAAATTTTTAAAATGTAGACCAAAGTTTTCAGACGTTTGTGTTCACATCATTGATTTCAATAGTGAAATGAAAACGATATTTTAAAACGAAAGTCGACCGATTTTAAGTTGAAAGATGTTAACTGCTGTTTTCCGGCCTTATGATATAAGAGCTCAATATGGATGACGCGTAGGTTCAGTTTTCAGACTAGTTCGACTGTCCACTACGTTAGGGTAGTAGCACACACGGTCATTAGTTCGACTGCCTTGGGAAAGATTTTGATTCACCACTTTGAGCGTTCTTGCGAAGGACAAAGCCTCACCTGGTAAATATATGTGCCTACATATTCACAATTGTAAAATGAGCCGTAACATGTAGGTGATATTTAAACTTGGTTGATAGGCTATAATCAATGTGATTCACTCCAAGGGACTAGTTTTTGATAGGGCCGCCAACTTTAGGAAATGTCAAACCGAGAGACTTGAGTGTTGAAGGACGAAGTGTGAAAATCAAAATTAAAATTTCAGACGCTATCGTATAGTTTCGCAAATAAACAACAGATGTTTGAATGTAAGCCCAAGTGATTTTTCAAACCCTTATACGTACATATATTCTCAACTTAAGTATGAGATAAAAATCATTTCAGAGGAGTGTGTATGCCCCTAGAACCTACTAAAGGATTTTGCGTCACTGATTTTGTTTATTCTTTCAGCCAATCGCAATATAAAGTTTTTTTAAATCGGCACCTTTTTTCGTTAATTTGCTTTTTTTAACAACTTGAGGACAATTTGAAAACATTCGCCGTGGGTCATTTTATTTGAATTCATTGTTCATTATAAATTTTTTGAAAAACAAAAATATGCAAAGTGATCATATAAATTTATTATATAACATTTTTTTTAGTGTTTTGTTTTAATAACTTGGTAAATTGGGTGAAGCAAAGCCTGTGTTAAGCTGAAATCGAAAGCGCCTGTTTTTTTAAATAACTTTTGAACATTTAGATAGAGTTAAATTTCGCAATAAGTTTCTTATAGCTGGCAGTGATGCGCATCCGTTGATATCACTTTCGACCATATCTGGCCAATCTTCGACATGAACAATAAATGGCCTAAACAGTCTTAAACGAGTAGAAAATACATTAACGCGTTGGACGCCGCTGCCGCGCCGATATTTTTGACATTCGGCGGCGGCGTGTGAAAAACGACCCTAACCGGCGGCGGCGTTTATCGGCGGCGTATATCTCTAGTAGGTATGCACGCATGTTTATTAATACTCGAAAAAATAAAAAATTCGGAAATATGCCATACAAATACTACACAATTGCTTGAGTCTAATAAAAAATATAAAAAAAATATATTCTTAACGTTCAACAACTAAAACTACTGCACATGAGCATTTGTTTTTAAAATAGCTTTTTGGAAATGCGCAAAAAAACAAGTAAGGAAAGCTAAGTTCGGGTGTAACCAACATTACATACTCAGATGAGAGCTATGGTGACAAAGTAAGGGAAAAGCACCACGTACGAAAATGAACCTAGGGTAGCCCTGGAATGTGGTTGTATGACATTGGTATCAAATGCAAGGTATTAAAGAGTATTTTATGAGGGAGTGGGCCATAGTTCTATAGGCGGACGGCATTTAGGGACATCGCTATAAAGGTGGACCAGGGCTGATTCTTAAATTTGTTTGTAAGATATGGGTATCAAAATTAAGGTATTAATGAGGGTTTTAAAAGGGAGTGGTGGTAGTTGTATATGTGAAGGCGTTTTCGAAATATCGAGCAAAATGTGGACCAGGGTGACCCAGAACATCATCTGTCGGGTACCGCTAATTTATTTATATATTTAATACCACGAACAGTATTCCTGCCAAGATTCCAAGGGCTTTTGATTTCGCCCTGCAGAACTTTTTCATTTTCTTCTACTTAATATGGTAGGTGTCACACCCATTTTACAAAGTTTTTTCTAAAGTTATATTTCGCGTCAATTTCCAATTACCATGTTTCATCCTTTTTTTCGTATTTGGTATAGAACTGTGGCATTTTTTTAATTTTTCGTAATATTCGATAGCGAAAAAGTGGGCGTGGTTATAGTCGGATTTCGGCCATTATGCCAAGATAAAGTGAGTTCAGATAAGTACGTGAACTGAGTTTAGTAAAGATATATCGATTTTTGCTCAAGTTATCATGTTAACGGTCGAGCGGAAGGACATTTTCGATATCGAAAAAGTGGGCGTGGTTATTGTTCGATATCGTTCATTTTAAAAAGCGATCTGAGATGAGTGCTCAGGAACCTACATACCAAATTTCATCAAGATACCTCAAAATTTACTCAAGTTATCGTGTTAACGGACGGACGGACGGCTCAATCAAATTTTTTTTCGATACTGATGATTTTGATATATGGAAGTCTATATCTATCTCGATTCCTTTACACCTGTACAAGCAACCGTTATTCAATCAAAGTTAATATACTCTGTGAGTTGTGCTCAACTGTGTATAAAAACAGTCTCCAGTGTTGTTAATCTGCTCGTTTAGTGACTACTAAACGAAACAGACTAACAGTATGGATGAAGTGAGCTCAAATAACTATATCACTAGCTGACGACCATTGGTCTAGACCCAGGGAAACGATGTCCAAGGATTGGGAAAGGTGATGCTAGTTGCACCTATGAGAAAGTAATATGAATACTGGCGATATGCACAAGACTAACTACATGTAGTACGAAGACCGATCTTATGCCAATGGCAACATCGTAAACACTCCCTCTTCCCCGTACGGAATTCCCGTGCTTTAGTCTCTCTCAAACAAGACGGGAGACCGTTTGACCAAAGCCAATGTTGGTTAACAGCCCTCCTATTTAAGAGAGATGTGAACCCAATATATTGACTCGAGCGTTCCTAGAGCGTTGTAGTGGAGTCTACCCCGACGCAGGCGTTGGAACGTGTTTCCGTCTGTCGCGAGCACAATATTCGTGCATTAACTTTCATTTGATCAATGGACGAGGTAAATCCCTCGCTTACTCAAAATATTTGAAGGCAGAAAGTTGGGTCTCCATTTGGACAGTAGAGAAGACCTGTATGTCAAAGCCGTCGTGTTAAGCAACCCAAAGTGAATCCGTTGTCAGTCACCAACTGGAACAGGCAACCTACGAAGAAGTATGCCCATTGTGTTTGTCTTGCCGCGTTTGAATTTGCTAAGAATGACCTCGTGAATATTGTGGCGTAGTATTTGCTACGTCACCCGATCATTCCTCTAAAATCAGTACTTGGTAGCCTTCTGAGATATGTAAGGAGCCTTCGGTAATGTGTGAGCCAACATAGAAAGCTAACCAATTTCTAAAAAGCTAACGTGAGTTCGGTCATAAAAACTCTAACGGCAAGAAGAGGTGACAGCAGATTGATTTTTATCCCCGGTTACTAAAGGCTGTAGCATTTGCTCACGACGTAGTTCCGGCAGTATCGGGATCGTTCCCCTCCAAGCTCAACGATACCTTTGAAAGAGCGCTTTCGTGGATATATGGCTAGACCAGAAAAAGTGCGTTCAATGTTATGGCAAATTGGAGCTGGTGCTATTCGCACAACATCACACAGAGCTTCGATTCCAATATACGTCGTGCTCCTTTTATATTCCATACAAATGAGGGAGGTGAGGCGTACATATTTTATGTCGATTACAAAACGGCTGGATAGACGAGCTCAAGTAAACTTAAAAACGTTAGTTTTCTAGATGTACACCTAAATTTTAGCACATCGAATTTCACGAATAATTGTGCTCTTAAAATCAAAAATTAGTTCTTAAAAGGAGTGTAAATAAAATTAGTTCTCAAATAAAGTGTTAAGAAACAAATGACTGTATACTTAAACGCGTCATAAACATGTGCACAAAGTTCTTAGTTATAGTTCTTAAGCACATCGGAACTTATATTGGAGACGTACCTAGAAAGTTAAAGTTTTAGCCAACCGTGAAATGTTTGCACACAGACACACTCCATTTAGAAATAAAACGCAAGAAGTTTAGCCAAGTAATAACTTATTACGTTGGTACTACTGTAATAGAAGCTAAAGCAATGCAAAATGCACTTCTCTCGCTGGCTAACTTGAATATACAAGAGAAGCGTCTAGCCAACACTTTCGTTTCCTTTGCGCTTTGCAATTTTAAAATGATACGGGCCAAAGCACAAAATGTCTGCACCTATTCGATGGAATTAATTACTGTAGTTGATTATCCTAAAAGTTTTTCGTTGCTATGGAGTAAGCGCGAGCGGTTTAGTGTTAGTGACTGAACGTAAAAGCACTAAAGATCGTCACGCTTGCACGCAAACAGACTGATATTTTTGCTTGTTTGCATGCATTTGCTATAAGCAGCTCCCATTGGTCATTTGGAGCGACAGAATGTGCGGTGATTAACGGAATGATTCTAGAAAGTAAAAAACCATTTGGGGGCATTTACAAACAAAATGCACTTTGACTTGTTCCACTATTTTTTTAATGGATACAAATTGTTGGTATCACTGCAATTGTTCACTGCCGGTTGGGCAAATAGAGAAAGTACGCTCAAATGATTTGCGGATGGAATTAGAGGATATTTCAAATAAGGGTTCCAAAGGAACCTTTTGTGATAGGTTGAACCCGCCTGTAACGGGTTCCTCATATGGCAAAAACCATATGTTTAATTGCAATGATTTGTCCAACCCTGTTGAAACTGCAGGTTTCCTCAGACTTGCTTTAGAGGATATTGATGACAATTTGTGATTTATTGCATCTTTTGCAAGACACAAAGGACTGCTACAAGAACATCTACACAACGGGGCTTGATAAGCCATTTTTCGCAGACCATGAGGAACCTTTGGAGATCTTCGGTAAATGAACTGGAGCAAATTTTAGAAATATTTGGAAACAAAACTGGGACAATCCAATGAATTTGCCACTATTGACTGAAAATAATATTCGATCATAGTGCATACGACTAAATATGTACCACAATCTTGGAGAACATATAGTTTTCCTACCAATGGCAAGGAAGATCAGTAACATGTATTTCAAAGGCCTATGAGCTTAGCATCATTTTTGCTCAAAACCTTGTAGAAGTTGAAATATTGTGCATAAAGTTCAACATGGATGAAAAACTGGTTCCCACAACACAACATGCGTACACCAAAGATAAGTCGGTACACATCACAGTAGATCTGGGCAGTTGTAAACCTAATGAAAGCCTTGGGATATAAGGATACTTAAATATTGTCGCCAGGCAAAAAGAACTTACCTTAAGTAAATCGGAAGGGGTATACAAACTACCAAAAGCCGCTCCGAAAGCTTCACTGCGTGGCATTCTGCGCATTTCACCTGTAGCTCTGGTGGCAAAGAACAAAGCGCTAGCAACGGCAATGGGGCTTAATGCCTCAAAACAGCTTGAGCTCAGAGCATACGGCCGAAGTAGTATAGTTCCATCAATTAATAGACGACCAGACTACCCGCACCTGTGCTTCGAAGGTGATACACGTGTAGACCGATGGTTCCAAAGTAATGGAACGAGTAGGGCCTGTGGTATACTGTGTTGAGCTAGAAATTAAGAGATCCTACAAGCAATGAAGTGTTTTTCTAGAAAGTTTCTTGAATTTTTTAAGAGGACGGAGACACTTAATAACGTAGGTCCCGCTTGGTGATAGGTCTTTCAGTTAGGTCATTTAGTCGGTATTGAGTCCACACGGGTCGACCAGTTCCCCTATTTCGTACAATTTTCCTGCTACCTCTATTTGTGTTGTAATGTCGAAAACCTCTGAGCCAAGTCATGTCCCTTACATACTGGAAAGCTACTTCAAAATCAATCGCCAGATTTCTTATTTTGTACGAATTCAACAATTACCTCGATTGACGAAAGATGAAGTTACTTAAAAATATATCGTCAAACTCACACAGTTCTGTATTTATTTTCTAAAAATCTCTTAGTATTTCGATCCGTGTTCTATCCAGAAGCATCTGTTCTCTTAAGTATTACATCTGAATATAGCTCTTATTCATGTGCAAAGTGTTAGGTAGTGGGGAAGTTACTTAAAAACCAACCGCAAAATTTCCAAGGTCGAACGAGTTTTTTTAAATGTGACGTCTTCGGCGCCACATAGCGAAAGTTTTGCCAATTTTCAACCTAAGTTTGGAGACTAACAAGAAAGCGACTTTTTATAAAGGATATACAAAGATTAGAGTGCTAATTAGATTATAATCTTTCTTGCTTATTTAACCAGAGTTTATTCCCTATATATACAAGAATTGGCTTATATAAACCTCGAATAATTATATTCATAACTCTTTCCTAAAACTTTAAATTAGCTAAAATAACATCTGCCTTCGAGCCGTTAAACTATTATATTGAAACCTAAAATACAACTTAACCAAAAACGAAATCTCAAGAACAACAAATAGTCATGGAAAAATGTGCGCACAGTAAAAGCTAAGAGCCACCACAAATATTCTATTCATTTAAGTTTTTTCTGCATTGTGTTTTCGCACATCCTACACCTTGCCTTCAGTGGCGGTCTCTAAGTGTGCAATACTGAAACATTAGTGCCGCCTGTGGCACTTTAACCTAGCCAAATTCATTGTTGTGAAGTCAAATTGTAAGAGTAAAACCAAAAGAAATTGCAAAGTCAGTTGGCCACAAGCATAATGAGATGGCAGGCGCACCGATTGTAATGCTTTCCATCCTACCCGACTCAGCCTAACCACATTTGGGAAGAATATGAATTGGGCATTTCAAAGTGGTATACGTTTGTATGTCTTAAACAACATAGTAGAGAACCACCTATGGGTGGCAGAAGAGAAGAGTAAATGTGCTTGGCTTGCAGACTTTTGATAGAAAGACACAAATGGCTCTACTTAAGTGTGCAACATAAAATCTTCCTTCTGCTAATTAACTCGAAACACTTAAAATAAGTCTGAATGTATAGGTAAATATGAGTAACTGTTCTCAAAAAACAAACAAAAAAAAAAAAAATGTTTTATAACGTAAAACAATGTATTGATAAAATATTGTAAAAGAACGCAGCAAAAATTTTCCGCTCTGAAATGCGCCTAAAATTATTCTACAACAAGTAAGAAAGGCGAAGTTCGGGTGTAACCGAACATTACATACTCAGTTGAGAGCTATGGAGACACAATAAGGGAAAATCACCACGTACTAAAATGAACCTAGGGTAACCCTGGAATGTGGTTGTATGACATTGGTATCAAATGGAAGGTATTAAAGAGGTTTTTAAAAGCGAGTGGCCCTTAGATGTATACGTGAAGGCGTTTTCGCGATATCGACCAAAATGTGGACCAGGGTGATCCAGAAAATCATCTGTCGGGTACTGCTAATATATTTATATATGCAATACCACGAACAGTATTCCTGGCAAGATTCCTAGGGCTGTTGATTTCGCCCTGCAAAACTTTTTCATTTTCTTCTACTTAATATGGTAGGTGTCACACCCATTTTACAAAGTTTTTTCTAAAGTTATATTTTGCGTCAATAAACCAATCAAATTACCATGTTTCATCCTTTTTTTCGTATTTGGTATAGAAATATGGCATTTTTTTTAATTTTTCGTAATATTCGATAGCGAAAAAGTGGGCGTGGTTATAGTCGGATTTCGGCCATTTTTTATGCCAAGATAAAGTGAGTACGTGGACTAAACTTAGTAAAGATATATCGATTTTTGCTCAAGTTATCGTGTTAACGGCCGAGCGGAAGGACAGACGGGGGACTGTGTATAAAAACTGGGCGTGACTTCAACCGATTTCGCCCATTTTCACAGAAAACAGTTACCGTCATAGAATCTATGCCCCTAACAAATTTAAGAAGGATTTAAATTATTCGAGACAAACTAAATGAAAATGGGCGGAGCCACGCCCATATTGAAATTTTCTTTTATTTTTGTATTTTGTTGCATCATATCATTACTGGAGTTGAATGTTGACTTAATTTACTTATATACAGTAAAGATATTAAATTTTTTGTAAAAATTTGACTTAAAAAAAATTTTTTTTAAAAAGTGGGCGTGTTCTTTATCCGATTTTGCTAATTTTTATTTAGTGCATATATAGTAATAGTACTAACGTTCCTGCCAAATTGCATCATGATATCTTCAACGAATGACAAATTACAGCTTGCAAAACTTTTAAATTACCTTCTTTTAAAAGTGGGTGGTGCCACTCCCATTGTCCAAAATTTTACTAATTTTCTATTCTGCGTCATATGTTCAACCCATCTACCAAGTTTTATCGCTTTATCCGTCTTTGGCAATGACTTATCGCATTTTTTCAGTTTTTCGAAATATTCGATATCGAAAAAGTGGGCGTGGTTATAGTCCGATATCGTTCATTTTAAACAGCTATCTAAGATGAGTGCCCAGGAGCCTACATACCAAATTTCATCCAAATACCTCAAACGTTACTCAAGTTATCGTGTTAACGGATGGACGGACGGACATGTCTCAATAAAATTTTTTTTCGATACTGATGATTTTGATATATGGAAGTCTATATCTATCTCGATTCCTTTATACCTTTACAACCAACCGTTATCCAATCAAAGTTAATTTACCCTGTGAGCTCTGCTCAACTGAGTATAAAAATCAGCAGGGAAAACATAGTCCAACTGGGAAACATGTGATCAATCAACCGCTGTATATCAAAATCTAATAGCATTACATCAAAGGAAATTCTAATTTTGTAACTCCCCATTATTTTATGAGCTCGATCATGGAAGGGCAGTACTTCAGTCAAGTACCGACATCTCCTTAAAGGCGCTAGTTTTGATCGTACACAGACGCGTGAGTACAAGGGGCTACCACTGAGTCTTCAGGGTACACTTCCACCTTCAACACATATGTCGTTTTACGTCAAGACATCTAACAAGTAGTGAACAAGCTTTGATACGATGGTGCTTGGTGAGATATATAGATAGTTTGGTAAAGTTCGCTGTAGGTGACTCATGCCAGAGAAACTCATCCGTTCTGTCGCTATTATTCGCGGAGCAACATCCATCGCGAAGACTTTAACTCCCCCAGCTCCTGTGCTCTCATTAGGAATCCCACCCGTCCGGCTTTGCTTCTGGTACGGGCTTCATTGCTTAACCACTATTGTTGTTCACCACTCCAATTAACTGAGATCATTCTCTATGATACCGAAACCAAATTGTTGACTTATCTATACTCTTCGCAGCTGTTATGTTCATTGACCGCCCACTAACGCGTAAGTCCCCGCTGTTATGCCAACCCATTTGTAGCTGTCTCAGGCTGTCATGGCGCCTTTACGCTGTCGTCTTTTAGAACCTCAAAGCTCGACACCCCAGCTCTTTAGCTACTTAAGCGAAAATTTGCCTTCCCACCGACCATCCCATTCTAAGACACTGATGGCCCAATTGTCTTCACTTTATATCGCCTCCACTATCTCCCTCCGGATACTCCCAACAGTATACATAAACATAAACTTATTTACATACATTAATATTTTGATTTTATTCAGTGGGGTTTTGCGGGACCGTTAAATGGCCCTGGATTGCCTGAGTACTACTTCGATAAAACTTACTTCGCACACTTTCTCTTAATCCTCCTCTCCTTTTCAATCTTCTTCTTTCTTTCAATCCTCTCCTTCTCTCTATCTCTCTCTCAATACTCCTCCCACTTCTTCTCCGCTTCCTTCTTCCTCTTGTTTTTGCTCTTCCTTTTCTTTTTCCTCTTCATCTTCATCTTTTTCTTTCTTTCGTTCCTTTCGTATAACACAGTAGCAGTAAATCTATATGTATATGCGTTGAGTACCTCCTAATAAGATTAATTAAAGCCTTTGGTAATTTACGCCCAATACCGGTAATAAATGTTTACAATCCTTCCACACTCTGGTTGTCTATGGATAACTTCCGTTGCGGAAAAGTTCGTGGCGACCAAAATAAATTAAACGCGTTGATTCTATTTCCGCATTACATTCAACTATAAATATATATATTACAACAAATATATGTGCAACTTTACAACTACATATAAAGGGCAACATTGTATGTACATGTATCAAGAACAAATGTAAAAGCGTTATTCGTGATTTCCCACATACCATTGTTGATTCAATGCTAAGTCAAAGTATGTTGAGATAAATGACGAAAAAAGTTTTTAGTTAGATAACGACAAATAGCAGTTTTTGTGCAATAGGTTTTGTGCATGTATGTTGGTATGAGTTTGTGTGGGTGTTTGTCATAGAACACCAAATAGCATGCATTTCAAGTAATTTGGTGGAGACCGCATTAAGCTTACATTGCTAATTGCCAGCCACTTTGCGACTTTTATTGGCTCAGGAAGGACCAGAGACAGGTACATTTAATTTTAGGTATGTAAGAAAATTTGTTTATATTAGTGATCGTAACAATTAAATTTCTATTATAAAAACAATTAAATTTCTATTATCAAAATCAATTTTATTATTTTTATTTTTCGCTTGGAAAATAAAAGTTATCTTTCATTCTTTTGATATACATATGTTGCAATAAAAGAAGAATTGTTTGTATTGATCAAATAGTGAACAGCGAAAGAATTGCTAATAAAGCACTGCTAAAAATCCAATATTACTTTTCAGTTCTGTTGAACGCGCCTAAAAATATACCATACCATTTGCATTAAAAACATGTAGTATTCATATGCCCCAATTGTTTAAAAGGCGCGCAGCAGAGCATTCATATGGTGAAAGCGAATTCAAAACTCAGCTCCCGAAAAACTAGCTGATGCATAAGGTCAGAAGATGTCATAGTAACCATCGACGCGAGTAAATTTTGTGATTTTTCTTAATATAAATAACAAAAAAAGTAAATTTTTAAATTTTTTTCTTTTGGAAAATAACTGTATCATTATTTTGTTCGAAAAATAATAGTTACTTTTAAATCTTTTTCTATTTGACGTATGAAAATAACAGATTCTGAGGAAAAAAGCGGAGTCTAAAACTATTATTACAATTATCTTCGAATTTCATTACGAAAAAAAAATTCGATCCATTTATCGGTGTTCTTTGTAATAAGGAACATTTAGGTGAACTTATGAAGTGTAAACTTCTTTTCTCACGGTATGTGGAAATCCAGAATATCAGCGTAAGGTAAGGTGTGGTATTGTTATACTGAAAGGGGGAATACAGACTGTAAGCATTAGTGTAGCTACATAATTGAATAATAGTAATGTGGGCACAATGTACGACGAAGAGTTCAGATGAGTTGAAGTGAGACAGCAAATTAATGCAAGCTTGTTATCGAAAAGTTATGACCGTGTTGAGTTATTGGTCTGTTATCGACGAGGTATAGACGTGTTATCGATTTGTTCTCGAAGTGTTATCGTTTTGTTATAGAAGTGTTATTATATATTGTTCGATAGCAAAGGATAGCAACGAGTTACGTCGATAATATAGACGAGTAATCGGCGCGTTATTCGGCTATAGACAAATTTTCAAAAAAAATAAAGACTTGTTATAGGAAATCTATCAATTTGTTTTCAAAAACTTATCGTTATGGTACCAAAATATTACCGATATGTTGTCGATAAGTTATCGATTATTTATCGTGATCTCTTTATGGAAAAGTTTTCAATTATTTAAGATTTATTATCGATTAGTTATCAAACTGTTATCGATTTGTTATCAAAAAGTTATCGAGCTTTTATCGAAAGATAATAGATTTGTTATCAAGATGTTATCGAAATGCTATCAAAACAGGTACCGATTATTTATCGCGATTTTTAATTGAAAACTTATACATTGTTTGTCGATTTGTTATCGACATGCTGTTAAAAAGCTATTGATTTGTTATCGAAAAGTCAAAAATTTGTAATCGGAGTATTGCCAATTCGTTGACTATTTTTAGGCGAAAAGTTATCGATTTATGATCGAAAAGTTATCATTTTTATATCGGAAAAATAGCGATTTCCTATAGGAGTGTTAAAATTTTAATCGGTGTGTTATCGGTTTGTTAAAGACGACTTATCGTTTTTTTATAAAGCAATACCAATAAAACTTCAATATAAATAAATGACACATCTTTAACCCGTCGATAACAAAAAACCAATAAGAAAGCGATGACTCGGCCATTACAAGCCGATAGCAAACCGACGATAATAATTCGCTATCGATAATATAAGTTATTTACCATCCCTGATTTACATCTATATTTTTCTATGAAAGAATTAATTTTTTACATGCACTGTCAAAGCTTTTGCAGGATATCATGAATGAGTTGAATTTAGTAAGTTTGTAAATGAGTACACAAACACACACACGTGAAACTCAAAATCGATTCGAATACATGTCGATGTGCTTTTATGTTTTCAAGTACATGCTGACATACGCATACATATAAATAGAACATAGAAACATATATTTACGATTGCAATTGCATTTGCGATTTCGTATAAAACTGTGTTCGTATATTTGTCGAAACTTTATAATTCGTACAAAATCCCGTGGGAGAGCAGACATTTTAATTAATTTGTCACAGTAGTGGTAACACACAAAAATTTATTATAGTAAGTGGTAAACACAGTAGCAGTAGAGATGAAGAACATGAGCAGTTATGTAGGAGGAAAATTAAAAGTGAAGTATGTAGGTGGGTGTGTGTGTGTGCGTGTTTATGTGCAACACACAAATACACAAAGACACGAGCACAAAAGATAGTGACTGCATGCGGGAGTGCTCTAGCAAATTACGTGCTTCAAAGTAGCCTTTAATGTTTTGCAAGGACGGCGTGGAGGGTGGAAAACATACACGATTTCAAAATATTCGCACGTTGGGAATAAAAGTTTTGATTGCAAAAAATAACAAACACACTAACAACAGTTTTTTATAATAAGAACACACACAATAAAATAAAAAAAATAAAAAATTGTGCATTGGCAATTGCTCATAAAGGGTAAATAAAAACTAGTCTCGTTTGTAGTAACGTTAAATGGATGTAAGCAGTGTGGTTAAACTGAAAGAGATGTAGGGGTTTTGGATTAAAAACGAAGATCCTTTACCTACTAGTAAATGGAATTGGCTTAGTTTTATTTGGGCTTACAGCTAGGCCGCAGGACACAGACCCCCTAGTCACCGTACCCAGCTATCCATATATAGAGGGATCTCAAGGTGTAAGACTATTGACTCGAGCAAGAATTGGTAGATCGTCAGTATAGGCCACCATCAGGCAGCATCTAAATTCGAGGTCTTGGATTAGTTCGTTTCGTTTGAGAAATGTGATTTGATGAAATTTTTTGCAGTTGGGTACTAGTGAATTCGATCAGCGCCAAAATTTGTCTACGATACAATCTAATACATTTACATATACACATGTTTAGTAAGGATGTTATCAGAATTGTCAGTCAAGCGCATATGCAACTATAAATGTACATGCTTAAATTTCTACTTTGCACAGACAAAAATATATGGCCTCAAGCAGTCGCTTCGTTGCATGTGTGTGCGATCGCATCGACTGAAATTATTTCATATATCACCCTTTCACAGTGGCGATTAGTAAAATACTAACAGCAAAGGTATTTGAAACTCAATCAAAAGATATCCTTGTTTTGGAATCAAAATGAACAAATGTTAGTTTATATACATAAGTATTATGTACAACAGCTTACTTTGTTACGTATATGCCGTGGCTAACACAAAAAAAAATTATTTGCTACAACTTCTGCCTAATGATGATATAATCCAGCGATAGTAGTAAGAGTAAAAAAATCGAAATACATAAATCAATTAAAGGATATTTTTTCCTTTTAAAGATTAGGTGGTTTCTTGCGACGTCATTGAGAAAAATTACATTTATCATTCTTATGTTAAATAACTTAATTGATTGATGTATTCTGACAGTGTAGCTACATATGAGATAGATTTGTTCTCAATTTCCTTTTCCTTATTTCAATGAACACTGATTGATGAAGTTGATTGGATAATGGCTGCACCTAATACTACGAACAAATTAAGAAACATATATACTCGATTTGACTATGGCTTAACTTTGATTTGATTTTGACTTCGCCTTGACCCGGTTTTGATTTTAATTTGACTTGGATTTGTTCGACTTTGACGTGATCTTGACTTGACTTTGACTTAACTTTGGATTTAACTTGACTTTGCTTAAATTGAATTTGACGTGGGTTCAACTTGATTTAGACCTGATTTTGACTTGACTTCGATCTGATTTTTACATGACGTTCACTTGACTTCAACTCTGAATTTACTTGACTTCGGCTTTACTTTGACTTAGCTTTTAGTGACTTTGACTTGCCTTTGTTTTGACTTGACATTGATTTGACGTTAACTTGACTTGGATTTGGCTTTGTATTGACTGTGACTTAACTTTTACTCTACTTTGAGTGGACTTAAATTTATTTGAGTATATGATGCGAAATCTTGTTGAAGTTTGGTTATATTTGTTCTTGTTGTAGTGATAGAGACAATCTCCGAAAGCCTTAGAGATTGTTGCCAATATTGATGGTCGTTTAATCTGAATCCACTATGCTCCAAGCGGAGTTTGATAACGTAATAGACTGGTGTAGAGAGAATCCTCTGATTTTAAATATAAGTAAATATTTTAGTATTACCTCTGCTAAAACTCGAAATGTTCTTCCTTCTTTTTATCATATTGGGGACCCTACGCTGACCGTTGCTGATGAAATATCAGATCTTGTTGTAGTCTTTGATGCTAAGTTTCTATTTCACAGTCAAATTAGTTATGTCATTGCGAAGTCTTTTTACACACTCGCGTTCGTTTCTCGTTTCAGTATGGATTTTAGTGACCCTTATACTTTAAAACTTTTATTTACAACCCTAGTGCGGTCTAATCTAGAATATGCTGTATGCATTTGGAGGCCGTATTCAAAAAATATATTTGCGATTTGCTCTCCGGTCTTTGCCTTTTCACGATCCTGTTCCAACTTACAGTTCTAGGTGTTTTTTAATCAACCTGAAATCATTAGTTACTAGAAGATCAATGCTATCACTGGCATTGTTATACGATATCATCAATGGGACGTTTGACTCGCCCTATCTTTTAGATTGCATACGGTTCAATGTACCATCGCGAACCCTTCGGTGTCCCGATTTTTTCTGGTTAGATAGATTTAGAAAGATTTATGCTTCAAATTCTCCAAATGCTAGGGCAATGAGGGAGTTTAATTTGCTGCATTCAATAGATATTGATTTTTCACTAAATAAATTTACGTTTAATCTGCTACTGAATGAAGTAATTTGATTACTTAACATTTCATAGTTAAGATATATTTGTAAATAGTATGTAAGGAGGTTTGCTTGTCGTAGGCTATAATATGAATAAATAACTAACTGATTTATTTCAAAACTCAATATGTCGCTTGAAATAGGGTCAAATATCAAAAGAATATTTGCTGCTTTTAAATTTGTTTGAGAAGAAACAAAGTTACACCAAAACAAGTAAAGGTGTCTAAGTTCGGGTGTAACCGAGCCTCAATTGTATATTTCATTTCAGATAAATTATTTTTCTACATAACACGTGGCACCGCCACTAAAACTTAATAAGTGAAATATCATTGATTCAAAACTATTTTTTGTACTATTCTAGTCTACAACCCTATTAAACTTGTTTTATATCTTGCCGTGGTCCTTAACCAATCCTGTCCATTTTTACTAAAAATATTTTCTGCTATAAGGAAAATATATGTACACAATTTCATTACGATATGTTAATTTTTCTTCGAGTTATGGCTCCCGAAACATAGAAAATTGCTTAGTCATAAAAGGGGCGGTGCCACACCCATTTTCAAAAATTTAGTGTTTTCCAATTTAATGTTACAATTCAATTTAGAAAGTAAAATTCTATTGATACAAAGCTCGTTTTCGTTAAAATATAGCTTATTATTTTCGTCTACAATCCTTTTAAAAATCTTTTATATAAAAGTGGGCGTGGTCTTTACCCGATCTCGTCCGTTTTTTCTAGAACTATTTCCTGCTATAGCGAAAATTTGTGTACCAACACCATTGATATAAACCTCTTTTTTGCAAAGATATAGTTTATTTTATTTGTCCACAACCCTTCCAAAAATCTTTTTTTTATATAAAAGTGGGCGTAGTCCTTAACCGATTTCGTTAATTTTTCTTCAAATCATTCCTTATAGTAAGGGCAGCCTCTATGCCGATTTTTGTTACGATAGGTTTAGCGATTTTTGATTTGTGATTACTAATATTTGTAAAATTGATTTTATCACAAGTGGGCGTTGCCAAACCCATTTAAAAATTTTTTTTCAAATTTTTATCACGAGTCTCAGTATCAGTCCACACGTCAAATTTAAACATTCTAGGTGTATTATTTACGAAATAATAAGGTTTTTTGTGTTTTCCAAAATATTATATCTGTATATAAAAAGTGGGCGTGGTTGTCATCCGATTTTGCTCATTTTCAACACCAATCTATTCTGGGTCCAGATAAGCTCGTGTCCCAAATTTGGTTAAGATATGTCAATATTTACTCAAGTTATCGTGTTAACGGGTGGACAGACGGACGGACGGACGGACGTGGCTCAATAGTGATGATTTTGATATATGGAAGTCTATATGTATGTCGATTCCTTTATACCTGTACAACCAACCGTTATCCAATCAAAGTTAATATACTTTGTGTGCAAAGCAAGCTGAGTATAAAAAGTTTCCTACTCTTTACGCAATATCAGTGGTGTTGATTTTCCGCTACACATTACTAATCGTACGTATTTTATCGTACATTGCATGACCGCATTCGTGAAAGATTAAGATTAAACAGTTCTACATTTGCAATTATACTGCAACTTTAAAAGACCATACAATCTATGTTTTGTCCTAAAAAGCAATATCAAGGCCAAATAAATTATTTTTCCTATAGGACTGACTTGTCACATAATTTGCATTCGTATGGTTGGAAATCAATGATCGTATGTAACGATACGAGCATAACCTCAGTACTTGGTAGAACTTACAGACATATGAACTAGGGCAGCCGATATTTAACATATTTTTTCCATTCTACAATCCATACATTTTAGCTTTTGAGTTTGAAAACAAATTAATAAGGTCATAAGATAATTACATTATGCTCATTTTAAATCATGATAAAAAAAACTATACACTTTTTACTTGAAAAATACAAAAACCATAACATAATGTGCAATTGCGCTTTGCCAAATCTTCTGACAGAAGTAAAATTTTGTTATGGTCCACTTGGGAGATTCAACTTTGGAACGTACCAGTTGGCTAGTGATAGGGAAAAAGGTAGGATTCACCCTCACTCATGTCTGCTTGGGGTGGTTAAAACAACATTTTGTTAGTTTCGTGCGGGTGGCATCGTCGAAAATTCCCATGACAGTGACGAATTTTCAATAACACCTGGCTCCCCGGTGTTTGGCCCACCCTCAAACCGGGTAAGGGGCCACCGAAAATTTAGGTGCGTCGGTGGCCATGGTTTTGAGGGTGGGCCAAGCACCGGGCGTCGCAACAACACCCGCGGCGTCCCCATGTATATTCGACCTGTTTCTCTCTTTTTGTAATTTTCAGCTATTTTTTTTTAATTTTTCATGAATGGTAACCGGTCATTGCCGGTTCGGTTAATTTTTTTTCTGCTTTAGATTTTTTTTTTGAATTTCCTTTTTGAATCTTAAATTTTGAATGTTCAACGGTCTGTACGTGGCATCCGGTTCGATCGGATGTTGTTTTATTTTGAATTTCAAGCGTTTTGAGTCGTCTCGCGCTTCTGTCAGTTTTGAAAGGCATGATATGACCTTTTTTTCAGTTTATGGCGCAGGACAGCAAGGTTGGCAAGAACCCAGCCCAGCCGACATGACTAGCGAAAACCATAACAACTTTTAATATCAGCCTTGGGACGATTGTTATTTAGTTCAAAACGTTTCTTTTTTTTACTCCCAACATAATTTTTTTAGTAAAATTTTATGGAGCGATTCGGGGAAAAAGGTTGAAAATAACAGGCAAACAACTATCATGTGCATACATCGGTTGGGTGCTGCCAACTCTCAGAGTACTGAACCTGAGAGTTCTAATGAGATTTGATCGTGATTCAGAGATCGATGACTCAATGGAACGCTACTAATATTCGTTCAGTCTGCTGCTCGTGTTTCCTTTTACGTGGGTTTGAATGCGTGCGAACATAATAGCAGTTTGGAAACAAATAACACTTTGTTCTTTTCATAAAAATATACTTATGTAAATATAAAAGAAATTTCTATAGAAATGTCATTTTAAAAAGCTGTATAAATATTTTTTATTTTTCATCATTAAGGGCATTGAAATTTTAATTACGCACTTTGAACCAAAAATTTACTCAGTCGAATAAAAAAAAATTGTATTTTGTATAAAAAAAAAAAAAAATCTAAGGCGCGATAAGCTCCGAAGAGATTTTAGGCCGAGTTTCTCTTCCAAATAGCATTGTGCTCTTTTTTAATTTTTCAGACAAATTGACGGGACGGGACCTACTCGTCTAAATAAAAAGATAATTATATATACATATATATTTTTTAAATTAACAGTCAAGTCAGATATGAGAGTATTGAATTATTCAAAGCAGTTAAAGAGTATTCCATGCTGATGCAATTATACAAAACATTATAGTGCGACCACCAATTCCGCAAAGGATTCTTTTTTTTAGCAAAATTTTGTCGGCAAGTTGATAGGTGGAAGGGCACATAGTGTCTAAATGTTCTGCTAGGGACAGCGAAGTTTAGGTGACTCGCAAGATAAGAGGGGTCTACCTCACCGATGATGAGCTTGTGAAGTAATATTCTTCGGTTTTCTAAAGTTGGCAAACTAATAAGAATCAGTCTATATTTGTCGCTTCCCAAGGCAGTCGGTTCTATGTAACGGAGCGACTCGGGATTTTGCCCGACCAAGGACTGCGCCCCCCCGCTACCTTCAGCAGCCCCGCTGCTCAGCAAGGCACAACAAGTACGCGCTGTTGCTCGCGCTCCACGGCGCCACCAACTCACACGGCTACTCCCACTCATACCTACAATCTCCGTAGTAGAGTCGGGAGCAATGCCGAGCATCCGCCCCTGCCCCCGTCTTCTTCCCTCCTCTTTTACGGCAGCAATTGTGTAGGTCAGGGAAACAGACTCTTAGTCCCTACCTCCCTTTGCACCGTTTGCCAGCACAGAATATATACGTTTGCGACATCCGCCCAATGCAGCTCCTGCCATGGATGGTGCCACCTTCTTAGATGTTCTGGTCTCAGCGACGGAAACCCCCGACGGGTTTAATGGCGCCATGTTGCCAGGCCGCATACCCAAATATACGGGGTACCCCAATGTCTGCCCAAGGACGTCTAGTTCCAGGGCCTCAACAGCAATCGCGTTCTTGCCTTCCACAACCCAGGCGTAGTCACCCGTCACTTATTCCCAGAGTGACGACGTATCCCCCTATGCACATCAGAATTCTGCAGTTAAACTGTAATGGATTAACTGGGAAGATCACGGAGATAGTTAACTTCATGAAGCGGCACAACATCCGCATTGCTGCGATTCAGGAGACTAAACTCACAGCAAGATCTGCATTGCAGACCTGTGCTGGGTATAATGTCCACAGAAAAGATCGCGAGAGCGGAAATGGAGGCGGCCACGTGTTTATCATACACCACACTGTGCAATGTCATATATTTGATCCCGACATCGACCACAGGGACAGTGTCATAGAACGTCATGGATTATCTGTCCGGTCGGGCTATAAAATCTAGAAATCATCAACATCTACATCCCTCCTGTCACCTGTTGCCCCAGTGGATACAGCCCTGATATCAGCGGCGTACTCACAGGAAACAATCGCATAATCTTAGGCGATTTCAATGCCCATCACGATCTATGGCATTCAAACTTGCGGGTGGACAGTAGGGGTGGGATGTTAGCGGATCAAATAGAAGAAACGACGTTCTGCACTATAAACGGAGACGCCCCCACACGTATGGTAGGACGCTGTCCCAGTTCGCCGGATATTTCAATCGTGGGCGCAGAACTCGTAAACTGCGTCAACTGGCAGCCGATGGTAACAATGGCATCCGACCACTTGCCTATACTTATTTCCCTCGAGCGTCCCGCCGAATTCATCGTCGCAGAAAAACGCACTTTCATTAAATACAAATGCTTTACAGACAACAGATACAAATGCTTTACAGACAACAGATTTGCTGTCCTCCCTATCCCAACTGATGCCCGCCAAGGGGAGCGTGCTTTCCGCAAGGTCATTGAATCCGCCTCGGCTCGTTCCATTCCCGCCGGTAGAATTACCGAAATTCGGCCACACTTCCCGGCAGAGACCGCAAGTTTAGCGATAGAACGTGACCTTATAAGACAGCTCGACCCCGCCGACCCCCAAATAAGGGATATAAACAAATGCATCAGATTGCTTGTGGATGAAAACAAGCGGGCGAAATGGGAGGAGCACCTAAGCGGTTGTAACCTCTCTGCCGGTGTAGGTAAATTTTGTTCCACTGCAAAGTCCCTATCGAATCCGTTTAGGCACAATGACAAAGTTTCCATCGCCTTTGGCGACAAAGTGCTGTCGGATGCGAAAAAATGCGCAAGCGCTTTCTGCCGACAATACATAATGCATTCTACGGTCGACAAAAATAGACGGAGGGCCAACAGACACGTACGTAAACATAAGTTCAGCGCGTCACCAATTACCATCGCCGCCAAAGAGGATGAGGATGCCATCGGTCATGCTAAACCATCCAAAGCAGTGTGCCCAGACGGCATAGCCATGCCGATGCTTAAAAGCCTAGGGAAAGAGGGTTTCAAATATTTAGCACATGTCTTCAACCTGTCTCTTTCCACATTTGTCATACCCGAAAAATGGAAAATGGCCAAGGTGGTCCCGCTACTAAATCCTGGGAAACCAACTATCATAGGAGAGTCATATCGCCCGATATCTCTCCTATCACCAGTAGCCAAGACGCTTGAAGCCATTTTGCTCCCCCACTTCAAAGCAAATTTGCAGCTAACCTGTCATCAGCATGGCTTTAGAAAACTCCATAGCACTACCTCCGCGCTAAATGTCATTAGCACCCAGATAAATTGCGGTTTGAATCAATATCCCCACCATAGAACAGTACTCGTAGCGTTAGACCTATCAAAAGCTTTTGATACGGTCAACCATGGCTCGTTACTGCAAGACCTGGAAGGGTCTACCCTTCCCCCATGTCTTAAAAGGTGGACCGCAAATTATCTGGGTGGTCGGCAGGCATCGGTGCAATTCAGAAACTAAACATCAAAACAAAGGAGAATTAAACAAGGGGTGCCACAGGGTGGTGTCCTATCCCCGCTTTTGTTTAATTTCTACATATCTAAGCTACCTTCACCACCGGAAGGAGTCACAATCGTTTCCTACGCCGATGACTGCACAATAATGGCAACAGGTCCGGGCCCATAGATCGATGAGCTTTGCAACAGAATAAACGGCTACTTCCCTGATCTCTCCAGTTTTTTCGCCTCACGAAACCTGGCATTATCACCGACTAAATCATCCGCGACCTTATTTACAACTTGGACGTCCCAAATGTCGACCATTTTGAACATCCACGTCGAAGGCACTACGCTACCGACTGTCCTACACCCCAAAATCTTGGGTGTGACGTTTGATCAGGATCTACATTTTGGTGAGCATGCAGCCGCAATTGTTCCGAAAATTCAGAGCCATAATAAAATCCTCAAATCCCTTGCTGGCAGGGGAAAAGACAAAGAAACGCTCATTACCACATACAAAGCAATTGGCCAGCCGTTTGCGTGCTACGCGTCCCCTATATGGTCGCCAAGCCTAAAAACTACCCACTGGAAGAAGCTACAGGCCTGCCAAAATACTGCGCTCAGAACCTCCACGTGCTGTTTAATTATTTCCCCAGAACTCCATTTACATAATGAGGTGAGAATACTCCCAATCAGGGAGAGAAATGAGATGCTAACCAAACAGTTCCTGTTGAATACCCAGGAACCTGGGCATCCCAGCAGACATCTGATTGATGAGCCTGCACCACCTAGGGACCTAAGGAGTCATCTCCGTAAGCATTTTGAGGAAATACGGCACCTGAGAATTCAGCCGTATGAAGCAAAAAAACACATGCAGGTCCTTGGTGAACTCCACAAACAAGCGTCGGACCTTTATGCCGGGAATTTCCCAGTGAATCCAGTATTCATGGAACAGTACCCAAAACTTATAGAAGAGGAATGCATACTCCCCAGGGAAACGCGAGTCACTCTGGCTCAACTTCGTTTTAGATACTGTAACAGGTTAAACTCTTACATATCCAGAATCAATCCCGACATACAAAATGTATGCCCGCTTGCAATGTATCCCCACATGACACCAACCATCTCTTTAATTGTAATGTGGAACCAACGCCTCTAACACCCCTTTCATTATGGTCCACCGCTGTTGAAACAGCAAGTTTCCTTGGAATCCCGTTAGAGGATATTTATGACAATTTGTGATCGGTCGCAGCTATTAGGTGGGGCGAAACATTGCTACAACAACAACAAGTCTATTTTTGTATGATGGTAGATGAAGGTTAGGTCTCAGTTAAGGCCACGGAGTGCGAATATTAAAAATTGTTTCTGAACCGACTCAATTCGATGTATATAGTTTTGATACTGCGGGCACCAGACACACGATCAGTACTCAAGTATTGGACGTATTAAAGATGTGAAAAGGAGCTTAGTGAGATACGGATCACCAAACTCTTTGGCTCACCGTTTCACAAATCCAAGTACCCCTTGTGAGGTGGGGTTTCTCGAAGGCTGAGGTAAGCTCAGCCGTTCCAGGGTCAGGCGAAGGTCCCACTAACCTTTTCCAATTAATAACACAAGTAGTTGTTGTTTTTGTTCCGAACACGCACACACACACGATGCGGCTTTTGCCTTTCGATGCCGGCAGCCTTTGATCCCAGATAGAGAGAGAGATAGCGTAGGAGCGACGGAAGCGGGTCTCGAAAATGACGGTACGCGTCGCGGTGGTGAGAATCTTCAAATAGTATCTTACCCCCAGAAAAAGCTTACTCGGATTGGTTCAGGCGGATTACGGTGGTGCTTCTACGGCTAATGATTGCAAGGAGGGCGCAGTTTCCCTTGGATTGGTTCAGGCGGATTACGGTGGTGCTCCTACGGTTAATGCTTAACAGCGGCGGGCAAGGAGGGCGCAGTTTCACCTAGGTGAAGTATGCAATGAGTTGTGGCGTTTGCCATTTCATACTAGTTAGCGTATAAAATGGTTAAGAATTCAGCTCATCAATATCTCCTCGTTATGATAGCGAATGAAAAATGCACGCCAGATAGTCAGTACCACACGTGCTGAGTATGTTTGGTTGTTCGCTGTTGGTACTTGGCATAATATGTGCGTGTGGTTGTTCGCTGTGCAAGGCGATCGTAGGGTATGTATATTTAAATGGCATATTATGTGCGGATGGTTGTTCGCTGTGCAAGGCGAATGTAGGGTATGTATATACTTAGTGTTAGGGTATGTACATATTTAGTTTTAGGGTATGTATATATTTAATGTTAGGGCTGTGAGTAGGTTATTGTGACGTAGCATTTTGCTACGTTACACCCTTTTGCTTTTTTCATAATTGATGAAATATGTATATTTAAACACACGACTCCTGAGTGGAAAATCACCCTAACTCGGCTGAACGCTCCATTTCAGAACTTTTTTTCATAAACGCTGCAGTTCACGTCAAAAAATATAGAATTTGTGCTAAGATAGAACTTTTTCGGAACGGTAGCTGAGTTATGGCAATATTTCAATCAGCAGTCGAAATGACGATATTTATTTTTGTGTTACCTATAAATAAATTAAAAAAAATGTATTGTATCCAATGACAGTGTGACACATGCAATTGCCTTAGATTGTGAGATCAAACTTTATTCTTAGATTTAAAGTTCCCTGTTCAAGGAATAGAACATGAGATAAAAGAAAATTGCGCAACAAGTATTTTAGGCACTGGCAAACTCCGTATGAAACAGCTGATGCAATCAACCTTATGGAAATCAATGTATTTTGTTATTGACCCAATGCATAACGGCTTAGTGATAAACATACCGTAGCTAAGCAATTTGTTTTTGGTTGAAGTACATACATAGCTGAGCCTATTGGAAATTGGAGTCAAGGACAAAATATTCTTCGCAGTAAAGATCTTGATTTCTCCTAATCAGAATGGTTTTATGCCTGGCAGATCGACAGTAACTAATCTAGCAATAAAGGGCTTTTGACAAAGTTAACCATTAATTACTAATATCCAAACTTGCTGGTTTGGGCTTACATTCTAGTATATTATCTTGGGTGAGGTCTTACTTGACATATTGTAGCTTTGTTGTTGTGTTTGATAGTATCTATTCACGGTCGTTTACTGCCACCACTGGTGTACCCCATGGATGTGTTTTGGGACCCCTATTATTTGTTATCTTTATTAATGACATACGTAATTGTTTCAGGTATGCTAAATTCTTACTGTATGCTGATAATGTGAAGAGTTTTGCATCAATCTGAGTCCACTATGCTACAAGTGAATATTGATAACGTAATAGATAGAATCCTCTGCTTTCAAATATAAGTAAATGTTTTAGTATTACCTTTGCTAAAACTCGAAGTGTTCTTCCTGCTTCTTATCATTTTGGGCACTCTACGTTGAGGTTTGATGCTAAGTTTCTATTTCACAGTCAAATTAATTATGTCATTGCGAAGTCTTTTTCCACACTCGCGTTCGTTTCCCGTTTCAGTATGGATTTTAGTGACCCTTATACTTTAAAACTCTTATTTACAACCCTAGTGCGGACTAAGATAGAATATGCTGTACTCATTTGGAGGCCGTACCATGCTTGCCATATAGACCGACTTGAGCGTATTCACTTAGAAGGCTGGTGCCCTTTACGTCCTTACATGGAATCAGTATGTGTTGGGCTTTCAAAAAATGGGTATGTAACAGCAAAGAGGAGAAGGAGCATATATTTTGATATGGGGATTATTTTGAAAGCACACAAGATATACCTAAGGATTTGATAAGTCAAGAGGCACAAGATAAAGCAGGTACAGCAGAGGATCAGAAAAGGTGACAGCTTGGGCTAAGTATACTAATGTAAAGAAGTGACGGCTCTTAACAAATAAAAACTCTTTCGTATAAACCAAATTGTTGTTTGTGGTTTACACGAGACGTTAACAATTTATTAGCCAATTAATATCAAGTCGTTAACTTTTTCTTACCTAAATTTGTGACTACGAAAATTTGCCTCTGTACCTTGCTCACACTTTTCTTTTTTATAATCAATGGCTGAAGCAGCTGGGTGATGCGGTTGGTTTACTTCAGCGCCCGAAACTATACAATCTTGGCGCTTGTTTCGAACTGAACGACTTAGTAAGTTAGCAAGTTGTTTATGTTGTTTTGTGATACAATCGTTGGTTAATTGTTTATAGTAAGTTAAGTAGATTTTGCAGGCAGGCAAGGTATAGCAATTATAGCGAGTATTATGTATAATTTATATGGTTTTTATAAATACCACCCACCAATTGCCATCCATATTTTTGGATGAACACCTGACACCAATGCCAAAAAAACAGTGCTGTGATTAATTAGGCAAAAATTCGATATAAGTGGCGTGGAAAAAATATCGATAAAACAAGTATCGGAAAGGGCAATAGTCTTGAATAGGGGTCGAATAATAACACACGTCCAAAAATCTAGTCTTGACATTAGTATTAATAGTCCAAAGGCGGAAAATAAAAATGTTAACTCGGTCAAAATATATTACGGAAAAACTGAAAAATGACCCCGGGTCCCTCCGAAACCGGGGGTGGGACAGGTATACCTGCCGTGGGTATATTCCATGCCTCCCTAAGCCGCCTTATTCTTCCTAAAAAAAAAACCACATTAAAACCGGTGTTAGTGCTGGAGCCAAATGGAGCTGAGTTTAAAAAGTATATATAAGCTTTCCTTTTACAAATTTGCCGGGAGGTTTTATGGTGCATATTTGATTTATAAACAATGTTCCCCCGGTAATAGGGAAATGGCCTAAATAAGAGTTTGGTGAATAGAACTATTTCCGTTGATCTCGCGTCTGGACTTGCATGTGTAAAAGTGCAGATAAATGTCTTATTAATATACTTTTTCACATGCATGGATGTGTACCTACCCTCTTATACTCGGGACGGCCAATATTGATTTCAATTTCAAAATGCTATGCATAACTAACCGATACCCTGCGTTATATGTATAAAGATTTCGTCATTGAAATCATTTACTATCTATTTAACTGTTTTCTCCACTAGTAGCAGCATAAAATAAACAAATGAGCAATGAAACATGTTGTCAAAGCGTGATATGCCGAGAAAATTTTTTTCACAGCTAACTATGATATTTTTGCTCTCTCATTTTTTAATGCGGTATCTGTTCATGGATTCATGGCAGCACAATTTTCTTGATTCTGCTGCTGCGGCCACCAATCAATGCTAGGCACGTACAATTTTAATTACCAACAAGTAAGGAAGGTTAAGTTCGGGTGTAACCGAACATTACATACTCAGTTGAGGGGTATGGTGACAGCATAAGGGAAAATAACCATGTAGGAAAATTAACCGAGGGAAACCCTGGAATGTGCTTGTATGACATGTGTATCAAATGAAAGGCATTAAAGAGTATTTTATGAGGGAGTGGGCCATAGTTCTATAGGTGGACGCCATTTAGGGATATAGCCATAAAGGTGGATCAGGGTTGACTCTAGAACGCGTTTGTACGATATGGGTATCAAATTAAAGGTATTAATGAGGGTTTTAAAAGGGAGTTTGGTTGTTGTATAGGTGGTCGCCTTTTCGAGATATCGCCATAAAGGTGGACCAGGGGTGACTATAAGCATTTGAACGATATGGGTATCAAATGAAAGGTGTTAATGAGTATTTTAAAAGGGAGTAATCCTTAGTTCCATGGGTGGACGCCGTTTCGAGATATCGCCACAAAGGTGGACCAGGGGCGACCCTAGAATGTGTTTGTACGATATGGGTATCAAATTAAAGGTATTAATGAGGGTTTTAAAAGGGAGTTTCGTTGTTGTATAGGTGGTCGCCTTTTCGAGATATCGCCATAAAGGTGGACCAGGGGTGACTATAATGCATTTGTACGATATGGGTATCAAATGAAAGGTGTTAATGAGTATTTTAAAAGGGAGTAATCCTTAGTTCCATAGGTGGACGCCGTTTCGAGATATCGCCATAAAGGTGGACCAGGGGTGACCCTAGAATTTGTTTGTACAATATGGGTATCAAAAGAAAGGTGTTAATGAGTATTTTAAAAGGGAGTGGGCCTTAGTTATTAAGGTGGACGCCGTTTCGAAATATCGCCATAAAGGTGGACAAGGGGTGACTCTAGAATGTGTTTGTACGATATGGGTATCAAATGAAAGGTGTTAATGAACTTTTCATTTTCTTCTACTTAATATGGTAGGTGTCACAACCATTTTATAAAGTTTTTTCTAAAGTTATATTTCGCGTCAATAAAACAATCCAATTACCTTACCATGTTTCATCCCTTTTTTCGTATTTGGTATAGAATTATGGCATTTTTTCATTTTTCGTAATTTTCGATATCGAAAAAGTGGGCGTGGTCATAGTCGGATTTCGTTCATTTTTCATACCAAGATAAAGTGAGTTCAAGTAAGCACGTGAACTAAGTTCATTAAAGATATGTCGATTTTTGCTCAAGTTATCGTGTTAACGGTCGAGCGGAAGGGCAGACGGACGACTGTGTATAAAAACTGGGCGTGGCATCAACCGATTTCGCCCATTTTAACAGAAAACAGTTAGCGTCATAAAATATATGCCCCTACCAAATTTCAAAAGGATTGGTTCATTTTTGTTCGACTTATGGCGTTAAAAGTATCCTAGACAAATTAAATGAGAAAGGGCGGAGCCACGCCCATTTTGAAATTTTCTTTTATTTTTGTATTTTGTTGCACCATATCATTACTGGAGTTCAATGTTGACATAATTTATTTATATACTGTAAAGATATTAAATTTTTTGTTAAAATTTTACTTAAAAAAAATTTGTTTTTAAAAGTGGGCGTGGTCTTTCTCCGATTTTGCTAATTTTTATTAAGCGTACATATAGTAATAGGAGTAACGTTCCTGCCAAATTTCATAATGATATCTTCAACGACTACCAAATTACAGCTTGCAAAACTTTTAAATTACCTTCTTTTAAAAGTGGGCGGTGCCACGCACATTGTCCAAAATTTTAGTAATTTTCTATTCTGCGTCATAAGTTCAACACATCTACCAAGTTTCGTCGCTGTATCGGTCTTTTGTAATGAATTATCGAACTTTTTCGGTTTTTCGAAATTTTCGATATCGAAAAAGTGGGCGTGGTTATAGTCCGATATCGTTCATTTTAAATAGCGATCTGAGATGAGTGCTCAGGAACCTACATACCTAATTTCATCAAGATACCTCAAAATTTACTCAAGTTATCGTGTTAACGGACGGACGGACGGACGGACGGACGGACATGGCTCAATCAAATTTTTTTTCGATCCTGATTATTTTGATATATGGAAGTCTATATCTATCTCGATTCCTTTATATATGTACAACCAACCGTTATCCAATCAAACTTAATATACTCTGTGAGCTCTGCTCAACTGAGTATAAAAATATTTGATATAGTAAGCAAACTGTATCATTGCGGATACGTGGTACACTATGAGAGGTGTTAAAGAAGAACATAGCTATCAACATAAAGCACGATAACAAGCAATATTCATACGAATACTAAAAAATAAACAGGCATGTGAGGAACACGACGAAAAACACGTTATAAAAATGAGAAATAAAAAAATTTTCTACACAAACGACTTGTTGCTTCTGTGGGGCAAACATCTGCATAGAGTACAAGAGCAGGGCAATTATAGTAAGCCATTTTACACGGCACCTGTGGCATAAGACTTAAAACTATTGAGAAATAAGCTTTAATATGGCACTCAGTTCGTATTTTACCATCTTTATCTTATCGGAGTATTTGAACCGTATTTGTGTGCTGACTTTCTTGTGGGACGCCGCTGTCAGGTAATAATCAATGAAATAAGAATGCTACTTAATGAAATATGTTGGATTGAGAATCTTTTATAGAGCAGTAGTTTAAATGACAAAAGTCTATGAAGGTGTTCTGTGCAAAAATACTAAGAATCCCACCGGGGGTTTTTTTTCGGTTTTTGTTGTTTTGCTGTCGGTTTTTCGTTAATATCTTTTGAACGACTAACAATTTTTATTTTCCGCTTTCGAATTATTGTTGTCGAAGTCAATACGCGTCTGTTGACACCTCTCTCGATATTTATTGACGCGTATTAGCAGTCGAACCCTTTTCTATACTATTACCGTTTAAATTAGGACACTGACGAACTAAAATATTTACGTAAAGATAATGCATCCTGTTAACGAGCTACTTCGAAAAGAATTCTTAGAATATGGACAACTTGAAGATGTGAAACATTTACGTAAACAGTGCAAAAATACTTACACCACTTGTGGTTGACACAACCAAGTATACGCGAGTACGCAATGTTTCAGTATTTTTAAAGAAAGTATGAAATGTCGTGTCGGCTAAACAAATAATATACAATGTTACTAATATATCAAATCTATTTAAATGACGCGCCTCATAAGGGAAATCGGTCCCGTCCCAGTTCTCTGGAGGCTCTTTTCCAGTAAAGAAAATAAACATTAAAATAGGCACTGTCGCATAAAATTCATCATACCCAACAGACCATTGCATCTGACGTAAACTATCACCGATGTAGTTGCGTACTCGGATATGCTTGTTTGTGCCAACCACACGTGGTATAAGTATTTTTTTCCCTGCTTTACGTAAATGTTTCACATCTTCAAGTTGTCCATATTCAAAGAATTCTCTTCGAAATAGCTCGTTAACAGGATGCATTATCTTTAAATAAATATTTTAGTTCGTCAGTGTTCTAATTTAAACGGTAATAGTATAGAAAAGGGGTCGACTGCTAATACGCGTCAGCAAATATCGAGGGAGGTGTCAAAAGACGCGTATTGATTTCGACAACAATAATTCGAAGGCGGAAAAAAAATTCTAAGTAGTTCAAAAGATATTAACGAAAAACCGACAACAAAACAACAAAAACCGAAAAATGACCCCGGGGTGGGATTCTTAGTATTTTTGCACAGAACACCTTCATAGACTTTTGCCATTTAAACTACTGCTCTACAAAAAAGTCTCAATGCAACATATTTCATTAAGTAGCGTTCTTATTTCATTGATTATTACCTGACAGCGGCGTCCCACAAGAAAGTCAGCACACAAATACTGTTTAGCAAATACTCCGATAAGATAAAGATGGTAAAATACGAACTGAATGTCATATTAAAGCTTATTTCTTAAATAGTTTTAAGTCTTATGCCACAGGCACCGTGTAAAATGGCTTAATATACTTGCCCTTCTCTTGTACTCTATGCAGATGTTTGTCCCACAGAAGGCAACAAGTCGTTTGTGTACGAAATTTTTTTATTTTTCATTTTTTATAACGTGTTTTTCGTCGTGTTCTTCACATGCCTGTTTATTTATATACACAGCTGAGCAGAGCTCACATAGTATATTAATTTTGTTCCCATAACGGTAATCCGTAACGGCATAAACTAGTCGAGATAGATATAGATGTCTATATATCAAAATGATCTCGGCGAAAAAATACATTCATTTAGCCATGTCTGTCCGTCCGTCCTTCCGTAAACACGATAACTTGAGTAAATTTTGAGGTATCTTGATGAAATTTGTTCCTGGGCGCTCATCTCAGACAGCTATTTAAAATGTATTAAATCGGACTAAAACAATGCCCACTTTTTCGATATCGAAAATTTCGAAAAACCGAAGAAGTGCGATAATTCATTACCACAGACGGCTAAAGCGATGAAACTTTGTAGGTGGGTTGACCCTATGACGCAGAATAGAAAATTAGTAAAATTTTGGACAATGGGCGTGGCACCGCCCACTTTTAAAAGAAGGTAATTTCAAAGTTTTTCAAGCTGTAATTTGGCAGGAACTTTACTCCTATTACTGTATGAGTGCTAAATAAAAATTAACAAAGTCGGATTACGAACATGCCCACTTTTTAAAAAAAAAATTTTTAAGTCAAATTTTGACAAAAAATTTAATATCTTTACGTATATAAGTAAATTATGTCAACATTCGACTCCAGTAATTATATGGTGCAACAAAATACAAAAATAAAAGAAAATTTCAAAATGGGCGTGGCTCCGCCGTTTTTCATTTAATTTGTCTAGAAAACTTTTACTGCCATAAGTCGAACAAAAATTTACCGTTCCTTTTCAAATTTGGTAGTGGCTTAGATTCTATGACGGTAACAGTTTTCTGTGAAAATTTATACACAATCGATCATCTTTCCTTCCGCTCGGCCGTTAATACGATAACAAAAATCGATATATTATTACTAAACTTAGTTCACGTACTTATCTGAACTCACCTTAACTTGGTATAAAAAAAAGGCGGAAATCCGACTATGAACACGCCCCCTTTTTCGATATCGAAAATTACGAAAAATTAAAAAAGGCACTAACTCTATACCAAATATGAAAAAGGGGATGAAACATAGCAATTGGTTTGGTTTATTGACGCAAAATATAACTTTAGAAAAAACTTTGTAAAATGGGTGTCACACCTACCATATTAAGTAGAAGAAAATGAAAAAGTTCTGCAGGGCGAAATTAAAAGCATTGGAATCTTGGCAGGAACAGTATCGTGGTATTACATATATAACTAAATTAGCGGTACCCGACAGATGATGTTTTGGGTCACCTTGATCCCCATTTTGGTCGATATCTCGAAAACGCCTTCACATATACAACTAAGGGCCACTCCCTTTTAAAACCCTCATTAGTACCTTTAATTTGATCCCAGTAATCGTACAAACACGTTATAGAGTCACCCTGGTCCACCTTTATGGCGATATCTCGAAAAGGCGTGTACTTGTAGAACTAGGGATCGCACCCTTTTAAAATAATCATTGCCACCTTTCATTTGATACCCATGTCGTACAAACACAGTCTAGAGTCACCCCTGTTCCACCTTTATTGCGATATCTCGAAAAGGACTCCACCTATAGAACTAAAGCCCACTCCCTTTTGAAATACTTATTAACACCTTTCATTTGATACCCATGTGGTACAAACACATTCTGAAATGGCGTACACCTACAGAACTATGGCCCACTCCCGTTTAAAATACTCTTTAAAACCTTCCATTTGATACCCATGTTATACAAACACATACCAGGGTTAGCCTAGGTTCATTTTCCTACATGGTGATTTTCCCTTATTTTGTCTCCGTAGCTCTCAGCTGAATATGTAATGTTCGGTTACACCCGAACTTAGCCTTCCTTACTTATTTAGTATTCGTATGAATATTGCTTGTTATCGTTCTTTATGTTGATAGCTATGTTCTTCTTTAACACCACTCATAGTGTACCACGTATCCGCAATGATAAAATTTGCTTACTATATCAAATATTTTTATACCCAGCTGTACTTGTACACTAGGTATTATAACTTTGATTGGATAACGGTTGGTTGTACAGGTATAAAGGAATCGATAGATACATAGATAGATATAGACTTCCATATATCAAAATCATCAGTACCGAAAAAAAAATTTGATTGAGCCATGTCCGTCCGTCCGTCCATCCGTCCGTCCTTTAACACGATAACTTGAGTAACTATTGAGATATCTTCACCAAATTTGATACACGAGCTTAGCTGGACCCATAATAGGGTGGTATTTAAAATAAGCGAAATCGGATGATAACCACGCCCACTTTTTATACATATAACATTTTGGAAAACACAAAAAACCTGATTAAATATTTAGTAAATAATACACCTAGAATGCTGAAATTTGACGTGTGAACTGATATTGAGACTCACGATAAAAATTTTTTTAAATAGGCGTGGCACCGCCCACTTGTGATAAAATAAATTTTACAAATATTATTAACATAAATCAAAAATTGTTAAACCTATCGTAACAAAGTTCGGCAGAGAGGCTGCCTTTACTATAAGGAATGCTTTGAAGAAAAATTTACGAAATCGGTTAAGGATCACGCCCACTTTTATATAAAAGTTTTTTTAAAATGGTCATGGACGAATAAAATAAGCTATATCTTTGCAAAAAAGAGCTTTATATCAATGGTATTTCATTTCCCAAGTGTATTTATAACAATAAATAGAAAAACTTCAAATTTTAAAAAATGGGTGTGGCACTGCTCCGTTTCTGACTAAACAACTTTTTATGCTTCGGAAGCCGTAAATCGAAGAAAATTTACATATTGTCACAAAATTGGGTCCACATATTTTTCTTATAGCAGGAAATATTTCTAGTAAAATTTGATAAGATTGTTTAAGGACTACGCCCACTTTTAAATAAATGATTTTAAAAAGGGTCGTAGGTAAAAGTAATAAGTTAAATCTTAGCGAAAAATAGTTTTGTACCAATCCTATTTCAAACCTTGAAAAATGGGCGGCGCACTGCTCCTTTCTTACAATGCATTTCTCAACGTTTTGGAGCCATAACTCGACGAAAAATATGATGCACATGTGTGCCTTTTAACAGGAAATATATTCAGTAAAAATGAACCAAATCGCTTAAATCGCCTTTTTTATAAAAGATTTTGTAAAAGTGCCTAGATGCAGGTAATAAGTTATTTCTAGTAAATGTTGGAAACTTTCGTTAATAACCCTGCCCTTTTTTTTGTAATAACGCTTTTTAGTACAATGGCACTTGTGTGTTTATGTTTATTGTTCTGTTATATCTTTATTTTTCTTTTATTTCTTTATTTTAAAATAAGCAGTAGGGAAATTCCCATATCTGAAGGAAAACAGCATTATTACCCGCTCAAGGTCATTGGTGTTAGCCTCTGTATCCTTCTTGCTTCTTTTAAACGAAAATTAGTTCAGAATAGAACCATATGTATATGTATTATTGCGCAGCCTTGTAACACTATTAAGCACACAAACGAAAAAACAACAGCGTTTCAAGTGCACAGCTGGGTATGTAATGTTCGGTTTCACCCGAAACTTAGACTTCCTTACTTGTTAACTGAAAAATCCCATACAATTTTATATTGATACAAGTAAGGAAGTCTAGGGTTCGGGTGAAACTGAACATTAAATACCCAGCTGTACACTTGAAATGCTGTTATTGTTTGTTTTGTGTGCTTAATAGTGTCACAAGGCTGCGCAATAGTACTAACGTTCGTATCGCTAAACTGTTGAATAAATAACTCCAATATTCAAAAATACAAAAATGGTCTTTATTAGACTACTTGAAAGTACTTCACAATAACAATTCACAACTAGTAGTGTGATTAAATCAAACTGATTGCCCATGCTTCACCATGGATATTTCTAGGCGTTCGTTTGAATATTTCTAGGCGTTTCTCCTTCATGAATTTACTACCTGTTTACCAGCTACAAACTACAGATGCACGATTATAGCTTTCGCATAGCCATATACGCGTGTATATGTGAGTGATACTTCCACCAATGATTGCATACTTTTGTGAGTAGCTCAGATATATGAATGTGTTTGTGCGTTTCTCTCCGTTGCTTGTACGTACATATCTGTAAACAAAATGATTGATTTGTTTATGTAGATACAAGTGACTGTTTAGTATCGGCTTAATGTTGCTAATATTCGTCACAATACATATACATATGATTCTATTCTGAACTAATTTTTCTTCGAGTTATGTCTCCCAAAACATAGAAAATTGCTTAGTCATAAAAGGGGCGGTGCCACGCCCATTTTTTAAAATTTGAAGTTTTTCCAATTTTTTGTTATAAATCCACTTGGGAAATGAAATGCCTTTGATACAAAGCTCTTTTTTGCAGAGATATAGCTTTATTTATTCGTCCACAATCCTTTTAAAAATCTTTTATATAAAATTGGCCATGGTCCTTAACCGATTTCGTAAATTTTTCTTCAAAGCATTCCTTATAGTAAAGGCAACCTCTCTGCCGAATTTTGTTAAGATAGGTTTAACGATTTTTGATTTATGATTAATAATATTTGTAAAATTGATTTTATCACAAGTGGGCGGTGCCACGCCCATTTAAACAATTTTTTTTTAATTTTTATTAAGAGTCTCAATATCAGTCCCCATGGAAATTTCATCATTCTAGGTGTATTATTTACTAAATAATCAGGTTTTTTGTGTTTCCAAAATGTTATATGTATAGAAAGTGGGCGTGGTTATCATCCGATTTCATTTTCAAGACCAACCTAATATGGGTCCAGCTAAGCCTCGTGTACCAAATTTGGTGAAGATATCTCAATAGTTACTCAAGTTATCGTGTTAAGGGACGGCCGGATGGACGGACATGGCTCAATGATTTTTTTTTGATACTGATGATTTTGATATATGGATTCCTTTATACCTGTACAACCAACCTTTATTCAATCAAAGTTATAATACCATGTATGCAAGTATAGCTGGGTATAAAAATACATACCATTTTCGGCATGTTTTAAAGAACTAATAATACTAGTTATGAGTTTGATAATTTGTTTTTATTTAATTTAAATGCGTGTAAACATAATAGTAGTTTGGAAACAAACAACACTAATTATGTTTACGCTTTGTTCTTTTCATAGAAATATAAAGCTAATATAACTACTAAAAGATTTCTATAGAAATGTCGTTTTAAAAAGCTGTATAAATATTTTGTATATTTCATCATTAACAACTGCTTGGTGCACTAAAGAACTAAAACGTCAAAAAACCCAAAAGACACGTTCGTTCAAGCGATACAAACTATCTGGTACAAGAATTGCCTATGCTGTTTACTCTATTTTACGTCACAAATATAACACCTTCATGACAGTTTCTATAAAGAGTATATTAGTAGGGTTAGTAGTAAAATTTTTTGTAACCCTAAGGCGTTTAACAGTTTGGTTAAGTCGAAAAGAAAGACTTAAGAGTTTCCTTCTACAATGAAGCTTAACGATCATACAGGGTGGCTGATGAATTTTGCTACATTAAGAAACTCAAATAATTTTTTTTTTCAGTGTATGGAGTTCATTTTTCTTTTATTTATGTTAAAGCTCATTCAATTTTATTAAATATAGCTTAATTAGTTTTAAACATAATGTACTTTAAATGCCTCCCCCCCCCCCCCCCCCCCCCCTGCTCGTTGATGCATATGTGGCATCTTACCAAAATGTTGTTCATTACTGCTTGGAGAGTTGAGACAGGAATAGCCGCAATTGTTTCTCGAATGGATTGCCTTAGTTCATTCAAATTTGTTGGTTTTGCTTTGTAGACTTCCTGTTTGCAATAACCCCACAAGAAAAAGTCAGGTGCAGTAAGGTCAGGCGACCTGGGTGGCCAACGGAATGTGGAGTTTCTGGATAGCAGCTTATTGGGAAATTTTCGTCGCAATTCTGTCATAACAGGTCGGGCTATGTGAGGACCTGCACCATCTTGCTGAAACCACACAGAGTTGGAAGAAATTCTCATTCGGCGTAATTCTGGATAGAAAAACTCTCTCAACATGCTCAAGTAACGGTCTCCAGTAACCGTAACGGTGTCACCGTTTTCTTCGAAGAAGTAGGGCCCGATAATGCAGCGTGATGAAACTGCACTCCACACTGTGACACGAAGTGGATGCAATTCCGTCTCATGGAGTATCTGTGGGTTGGAAGCACTCCATATTCGACAATTTTGTTTGTTTATGTTGCCGTTTAAATCGAAATGGGCCTCGTCAGACATGAAAAGACAGTTCAACATGTTTCCATCCTCTTCCACCATTTGAAGCATCTTCTGGCAAAATTACAAGCGAATCGGCAAGTCTGCAGGGTTCAGTTTGTTGGCCATTTGAATTTTATATGGGAATAAGTCCAAATCTTTGTGCATAATTGACTGTAATGACTCTCTGCTTACACCCATTTGAGCAGATAAACTTCTTGTCGAAACACGTGGATTGTTTTGTATGGCAGCAGCTACAGCAGCGATTGTTTCCTCCTTTCGTACTGAAGAGTTTCGATGGTAGGGTCTTCTGTTGACTGCCCCATGCTCGGCAAAATTGTTTACAAGTCTCATTATGGTCCATCTGCTCGGAGGATTGCCGCCAAACGTGCGCCTATACTCTCTTCGAACCGAAGCTACGGACTCCAGTGCGTGATAGCGGCGGACAATCCAAATTCTTGTCTCAGTGTCCCAGTTATCCATTTTTGTTAAATGTAAAAGTCAATCTGCAAAATAAAAAAAAAAATTAACCAGATTCATTAAATAGAAAAAAAGTTATTTAATTTTTTTTTGGTAGCGGCTTTCATCAGCCACCCGGTACTTCGAACGATAATGCCATTTTTGCTAATGTATTTGCAGATTTTTTTTAAATTTAACTATTCGAATTCGTCCGATTCGGTGCGGTCAGATTATAAATTTAGTTTTTCCCCAATGAATTCGGCGTTTGTTACTTTTATTTTAATTAAATGATAGCCGGTCAATTATATGGTTTACGGCAGTAGAAATAAGCTTTTTGACCATTGTTTGCTTAGTGCAAAGTTAAATAAAATTCCACTATTTCGGCTCGACGTTTCGCTAAGCACCTTAGCTGCTTTAGGAGCGAAACTGCGCTTATTTAGTTATTTTTATTACAAACAACAACAATGTGCATAAAAGAAAGTTATTGGAAAAAATTTTTGGTTAAAAATGAGCAAAAAGATTATTTAATAGAACACATAAATGTATGTATCACTGGATTACATTGAAGGCGTCACAAATTCAAAGAAACATTTTTTTTCTTTACAATAAAATAACTAAATTATACATTAGAAATATATAAGGAAGTTCAGGATTTTGTGCAAATGGCCTAGCATCATTGCATTTTCAAACTGGTGTAGTTTTTTCACACAAAACGTCAACAAATTATACGGCTATGGATTTGCTACGTCATGGCAAATACGCAACCTCAAAAACCGTAGTTTATTTTTATACTCAGTTGAGCAGAGCTCACAGAGTATATTAAGTTTGATTGGATAACGGTTGGTTGTACAGGTATAAAGGAATCGAAATAGATATAGACTTCCATATATCAAAATCATCGAAAAAAAATTTGATTGAGCCATGTCCGTCCGCCCGTTAACACGATAACTTGAGTAAATTTTGAGGTATCTTGATGAAATTTGGTATGTAGGTTCTTGAGCACTCATCTCAGATCGCTATTTAAAATGAACGATATCGGACTATAACCACGCCCATTTTTTCGATATCGAATATTTCGAAAAACAGAAAAAGTGCAATAATTCATTACCAAAGACAAATAAAGCGATGAAACTTGGTAGGTGAGTTGAACTTATGGCGCAGAATAGAAAATTAGTAAAATTTTGGACAATGGGCGTGGCACCGCCCACTCTTTAAAGAAGGTAATTTAAAATTTTTGCAAGCTGTAATTTGGCAGTCGTTCAAGATATCATGATGAAATTTGGCAGGAACGTTACTCCTATTACTATATGTACGCTTAATAAAAATTAGGAATATCGGAGAAGGACCACGCCCACTTTGAAAAAAAAATTTTTTAAAAGTAAAATTTTAACAAAAAATTTAATAACTTTACAGTATATAAGTAAATTATATCAACATTCAACTCCAGCAATGATATGGTGCAACAAAATACAAAAATAAAAGAAAATTTCAAAATGGGCGTGGCTCCGCCCTTTTTCATTTAATTGTATCCTAGACAAATTTTAATGCCATAAGTCGAACAAAAACTTACCAATCCTTATGAAATTTGGTAGGGGCATAGATTTTATGACGTTAAATGTTTTCTGTGAAAATGGGCGAAATCGGTTGCAGCCACGCCCAGTTTTTATACACAGTCGTTCGTCTGTCCTTCCGCATGGCCGTTAACACGATAACTTGAGCAAAAATCGACATATCTTTACTGAACTTAGTTCACGTACTTATCTGAACTCACTTTATCTTGGTATAAAAATGAACGAAATCCGACTATGACCACGCCCTCTTTTTCGACATCGAAAATTACGAAAAATGAAAAAAATGCCATAATTCTATACCAAATACGAAAAAAGAGATGAAACATGGTAATTGGATTGGTTTATTGACGCGAAATATAACTTTAGAAAAAACTTTATAAAATTGTTGTGACGCCTACCATATTAAGTAGAAGAAAATGAAAAAGTTTTGCAGGGCGAAATAAAAAACCCTTGAAATCTTGGCAAGTATTACATATATAAATAAATTAGCGGTATCCAACAGATGATGTTCTGGGTCACCATGGTCCACATTTTGGTCGATATCTGGAAAACGCCTTCACATATACAACTACCAACACTCCATTTTAAAACTCTCATTAAACCTATAATTTGATACCCATATCGTACAAACACATTCTAGAGTCACCCCTGGTCCACTTTTATGGCGATATCTCGAAAAGGCGACCACCTATAGAACGAAGCCCCACTCCCTTTTAAAAATATTCATTAACACCTTTCCTTTGATACCCATATCGCACACACAAAGTCTAGAGTCACCCCTGGTCCACCTTTATTGCAATACCTCGAAAAGGCGTCCACCTATATAACTAAGACCCACTCCCTTTTAAAATACTCATTAACACCTTTCGTTTGATACCCATATTGTACAAACGCATTCTAGAGTCAACTTTTTCTATATCGAGTGAACAGTTTATATTTCAACTTGGGTAAATATCTATTAGCCAAACCTCGTTGTTTTCGAAGTGTGAATTTTTGAATATTAAACTTGTTTTTCGCCATATATTTATGCAATTCATATCAGCATAAAGGGCGATCAAAGCCAAATGCTTAAAATTTATTTAAATATCACATTTATTATTGAAAATATTCATTTCTTATTATTTTTCAGTATTACAGTGGTTTTGTTACAGGACATGCCAAAGGCTCTTGTGATGGTATTGGAGGTTTAGTGAAATATTTTGCCATATTCTGAAAAATAACAACAAATGAATGTTTTCAATAATAAATGGGATATTTTAATTAATTTTAAGCATTTGGCTTTGATCGCCCTTTATGCTGATATGAATTGCATAAATATATGGCGAAAAACAAGTTTAATATTCAAAAATTCACATTCCGAAAACAGCGAGTTTTGGCTAATAGATATTTACCCAAGTTGAAATATAAACTGTTCACTCGATATAGAAAAAGTTTAAACAAAAACAAAAATTACTTTTTTTGAAATATTAATTTTTGAAAAAGGCACATTTTTAATAAATACTAAAAAATAACTATGTCTTTTAACTACACATATGCTACTGTTTATAAATTTATATAAAACTAAAAGTAAAAACTAACATTTCAAAGAAAAAATCATGAGAATCAGTTAATTTTTGACAAAGTTATTGACAGTTGAAAAAATAGGTGAATAACATGATTCAACCACAAGAGGTTTGCTCGACAGCCAAAATTTTTGATAATTGCGGTCATCTTGCTCCCAAGTTGAACTGACATCCCCTGACTGTGTTGCTTCTTGGCAGGCAAAATCTTAGAATAAAAATATATTTCAGCAACACTTATATCTATTTGACGATGTAATTTTTATTTATTTTTGAAACAAAAAAAGAAATTGTTTTGATCACATGAAAATTGGTAAGTTTAGACAAAAATTTATAATGAAGCAATATACAGGAACTATTCTTGATTTTGCAGGTGTTAAGCATTACGAAATACCCGCTGCTGCAGTTTAATTGTTGTGAATTCGATTGCTTAGTTTGAGGTAAGACAATTAATTGTAAAACATAAATTCAAAATTTATTCGTGACCATTTTTCAGATTAATCAAAAATAAAGGACACCCATCCAAAACCATTGTGACGGTGAGTGACCGGTTCTGCACATTTTAAGCACACATATTAAGGTATGCATAAGTAGTTCACTTTCAGTTTTAGCCTGTTTAAATTAGTTGAAAGCACACACATACACTCATGGTCAAAATAAGAGTCGTACACACCTTTGATTCTTTATCATTACAAGATTTTGAATGAAAACCAATTTTGTGTAATAATATTAATAACTCTAGTTACATATACTAAACATATGTAAGTCATTATAATTTATTAATTTTATAACTGGCAGTGATGCGCATCCCGTGATACTCGACCATATCGGACCAATTTTCGAAATGAACTTCTTGAGGTTAGGGCCGAACCTGAATCCTTAACGGCAATCGTGATACCGGATTGGACAATTTTCAACAAACCGACGAACAACTAACATTTGCGAGCGCAACTTGTACAGTTTCCACACCCTAGGCATATTGATAAGGTAGTAAAGCTACGCCTAATATATTATTATTGCAATTGGTAAACATTTTTATTTATTTTCATGTCTTATGGGGGCGTATCGCCTTTTACAACCAGGCCGTGTTGTGATTTTAGAATTAAGTCACCTATGATTATATTATAACATAGAATGAAATAAATGGATAATTATTTAACACACAATATATATTTCAGTTAAAATAACCAAGTTGTAGCAAATATTTTAAAATTCACTTACAACTAATTTACTATATTAAAGTAAAATTTAAATTAAAATGTTAATGAAAATATTTATAATAAAATCACTTTTTCCATAGAAACTGTTCATGAATATTTGAAGGTTTGGTCATATACTGTCGAATGGTTGAAGCGAATTTTCTCCAATTCGCATTCATAGCACCTGTGAAAATCTTGTCTTGCTTACCGGTGCACTTAACGGACAATGTGAGCATACAAGAATTATGTATTTGTAAGAAATTAATACAAAGTACATATGGGGTATTCCATCCCATTTCGACCAATTTTGAACCCGACCCCTTTAGAATTGGCTGAAAGTTTTTCTTCTTTTTCTAGCTTACGAAAGACGTTTTTCAGAAGTTTTTCAAATTTTTTCAACCAACTCAAAAAAAGTTATGAATTTAAAAAAAAACACCGTTTTTGTTTTCAAAATGCTATAACTTTTTCAAAAAATGACCGTTTGCGATCTTTTTTTTAAAAAAATTTGTTTTTAAATGTACTTTTCGGAAAAAATACAAAAAAATTTTTAAAGTTTTTTTTTTGTAGTTTTTCAGTTTCAGCACTTTGAAAACAAAAACGGTGCTTTTTTTTAAATTCATAACTTTTTTTTAGTTGAGTAATGCACTGCAATGAACTAGTCAAAAACCAATAGCCGGCAATCGCGGGCGCGCTTCTTTTGGTTATCTTTGCATACCAATCGTGTACATACATATATTTAGTTTGAATATATGTATGTATATTGAAACTAATTTCATTTAGTATTAAATGTTTGTAAAAAGTGAATTGTGTAAAATCATTAATAACTAAAGAAAATTTTAAAAACTGAAACTATAACGTCTTGCAAAAACTAAACAATCATCTTTTTATTTGTGCAAAAATTAGTGCAGTGCAGCGAAGAGAGGCCAATTATTCAGAAACAGTAATACGATTATACATATGTACTTATTTATTTCGTCTGTGCGTGTAAACATACTTTAAAATGCAAAATTGATAACTATTAATATACTACCTTTCTTACTAGTCTACTACCATTCTTACCATCATGGGTAAAAGTTATTCCCCTTTTTCCTTCCTACAGAAATGCAACCCGGAGTGATTTTAGAATTTGGGAGTGTCAAAGCTCTGCTGTCAGTTGGAGAACAAACCTTTATACTAGGTTCAAACACACACCAAATTGGCAATTTATACTATTTGGGCAATTTATTACGCAATTTGTCATATAATAAATTGTAATAATAAATTGCCAATTTAAAAAAAATTGCGTAATAAATTGTTTCAAACTGCAAATGCAACATTGTAAAGTGTGTTTATTGAGTATACTTAAACGTCAGTTACGCATGGCTGAACTATATGGTTGGCTCATCTAATCAGCTGATTTTATGTCTTTCATTTCACTGGAGTACGGATTTCAAAAGAAGATGGCAAAATCAAAATGAAACCAAAACATTGAACACATTTTCTTACAACACACAAAAATTTCAAAGTTTTATGTTTTCATTCCATTTCATTCGCCTAATAATGTGCGTGTTCATTTTGACAGTCTGAACAAAGGTATGTTCTTGCTGTAGAGATGAGCCAACCAGCTATCAAATTACTATTGTGTAAGCTAAATCGAGTTGTATGAACACCACTCAATTCAAATCGAAATTTCCTCAATTTATTTTTCTGTTTGAACATAGTATAAGTAATTGAATCATGGGTGAATAAAATATCGATTACATTTTATCAATCCGAAAAAAAATTTTTTTGAGGCAAAAAAAAAAAAAAAAACACGTGTTTCATTATTTTGACCAAAGAACAACATATTAAAATTTCATCAAAATCAAAAATCATGTCCTGCGCGAACCGGGTGTCTTCAAATGGAATGAGCCTATTATGTAATGTAGGGTGGACATATTAAATGTAAAATTTAGATTAAAAGATATGTAAATTTGATATGACTAAAATGTTAGTTTATGAAAATTCAATATCATTTGATATTTTAGAAATGTTAAATAAAACACCGAAAATAATTTTGTTCAAAATTTTAATAACTCAAAATGTTTTTATAAAACAATTTAATTCAAAATATTTTTATTTCTTATTAATATAGTTCCCTTAATGCGGTTTTCTGCATAATCCTCTTTCCGTCAACGTTTATGTTATGTCGAGAAGTTGGTTTTAATACGGCGTTTAACAACATCATAAGAATACAGTCTCTGGAATCTAAAAAAGCTTAAATTAGTAATAGAAAGAAATTATTTTTTTATATAAAAAAAAACATACTTTCAACCACATCCAAACTCAGCGACTGAAATAACTCGACATACTGTTTATCTTTAATATGGGCTTCATACAGAGTGATTAGCTTATTCCTGACATTTGACCATTTACGAGTATTAACTAAATTATATTTAGTGTTTGGGGTACATCATGTCGTAGTCGTACTCCACCTGTAATTAAAAAACAGTTTTTAAGACTGAATAACGTATGTATTTTATCAAATATATGTATAATATATACATACATATATTGCAGCAGATGCTTGTTTGAAAAATGGCCATACATTACAAATTTCTCTAAAAGCTGAACAACGTCGGATTTCACTCTTTCGGAATTCATAAATGGATATCCAAAAATCCATTGCATCGCTGTCATTAAAAAAAAAAAAGATAAATGTAAGGCGAAGAGATTTTAGGCCGAGCGTCTCTTCCAATTTGCGTCGTGCTCCTTTCTTAATTTTTCCTACAAATTTGCGGGACGGGACCTACTTGTTTTATGCCGACTCCAAACGGCATCTGCGAGGCAGATAAGTTTTCACTGAGAGCTTTTAATGGCAGAAATACACTCGGAGTGCTTGCCAAACACTGTCGAGGGGCGACCCCGCTTACAAAAATTTACTTCTAATTAAAAAATTTTATTTCTAAAGTTTTGCTGTTGCTTTTCCCGGGGCGTGAACCCAGGGCATTCGGTGTGGTAGGCGGAGCACGCTACCATCACACCACGGTGGCCGCCGCTTTCATTACCAGACATAAAATTCATTTTGTTCTGCTTTGAAATCGTTTCTAGCACTGCCTCAACTTTTTCAACACTATTGGTTGTTTCTATTGGGGATTCTGAATGTTTGTTGCTTCTGAAACGCTACCGATTTAAATTATTAAATCGATTAAACAGAAGACCACCTGGATTGGCCTTCCAACTCTCTCTTTCCTAGATATGTAATAAATATACTTATTTGCTCTCCGAAGGAAAAATTTCGGCGATTTCTTGTAAAAAATTGTATCCATTTGCAATGGCTGCGGTATGGTGTATTTCTTCCGTTTGAAATCAAAAAATTATTCTGTAATAACATTCAGCAATTTTTTTCTGTCAACATGATCAGGTTTTTTTCTCGGAGTATGAATTCAAAATGTTTATTCCAGCTGCGGAAGATTTAAGAATGCTGCCAACACTCTTATCAATTAAAGGGATATAAAGCATATACATTTATAAAAGTTCGATAAATAATTGACAAGTCGGTTACCGCTAAGGATGTTGAAGTAATACAGCTACTTTCACCATCTTGGGGATTACTCAAACTGCGCATGGAACTTGAGTTGCTTGAATGTGTATCCATATCCGAAAACTGAGTAAAATTTGATATATATGTCGTATATATTTTGTATTAAAAAGAAAAAATTATATATATGTTACCATTCTTGTTCCCCAAGCAGCAATTTTTTCCCTGCGTTCGGCCCTGGCGCCAATATTTCCGTTTCCAGGAAAAATGTGGTCCAAATCGTCCTTATTTAAATATTTTAGCTTATTGTGGGTGAATACACAAGCTACATGTGTTGTGCATAATACATTATTTATTTATTTATGAATGAATTTAATTAATATTATTTACTTAACGGTAAATGATGTCAAAGTGTACTCCACATTTAACTCTTTGAGCAGTTCCTTTAACTGGTCATCTTCTTTTCGAACGCTATCAATTGCCTCCAAATTTTGCTCGGCGTCAGTTGGATGATCCGTATTTTCAACAGCGAAAACAATGCCGACTTCTGAACTCAACAAAATGGGAATCAAAGTTTCTTCCATTTTTAACAATTACTGAGTGTTTTTGCTTATTATTTTACTATTAATTAATTACTTCTAAAAAAATTCTCACCAAAACGCGGCGTACAACGAAGGCATTTCGACACGAACTGACGCGATCATGCGTTCGTATTATTGCATCATACCAAACGACGAAGAAAGTACATCACACGTAGTTATATTTAAATTTTTATTGTTGGGCCAACAAAATTTCATATTATATCAACAATTTAATGTAAAATTCTGCGAAGAAAATATATTATACGTTGTTAATGCAGCAAAATGTCAAATCATTTCCACAATTTAATGTTAATGTCGACTGATGAAATTATAATGTAATTTTTACATTAAAATTTGACTTTGCAACGTAGTACATTGCAATATCACTTTGATAATTTTATTTTAAAAAAGACTACAATAACGTGAATTTAGCAGTTTTAAATGTGAAGTCAGCAATATTTCGTTTACATTGCAAATAACATTGTAAAATATTAGTTTTACATGGCTAAATTTTTTTCGGTCTTCAAATTTTTCTTTTTCCACACTTAAAAATGTTTCGTCACATAGGCGACATTGCCCCATCGTTGATCGTAAATATGTCAAAATCAGTTTTAATTTACTGAATGAACGTACGCAGCTATAAATTGATACTGAGATAGTCAAGAGTATTTGAAGTGCCAATCGCAAGTTTAGAAAAACATCTTCTCCATACTAGATTATAAAAGTAAGTAGCTCAAACGGTATTTTAGGTTCAATTTCTTTTCTTCTGCGAAGTAATATCTTTCAGTCACCTGTTTCAATAAAAAGTTCTGCTCCATCGAAATCTGTACTATAAAATTCGCCCAAGTTCTTACAATTTCTTTCTCAGTCGGTATTATCCTTGTTTAACAAATTTCCAACGTCTAAGAGAAATCTAAATTTTAAATTAAGGTCATATAATCGTGTAAAGCTTGTACGCATTTCTTGTTGGATACGATCGAGAACAATTTTCATAACGCGAGAAATTTCACATTCTCTAGCCGATTCTCCGGGCATTCTGCGGCGCCTTCTTACCCGTTTTACTATACCAATATCCCATTTTTCACAAAGAGACTTCGCTTTTTCTATTGCTTCTTCACAGAGAGTGTCTCGAATTTCGCATAGTTCAGTTGCCCATTATTTAAGATCATGATACGCTTCTCTAAAATTCATCTCCGGATCTTGTAATCTGAGCTGCACACGATCAATCCTCCTTAAGATTTCATACCAGAAATGAACTAATGTTATGAAACTAAAATTGAGTATATTTTGCAACAGAATTGTAGCTTCGCTTTTCGTGTCAGTTGTGGTGTTAGGATCCTCTGTTAATTGTTTTCAGAGTTCTACTACATTCTTTAGCCCATCGACGATAATGCTAACCGCTTGTGTTCTGGCGCTCCATCGTATTTCAGATTCACGTTTGACAGTTCATTTAGTCGTCATTTTGTTAAAGCATTTTTTACTAATTCCCATCTTAACGTTGAACGTGAGAAAAAAGATATACATATGCTTTCAATTATTCCAAAACCTGTCACAACGATTGGATCTTGTTTGGCTGCTGTAACGCCTACTACATTTAGTGAATGGTTATCACAATTTACCAATATTACTTTATAATTTTTTTCCTTTATTATTGAACGCCAGATATGTGACCTGCCATCACGTTAGCATTATCGTAAAATTGTGATCTGCAGTTTGCTAATAAAATATGGTCGGACTTTAATTTTTGTAAAATTGTATTTTCGATCGAGGCAGCATATTTAGCATGTATTTCAATAAAGCACAAAAAAGATTCTTTGGTGGAAAATTTTTTATTGGTAAAATCAACATCTACATACCTAACGACTTGAGACATTTGTTCTCGATCGGAAATATCAGGAGTTGAATCAAACAAAAGTCCATAATATTTATTTCTTTTGTAGATGCCAGAAGGTGAATGAATTCGTTTTGAATCTGTGGAGACAAATATGAAAATTTGTTTGGATTTTCCGTGGCATGTTTAAGATGATTTGCTAGTAGCGGATCATACTCAGCTACAAGTCTAAGTAACGATAATAGGTTTCCTATATTTGTACCATCTTGTAGTGCTAGCTTTTCAACTTGGCCACGTAAAGGAAGATTTTGTATTATTACTAGCAGACCCGGCAGACGTTGTTCTGCCCTAAATTTGGCCTATCTGCATACATTTTGATAAGCTTTTTTCCGTCTAACTCTGCCTACCCCTCTTCACTTTTTCCTAAACTTTTTATTCACTCCTCCCACCGTCTTTTTCGCTTCATCTCCATCGTCGCCTCATTCTATCTGTTTCTCAGTCTCCTTCTCTCTTTTTTCTTCTCTCAAGTTTTTCTCCTACTTCTTCATCTCTTATTGCCAGTCCTAGACAGTGGTATGTATTTTGTTCCAGTCCTGTTCCGAGTCTCAGTCCCAGTCCCACTCCGAGTCTCAGTCTCAGTCCCAGTCCTAGTCCTAAACCTAGTCCCAGTCCGTCTCTAGTATACTTCCCGAAAAAAAGCATCGTAAGTACTAATATAGGCAAATTTATATACGAAATGTCAGGCAAATCGAATAGGACGTATGTAAATAGGTATGTGGGTATTATTAATTCTTGCCTTTATTTCGGCTTCGCATGCATATTTATCAGTTTTGCCAGGTTGATGCGACTAAATCGAATATCACAATGAACTTTAGAGCTCTCAGCAACAGCTTTCATTTGATATCCATAATAAACACACATTCTAGGGGTATCCGGGTCCATGTTTTGGCCTATATCTCGAGACCATAATCACTCAGCGGTGTAAAACTTACTCTGTATTATAGCACACATCAACAGCTTCAATTTGATAGCCATAATATAAAAACACATTCTAGGGGTATCCGGGTCCATGTTTTGGCCTACGTCTCGAGATCCTAGTCACCCAGCGGCATAAACCTTACTCTGTACTAAAGCATACATAAACAGCTTCAATTTGATACCCATAATGTAAAAACACATCCTAGTGTTACCCTGATCCACGTTTTGGCTTATATCTCGAGACCCTAGTCACCGATAGGTATGAAAGCTACCCTGTACTAAAGCACTCATCAACAGCTTCAATTTGATACCCACAATGTAAAAACATTTTCTAGGCGTTTACGGGCCCCCGTTTGGCCTATATATCCAGACCCTAGTCACCCAGGGGTATGAAATTTATCCTCTACTAAATCACTCATCAACAGCTTTCATTTGTTTTCCATATTGTATAAACACATTCTAGGGGTAACCGGGTCCAAGTTTTGGCCTATATATCGAGACCCTAGTCACCCAGTTGTATGAAAATTATCCTGTACTATAGCACTCATCAACAGCTTTCATTAGATATCAATAATGTATAAATACATTCTAGGGGTACCGGGGTCCATATTTTGATCTCAAGACCCTAGGCACGTAGCGAAAAAAGGTAGTCGTTGGCCGATTCTCAGATCTACCGAATATGCTCACAAAATTTCGTGGGAATCGGTTCAGCCGTTTCGGGGGAGTTAAGCCTCTAAAACCGTGACAGAAGAATTTTATATATTAGAAATATTTTATGCAACCTAATATTCTTTGCAATATATTTCGCCACCTTTCCTTTTCGGACTGAATGTTAAGTTCCAATGATGCATTAACTCCCGATCTACATGTCAATCTTCGTTCTGCTTCTTTCCAATCCGTTAGTGATGTTCGGTGATTTGTACATCTCTCATAGCTTATTAATTTATCTTTTTTCCTAAATTTATTAAAACCAGAAGAAGTAACGAAAGACGATGGTAAAGTGGAATTTAATGAAGGAAATAGTAAGCAGCGAAACAGTACGCTGCATTATTTTTTGGGGAGTATAACAACCAATATCGGTTCACTGCAGTCCCTTCATTTTCGTTACCAACCCGTCGAGAGAACCAAAACTTTGGCATAATTCGGTTAGTTGTTGTTGCTTCATTTTGGCTGAGCTCGTTTTAAAATGTCGAAGAACCTTGAATTATCATTTCTTTTCGCAGTTCGCTCGATATTAAAGGGAGATTATCGCTAAATTTTAAATAAGCAACATCCTTGTACTTCAGAACGTCCGGAATTACAGCAAGTATTTCTGCACTTTCTATAATAGCTGAACATGGATTCACACTTTCTGATGTACTTGGGCCTTGTTCGCCAGAGTCTAGTATTTCTTCAGTTGTGTTATTGGCGGACCTGTAAAGTACAAGTATATACTCAGTATACATGTACTACTACCAAATAAGCACAAGTACAAAAGTATCGCATTGAGTTTGAAAACAAGTGAAGGTGTCTAAACTCGGGTGTAACCGAACATTATATACTCAGTGTGAGCTTCAATTGTACATGTCATTTCAGATAAATTACTTTTATCCATAATACGTGGCACCGCCCGTTAAAAAAATGTCTCCCCGTTTTTTTTACAATAAAATTTGATAAGTGGAATATCATTGATTCAAAACTGTTTTTTGCTAAGTTGTAGCTTATTATTCTAGTCTACCACCATTTAAACTTGTTTTATATCTAAGTTGCAGTGGTCTTTAACCGATCCCGTCCATTTTTACTAGAAATATTTTCTGCTGTAATGAAAATTTGTGTACCCAACTTTATTACGATCCGTTAATTTTTCTTCTAGTTATGGCTCCCGAAACATAGAAAATTGATTAGTCGTAAAAGGGGCGCTGCCACTTCCATTTTTAAAAATGTGAAGTTTTTCCTATTTATTGTTAAAATCCACTTGGGAAATGAATTAAAATTGATACAAAGCTCTTTTTCGTAAAGATATAGCTTATTTTATTCGTCCACGACCCTTTTAAAAATCTTTTATATAATAATTCTGCCGAATTTTGTTACGATAAGTTTGACGATTTCTGATTTATGATTAATAATACTTGTAAAATTGATTTTATCACACGTGGGCGGTGCACCGCGGAGCCGTGACCATTTTAAAATTTTTTTCAAATTTTTATCAAGAGTCTCAATATCACTCCACACGTCAAATTTCAACATTCTAGGTGTATTATTTACTAAATAATCAAGTTTTTTGTGTTTTCCAATTTGATCGTGATTCAGAGCTCGCTGAGCCAATGGAACGCTAGTAATATTCCCTCAGTCTGCTGCTCGCGTTCCCTTTTACACGGGTTTAAATGAGTGCGAACATAATAGCAGGTTGGAAACAAACAACACTAATTATGTTTACGCTTTGTTCTTTTCATAGAAATATAAAGCTAACATGACTAATAAGAGATTTCTATAGAAATGTCGTTTTAAAAAGCTGTATAAATATTTTGTATTTTTCATCATTAACAACTGCTTGGTGCACTAAAGAACTAAAACGTCAAAAAAAACAAAAGACACGTTCGTTCAAGCGATACAAACTATCTGGTACAAGAATTGCCTATGCTGTTTACTCTATTTAACGTCACAAATATAACACATATTTTTGTTTTTTTCAATGTGCCAGTCAGACCATTTAGATATTTACAACAACTGCATATAATTACATGCAGATCGAACTTCGAGGCATATTTCATGATTTCAATAATCACTGCAAAAACTTAGATGCTTGCGACCCGATATTCAGATTTAAAAAGTACCTGCTTACTACGTTAAATATGTAAAATGTAACCCCCTATACCTCTGTGCGTCTTTTAGTATATTTTTATACTCAGTTGAGCAGAGCTCACAGAGTATATTAACTTTGATTGGATAATGGTTGTTTGTACAGGTATAAAGGTATCGAGATAGATATAGACTTCCATATATCAAAATCATTAGTATCGAAAAAAAATTTGATTTGCCATGTCCGTCCGTCCGTCCGTCCCTCCGTCTGTCCTTTAACACGATAACTTGAGTAAATTTTGAGGTATCTTGATGAAATTTGGTATGTAGGTTCCTGGGCACTCATCTCAGATCGCTATTTAAAATGAACGATATCGGACTATAACCACGCACACTTTTTCGATATCGAAAATTTCGAAAAACGAAAAAAATTAGATAATTCATTGCCAAAGACGGATAAAGCGATGAAACTTGGTAGATGGGTTGAACTTATGACGCAAAATAGAATATTGGTAAGATTTTGGACAATGGGCGTGGCACCGCCCACTTTTAAAAGAAGGTAACTTAAAAGTTTTGCAAGCTGCAATTTCGCAGTCGTTGAAGATATCATGATGAAATTTGGCAAGAACGTTACTACAATTACTATATATGCGCAAAATAAAAATTAGCAAAATCGGATTAAGAACACGCCCACTTTTTATTAAAACTTTTTTTAAAAGTCAAATTTTAACAAAAAATTTAATATCTTTGCTGTATATAAGTAAATTAAGTCAGCATTCAACTCCAGTAATGATATGATGCAACAAAATACAAAAATAAAAGAAAATTTCAAAATGGGCGTGGTTCCGCCCATTTTCATTTAGTTTGTCTAGAATACTTTTAATGCCATAAGTCGAACAAAAATTTACCAATCCTTCTTAAATTTGGTAGGGGAATAGACTCTATGACGGTAACTGTTTTATGCCCAGTTTTTATAAACAGTCCACCGTCTGTCCTTCCGCTCGGCCGTTAACACAATAACTTGAGCAAAAACCGATATATCTTTACTAAACTTAGTCCACGTACCTATCTGAACTCACTTTATCTTGGTATATAAAATGGCCGAAATCCGACTATAACCACGCCCACTTTTTCGATATCGAAAATTACCAAAAAAGAAAAAATTGCCATAATTCTATACCAAATACGAAAAAAGGGATGAAACATGGTAATTTGATTGTTTTATTGACACAAGTTATAACTTTAGGAAAGAATTTGTAAAATGGGTGTGACACCTACCATATTAAGTAGAAGAAAATGAAAAAGTTCTACAGGGCGAAATCAACAGCCCTTGGAATCTTGGCAGGAATACTGTTCGTGGTATTGCATATATAAATAAATTAGCGGTACCCGACAGATGATTTTCTGGATCACCTGGTCCACATTTTGGTCGATATCGCGAAAACGCCTTCACATATACATCTAAGGGCCACTCGCTTTTGAAACCCCCATTAGTACCTTTAATTTGATACCGATATAGTACAAACAGATTCTAGAGTCACCCCTGGCCCACCTTTATGGCGATATCTCGAAAAGGCGTCCACTTATAGCACTAAGGATTACTCCCTTTTATAATACTCATTACCACTTTTCATTTGATACCCATATCGTACAAACACATTCTAGGGTCACCCCTGGCCCACCTTAATGGCGATATCTCGAAAAGGCATTCACCTATAGAACTAAGGCCCATTCTCTTTTAAAATACTCACTAACACCTTTCATTTGATACCGATATCGTACAAGCACATTCTAGAGTCACCCCTGGCCCACCTTTATGTCGATATCTCGAAAAGGCGTCCACCTATAGAACTAAGCCCCACGCCCTTTTAAAGGACTCATTAACACCTTTCATTTGATATCCATATCGTACAAACACATTCTAGAGTCACCCCTGATCTACCTTTATGGCGATATCTTGAAACAGCGTCCACCTATGGAACTAAGGATCACTCCTCTTTAAAATACTCATTAGCACCTTTCAATTGATACCCATATCGTAAAAACATATTCTATAGTCACCCCTGATCCACCTTTATGGCGATATCTCGAAAAGGCGTCCACCTATGGAACTAAGCCCCACGCCATTTTAAAGTTCTCATTAACACCTTTCATTTGATACCCATATCGTACAAACATATTCTAGAGTCACACCTGGTCCACCTTTATGGCGATATCTCGACACGGTGTCCACCTATGGAACTAAGGATCACTCCCTTTTAAAATACTCATTAGCACCTTTCATTTGATACCCATATCGTAAAAACATATTCTAGAGTCACCCGTGGTCCACCTTTATAGCGATATCTCGAAAAGGCGTTCACCTATATAACTAAAGCCCATTCCCTTTTAAAATACTCACTAACACCGTTATTTTGATACCGATATCGTACAAGGACATTCTAGAGTCACCTCTGGCCCACCTTTATGGCGATATCTCGAAACGGCGTCCACCTATGGAACTAAGGATCACTCCCTTTTAAAATACTCATTAGCACCTTTCATTTGATACCGATATCGTACAAGCACATTCTAGAGTCACTCCTGGCCCACCTTTATGGGATATCTCGAAACGGCGTCCACCTATGGAACTAAGCCCCACGCTATTTTAAAGTTCTCATTAACACCTTTCATTTGATACCCATATCGTACAAACATATTCTAGAGTCACACCTGGTCCACCTTTATGGCGATATCTCGACACGGTGTCCACCTATGGAACTAAGGATCACTCCCTTTTAAAATACTCATTAGCACCTTTCATTTGATACCCATATCGTAAAAACATATTCTAGAGTCACCCGTGGTCCACCTTTATAGCGATATCTCGAAAAGGCGTTCACCTATAGAACTAAAGCCCATTCCATTTTAAAATACTCACTAACACCGTTATTTTGATACCGATATCGTACAAGGACATTCTAGAGTCACCTCTGGCCCACCTTTATGGCGATATCTCGAAACGGCGTCCACCTATGGAACTAAGGATCACTCCCTTTTAAAATACTCATTAGCACCTTTCATTTGATACCGATATCGTACAAGCACATTCTAGAGTCACTCCTGGCCCACCTTTATGGGATATCTCGAAACGGCGTCCACCTATGGAACTAAGCCCCACGCCATTTTAAAGTTCTCATTAACACCTTTCATTTGATACCCATATCGTACAAACATATTCTAGAGTCACACCTGGTCCACCTTTATGGCGATATCTCGACACGGTGTCCACCTATGGAACTAAGGATCACTCCCTTTTAAAATACTCATTAGCACCTTTCATTTGATACCCATATCGTAAAAACATATTCTAGAGTCACCCGTGGTCCACCTTTATAGCGATATCTCGAAAAGGCGTTCACCTATAGAACTAAAGCCCATTCCATTTTAAAATACTCATTAGCACCTTTCATTTGATACCCATATCGTACAAACACATTCTAGATTCACCCCTGTTCCACCTTTATGGCCATATCTCGAAAAGACGTCCACCTATAGAACTAAGCTCCACGCCCTTTTAAAGTACTCATTAACACCTTTCATTTGATACCCATATCGTGCAAACATATTCTAGAGTCACCCGTGGTCCACCTTTATAGCGATATCTCGAAAAGGCGTTCACCTATAGAACTAAAGCCCATTCCATTTTAAAATACTCATTAGCACCTTTCATTTGATACCCATATCGTACAAACACATTCTAGATTCACCCCTGGCCCACCTTTATGGCGATATCTCGAAAAGGCGTTCACCTATAGAACTAAGGTCCATTTTCTTTTAAAATACTCACTAACACCTTTCATTTGATACCGATATCGTACAAGCACATTATACAGCCACCCCTGGCCAACCTTTATGGCGATATCTCGAAATGGCGCCCACCTCTAGAACTAAGCCCGACACCGTTTTAAAGTACTCATTAACACCTTTCGTTTGATACCCATATCGTGCAAACATATTCTAGATTCACCCCTGGCCCACCTTTATGGCGATATCTCGAAAAGGCGTTCACCTATAGAACTAAGGTCCATTTTCTTTTAAAATACTCACTAACACCTTTCATTTGATACCGATATCGTACAAGCACATTATACAGCCACCCCTGGCCAACCTTTATGGCGATATCTCGAAAAGGCGTCCACCTATAGAAGTAAGCCCCACGCCCTTTTAAAATACTCATTAACACCTTTCATTTGATACCCATATCGTACAAACATATTCTAGAGTCACCCCTGGTCCACCTTTATGGCGATATCTCGAAACGGCGTCCACCTATGGAACTAAGGATCACTCCCTTTTAACATACTCATTAGCAGCTTTCTTTTGATACCCATATCGTAAAAACATATTCTAGAGTCCCCCCTGGTCCACCTTTATGGCGACATCTCGAAAAGGCCTCCACCTATAGCCTATTTCCTTTTAAAATACTCACTAACACCTTTCATTTGATACCGATATCGTACAAGCACATTCTAGAGTCACCCCTGTTCCACCTTTATGGCCATATCTCGAAAAGGCTTTCACCTATAGAACTAAGGCCTATTCTCTTTTAAAATACTCACTAACACCTTTCATTTGATACCCATATCGTACAAACACATTCTAGAGTGACCCCTGGTCCACCTTTATGACGATATCTCGAAAAGGCGTCCACCTCTAGAACTAAGCCCGACGCCGTTTTAAAGTACTCATTAACACCTTTCATTTGATACCCATATCGTGCAAACATATTCTAGAGTCACCCCTGGCCCACCTTTATGGCGATATCTCGAAAAGCGTCCACCTATAGACCTAAGGCCCACTCCCTCTTAAAATTCTCAGTAATACCTTTCATTTGATACCCATATCGTACAAGCAAATTCTAGAGTCAGCCCTGGTCCACCTTTATGGCGATATCCCTAAATGGCACCATCCATAGAACTGTGGCCTACTCTCTCTTAAAATACTCTTTAATACCTTCCATTTGATACACATGTCATACAACCACTTTCCAAGGTTACCCTAGGTTCATTTTCCTACATGGTGATTTTCCCTTATTTTGTCTCCATGGCTCTCAACTGAGTATGTAATGTTCGGTTACACCCGAACTTAGCCTTCCTTACTTGTTGCAATTAGTATTTAAATGTATTTAAGTCGCAAAGACTTTTTTGTTTGTTTTTTTTTTTTTAATCAACTCCGTGTCTTGTGTAATTATTATAATAATCATCATTATTATTATACTCAGCTGAGCAGAGCTCACAGAGTATATTAATTTTGTTCGAATAGCGGTACACCGGCATAAACTAATCGAGATAGATATAGACTTCAAAATGATTTGGGCGAAAAAATAAATTCATGCAGCCATGTCCGTCGGTTCGTCCGTCGGCCCGTAAACACGATAACTTCAGTAAATTACGGTGTATATTAATGAAATTTGGTGTGTAAGTTCCTGCGCACTCATCTCAGACCGCTATTTAAAATGATCGAAATCGGACTATAACCACGCCCACTTTTTCGATATCGAAAATTTCGAAAAACCGAAAAAGTGCGATAATTCATTACCAAAGACGGATGAAGCGATGAAACTTGGTAGGTGGGTTGAACCTATGACGCAGAATAGAAAATTATTAAAATTTTGGACAATGGGCGTGGCACCGCCCACACTATATCGATGTACCAAATTTGAATCAATCGGTTAAGCCGTTTCCGAGATGGTAGTGGATAAACAAAGAAATATAAAAAGAAGGTGAGTTGGCAACCCTACTTAAAGGTGTCAATACAAATGCGGAGTAAAATACCTTTCGTTTGGTACCCATATTGACATACATATCTCATGTAATGCCAAAAAATGACCGGTCCCTCCGAAACCGTGGCTCCATCCATAGTAATTCTGCGCGAACACAGTGAATTTACTGTCAAATATTTCCCTTCATAACAGTGAAGTGAGACAACCACTTTTTTTTACAGGAATAACTGCTGTTTTAGTTTTGGCCAGCTAGATTGATCAAATATCCCACCGTGCGGCGACCAAAGATTGCAACTGCAAATATATTAAAGCTCAGCAAAAAGAGCAAAAGCAATAATTAATAGTGGGTTAGTGCTTCTTCTTTGTATTCTACTCGTATGCGCGTATATATGTATCTCTTTTGGTGCCACGCTTTCGGGTGTTGGGCTCACTATGGCCATTTTTGGCTTTGTGGGTTTTGGTTGCATAAAATGCTTTTTCATTGTTACGTACGCAAAATCTGACTATGTTGCAATTTTCTAAATGGGCAATAATTTCAGTTCTAATGCATTGAGACATTCACACTCATATTTGCAATGGCTTTGGTACACATTTAGTTTATACATGTGTATGTGGATAGTTACCATTAGCCATCATTCTGTGTTTTTTTTTCGCATATGAATGTGATTTGATCTGTCATACATACATTCACATTTTCTAATAGCAAGTTACCTTGTAGCCATTAAATCGGGATCATTGCTTGTTTTTGTAGCATAACAAACAAACACATTGCCAGAGTTGGAGATAAAGGGCTCGGTGATGCCCCAAGTCTTCGCAAGGCTTATAAAATCACTGCACTTTATCAGAAATGCTGAGTTCACAATTGTTGTGATAAAGAAGGTTCACAACAAAGATCGCCACGTCTTATATTTATATTTTGTTTTAATTGGTGTAAGGCTTTAACCAATATGTCTAACAACTTTCTGTATCAGGTTTACTAAACCAATTGACCACGATTTTTGATAACAATTTGTAACTAGTGGAGTCCAAATTCTAATAATTACTTTTTATATAAAATAGTGAAAACTAAGTAAAAACAATTGTCTCGTAAGAAGGCCGGCCGTCCAAACCTAAACACATAAGAGGTCGCCCTCGTATTTTTTTTGTGTATTTGCTAAATGAGCCAGTCGAGCCGTTTATTTTGACAAAAAAAAAATCGCTAGATTAAATACACTGTTCGACTCGTAAACGGTATAACCAAATTTATTTATTTTGATACTCAGCTGAGCAGAGCTCACAGAGTATATTAATTTTATTCGCATAACGGTACCCCGTAACGGCATAAACTAATCGAGATATATATAGACTTCTATATATCAAAATGATCTGGGCGAAAAAAGAAATTCATTTAGCCATGTCCGTCCGTCCGTCCGTCCGTCCATCTGCCCGTTAACACGATAACTTGAGCAAATTTTGTGGTATCTTAATGAAATTTTTTTATGTAAGTTCCTGGGTACTCATCTCAGATCGCTATTTAAAATGAACGAAATCGGACTATAACCACGCCAACTTTTTCGATATCGAAAATTTCGAAAAACCGAAAAAGTACGATAATTCATTACCAATGACGGATAAAGCGATGAAACTAGTAATAGTATTAGTAAAATTTTTGGACAATGGGCGTAGCACCGCCCACTTTTAAAAGAAGGTACGTTACTCCTATTACTATATGTGTTCTTGGAAATAAATTAGCAAAATCGGAAGACGAACACGCCCACTTTAAAAAAAAATTTTTTTAAATCAAATTAAAAAAAAAAATGTATATCTTTACAGTATATAAGTACTTTTAATGCCATAAGTCGAGCATAAGTTTACACATTTTTGTGAAATTTGGTAGGAGCATATATTCTATGGCGATAACTGTTTTCTGTGAAAATGGTCGAAATCGGTTAAAGCCACGTCCAGTTTTTATACTCAGTCGACCGTCTGTCCCGCTCGGCCGTTAACACGATAACTTGAGCAATTTAGTTCACGTAACTATCTGAACTCACTTTATCTTGGTACTAAAAATGGGCGAAATCCGAATATGACCACGCCCACTTTTTTGATATCGGAATTTTCGTTGTAAATATGTAAAATATGACACCTACCACATTAAGTAGAAGAAAATGAATAAGTTCTGCAGGGCGAAATCAAAAGCCCTTGGAATTTGGCAGGAATACTGTTCGTGGAATTATATATATAAATAGATTAGCGGTACTCGAGAGATGATGTTCTGGATCACCCTGGTCCACATTTTGGTCGATATCTCGAAAACGCCTTCACATATATAACTAAGGGCTACTCCCTGTTAAAACTCTCATTAATACCTTTAATTTGATACCCATATCGTACGAACACATTAGAGAGTCACCCCTTGTCCACCTTTGTGGCGATATCTCGAAAAGGCGTTCACCTATAGAACTAAGGCCCACTCCCTTTTAAAATACTCGTTAATACCTTTCATTTGATACCCATATCGTACAATCACATTTTAGAGTCACCCCTGGTCCACTTTTATGGCGATATATCGAAATACTCTTGAATACCTTTCATTTGAAAACAAAGACATTCCAGGGTTACCCTAGGTTCATTTTCCTACATGGTCATTTTCTCTTATGTGAGAAAGGAAGAAGGAATATCGTTCCAAAAACGTCGCCCTTGGTCTACAGTTTGGTCGATATTTCCCAAACGTATGTGATATGGGATTAAAAACCACTTATAAACCATCTACGAAACCCTACGAGATCAACGCAGCTTAACTCTCAGCTGAGTATGTAATGTTCGGTTACACCCGAACTTAGCCTTCCTTACTTGTTTTACTTGTTTTCTTACATCAATTTGAAAGGACGTATTCAGGCGGTAGTTCCAGATCAAGGTAACCTGTAAATATATATTTATTTATATAAGCTTTCTTTACGTGAAATAAAGGATTTATTGAATTCAACTAATACCATATTTTTTCTCGTTTTTGCACTGAATCCTGACCGAAACCATCCCTAAGCTGTGGCTCTGCCAAGACATTGGTCATTTGAGCAAGACGAGTTACTTCCTTTTGAAGTACGACTAGTAGAATGAAATACATACAGAGCTTCCCAAGACAAAAATAATGACTAATAAACTTTCAAAATCGTATTGAAATTACCAGGTTCCAACGAAGGAAAAGGGGAAAGCTAATGCGTTTTGCTGCAGGGATATAACCAATATTTTTTGGTAAATTGCAAAAGCATAATTGGCTCGTACTCTTATACAGAGCTTCAGAGTCAAAGCTATTTCGGTAAGGCAGCTAAGACCCAATATTTTATCTGAACAATCGGTTTTATATGATCAATGAATGGCCGACTTAAATAACGGGATTTATCTTAATAGTGCCTAAAAACGGAAACTAATAACATATCCGTAAAATTGCGGTAAAAGAAAAAAGGGAAATAAAGGCTGAGTTTATGGTATTTTCTGATTCAATCTAGGACACAACGATTCATACAATGAAACAAGGTCTTATATTTTTTCCATTAAAAGAGAACATACAAAGTCATTAATTAAAAATGCAAACGGTATGACATTCAGTAAAAGAAAAGGGGGGTTGCATGTGCGTTCCAGCTAACATGTAGCGAGCTAAGTGCTACTTTTGCCCATGCGTAACGGATTGACGCACTTTGAACAAATTTTGTAGGGGCATCCCTTCGTGTTGCATGTTATTAGGCCATCTTATGACTCTTTTGGGAATGTATTCATTTCGGGACGACTTCAGGAAAACTTCGGGGTTACCTTAAGCGTCATCTCTCTCGTTGAAGAAAAGTCACGCATTAAAACTCGCTCATCATATCTACACTATGTTATGCCTCGGAATCAAGGACGGTGTCGAAAGAAAATGAGATGGCTCTTGGAGTGTTCGAGTGTAAAGTTGCCCGGAAGATTTCTGGTCCTGTCCGTGATGCCGACGGCTAGTATAGAAGGAGGTATATTAATGAGCTGTATGAGCTTTCCCAGATATGAGGATAGTGTAGCGAATAAAAACGCAAAAGCTTAGCTGGCTAGGTCATGTAGGGCGAATGGATGAACATTTTTAACGTGACCTAAGAGAGTATTTCAGTAGACACCACAGTTTGGAAACAGAGGAAGCTGCAGACCTCCACTGAGTTGAAAGCTGAAAGAGGCAGGTAGAGGAAGATTTGACCTCCATTGGTGCTTCCAATTGGCGTCAGTTAACGCGAAATAGGGATAGCGGGTGTGACTTATTACGAAACAGCAAAATTCGCTTAGGTGGTTAGACTTCAATTAATGATTATGAAAAACAATGAACCAATATACACGAAAAAAATCAAAAAGCCATTACTGTCTAGTACCGCGGTAAACTTACCTACCAAGCACCAAGCGGTGGAACTAGCGCATGCGTTCCAGTAGATTTTTTGCCAATTAAAGCGTGTTTTTGCTTGTCTGAACAATTATTACTTTTTTTCCGGCTATTTATATGTCTTTGTCTCAATACCTTCCTTTTAATATAAGAACCAAACTTAAGGCCAAATTAAACTTCCTTAATCCTAACGCCATAGTCGTAACCATACCCATATCCATATCCATCTCCAATGTGATCGATTAATGGTGCCTTAACCTAAAAAATTGTGAAAATTTCATAAAAATTACGAAAACGCAAAAAATTACAAACATATTCCACAAAAAATAAGTCTATTAGTCAAAACGTATCCAAAACAATAAATAAAATATACAAAAAGTTAATAAATTCTCCAACTCAAATATTTTTAGGTTATGGATACGAGGAAAAATCAAAAACCAATTGGGTGGCTATGGTATGGTTATGGCGTTAGCGTTATTTCATTGATTTCCATAAGGCTGGTTCGATCAGCTGTTTTATCTGGTTATGGTTTTATGGTTATAAGTCACCATTAATTAGCCCTTTAAACAAACGCATTCCTTTTCGTCAATAAAAACTCTTGTTCCTCTTTACATTGTAGTTTTACTACGCCTCTGCATACACATAGGAACATAGGATTTTAATTGCTACGGACACAAGCAATTGTGATCTTATGTTATTATAGGCTGAGTGATGTAAAGCTGCAAGCAAGTATGCACAGACGTGTGTCGTACGTACGGACGTTTGTCATACGAAACCCGTTTGACCGAACCCTCAAACCCGTAGGAATCAATGTTTGCGTCTGTGTACATGTACAAAACATATTTGTGTGTGTATTGTTTACAGCAAAGCACTGTTGCCATTGACCAGTTTGCATGCATGCTTATGCAAACATCAACTTTTGGAATTACAATTTTTCATGGTGCAAATGGCAGAAACAAATACTGAAAAAGAATTTCTAGTTCATTTATTTGTAACCTCAAATTTTATATAATAATTTTAGGATATTTCAACAAAATTTTAAACAATCATTAGACATTTTTGTATAATAACTGCAATTGGTCCAAACATAGCACACAAAATATTTAATAGGCAACTGTGTCTTACGGAAAAAATCAAAATCGGTTTGATTTCTATGTTCCGGGCTACTTAGGTACGTACGTTGAACGTCGATGAGTTTTCGTTTACATTGCACACTCATAAGATAGGTCGTGTCAGCTGACACGTTTTTTCTACGTACGTTCGTGGATAACTGAGGCATAACTAAGGTATGAGTGGTAAAACGGCAGATCAAGGAACGCACTCAAACAGACATGCGCACGCACACCTAAAAAAATGTACACAAACCTATACAGAATTGCACGCACACAATTTCGTTAGTGGGTACCATACTTTTAAAAGCGTTATCAAACTTTTTGACCACTATCACTTTAACAACAACAACAACACACTTTTTGTAACTTATGACAAACTTTCCCAACTAAGAAAACTCTAATACTCATACTTATGCCTGTATTTACTTACTTACTTATTTACTTGTGCAAGTTGACTAACCAAATTGCGTGACGTTGTGTCCGTATTTTATTGCACTGCTGAACATTTTCTATTTTTCCGGTCAAACACTAAGTAATCTTTGTTCGGTTAGCGAAAGTTTGTTGTTTGTCGTGTAGCAATTTGTTTGTACGTGAATGTGTGTGTGTGTGTTTGCTGCAAGCCAAACCGCATTTAGTTTTAGTTAAAATGCTGAATAATCAACTTGAGGTTTTGTGAGTTCCAGTTTATTTGAGGCGTATTAAGTTGACCACTAAGTCTGCTTGACTGCTGAATGCGCGTTGCAAAAGCTTGTGGTTGTTGGTGCGTGTGATGGACGCTTTTGGATTAATAAGTGTGACATAATAAGTATATGCAATTATTTGTACAAGTTGAAATCATAATAAACGCTTGCAATGTATAGTAAGATTTTGTCAGACAGAAAATTTTGTTTTAATTACTCATAAAGATATAAAGGAATCGAGATAGATATAGACTGCCATATATCAATATCGAAAAAAAATTTGATTAATATATGTCCGTCCGTCCGTTAACACGACAATTTGGGCAAATATTGAGATATCTTCTCCAAATTCGGTATCTGTAGCCAGAATAGATTGGTACTGAAAATGTGTGAAATCGTACCATAACCATGCCCACTTTTTATACCCAGCAGTACTTGTACAAAGGGTATTATAACTTTGATTGGATAACGGTTGGTTGTACAGGTATAAAGGAATCGAGATAAATATAGACTCCTATATACCAAAATCATCAGTATCGAAAAAAAAAAATTGATCGAGCCATGTCCGTCCGTCCGTCCGTCTGTCAGTTAACACGATAACTTATGTAAATATTGAGATATCTTCACCAAATTTGGCACACGAGCTGATCTGCACCCAGAATAGTTAGATTGGTATTGAAAATGACTGAAATCGGATTATAATCACGCCCACTTTTTATATATATAATCTTTTGAAAAACACAAACAACCTAATTATTTAGTAATTAATACAACTAGAATGTTGAAATTTGTATGTGTACTAATATTGAAACTCTTAATAAAATATGAAAATGGGCGTGGCACAGCCCACTTGTAATAAAATCAATTTTAAAAATTCGGCAGAGAGCTCGCCTTTACTATACGGAATGTTTCGAAGAAAAATTAACGAAATCGGTTAAGGACCACGCCCACTTTTATATAAACGATTTTTAAAGGGGTTGTGGACGAAAAAAATGTGCTATATCTTAGCAAAATAGAGGTTTTATCAATTATACTTCTTTTCCCAAGTAGAATTATAACAAGAAATAGGAAAAGATTCAAGTTTTTGAAAATGGGCGTAGCACCTCCCCTTTTATGACTAAGCAATTTTCTATTTTTCGGGAGCCATAACTCGAAGAAAAAGTGCCCGATCGTGATAAGATTGGGTACACATATTTTTTTTGTAGCAGGAAATATTTCTAAAGAAATGGACGAGATCGGTTAAGGACCACCTACATTTATATATAAGACTTTTTAAGTTAGAAAATATTAAAAAAATTGTGGAATGGGCGTGACACTGCCCTGCTCTGAGGGCAACACAACCCAAAGTTCCGGTGGAAGGGCGATAGGATGCCGCCCTAAAATACCCCATCAAGCATCCACAGGATTTAGACCAATAAGATCCTGTTTACCAGAACTGGAAATATGATTATGAAATGATTGCTACGATAGGCTACTACCTTAATAAGTAAGGGTGACACCTTGCCGAAACGGCTGGTAGGTTAATATCGTCACCGTCTCCGTCTCGTTAAAACCTTGGCAGGTCTTCAAGTACGTTCGAGGCACGTCGACATTAAGTTGGTGGTGCAGGCTCAGTTGAGACGACTCCTGACTAACGCTGCATTCTGGCACTGTACACAGACTCCCATAAGGACCTGTGTCAACCCACGCGTGGCCTCCCTGCTTTTGCAAAGATAACCACGGGAATTGAAGACGGCGACTGCACATCGTGCGGAGATAGCGGCTTGAAGCGGAGACCCAAAGACAATCTCTTTGCTTTAAGCTGCTGGTTATGTGTGTGGAATATTCTTCGTCGCCTTCTATGTAAGCGCGGCTGCTTGCTTTAATGTGTACATATTTTTTTTGTTGTGATTATTTACTGACAACATAAAATAAAAAAAAAAAATAAATGTAAGGCGCGATAATCTCCGAAGAGATCTAAGGCCAAGCTTCTCTTCCAATTTGCGTCGTGCTCCTCTTGATTTTTCCCTACAAATTGGCCGGACGGGACCTACATGTTTTATGCCGACTCCGAACGGCATCTGCAAGGCAGATGAGTTTTCACTGAGAGCTTTTCATGGCAGAAATACAATCGGAGCGCTTGCCAGACACTGCCGAGGGGCGACCCCGCTTAGAAAAATTTTCTTCTAATTGAAAAATCTTATTTCTAAAATTTTGATGTTGCTTTGCCCGGGAGTTGAAGCCAGGGCATACGGTGTGATAGGCGGAGCACGCTACCATCACACCACGGTGGCCGCCGCGATGTTAATATTCGCCCCAATATAATGTTTGGTTACACCTGAACTGATACACCTTTACTGGTTGTTATTGTTAAGCTTCGATGTACTGCGTTATTTATTTAGACCTATTATGCTTAAATTTTGAGCCTTTTACTGTATGTGGATGTTTTAAATGTATTTGGATGGGAGAGTATCAACCCTCTCAAAGCGATACACTCGAGGAGAATCTTAACCGGCGTGTCATTCTCTAGCTCACAAAAGCGACATATTTTTGTGAGGAAAATACTTAACTTCCTAAGATGATATTTTAGACTACAGTGTCGCTTATAGCTCTCAGTGATAGTTCGTAGGTACTCTCTGCTTATACTATCTTGGTTGGAAGCATAAAAAATTTGGTTTGCATTTGCCCTGGGCCTTCAATAAAGTGTTATCTGAACTGTTTTGTTTCCTAGTTACTTATCGTATCCATAGTGTGTGTCCAAAAAAACTCTGGACCATAGAATGTTGTTTTAGCACCCTCTCTGGCTAGTTATTCCGCCTGTTTAGTAACTTCAGGTCCGTTATGCTCGGGAACACATGCTAAGAAAACCTTGTTTTTGGCTTTCAGGTCATTTAGGACTCCAATGAATGCATCAGCTAGCTTAGAAGTAATTGTGTAATACTGCAATGCACGTAGGACAGCCTGACTGTCTGAAATAACGACATTACTACTAGAAGATAAGCTGCTTTGTAGACATTCTCTAAAGCAAACATCTATCGCATGCATTTTTGCCTTCAAAATAGTGAAGCCTATAGAAGCCAGCTGCCGTTTTTTTGTCACACAATTTTGTTGGGATAGTTTCCAAACTGTTTTAGAATGAGCTTTGTTGTTGGGAAAGTTCCAAGTTAAGCTATATTCACTATCAGTAAGAAACCGTTTCGGTACTACTTTTAATTTAGTAATTTCGATATTTCTCTATGTGGACTTATTTCTATTTCCCTACTGGTGCAATTGTAACTTTTTGCCAGAATAGCGACAAGCTATCAGAGCATAGAGTTGTACTTGTTCTATTTGCAAAGCTCATATTAGTTCAAAAAGCATATGTCAGCCTGCAGCCAACTGAGTGATATGCTTCACGTGATAGTACTGTCGAAGGTTCCTTTCTGAGATAATTTGTATGAATTTATATTAAGTGCAGGAAGAAGAAGACCGTCTTCCGATCGAGGAACTACATACATAAATTACTGTGTGCCAAGGTAAATTTACAGTAAGACAGTCTCAGTTGATTTGATGCCATTTTTACGTTTCATTGTAACTCACTTCTTCATACACATATTTGATGATAAATTATTTTTCTTTCATTTTAAATTGCATGACATTTGCACCTTTTGCAATCACAGAATATACCGGCATATAACAATTTTCTGTTACAAACACATACATATAGGCATTGCTCAACTGCAAAATAATAGTACGGAAATAGATTTTATCTGATACATATATATGTATGTATGTAACTAAAGGCAAAGTATAGAGTGACTAAAATAGAGTAAATATATATATTTATGTGAGTGACTCTGAAAATTCTGAAAACAAAATCACTGCTTTAGTGCAAGTTCGATAAAAATATTTTGCAAGGTTTTGCAGCATATTGCACCTCGAATATCATCACAAATATATGTATGCAGATTTTTGTATTTATTTACTATATGGAAACGTTTTTCTATCGAAAACAATTTTTTGTCAGGTAAACAGATTGAATGCACTGACAGAATGCAGCACCTTCAGGTCGATAGGTCGAATAACCAACATATTTTAGTACTGCACAAAAAAAAAACATATTCACATACATACGCCAGAGATTGCAGTTAACGGTTAATTAGAAAAACAATTCGCTTTAACGCGAATAAATATCGATATTCAAGAACAAAAAGTGACTGCCAGTGAGATACATATTGTAACGAATTTACTGCAATTCCTCTTATTTGCAACCTGGTGCTAACGTTCGAATCACTAATCGGTTGAATAAATAACTCCACTATTCAATAATGCAAAATGGTCTTATTAAAGTACTTCAGAATAACACTACTATTCCTCGCCACATAGCGTCTTAAATCAAACTGATTGCCGTGCCTCTACTGTTGCTGCCTTTTATACTGTCTGATTTTCTCGTTGCATATTTCTAGGCTTTTCTATTTCCAGAACTTACTAGCTAGTTATCAGCTATAAAATTACTCAGCTGTAACTACAGATGCATGATTTTATAGCTTCGCTCAAACTCCATGTGTTTGTATGTGTGAGCGACACTTGCACAACCATTGCATACTTTCGGGAGAATCTCAGATTTATACATGTGGTTGTGCGTTGATTCTTCGCAGTGTGTACGTAAATATGTGAAGACATAATGATTGAATTATTGATGTGCATACAAGTCACTGCTTAGCATCGGCTTAGAGATGATAGTATCCCTTAATGCTGCTAATATTCGTTACAATATATTTATTACGGAATTTATACGGTCTTTCATAGTGACTAATCTTTACTTTCAAATGTTTTCACACTACCACTGTGATTTATTTCATAAGGTTTATTAACCCTAGAAAGATAACGTTATTTTTTTATCCTAGAAAGATAACGTACGTCTGAGAGACGTGTTCAAGTTAAAGGACCCTAAAGATATAAAAAAAAATTTAATTTTTTTTAGTTATTTTTTAATCATTTACTTGATATATATTCACTTGTTTTAAATGATTTTTTAAGAAAAATATTGTTTTTATAATATATTAAAAATTAAGTTTGACTTGTCTTGGACTTGTCCCTTCAAAAATCAATATTTTTCGAAGGACCTCAGTTTATAGCAAAAAAAATTAAAATAAAATACATTTTTTGTACTTCAATTGAATGACTGTCCTAAGCTATACTTAAAAAATATTAGCTAAGGTTACCAGTTTATGCAAAAATTACATACAAAATTTGTAGTCGGGTAAAATATAACGATACGTCTCTTAGACGTATTTTTAAAAAGCAATCGTATATATTTCAGCCACCAAAAAAATTTTCTATTGAAAAAAACCCCCACTGACAAGCGGGTAATGTTCTCTCTTTACGATTGTGGGAGACTGAGAGCAAAATCAAAACGACGTACGTCTCACAGACGTACGTTATCTCACTAGGGTTAAACTGTTATTTTGGCACCGGAAAAGTTTCGGGCATGGTACACTGTTCGTTTGCTTTGCTAGAGTTAAGAATAGTGGAGACATGCTCTTGCACTTGGAGCACTTTTTATACTCAGTTGAGCAGAGCTCACAGAGTATATTAACTTTGATTGGATAACGGTTGGTTGTACAGGTATAAAGGAATCGAGATAGATATAGACTTTCATATATCAAAATCATCAGTATCGAAAAAAATTTGATTGAGCCATGTCCGTCCGTCCGTTCGTCGGTTAACACGTTAACTTGAGTAAATTTTGAGGTATCTTGATGAAATTTGGTGTGTAGGTTCCTGGGCACTCATCTCAGATCGCTGTTTAAAATGAACGATAGCGGACTATAACCACGGCCACTTTTTCGATATCGAAAATTTTGAAAAACCGAAAAAATGCGATAATTCATTGCCAAAGACGGATAAAATCATTTACTTGATATATATTCACTTGTTTTAAATGATTTTTTAAGAAAAATATTGTTTTTATAATATATTAAAAATTAAGTTTGACTTGTCTTGGACTTGTCCCTTCAAAAATCAATATTTTTCGAAGGACCTCAGTTTATAGCAAAAAAATTAAAATAAAATACATTTTTTGTACTTCAATTGAATGACTGTCCTAAGCTATACTTAAAAAATATTAGCTAAGGTTACCAGTTTATGCAAAAATTACATACAAAATTTGTAGTCGGGTAAAATATAACGATACGTCTCTTAGACGTATTTTTAAAAAGCAATCGTATATATTTCAGCCACCAAAAAAATTTTCTATTGAAAAAAACCCCCACTGACAAGCGGGTAATGTTCTCTCTTTACGATTGTGGGAGACTGAGAGCAAAATTAAAACGACGTACGTCTCACAGACGTACGTTATCTCACTAGGGTTAAACTGTTATTTTGGCACCGGAAAAGTTTCGGGCATGGTACACTGTTCGTTTGCTTTGCTAGAGTTAAGAATAGTGGAGACATGCTCTTGCACTTGGAGCACTTTTTATACTCAGTTGAGCAGAGCTCACAGAGTATATTAACTTTGATTGGATAACGGTTGGTTGTACAGGTATAAAGGAATCGAGATAGATATAGACTTTCATATATCAAAATCATCAGTATCGAAAAAAATTTGATTGAGCCATGTCCGTCCGTCCGTTCGTCGGTTAACACGTTAACTTGAGTAAATTTTGAGGTATCTTGATGAAATTTGGTGTGTAGGTTCCTGGGCACTCATCTCAGATCGCTGTTTAAAATGAACGATAGCGGACTATAACCACGGCCACTTTTTCGATATCGAAAATTTTGAAAAACCGAAAAAATGCGATAATTCATTGCCAAAGACGGATAAAATCATTTACTTGATATATATTCATTTGTTTTAAATGATTTTTTAAGAAAAATATTGTTTTTATAATATATTAAAAATTAAGTTTGACTTGTCTTGGACTTGTCCCTTCAAAAATCAATATTTTTCGAAGGACCTCAGTTTATAGCAAAAAAATTAAAATAAAATACATTTTTTGTACTTCAATTGAATGACTGTCCTAAGCTATACTTAAAAAATATTAGCTAAGGTTACCAGTTTATGCAAAAATTACATACAAAATTTGTAGTCGGGTAAAATATAACGATACGTCTCTTAGACGTATTTTTAAAAAGCAATCGTATATATTTCAGCCACCAAAAAAATTTTCTATTGAAAAAAACCCCCACTGACAAGCGGGTAATGTTCTCTCTTTACGATTGTGGGAGACTGAGAGCAAAATCAAAACGACGTACGTCTCACAGACGTGCGTTATCTCACTAGGGTTAAACTGTTATTTTGGCACCGGAAAAGTTTCGGGCATGGTACACTGTTCGTTTGCTTTGCTAGAGTTAAGAATAGTGGAGACATGCTCTTGCACTTGGAGCACTTTTTATACTCAGTTGAGCAGAGCTCACAGAGTATATTAACTTTGATTGGATAACGGTTGGTTGTACAGGTATAAAGGAATCGAGATAGATATAGACTTTCATATATCAAAATCATCAGTATCGAAAAAAATTTGATTGAGCCATGTCCGTCCGTCCGTTCGTCGGTTAACACGTTAACTTGAGTAAATTTTGAGGTATCTTGATGAAATTTGGTGTGTAGGTTCCTGGGCACTCATCTCAGATCGCTGTTTAAAATGAACGATAGCGGACTATAACCACGGCCACTTTTTCGATATCGAAAATTTTGAAAAACCGAAAAAATGCGATAATTCATTGCCAAAGACGGATAAAGCGATGAAACTTGGTAGATGGGTTGACCTTATGACGCAGAATAGAAATTTAGTAAGATTTTGGACAACGGGCGTGGCATCGCCCACTTTTAAAAGAAGGTAATTTAAAAGTTTTGCAAGCTGTAATTTGGCAGTCGTTCAAGATATCATGATGAAATTTGGCAGGAACGTTACCACTGTTACTATATATGTGCTAAATAAAAATTAGAAAAATCGGATGAAGAACACACCAACTCTTTAAAAAAAATTTTTTTAAAAGTCAACTTTTAACAAAAAATTTAATATCTTTACTGTATATAAGTAAATTAAGTCAACATTCAACTCGAGTAATGATATGATGCAACAGAATACAAAAATAAAATAAAATTTCAAAATGGGCGTTGCTCTGCCCATTTTCATTTAGTTTGTCTAGAATACTATTAATGCCATAAGTGGAGCAAAAATTTACCAATCCTTCTTAAATTTGGTAGGGGCATAAATTCTATGACGGTAATTGTTTTCTGTGAAAATGGGCGAAATCTGTTGAAGCCACGCCCAGTTTTTATACACAGTTCACCGTCTGTCCTTCCGCTCGGCCGTTAACACGATAACTTGAGCAAAAACCGATATATCTTTACTAAACTTAGTCCACGTACTTACCTGAACTCACCTTATCTTGGTATAAAAAATGGCCGAAATCCGACTATAACCACGCCCACTTTTTCGATATCGAACATTACGAAAAATTAAAAAAATTCCATAATTCTATACCAAATATGAAAAAAGGGATGAAACATGGTAATTTGATTAGTTTATTGACGCAAAATATAACTTTAGAAAAAACTTTGTAAAATGAGTGTGACACCTACCATATTAAGTAGAAGAAAATGTAAAAGTTCTACAGGGCGAAATCACCAGCCCTTGGAATCTTGGCAGGAATACTGTTCGTGTTATTGCATATATAAATAAATTAGCAGTACCCGACAGATGATTTTCTGGATCACCCTGTTGCAGATTTTGGGCGATATCGCGAAAACGCCTAAATATACATCCAAGGGTCACTCGCTTTTAAAACCCTCATTAATACCTTTAATTTGATACCCATATCGTACAAACATATTCTAGAGTCACCCCTGACCTACCTTAATGGCGATATCTCGAAAAGACGTCCACCTATAGAACTAAGGATCACTCCGTTTTAAAATACTCATTACCACCTTTCATTTGATACCCATATCGTACAAACAAATTCTAGAGTCAGCCCTGGTCCACCTTTATGGCGATTTCCCTAAATGGCGTCCATCCATAGAACTATGGCCTACTCTCTCTTAAAATACTCTTTAATACCTTCCATTTGATACACATGTCATACAACCACATTCCAAGGTTACCCTAGGTTCATTTTCCTACATGGTGATTTTCCCTTATTTTGTCTCCATATCTCTCAACTGAGTATGTAATGTTCGGTTACATCCGAAATTAGCCTTCCTTACTTGTTAGTACTAATTTTATGCGCAACAATTTCGTGAGTGCGGATAAAGCTATGCACTAAGTACTCCATATATAGTTTAAGTGCTTATGTATAGGTGCGTAAAAAAACGAAACTATTGTGCTGATATTAAAGACTGCAAATAATTGTTATCCTTCAAAATTGCAATAAAAGAAAATCGTACTACACCTCGATAGTATATTTTTAGGGTCATGTAGGGACTATTTTCAGAACCATTTCGAAGTCATCACTGGACTTTTGGGGGATAATTTTGGTATAGTTTTGAGACTTTATTTTGGGAACGGTTGAGTCATTCTGGAACTATATTGAAATCAATTCGGGACTGGTATAGAATTTTTCGCGAATTTTTTAAGTTACTATTTCGAGATGATTATGGATAGCTGTTAGGAGACATTGATGTGACCAATTGGCGGCAGTTGTCAGAGAAAAGAAGCGACTGGCGCGCCTTGTTGGATGGCCATACCCGTTTAAACCGTTAAGCGCCAATTAAGTAAGTAAGTTAGGAGACATTTGGCAATTAATTGTGCAACTGTTTCGGAGTTGTTTCGAGACTATTTCGGGATCATGAAAAATTATATTGAGATCGTTTTGCGGTCAACCTGGACTCATTCAGAAGCCATTTCTAGATTATTTCAGGACAATGATAGCGACTATTTTGCTATCATTAAGGGAATATTTGGGAATCATTTAGTAGAGTTCAGAAAAATTTATTTATGAATACGGATTGTATCGGCATGTTATCGTTTAGCGACTAGCTATCGGTTTATTATCTAACATGTATCAATTCGAAAAATATCGATTATGGAAAGTTATCAATTTTCTATCAAAAATATCGTTTTGTTATCGAAAGGTTTTAAATTTGTTATTGAAAAATTCCGACTCGTTACGGAAGTATTACTATAATTTGATATCGGCGTATTATGGATTTTCTATTGACGACTCATCAGGTTGCTATAAAATAGATAGCGATAAAACTTCAATACAAAATCAATGAAATATGTGGAAGCCGTAGATAACAAGCCGAAAAGAATGTACTAGAAGCCGATAAGTGGGTGATAGGAGCACAAAATTACCGATATCTGAAGGTAAAACAATGATATTTTTCGATAAAAAATCGATAATTTTGCTATAGATATATTTTCGATAATAAACCCATAAATCATCTGTTAGGCTTGTTATCGATAATAAATTTGTAACTCTTCTATAAAAAATCTGTGACACTTCGCGGATAACACGCCGATATACGACCGATAACAAAAATAATGGATAATAAACTGATATTGCATACAAAACAAATGTGGGGTTGGCGCTACAATAACAACAATAAATGTCACTGCTACAACAACAACAACAAAATAAATGTATAACAAGCCCATTAACTGTCGATAAAAGTCCCATGACTCGTCGATAACGGTTGTTATCCTTTCGTTTCCTTTCCTTTTTTTGCTTTCTTCTTCTTTCATTCCCTTTCCTTTGCTTCCGCGCTTTTCTTCTTCCCATTTCTTTTCTTCCATTGCTTTTGTCGTTACTGTTGTAGCGATAAAGACACTCCCCGAAAGTTTTGGGGAGTGTAATCGATGTTGATGTTCCTTTGCGGATGTGGATCCTGTACGTTCCGGTAACAAGCAGCTTTGAAATACTAGCCCGTCCATCTCTGGAACGATTTAATATGACCACATTGAATTCTCTCCTTTACTGTTTTATCCATTGATTTCCCTTAATATCATTTAACAGTTATTCGAATTCTCTGATGCACACATATACGTAGCCAGTTCTTTACATGAAAACAAGTAAGGACGGCTTTGCCGAAGACTTCCTACCTTTCATGAATGGGGCTGAACAATAAACTTATGCCGTTCGTAATCTCCAAATAATCGGATGTTTAAGATAAGAAATATATAGTGAACATATGTACATACCTAAACGATTTTTAAGATAAATATAAAAAAAAACAAGTAAGGACGGGACTGTCTTCGGCTGTGCCGAAGACTTCATAGCTTTCATGAATGGGGCTGAACAATAATCTTCGCAATATCCAAATAATCGGATGTATAAGATAAGAAGCCACCGTGGTGTGATGGTAGGGTGCTCCGCCTGCTACACCGTATGCCCTGGGTTCGCACCCCGGGTAAAACAACATCAAAATTTTAGAAATAAGGTTTTTCAATTAGAAGAAAATTTTTCTAAGCTGGGTCGCCCCTCGGCAGTGTTTGGCAAGCGCTCCGAGTGTATTTCTGCCGTGAAAACTGATCTGCCTTGCAGATGCCGTTCGGAGTCGGAATAAAACATGTAGGTCCCATCCGGCCAATTTGTAGGGAAAGTCAAGAGGAGCACGACGCAAATTGGAAGAGAAGCTCGGCCTTAGATCTTTTCGTAGGTTATCGCGCCTTACATTTATTTTTTTTTTTATAAGATAAGAAATATATAGTGAACTGACTTACATACCTAAATAGTTTTTAAGATAAATATAAAATTAACAAGTAAGGAAGGCTAAGTTCGGGTGTAACCGAACATTACATACTCAGTTGAGAGCTGTGGAGACAAAGTAAGGGAAAATCACCATGTTGTAAAAAGAACCTAGGGTAACCCTGGAATGTGTTTGTATGACATGTGTATCAAATGGAAGGTATTAAAGAGTATTTTAAGAGGAAGTGGACCATAGTTCTATAGATGGACGCCATTTAGGGATATCGCCATAAAGGTGGACCAGGCCTGACTCTAGAATTTGTTTGTACGATATGGGTATCAAATGAAATTTGTTAATGATAATTTTAAAAGGGAGTGGGCCTAAGTTCTATAGGTGGACGCCTTTTCGAGATATCGCCATAAAGGTGGACCAGGGATGACTCTAGAATTTATTTTGTACGATATGGGTATCATGAGTATTTTAAAAGGGCGTGGGCCTAAGTTCTATAGATGGACGCCGTTTCGAGATATCGCCATAAAGATGGATCAGGGGTGACTCTAGAATTTGTTTGTACGATATGAGTATCAAATGAAAGGTGTTAATGAGTATTTTAAGAGGACGTGGGCCTTAGTTCTATATGTGGACGCCTTTTCGAGATATCGCCATAAAGGTGGACCAGGGGTGACTCTAGAATTTGTTTGTACTATATGGGTATCAAACGAAAGGTGTTAATAAGTGTTTTAAAACGGAGTGGGCCTTAGTTCTATAGGTGGACGCCTTTTCGGAATATCGTTATAAAAGTTGACCAGGGGTGACTCTAGAATTTGTTTGTACTATATGGGTATCAAATGAAAGGTGTTAATGATTATTTTAAAAGGGCGTGGTCCTTAGTTCTATAGGTGGACGCCTTTTCGAAATATCCCCATAAAGGTGGCCAGGGGTGACTCTAGAATTTGTTTGTACTATATGGGTATCAAATGAAAGGTGTTAATGAGTATTTTGAAAGGGAGTGGGCCTTAGTTCTATAGGTGGACGCCTTTTCTTAATATCGTTATAAAAGTGAACCAGGGTTGATTCTAGAATGCGTTTGTACAATATGGGTATCAAACGAAAGGTGTTAATAAGTGTTTTAAAAGGGAGTAGGCCTTAGTTCTATAGGTGGACGCCTTTTCGGAATATCGTTATAAAAGTGGACCAGGGGTGACTCTAGAATTTATTTGTACGATATGGGTATCAAATGAAAGTTTATAATGAGTATTTTAAAAGGGCGTGGGCCTTAGTTCTATAGGTGGACGCCTTTTCGAGATATCGCCATAAAGGTGGACCAGGGGTGACTCTAGAATTTATTTGTACGATATGGGTATCAAATGAAAGGTGTTAATGAGTATTTTAAAAGGGCGTGCGCCTTAGTTCTATAGGTGGACGCCTTTTTGAAATATCGCCATTAAGGTGGACCAGGGGTGACTCCAGAATTTGTTTGTACGATATGGGTATCAAATGAAAGGTGTTAATGAATATTTTAAAAAGGAGTGGGCCTTAGTTCTATATGTGGACGCCTTTTCGAGATATCGCCATAAACGTGGACCAGGGGTGACTCTAGAATGTGTTTGTACAATATGGGTATCAAATTAAAGGTATAAATGAGGGTTTTAAAAGGGAGTGGCCCTTAGTTGTATATGTGAAGGAGTTTTCGAGATATCGACCAAAATGTGGACCAGGGTGATCCAGAACATCATCTGTCGGGTACCGCTAATTTATTTATATATGTAATACCACGAACAGTATTCCTTCCAAGATTCCAAGGGCTTTTGATTTCGCCCTGCAAAACTTTTTCATATTCTTCTACTTAATATGATAGGTGTCACACCCATTTTACCAAGTTTTTTTTCTAAAGTTATATTTTGCGTCAATAGATCAATACAATTACCATGTTTCATCCCTTTTTCGTATTTGGTATATAATTATGTCATTTTTTTCATTTTTCGTAATTTTCGATATCGAAAAAGTGGGCGTGATCATAGTCGGATTTCGGCCATTTTTTACACCAATACAAAGTGAGTTCAGATAAGTACATCAACTGAGTTTAGTAAAGATATATCGATTTTTGCTCAAGTTATCGTGTTAACGGCCGAGCGGAAGGACAGACGGTCGACTGTGTATAAAAACTGGGCGTGGCTTCAACCGATTTCGCCCTTTTTCACAGAAAACAGTTATCGTGCTAGAATCTAAGCCTCTACCAAATTTCACAAGGATTGGTAAATTTTTGTTCGACTTATGGCATTAAAAATATCCTAGACAAATTAAATTAAAAAGGGCGGAGCCACGCCCATTTTGAAATTTTCTTTTATTTTTGTATTTTATTGCACCATATCATTACTGGAGTTGAGTGTTGACTTAATTTACTTATATACTGTAAAGATATTAACTTTTATTTTAAAATTTGAATTTAGAAAAAATTTTTTAAAAAGTGGGCGTGGTCGTTCTCCGATTTTGCTAATTTTTATTAAACAGGCATATAGTAATAAGTGTAACGTTCCTGCCAAATTTCATCATGATATCTGCAACGACTGCCAAATTACAGCTTGCAAAACTTTTAAATTACCTTCTTTTAAAAGTGAGCGGTGCCATGCCCATTGTCCAAAATTTTACTAATTTTCTATTCTGCTTCATAAGGTCAACTCACCTACCAAGTTTCATCGCTTTATCGGTCTTTGGTAAAAAATTGTCGCAATTTTTCGGTTTTTCGAAATTTTCGATATCGAAAAAGTGGGCGTGGTTATAGTCCGATTTCGTTAATTTTAAATAGCGATCTGAAGTGAGTGCCCAGGAACATACATACCAAAATTTCATTAAGATACCTAAAAAATTGACTCAAGTTATCGTGTTTACGGTCAGACAGACGGACGGACATGGCTAAATGAATTTCTTTTTTCGCCCAGATCATTTTTATATATAGAAGTCTATATCTAAATCGATTAGTTTATGCCCTTACGGGGTACCGTTATGCGAACAAAATTAATATACTTACATACCTACGCCATAAACACACAAGTAAGTTGCGTATTGAACCAAGAACTCCACCACTGAACAGTTTTCGTAGAGTAACATTTATAAAAAGGTTTTGACACAGTCAACCACAGCATGACTTAGAAAGGTCGTCTCTTCCAAACAGTCTTAAAAGGTGGCTCGGAAATTATTTGAGTGATCTGCAAGCATCGGCCAAGTTAAAGAACGCAATATCAAAACCAAGAAGAATTAAAGAAACGGTGCCGCAGGGTGTCCTATTCCCACTTTTGTTTCATTTTTATATATATTGAATTTCCTTTCCCAACCAAAGGTGTAAAGATTGTTTCCTGCGCTCATCATTGCCCGATAATAGCAAAAGTCCCTGGCCCTTCGATTAATGAGCTAATAACAATTTCCATAGTTTTTCCAGTTTTTCGCCTTACATAACTGGGCACTATGGCCGATCAAGTGTCGGCGTCTTTATTTAATATAAAGTTCAGAACGATATTCATAGAATTCGCGTTAGTGGAAATCGATTTTAATTTGTGAGTGATCGGACCTATTAGATGGGACGAAGCCTGCAAGAAAAAGAGGAAAAGACACCGTAGAACTGCTTACCCATTGACGGTTCTTTGATCTACGGGCATACCAATACCTCGAACATGCTACAAAATCGTTAATTCTATGGCTAGTTTTGGACACCGGGCAACTGCTCTGCGAGTAACCATTCTCCGATTCCAACAGCTGGGGTATCCATTAACCCCTTAACCGGTTACCTTTTTCTTTCGGCAGTTTAGCTAACGGCACCTGACTAATAATTTCATTGGCATCTTGGCACTATCCACCGATTGTGCGTCGGCTTTTTCTTCGGCCCCGACAGCAACGATAGCCCAGAACGTAGTTGGGCACAGTGCAATAAATTTTCAGCTCTTCTACCAATCATTTTATAGTGGCGGCCAACTCTGCTTGACATATGCCGTTACCGAGTTAGAATAAAACATGTATGTAGGTCCGAAACTAAAATTTTGGTGGTAGGTGGAACTGAAAATGTTGTTCACAGTGCTCAGCTATGGTTCGATGTATATTCGAACGATTTTCTGTAATACATTCACAAATTTTGTTTGGAGACAATTGGATTTTAAAGCAATTAAATATGCACATTTTGACACAAAGTTCTAGAATATAATGAAAGAATGGACAATAAATAAAGAAACGGAGAATCAATTCGATCTGACAGGGGAAACAGAGCAGAGGAAGTGCCTAGGTAAAGGAGACTCTGCTATTTTTTTTTTAGCAAACTGGCAGTATTATTCTTCGAAGCTAGATTTCCAGCCATATAAAGAAAAGGGGCGCCGTGGTGTCATAGTAGCGTGCTCCGCCTATCACACCGAAGATTCTAGGTTCACGCCACGGCCAAAGCAGCATCAAAATTTTAGAAATAAGGATTTTCCATTAGAAGAACATTTTTTTAAACGGGGTTGCCCCTCCGCAATGTTTTGCAAGCACTCCGAGTGTGTTTCTGCCATGAAAAGCTCTAAGTGAAAAGTCATCTGCTTCACAGATGCCGTTCCACGGCATAAAACAAGTATGTCCCGTCATGCCAATTTGTAAGAAAAATTAAAACGAGCGCGACGCAAGTTGTAAGAAAAGCTCGGCCTAAAACCTTTTCGGAGGGTATCGCGCCTTACATTTATTTATTTATTTTAGTTTATAAATAAACGGGTTACTCCTCCAGAGGACCGAAGAATATGATTCTAAGATAAGGGAAGTTGTTAACAAGGGCAGTATATGAATAAGAATAAAAAAGTTTACTCATTAGATTCGCACATACTTAACTTATCTATACCTTAGTAAATAAGGGCACTTCCATTTCACATTTTCCGTACCAGAACTAGATTATAATGCACACAACAACTTAAGTTTTTATTAATTGTAATGACAAATTAAAATTTCCTTTGTACTTGGTTGCTCTTGGCTTACAATTCACCGATGCAATTTCCGATTACTTGCTCTTTTCAACCGAGTTAACATAACATCCAGACAAGATTGGGTATAAAGGAAGCAAACAAGGAAATGAAAGAAAAAGGTTAAGTGCATTCTTTAAATCTAACGGCAATGAATATGTACAGCAATTATTCAGACTAAAAATTTACGACAAAAAATTGTGGATAATTATGCGATTTTAGTGCAAAAGTTACTTTTGACTATTTTTAGTCTCAAGTGTACATATTACATATTTCTTTGCATTTGCTCAGATTAGTTAGTTGTACCAAGTAGAGATATCTTAATTTTAGAAAAATAATCCTCATTTCCTTGGAATAGAATAGGATAATTCAATAATTATGGTAGGTAATCAATAAGTAAATTTTGATCGCGAAGCTTAGTGATATCGAAATACCCGTAAGGCAGTATGTTTAGTTGACTTTATCTTTGCTAAGGACGGAAGGATAAAGCCTTCAATAGTGATGTCTCGTTGAGAATTTATTGTTATAGCGCTGGCATCATCATATTCGGCTCCTAATTCGAAACGGTTTTTCTGGCACAGCTTCGTGTGGGGTGAAATTTCACAAGTGTACAATATTTCTGATGCCTCCATTCCATAACAATATATCGTTGGTCCCATGAAAAACTAGTACGCTTCAAATACCCATGGAAGACTAGCACGTTTCAGTTGTTCGCGTGGAAGACTAACAAAGTTCGTTAAGAAAGGCTTAGGTTCACATTTGCAGAGTTGTGCGAAAATATTTTGCAAAGTTATAATAAAAAACTATCCTTTTATATATATCAATAAATATCTCGGGAAACACGAGTGCATTGCAATCATTACCTAAGAGTATCCATTTTCAAGAGACACTTAACTGCTTGGAAAGTGTACAAAGTTTTAAATTTATCTTTTGAAATATCAAAGAAACAGAAAAGCATGGGAGAAATTTAAATATTTTTTATACATTTCTGTTCCAAAATTTCAGCTTCAAATACAGAATTTTTAGCAAATTATCATCTGTACTTTTCATAATGCAATTTACTGCTGATATCTCAGCAATGAGCTTACTTAACCAAAAAATCCGAGTATATCAACCTGAACACATACGCACATTTATGTATGTCAGCATATTTTATAGCAAATTTTTCCATATGTAAATTTGCATAAGCATCACATTACCGCATTTTCTACAAAAAGGTTGACCTTAAGCCAACAATAGTAATAGACCTATTTTCCTAGTTAATCTTTATTCAGATTTTTGAGGACAATCCTTATTAACAATTTCTGTTTTAGTGCCCGTATGTAAATACATAAATGTGAGTGTACTTGGTGAGAGGTTGGCGACATCCTTACAAGAAGGCCGCCGATTTGCTTGTTATTATACCCAGCTGTACTTGTACACAGGGTATTAAAACTTTGATTGGATAACGGTTGGTTGTACAGGTATAAAGGAATCGAGATAGGTATATACCTCCATATATCAAAATCATCAGTAGCGAAAAAAAATTTTGCTTGAGAAATGTCCGTCCGTTAACATGAGGAAATATTGAGATATCTTCACCAAATTTGGCACACGAGCTTACCTGGACCCAGAATAGATTGGTATTGAAAATGAGCGAAACCGGATGGTAATTACGCCCACTTTATATATATTCAGGCAGGTTCTGAAATTCGAGTGAAAGTGAATATGAAAATGAATCTTAAAACAAGTGAATTTAAATTTGGTGTTCTGAAAAACGAATGTTTCGTTCATTTTAGAGCTCGTTTTAATTTCACCCCAAAATGAATGTTTGACATCTGACAGCTATCGTTTGGAGAGTGAAAAAATTATTTGAGAAATATTGAAAAATAAAAATTAAACAAAAAATGAGCGCTACAACTACTCTTGCATTTATTTTGTTGCAAAATGAGGCGCGTGTTGAAGAAGCTCTTAATAGAAAGATTTTGCGGGATCACTCAAATCCTTTAGAAGTGCCTGAAGCTGTGTAAGTTTATAGTGCTTGCGTTATGTTTTGCTTTATATAGCAATGTTTTTTACAGTTTCCTGTCCAGCTATCGTGTTAGCAAAGATGCATTTATAATGCTGTTAAATGTTATTGAACCTCATATAAAAGGCACATCCATACCAACTGCATTGCAAATGGCTGCAACACTGCGATTTCTAGCCGAAGGAGGTTTCCAAAAAGCTGTGGGCAAGGATAGCTACATCGCGATGATCCGAAGTACTATAGCGAAAGTACTGAAGCAAGTGTTGCGAATTTTGGAAAAATATTTGTGTCCCAGGTGGATTAAATTACGAATGACGGAAAATAAGGTGACGCAATCCAAACATCATTTTCAGCGGAACTTTGGGATTCCTGGAGTCATTGGCTGCATTGATGGAACGCATATTCCAATAACCAAACCACATATAGACCACAGCGTCTTCTATAATCGCAAAGAATATTTTAGCATGAATGCACTGATTGTAAGCAGTAATGTTAAAAATTAAAATATTCCTTAAAAATAATTATAACACATATTTTTGCTTGTAGATATGTGATTACAAAATGGTTGACGCTCGCCACCCCGGATCATGTCATGACGCAATGATATGGCGTGTGAGCAGAGCAAATGACCATTTTCAACGACGCTAGGACAGTGGAGAGCGCGGTTCATGGCTTTTGGGTGACACGGGATATCCTATTCAGCCATTTTTGCTAACACATTTAGGAGTCCACAACTTGGAACAGCAGAGCATACATTTAACCGAAAACATTCTTCCGGATGTAATATAATTGAGAGAACTATTGGTGTTTTAAAAAGTCGATTTCGATGCTTAGCTCGCACTCTTCAATACCAACCACAAAAGGTGATACAAATAACAAATGTTTGCTGTGCCTTACGCAACGTTTGCAAGCACTAAAATGTGCAGGATACATTTGAAATTAACGTAGAAAATGTGGAAGATGTATCAGCTTTTGCTGAAGAAGTATCCAACGATACTACGCTTAGCCGCGAAGCTGTAATAATCAGGGAAAATACTGCCTCCCGACTTCACAGAAATTCTTGAAAGTTTAATGAAATAAATAAATAATTTAAATACACACAAGTATTACTAAAAAGTTCAAATATTGATATTTTATTAAAGCACTGTTAAAAAAAAACATTTCATAACATGTCATAAAACTAAATCAGCATCAGTTGCGTTTAGGATTTAAAAAAATTAAATTTTAGTTGTTATCGCTTTTATTTCTTTTCGAGTTGTATTTTAGGTTCATTTTTAACTCCGCCAATTCGTTTCTTAAAGCTTCAGCTCGTTCTCTGTCTGCCGTAGCCTCTCCATGTGAAGATGGTGTCTTTTATCCTCAGCGTTGCCCTCCTTTATAGCTGTTGTCAATGCTGTCACTGCTTCACAGAGACTTTCAACCGCGCCGCTCACATATATTGTCGTCTCTATATTTCTCTTAAAGCCATTGACAAGGTTTTTCATATGCATTGTTTGCTCGGCGATGTTCGATTTAAGGCAATCAGTAACAGGGGGCTCGGATCTTCGGGAGCGGGATGACACAGCAGCACCACTTGTTGAAGGCTGATTATCATCTTCGCTGGAGGTCTCTGAAGGTGTCTCATCATCTGTTGCTCCACAGTCTTTTGATTTTGGAACACCTCCTACGGTAGTGTGCATTTTGCATAGCCGAGCAATTGCATCTTCGGTTGGCGTCAATACATGCTTATTAAAAGGGCCGCCTCCTGTAGCCCCAGCCTCTTTATTATTATGGGCAACTTTGTTTTCTAACAACAGCTCTCCAATCCAACCAAACCTGGAAAATTGTACACACAGATATATGTAAAAATAACACACCATCACAGAAAATTTTATTTTGCACCTTCTTCCAGCCAGAAATGTCTTTATGTGGTGGACCATGGTTATTTAATTCTGCCACAACCTCCGCCCACAATGCATCCACTTTCACCTTATCACCTTTTGTGAAGCCGTCTGCAATTTCTGGATGATTTTCCATAAATTTAATGAGAAGTGTCTCTTGGCGTACATTTTTATGTTTACCCCTAAAAATATAAGAAAATAACTTGTATCATTTGGTTTTATGGTAAAATTAATTAATTTTGTATATTCTTGCAGCAATTTAATTGACTTACATGTTTTATGGCACCAAATCTACGAATTCAAATTAAAGTGAATGCTAACCGAATATTTTCTAGTGAATACGTTTTCCGGAACACTCATATTCACTCGCAGTTCATTTAAGAAAAATATGTGAAAAAGAAAATGTGAAAGTGAAACTCAGAACAGGGTGATTTGGATTCACAGTGAATTTAATAGATTTTCAATCGGAAGTGAATTTCTGAACCTGCCTGATTGCGACGAATTTAGTGCAATTCCCCTTATTTGCAACCTTCTACTAACGTTTGAATCACTAAACTGTTGAATAAATAACTCCATTATTCAATAATGCAAAATGCCTTTATTAAAGTTCTTCACAATAACACTTCTACTGCTCGATAGATACCGTGCTTAAATCAAACTGATTGTCGTGCCTCAACTGTTGCTGCTTTTTGTACTGTTTGGTTTCCTCGTTGCCATATTTCTAGTGCGTAAACGAGCTGTCAAATTTTGTATGAAAAATCATTTACACAATTTGCATAAATTTACGCGCACATTTCATTGTGTAAACGCGATAAGCTCAAAGGAATGCAACCTTGCAGACATTACAGCAAGCATTTTCATCAGAAATTCCCAACATCAGCAAGGCATTTACAAGAATATCTTAGTAAAGACGTTTTAGTTTTGATTTTTCACTTAATCTTGGCATTTTTTAATTTGTATAACAATCAAAAAATTTTTGTTTGGCAATAATACAGCTGATAAACAATCAAGTTTATCAAGAGTATTTCTAGGTGCGTTCATATAACAGCGTGTGTAAATGGATATAATTTTACACCTTATAAGTTTATATGCTATCATGAGTCCCCCTAATGATTGATTTGTTGATGTGCATGCAAGTCACGGCTTAGTATCGGCTTAGAGATGATAGTATCCATTAATTTTGCTAATATTCGTCACAATATATAACATTTTGGAAAACACAAAAAACGTGTGACGTGTGGACTGATATTGAGACTCTTGATAAAAATTTGAAAAAAAATTTTAAATAGGCATGGCACCGCCCACTTGTGATAAAATCAATTTTACAAATATTATTAATCATAAATCAAAAATCGTTAAACCTATCATAACAAAATTTGGCTGAGAGTTTGCCTTTACTATAAGGAATGCTTTGAAGAAAATTTAACGAAATCGGTTACGGACCGCGCCCACTTTTATATAAAAGATTTTTAAAAGAGTCTTGGACGAATAAAATAAGATGTATCTTTGCAAAAAAGAGCTTTGTATCAATGGTATCAGGCATGCTTAACCAACGAAACGATATCATTTCGTTACGATAATCAACGTTAATAAACGAAACGAAGTCATTTCGTTTCGTTTATTAACGTTAAGATCGTCAAATTAACGAAATGATTTCGTTTCGTTTTCTGCCATATCAAAACGAAATCAAATCGTTTATGTTGATTATTAATTTCAAACTATGCTGGCAAAGCTGATTGATGGCGGAGTCATTAAAGGTGAAAGCATTATCCAAGCTGATTGCAACTTTTCTCATGAATTTTGACAGTACGAACATTTCTCAGAGTATTTTTGACATTACCACCAACGAATTACACAAACAAATTACATAGAGTTTGTGTGTGTATGTGCGCTCGTTGTTGCCACCTTACGGCTTCACCATGGCTATAGCATTGCCAGCACAATTCAAACATAAAGTATCACGTTTTCGTTAACGTTTTTAACGTTAACGAAAGCTTTTCGTTTCGGTTAAAAACGAGATACAATTTATCTTGATAATTTCTTTATCGATAATATTTCGAAGTGTTTCAACGGAAACGGTGGAAATTTTTTGATAAACGATTAGCTTAACATTAAGGTGCATCCCTGAATGGTATTTCATCTCCCTAGTGGATTTATAACAGTAAATAGGAAAAACTTCAAATTTAAAAAAATGGGTGTGGCACCGCCCCTTTTATGACTAAGAATTTTCTATGTTTCGGGAGCCATAACTCGAAGAAAAATTAGTTCAGAATAGAACCATATGTATATGTATTATTGTGCAGCCTTGTAACACTATTAAGCACACAAAACAAACAACAACAGCATTTTAAGTGTACAGCTGGGTATGAAATTTTCGGTTTCACCCGAACTTAGACTTCCTTACTTGTTAAACTTAGAATTTGGGTATTTCAAATTTCGTTTTGTTTACATAATACTTATGTAGCCTTCATTTGTTTATTTCTTCAACATTTCTATTGTCGTCACATAGAAAAGTATTTTATTTATTTGCATCATTTGCATTCAACACTCGTTATCCATCCTGTGTTGGTTTTGCTATTTTCTTGATAGAGAAAGTTAAATATTTTACATCGTTTTGCCTCTCGTTTGCAGAATTGCTGCCTTCGACCTTGTAATAAACAGCTGTTACCTATGTTTAATCATATTTACAAGGGAGGTTTAAGACATGATTTAAAAGGTTTGAAACTAACCTACAAATATAATGCTCATACAAGCATACAAATATTCTTAGCGCGAAAATTATTTTAAGAAATCAAGTTATGACTAAAAAACCAAAAGTAATTTTAAAGTAAAAAAAGTCTAAAAAGAGTTAAAATATATCTATTATTAATTTAATTAGGATCCTAGGTACTCTGTCTTTTATTTAGACAGATTGTGCCCGACACTTTACAATTTCACTAAATGTAGACGCTTTAAATGTATTTAGGTACTTATTCAGATTTTCACTCCACATCACAAAACAAAAGCGACAGATTTGTTTATCGGTTACATTTAAATTACCTAGGTAATATCACAGACTACGGTGTTCCATGAGTGCACAAAGGGCTCTTGATCATAGAATGCTGCTATAGCACCCTGTTTGGCTGGGTATGTAGCCTATTCATTATCTTCAAGTCCCTGATGCTTGGAAATCCAATCAAGCAAAACCTTGTTTTTAGCTTTCAGATCATTTAGAACTACAATACCTTTGTTTACTAGCTTAAATAATTATGTATGTAAGACTGTAAGACATACCAGGCTACTTGGCTGTCTGCCATAATGAGAGAACTCCTCGATGTAAAGCTTCTCCGTAGACATTCTCTACCACAAACTTGTATTGTACGGATGTCTGCCTGAAAATGGTGTTCTAGCATCCGATTTCTGAAGTTCTGTCAATAGATACCAGCTCCCGTCTGTAAGATTCTGAGCATAGTGAATTTTCTTATTACTTTTATATCTCCGAAAGCATAGGTGGCTATTGGCTTCACAACAATATAATTGAATATAAAATATACCCCCTGCCATAGAGTCGAGTGCAGGCGAAGACAACTCTTCCTGCTTCGTTTGAGGTATCATATTGGTGAGCATTCCACGTGAGGGATTTTTCCAGTTATTTTGCTTCCATTGAAAATCGGAAAAATGGTTTTGGCATTGATAGTTTTCTTTTCCGGGTAAAAGGCACTTAGACTATTTTATTAGGACTGATAGGCGACTGTGACTTTGACTACGATGCGTTGAGCTTGCTGCATGCGATTGTATATTGTTTCCTCGTGCATCCCTGTGATCTAGATTACTAAGTCATCTGCATATTCTTGAGTGTCACATTCACTGGATTTCAGTTATTGAAAGAGGTCATCTATGCCTATATTCCACAAGAGAGAGAATGAAAATCGTCATTGATGATGGCGTAGCACTGAAACCGGTTTGACTCCAAACCAAATTTGACAAGGGATGACTGAAAATCGTTCCAATATATATCAATTAAACGCCCTGTCGGAAAATAAACACAACAAAACGAAAAAGCACGCTTCCTTGATTTCTCCATACCTTTTAGGGGAAGGAAGCTGAAGCTGATTGGTCTAAATGACGAGAGCAAAAGCTTAAGTAATCTAAAATGCAAATTTTTTACTAATTAAACAAAAAATTGGATATTCGTTTATTTTATTGTTTTACATATTCAAATACGGGCATAAACATTTGGGAAGGATTTTCTACTCTCTTTGTTGTAATAACCAAAAAACCCAGCTTCTTTGAAAAGATATCGTACACTTTGTTTTTCAATAGCCTCACTTAATGCCTTCTCTAATGTATCATACTGAAAATGTGTAGGTAGCGGCATTTCATCCAAAGTGCATACAATCGCATCACCCATTTCTTTACCAACTATAATAGAACTTCCAGATGGAGAAAGTCTAAATAGATATAGAAAGCAGAGAATTCACATTAAAATATATATTTTTAACAACAATTCGAAAATTTTTACTAAAATTTTGTACCTGAACAACGTATTGAAACCTTTTTCAAAAGAAATCGATTGTTTGGGTTTAAATAGATTATGTTGCAAATCCCATATGTCAAGTGTATCGCGATTAAGTGAATATAAGATGGTTGAATGTGTTGGGCTCCAGGCTGCATGATTTATAGGTGCCTCTTTATAAGTGAGAGCGCAAAGAGGTTCGTAAATGCCAGTCATCCAAATACGAATATACCTATTTGTCATAAATTAAAAAATTAAAAGTAAAAAGCATGATTTATTTGATGATTTCAATAAACACTACACTATATATAGTCAAGTTAGAGTTTGTAGTCTTCAACATAAAAAAAAACAAGTAAAGACTAGGTTGTGCCTATGATTTCATACCTTTCATGAATGGGGCTGAACAATAATCTTATCCCATTCATAATATCCAAATAACCGTATGTATAAGATATGAAATATATAGTGAACAGATGTATGTACATATACCTAAGCGGTTTTTAAGATAAATATTGTTACGAATATTAGCAAAACTAGGGGGTGCTGCCATCTCTAAGCCGATGCTAAGCAGCGCCTTGCATGCACAACCATAAATCAATAATTATGTATCTACATAAACGAATCAATCATTATGTTTACACATATGTAGGTACACGCAACTGAGAGCAACGCACAACCACATGCAGATGTCTTATCTGAAATGCTCCTAAAGGTATGCAATTGCGATTGTGGAAGTGTCGCTCACACATACAAGCTCATGGGGTATGAGAGAAGTAGCTTCTTATACATCTGTAGTTGTAGCTGAGAAATTTATAACTAACTAGTAAGTTTCGGAATTAGAAAAGCCTAGAAATATCCAACGAGGAGGTGGGACAGTATAAAAGGGCGACAGCAGTGGAGGCGAGAAGTCAGTTTCATTTGAGCTATCCATCAGTTTGATTATTAAGCAAGCTATTCGTTGCAAAGTATCAGTTTTATTGTGAAGTACTTTAATAAAGGCCATTTTTCCATTATTCAATATTGGATTTATTTATTCAACAGTTTAGCGATACGAACGTTGGCAGAAGATTGCAAATAAAGGGAATTGCAGAAAATTCGTTACAATATAAAATAATACAAGTAAGGAAGGCTAAGTTCGGGTGTAACCGAACATTACATACTCAGGTTTGGAGACAAAATAAGGGAAAATGACCATTTAGCAAAATGAACCTAGGGTAACCCTGGCATGTATTTCAAATGGAAGGTATTAAAGAGTATTTTAAAAGGGAGTGGGCCTTAGTTCTATAGGTGGACGCCTTTTCCAGATATCGACATAAAGGTGGACCAGGGGTGACTTGAATGTGTTTGTACGGTATGGGTATCAACTGAAAGGTGTTAATTAGTATTTTAAAAGGGAGTGGGCCTTAGTTCTATAGGTGAAGGCGTTTTCGAGATATCGAACAAAATGTGAACCAGGGTGGCCGAGAACATCATCTGTCGGGTACCGCTAATTTATTTATATATGTAATACTACGAACAGCTTTCCTGCCAAGATTCCAAGGGCTTTTGATTTCGCCCTGCATAAATTTTTCAGTTTCTTCTACTTAATATGGTAGGTGTCACACCCATTTTACAAAGTTTTTTCGAAAGTTATATTTTGCGTCAATAATCCAATCCAATTACCGTGTTTCATCTCTTTTTTCATTTGGTATAGAATTATGGCATTTTTTCATTTTTCGTAATTTTCGATATCGAAAAAGTGGGCGTGGTCATAATCGGATTTTGGACCTTTTTTATACCAAGATAAAGTGAGTTCAGATAAGTACGTGAACTAAGTTTAGTAAAGATATATCGAGTTTTGCTGAAGTTATCGTGTTAACGGCCGAGCGGAAGGACAGACGGTTGACTGTGTATAAAAACTGGGCGTGGCTTCAACCGATTTCGCCCATTTTCGCGGAAAACAGTTATCGTCATAGAATCTATGCCCCTACCAAATTTCATAAGGATTGGTAAATTTTTGTTCGACTTATGGCATTAAAAATATTCTAGACGAATTAAATGAAAAAGGGTGGAGCCACGCCAATTTTGAAATTTTCTTTTAGTTTTGTATTTTGTTGCACCATAACATTACAGGAGTTGAATGTTGACATAATTTACTTATATACTGTAAAGATATTAAATTTTTTTTTAAAATTTGAATTAAAAATTTTTTTTTTTAAAGTGGGCGTGTTCGTCATCCAATTTTGCTAATTTTTATTTAGCATACATATAGTAATAGGAGTAACGTGCCTGCCAAACTTCATCATGATATCTTCAACGACTGCGAAATTACAGCTTGCAAAACTCTTAAATTACCTTCTTTTAAAAGTGGGCGGCGCCACGCCTATTTTCTAAGTTTCATCGCTTTATCCGTCTTTGGCAATGAATTATTGCACTTTTTCGGTTTTTCGAAATTTTCGATATCGAAAAAGTGGGCGTGGTTGTAGTAAGATTTCGTTCATTTTAAATAGCGATCTGAGATGAGCGCCCAGGAACCTACATACCAAATTTCATCAAGATACCTCAAAATTTACTCAAGTTATCGTGTTTACGGACGGACGGACGGACAGACATGGCTAAATGAATTTATTTTTTCACCAAGATCATTTTGATATATAGAAGTCTATATCTATCTCGATTAGTTTATGCCGTTACGGATTACCGTTATGCGAATAAAGATAATATATCTACTCTGTGAGCTCTGCTCTGCTGAGTATAACAAGTAAGGAATTCTAAGTTCGGGTGAAACCAAACATTACATACCGAGCTGTACACTTGAAATGCTTTGTTGTTTGTTTTGTGTGCTTAATAGTGTTACAAGGCTGCGCAATAATACATATACATATGGTTCTATTCTGAACTAATTTTTCTTCGATAATGGCTCCCGAAACAAAGAAAAATGCTTAGTCATAAAAGAGGTGGTGCCACGCCCATTTTTTTTAATTTTAAGTTTTTCCTATTTATTGTTATAAATCCACTTGGTAAATGAAATACCATTGATATAAAGCTGTTTCTTTGCAAAGATATAGCTTATTTTATTCGTCCACGACCCTTTTAAAAATCTCTTGTATAAAAGTGGGCGTGGTCCTTAACCGATTTCTTTAATTTTTCTTCAAAGGATTCCTTATTTAAAGGCAACCTCTCTGCCGAATTTTGTTACGATAGGTTTAACGATTTTTTATTTATGATTAATAATATTTGTGAAATTGATTTCATCAGAAGTGGGCGGTACCAGCAAATTTTTTCAAATTTTTATCCAGAGTCTCCGTATCAGTCGATACGTCAAATTTCAACATTCTAGGTGTATTATGTACTAAATAATCAGATTTTTTGTGTTTTCCAAAATGTTATATACACAAAAAGTGGGCGTGGTTATCGTCCGATTTCGCTCATTTTCAATACCAATCCATTCTGGGTCTAGATAAGCTCGTGTACCAAATTTGGTGAAGATACCTCAATATTTACTCAAGTTATCATGTTAACGGACAGACGGACGGACGTACGGCTCAAACAATTTTTTTCGATACGGATGATTTTGATATATGGAAGGCTATATCTATCTCGATTCCCTTATGACTGTACAACCAACCGTTGTCCAATCATAATTCATATTTCATATTTCATTCAAGTTATAATACCCTGTGTACAAGTACAGCTGGGTATAAAAATAGGTAGGTACTTTGTGTGAGGATACAAAGGTTCACGTTTTTGTGGTCTGCATGAAATAGCTATGACAATCAATCACTTATACCAGCAATATATAACATATGTAAATGCAGGTATTTGATGAAATTTGAAGCTTTTAGCCGTTAAAAGGGGGTAGAAATGGTAGTTTATATGGGGTCTATAATATATATAAAACAGATCTCTATGATTTTTTCAGACAACAATATATGCTATATACGAAAGCATTTGGTGAAATTTGAAGTTTCTAGCTGTTAAAATTTGGCAGAAAATACGAAAAGTTTCTTATCTGAACAATCGATTTTATGTAGTGTATATACCACCGATCCATACAAATTTTTCAGACAACAATGAATGCTCTCTATGTAAGCATTCGGTGAAATTTGAAGCTTCTAGCTATTAAAATGGGTCAGTAATTAAGAAAGGCTTTTTACTTGAACAAGCGGTTTGGGGGAGATATATTCTATATATACGACGGATCTCATCCATTTTGCCAGACAACAATATGTGCAATATGCGAAAGCATATGGTGCAGTTTCAAGCTTCAATCTAATAAATTGAGGAATATATGAGAAAATCTTCTTTTCGGTAGTATGGGGAATATATGCTATAGTGGTCCGATCCTGCCGATTCCGAAAAATGTCTAATCGGGCACCTAAATATACCCGCTCACCAAATTTTATCAAGATATCTCAAAAATTTAGGGACTAGTTTGCATACAACTCAGCTCTTCATCCTGATCATTTCGTTATAATTATTGATGGGCATATCTATTTTCCTTTAAGGACTTACAATTCTGGGATGCTTCTGAAATAGTTTCGCAATTTTAATTTAAAATTTTTTTTTATTGTTTAAATTGCAGTGATATTTGGACCAGTTCATATATATGCGGGATCATAACATGTCTTTTTCGAGATTACTTTGTGGCCGTTTCGGAGTTATTTCAGAATTAATTAAGAATTACTCGGCGCCGTATTTTTAATGTAAAACCGTTATTTCAGAAACGATTCCAAGGTATTTTGATATTTATTTTCAATCTTCAAAAGATGGCATGACATTTCAACTGGGTTGCCTACAAACCAAAAAACGACTTGGAATGACAGAAAATCGTGTTAATATATGTATATTTATTTATGAATTACTGGGGGGCTCTTTCGGCATTATTTCGGAACGATTTAGATAAATATTTCCATTCCAATAAATTTTCGGGAGCATATTGGAATTGATTTGGGACTTTCGCGACGGCGCAAGGAATACTTGGAAACTATTTCTGTAATATTTCGGGACTATTTGTTCAACCTTCGTGATTTTTCCGGTTACAATCAGTAATGCCAGGTTATTTGGGGGATAATTTGAAAATATTTTCAGAGAGATTTAGCACTGTTAGTCCGGCAGTGATATCGGCCTCTACTGAGGGCGCAGCTCTGATATCCTTGAGTTATATAAAGTCTCATAGAGCGAGAAATTGATTTGTTTTCAAACCAAATTTAACAAGCGATGTCGGAAAATCGTTCCAATATACATTAATTACTTTGCGAGACTGTTTGAGAACCATTATGGTATTGTTTTTGATTTTATTTCAGGATTGATCGCCGAATTATTTTGTGACTTTAATAAATTGTTTGGACACAAATGGACTTCTTTCGGCAAGCCTTCTCTTTGGGATTTTTCGGGACTGCTTTCGTCACAATCACGCAAGATATGAAGTTTTTGGCTTAACAATTTTTTCAACAGCCAAATCTAAGCATTATTAAAAGTGGAAAAAATATTATTTAGTTAAGAATACATTTCATAATTTGCAGGAAGAATTCATCCTTTTGAGAAAAAAATGTCTATGACAAAAATGTTTCCCATTTTGGAAATAAATTTTTGTCGAGAGTTTATGGACGGCTGTGTCGAATATCTCCTTATTTTGTCTGCCGCTTCGTAAATGCTCTTTCCCAGAAAACTTTTGATTAATGCTCTGAGTTCTTTAAGAACGCCTTATATAAGCTTAAGTTCAATATATTTGACATAAGCTGGGATGTTTATGAACAAAATTTTGGTATGTGGCGTTTTTGGGAAATTCTGAAATATCTTGTTTTTAGAAAATGTTCTAAGGTACGGAGTTTTCCAATAAGTAGCCAATGTCGGGTGATATTCCACTCAGCCATCGATATACGACCATTTCACATTTACATACCAGTCGTTACCGCATGTCAGAAAAATCTTGGGTGACCATGGTGAAAATTCCATACAATTTACGGCGCCACAGTGCGTTCTCAACGTCGACTCATTTGTATACGTAAATCTCATAGAGCATTTGTGCAGACAACCCTGATCAGTTAACAAATAAAATTGATCTGCATTTTTCATATCCAAGGTTAGATTCAAACCAATTGGACGACGATATACCATAAATTTTAAGGTTGTTGGATCCCCAATGAGAGGCAAACCTTCAACTTTACCTACGACGCGATCTACTCTCGTCAATTCCATACCATTGAGGTAAGGACCTCTAAGAAAGCGAAATTTCTGCACAATCGCACTACGCGTAAATGTTAGAAAATGATGGTGATATGAGTAAAACGATTGTGGTATCATAAACCATTTAATAGTGACAATAGGTTCTCTGCAACTTAAAAACTGTGTGCGATCAATGACTGCCAATGGTGGTTCATGTTGAGTGATTATATCCCGTACCTCAACCCAACCATTCGATGTAGCTACCGCTAGTAAGGAGTGCGAGAATGGTGAAAATGCGATAGCAGTAACGGGTGCTTCGTATGAGTAAGTGCGTTCAGGATTTTGTGGATTCTTGATATTCCATATGCATACATTTCCCGTTTTTGGTTGCTTCTGCGATACATAGGCGTATGTTCCATATGCAACAGCAATCAAATCAGAATTGCCAAAACAAAAACTTATATCTGACGCTGCTTTCCGCACTTTAATATTTATATTTTCATAAGTTTCAAAGGTTGGTTGTATAAAACGAAATAGCTCGTTGACCTTATAGGAATACTCTGGTTTCGAAATGGTTTCTCCATGTATGTTTCGAAAACGATATTGTTTCGTAATGTAAAAGTTTCCAGCCAAAGCTCTTTCAATTTGCATGGCAGCCATTGAGAAAGCTTCTATTGTTGTTAGTGAACTTAACACTTTGTGACAATTCGTTAGTATTTTACCACCGAGATTATTTTCAAATTTCATAGAAGTACCCACACATTTTGATTGCTGCTCGATATATTGCGTGCCAACTTTACAATTGAAGGTCATATTTTTTTGGGTTTGCGTTTCAGCATCTTGCACTACACGAGAACTACCATCGCCGTTGGTTAAATAATCATAGAGTTTATTATCATATTCTACTGCAATAGCTTCATCGTCATCATTTAGTACGGTTGTGCTGTTCCATTCAAAGAGTACAATTGTGTCAATTTTTCGTAGTAGTATTTTTCCGAAAGGTCGTGTTTCCCTTCGAAATACAGAAATTGAGGGACTTGCAGCATTTGTATCTTCATATGTTTCTTGATCGCTATAAAGAAGTTTAAAACTAGGAACCTAAAAATTGAATCATAAAACGGTTTTAAAAAATTTCCAAACCTAGAAAAGGTCTCAAAAAAATAGCAAACCCTAGGAAGGGTAAAAAAGTGCTAAAAAGTTAACTCAGAGAATGTTCAGCTCTAGGAAAGGTAAAAGTTTTAAAACATGTTTTTAATTCAGTTTCTTATTCAATACGAGTAAATAACTATTTTCAGGAATGTAGCCGATCCCAAAAAAACAAATAGTCACTGAAAAAATAACCGATTCCAATAAATTTACCGGTTCGACTAAAGACCCGTTTTCACAAAAGGAACCAATTCCACGAAAGTAACCGGTTTCCCTCAAAAAAATCCAAAAAATGAATAGGTTTCAAATGTGTTACCATTTATTAAAAATTAATCGGTTCATAGAATGTAACCAGTTCCAAGATAGTAACATGAAGAAGTTTCCATGAAATTAACGCTTTCAAAAATGTAACCATTTACAAAAAAGTTATTGGTCCCAAGAATGTAACTGCTTCCAATAAAATAACCGTTTCCAAGGACTTAACCACCTCCAGGAAAATGACCGGTCCCAATAAAGTTACACAAAAGTAACCAGTTCCAAGTAACTAACAAGTTCAAATAAAGAAACCGATTCGAAGAAGGTAACCTGTTCTAAAAAAGTATACGTTTACAGAGAAGCAACCGGTGCCAGTAAAGTTTCTGGTTCTAGAAAATAACGGGTTCCAGGATATAAACTGTATACAGAAAAGTTCACAGAAAAGCGGCTTGTACCAAAAAAATAACCGGTTCCAGTAAAGCGACCGTTTCCAAAAAAGTAAAATGAAAAGTAATCGGAAATCCAGAAAATTAATTGGTTCCGAAAACAAAACGAATTGCAAGAAAGAACGCTTCTTAGAGTCGTGGTCGTAACGGGACAGGAAAAATATAGCTTGGCGCGATTTACCTCCGAAGAGATTTAATACGAGCTTCTCTTTAAATTTGCGTCGAGCTTGTTTTTAACTTTTTTCTACATATTGGCGGGACGGGACCTGCATTTTTTACGCCAATTTCGAACGTCAGGCGCAAGGCAGATCGGATTTTGGTGAAAATCGCTTTATAATTATAAATACAGGGGTGTTTGCCAAACTATTGCCGAGGGGCGACACCGTTTAGAAAACATTTCTTAATTGAAACATCTTTTATTCCAAATTTTTGATGTTGTTGATCGGAACGTGTGGCCAGGACTCGCGGTGTGGTAGGCGAATCACGTTACCAATAAACCACGGATACCGATATTACGCAAAGGATCAATTTAAACGCTTTTATCCTTCGATTAAACGGGGTAGTGAAAGCTGAGCTAAAGTACGCTTTCGATGCGTAGTGCAGTCATGTGCCAGGGATTTTGGTATCAGATCAGTGGTATCAGAAGCAGGACATAGGAGTTGCGGACATAAATTAGGTTTGGTAAGTAACTGCAGCAACTTGGATTGCTTACAGAATACTTCTAGTGCTCTCCAATAGAACATAATCACATCTATATATACATATATAAATGAATTGCTCAGCGTTAGTTTCGCTAATACTCATAAATGGCGTGGCCGTTTTCTACGATGTTTTTTGTTGCCTTAGTTATAGCTCAAAAATGGTTTAATAAACAAAATTTTGGAAAATAGGTTGGAGCCATGCCCCAGGCAATATAAATTCCATCTTGCAAAAATCAGAGACATTTAAAAATATGTTCTTTATATAAATGTAAATCTGTCTAAAATTTTGGAAAAGTGAGCGGTGCCACGCCCCTTATTAGCAAATATTTAAACGCGCTATTTGGCAGGTACTCGCTATTTGGCGTAGATATTCCATACATGAGGAAACTTAGGTGAGACAGGTAGAGATAGGTAGGATGGGAGTGATCTTGAAGGTGGAAATGGCAGTGGGAGTGGGAGTGGGAGTGAGGGTGCGAGTGCAGGGTTTAGCTCGACTTAAGCAATTTGCTACCCCTGTCGCGTTTGGACATATTTCCAGACACTGATGAAAATATGATGATCATGACTTTGGGAAAAATTAGCCACATCTAGACTGGTTGTTACTGGCCACCCAATCCTACGCTATCACTCATCACCTTCTTTGTCACTATTTAACGAAAAAAAAAAAAAATTTTAAATTTTATAAACACAGAGATGGTTCTGGACTGATTTTAACCGCCGACCTTCAGACTCCCCACTGTTGGGCTAGCCCCGAAACTGGAGTTTCTGAGGGGGCCCGCGATTTAGAAGTACTAAGATATTTTTTTTAATTCAGGAGAGTCTTTAGTTGTTCCATGTGCAATTTTTAAGCCGAATTTCAAAAGCAATGAATATATGCATTTCGTTTTAATATTATAGTGAAGTGTGAAAAATAAAAATCTATATATATAAAAGGAAAGGCTAAAATATATGTTAGTTGGTCGCCGGTGTTTGAAGAGATGCGTCGGTCGATTTTGTTCAAACGTGGACCCGGGTACACCTAGAATGTGTTTATATAATATGGATATCAAATGAAAGCTATTGATGTGTGCTTTAGTACGTAGTAAGTTTCACGCCTCTGGGTGACTAGGGTCTCGATATATAGGCCAAAACACGGACCCGGATAACCCTAGAATGTGTGCGTATTATGGATATGAAATGAAAGCTGTTGCTGAGCGCTTTAAAGTAATTTTCATTGTGGTATTCGATTTAGTCGCATCAACCTGGCAAAACTGATAAATATGCATGCGAAGCCGAAACAAAGACATGAATTAATAATACCCACATACCTATTTACATACGTCCTATTCGATTTGCCTGAAATTTGGTATATAAATTTGCCTATATTAGTATTTACGATCCTTTTTTCCGGAAAGTAGAGCAGAGACGGACTGGGACTGGGATTAGGACTAGGACTGGCACTGAGACTCGGAGTGGGAGTGGGACTGGGAGTGGGACTAGAACAAAATACATACCACCCTCTGGGACAGGCAATAAGGCATGAAGAAAAGCGAGAAGGATGTGAGAGAAGAGAAAAGAGAGAAGGAGACTGGGAAAGAAATAGAATGAAACGAATATGGAGATAAATTAAGCGAAAAAGACGGAGGGAGGAGTGAATAAAAGGATCAGGAAAAAGTGAAGAAAGGTGAGGGGAGGGCAGAGCTAGACGGAAAAAGCTTATTAAAATGTATGCAGATAGGGCAAATTTAGGACAGAATAACGTCTGCCGGGTCTGCTGGTTTATATATAAAATCTGGAGTGTGGGACGGGAACACCATTTTTCGTGGGCTGAGGCTAAGTCCTATGGAAGTTTTGTAACATTGAAGAGAAAAACTTTTCGTTTACAATCGTGTTTCAGCGACTAATAAATAATAGTATATCTGGAAATCACTATGCCAAGTTATTAAATATTTAATGGGGCCTACATTATATTGCATCGCCTTAAGCCATTATGTGCGCTTCATACTAACTTACCCCTTCTAATACATCGCTCATTGTTAACTTTAATCTACCAACAATGCGAGTGCCACGACCTGAACTGATCATGCTTAGTGGTGCGCTCAAAATTTGTTTCTCTTTTAAATCGGCAATTTTATTAGAAATTTGAGCATGCAAAGCTTGACTTCTTTCCGCGTAAAGCGTGCAGGCAGGCATTTCTTTTGGAGTCATATCCTTCACACCTTTAGCGGAGGTTTCAATATACTAAATATAATATGAATAAACTTTAATATTAGTATGTAATTATTACAAAGAATTTTCATAAATTTATTCCAAATTAATTTTACCTTTAAAGTCTTGCGTTCAGCCAATATCTGATTCAATCTAAAACTAAAGCTGGTCGTGTAGGATGCACGCGCTACTCGCGATGTGGCACTTTTCAAATACTGTTATAAAGTTATAATTTTCACCATTATTTACATATGTACATATATGCTATTCATGTGTCGCACACCCAGATCAAATAAGCCTCTTTTCTCTGTAGTTAGTGTAGATATTGGCAAATCGAATATTGAATAACGAGGCTCGAAGGTACTGGCAGCTTTGAAATTTAAGATTCTTGACCCCCATTGATCTACATGTGCGTTGTTTATTTACTAAACTCACCAGTGTCCTATTAGTGTCCCTACTCTTGGAGAATTCCATTGGTTAATTCTTGTTTAACTTTTATAGATATTGCTTCAGAAGAGTATGTTGAAAATAAATTCTAGCAATTATTTTTAGTATTTCGATTCAATCTGTTAATTAATGTGACTAATGTCAAGAGTTTAATCGTACTAGAGATCAGAGTGTTCTGTGTTCTTTTAAAGTGTGAAGCAAAGGAGTTTGGAACAACGCATAAGAACTTTGCCCAGCCCGAAATATGGAATATAAGATGTTCCACCACGCAAATAATCCCTTGAGGCGTTAATATATATTGATGGCTCTCAGATAAGCCCAATGGCTAGTGAAAATATACCGGAGAGATTCAATCTTAAATTTCTGTTTTAGATTAACTTATATATTTAACGCTTCCTCAAGGCATTGGATATTTGCCTCAAGCTGGTTGGAGTCATCTATGATCCCGCTGTATTGCCAAAACTTTGTGCCGAAAAAATTTATATTCAATTATTACAAAGCAATTGGTCCTTTCAGTTACATCATATATGGACTCGTCGCAGCATGTTTTCTGTGAAATGGTGATATAAGGTCAACGGCCATAATATTAGTTGACCTCATGACCACATTAAATGACCACAAAGTCGATTGAAGTTATGATGATATAAAATGATCACACCGTCAAATTTCAAATGGTTACAATGTCAACGATTTTGACATTATGACCAATCATGTTCAACTGAATTCGATTCCAGAGCTGCTGCGCATGTGATCTTCAATATCCGTGACATTTTGAAGTATGGATATAAAGATGTGGTCTCTTAGGCAGATTCTCATGACACAATCTAGGTATCATAGGATTTGGAGTCATTGCTCAAATGCTGTTGCCATGTCTGTCATATCTCGCTACGTTGGTTTTTCCCTCCTGCTCTATTGCAGGATAACACATTCGAATGATTCAAATTAGTATTTTCAAGGACTGAGGCCACGCGGCTTGGGTGATAAACATCTTGGCTGGTCAATAGCGGTTATGTTATATGATTTTAGGAGATGATGCATGGTGACCGGTATGCTAAAGGCGATTTTGCGTTTTGTTTGCCTTATCTATTAACCCTAGGTTTTGCTTTCTTTATGGGCCATAAAATAATATATTCTTAAGAAACAGCATTTCTTACCGTGTTAATGGCTTTTCGAGAATACCGCCTTTCCCTAAGTTTTGTTGATCTTCACACTTCTTGCCGCTAATTAAAACTGTTCTGCGTGTCGGTCTGGTCTTCTCCCCACTATCAATTACAGTACTATCTTGTAGTTCAGCCCGCATAAATGCGTATTAATATCTTCTCGAAGCTCTTCAGCTTTTTCTTCCTTACTCCTCATTACAGTGCTTTTTAGCAGAATTTTCTCCTTTTGTATACCTCTTCTTCTACCTTTTTATGATCTATTCATCTTTCCCTTGTACACACTCGCCTTAAGCGTAAGTAGTTTGTTCATACACCAAGAGAGGGGAAGTCTTCCTCCACCCATTTCTCCCAACTCAGTAAAAGTCTCCCCTTCTTCTCTGCTTCCAAACTGCGGTATCGACTGAAACACTTTTTTGGCCGGACCGTCTTCGTCCATTCGCATAACATGACCTAGCAATATAAGGTTTTGGGCTTATATTCGCTGCACTATCGTCATGTCTGCGTAAAGCTCATACAATTCATCACTATGCCTCTTTCGACACTCGCCGTCAGAAGCACGACACCGTCCATGATCTCGAGCCATACATCATATCAGGTAAGGTGAGCAATGTATAGGGCGTAATTTCTTTTCGTTAAGAGAGGACTTTACTTTACAATTGCCTACTCAGTTCAAAGTGCCACTTTTTGGCAAGAGTTATTTTACGTTACATTCCTAGCTGCAATTTTTTCCGCTTTTAATGCTGGCCGCAAAAAAGGCGAAATCTTCACATTCTCGAATTTATATCCGTCAACACTGACGTTGCTGCCAAGGCACGAATGCGCCGATTTTTTCTTGGATAACTTTGCTGTTTAGCGCTTTATCCTCATTTACCGCAAGACTCACTTTTTTGTTTCTTTATCTAATCCGGATTAGGCGTTTGTGCAGACAAATAATATTTCAATATGTTTCAATGTCTCAACATTATGTTAAATAAACCGCACGAATGGGATTCGCCTTGTCTGACACCTAACTTGGTTTCGAATGGCGCTGGGAGGTCCTTCCCAATCCTTAAAGAGCTGGTTTTGTTGCTCAACGTTATTTGGCATAGCCCTACAAATTTGCAGAGAACTAAAATTCAGATATAGCAGCTTACGAGCAGCTCTTTTCGCTCCGTAAAATGCTGCTTTGAAGTCGGAAAAAAGATGGTGAGTGTCGATTTTCTTATCGTGAGCCTTTTCCACGATTTGTCGCATCATGAATGTCTGGTCGATAATAGATTCACTAGGTCTAAAACTGCACTGATAAGGTCCAATCACTTTGTTGTCTATGGGCTCGATCGCTCAGTACGCTATATAGAACTTTATACACGATATTAAGCAGGTTGATTCCGCGGTGATTGGTGCGGTTTGCGGGATCGCATTTTGCGAACAGTCTTCCTAACTAGTTGCCTATTTAATTTTCGTTTCTGTATTTCATATTCGCAGTTGTTTTCTATGCATGCGTGTGTGTAGTTTATGTGCTATAGGCTGCGCTCTTTGCTGCTGTGTACATGTGTGTGATGGTAAGTTAAGTATTCACGCACATTAAACTATTGTATGGAACCGGAATATCTAATAACGTTTGGTTTTACCGTGGCCTATTAAGACCGCCGCTGCTGCATACAAATACTGTTCTTATATACTGGAGAGCATATGATAAGAGAATTATAGAGAGGACTGCAAAGAAGATACAAATAGGATCGCTGGAAATGTTGCCGTAAAATCGCAGTTATAGCAAAAAAATCAAATTAAACGTACGCATATCTTTCACCAATCACTTTTGACAATTTGAAAAGTAAAGAAAGTAGAAAAAGAATACATTTTCTCAGAGTTAACTTAAACAAATAAAGGTTTCTAAGCTCGGGTGTAACCGAGCATTATATACTCAGCGTGACTTTCAATTGTATATTTCGTTTGAGATAAATTACTTTTCTACATAACACGTGGTACCGCCCGTTTACAAGAAAAATTTCTCCCATTTCCTCTTACACTAAAACTTAATAAGTGAAATATCATTGATTCAAAACTATTTTTTGCTAAGTTGTAGCTTATTATTCTAGTCTACGACCTTTTCAAACTTGTTTTATATCTAAGTTGCCGTGGTCTTTAACCGATCCCGTCCATTTTTACTAGAAATATTTACTGCTATAAGGAAAATATGTGTACCCAATTTCGTGACGATATGTAAATTTTTTTGCGAGTTATGGCTCCCGAAACATAGAAAATTGCTTAGTTATAAAAGGGGCGGTGCCACGCCCATTTTTTTAAATGTGAAGTTTTTCCTATTTATTGTTATAAATACCCTTGCGAAATGCAATACCATTGATATAAAGCTCTTTTTTTGCAAAGATATCGCTTATTTTATTCGTCCACGACCTTTTTATAAATCGTTTATATAAAAGTGGGCGTGGTCCTTAACCGATTTCGTTAAGTGTTCTACAAAGAATTCCTTATAGTAAAGGAAACCTCTCTGACGAATTTTGTTACGATGGGTTTAAAAATTTTTGATTTATGATTAATAATATTTGTAAAATTGATTTTATCACTAGTGGGCGGTGCCATGCCCATTTTAAAATTTTTTTTCAGATTTGTATCAAGAGTTCCAATATCAGTCAACACGTCAAATTTCAACATTCTAGGTGTATTATTTACTAAATAATCAGGTTTTTTGTGTTTTCCAAAATGTTATATATATAAAAAGTGGATGTGGTTATCATCTTATTTCGCTCATTTTCAATACCAATCTATTCTAGGTCCAGATAAGCTCGCGTAGCAAATTTGGTGGTTGTTGGTAAAAACAACTTATGATCAATTATACTTGTTGAAATTAAATATTATATATTCTGATCATGTGAGCCTATGTTGTACTTGAAGTTTATGAGAAAATTTTTATTCATTCGTTTTCTAATTGTTCAATAAATTTATCAGGTTATGAGCCCAGCCAGAATAAGGCTATAACCAAATATTGTATTACTGCAAGGAGTCTTTATTGAAATCATCAAGGAAAGCGAATCGTAATGGCAATGAGTACGTCGATTGCAAGAGTTCCGTTGCTGAATGGAAAAAATTATAATACATGGAGGACACAAATGGAAGCGGTTTTACATAAGAGCAGATTGCTGCGTATTGTTCATGGAGTTGAGCAGAGGCCGGACGATTTGATTTTACCGGCAGAATTAAGTGAAGAACAGCAGTGTGAATTGGCAAAAAGGCAAGATGAACAGCAAGAATATGATGACAAAAATTTGGATGCTCGTGCAGAAATCATCATGGCGTTGGAGCCAAATGTTATTAGAATGGTGAGGAACCTGAAAACGGCGATATGGGTCGGGTATGGGTCTACCTACAGAACACCTATGATAGAAAATCCACAAGGCGTAAGGCTGAATGCTACCGTAAGTTAATGAATTTAAGAATGAGTGATGGCCAATCAATCACAGATTATCTGATTGAATTTGATGTGTGTATTTCATGTTTAACGGAGATGAATGTGGAGATCGATGATGATCTTCTTACCATAATATTGCTGGATAGTTTATCAAGCAAATACAAAGAGGTTCGAGCCGCATTTGATACAGCTAGTGAATTTCCGCCACTAAATGTCTTACGTGCGAGGTTATTAGAAATTGGAGACAAACAGACCAATCAAGATGTGGAGATCGATGATGATCTTCTTACCATAATATTGCTGGATAGTTTATCAAGCAAATACAAAGAGGTTCGAGCCGCATTTGATACAGCTAGTGAATTTCCGCCACTAAATGTCTTACGTGCGAGGTTATTAGAAATTGGAGACAAACAGACCAATCAAGAAGAAGAGGAAGCTTTCAAGGTTCACAAATTTGTCAGAAACAAGGCAAAACAAGGAGAGGAAGTTTGTAAAGGCAAGAGGTTTTCCGGAAATGTTGGTAATACAAATAAACTAGGTATGTGCTTTCCATATAACTGCTACAAATGTGGGAAGAGAGGACACAAGGCAAAAGATTGCAGGCTGAAGAATAAAGACATTTCAAACAGTGCTGAAACGTCAATGGGTTTTGTGGCAACAGCTGAGTGCTATAATATAGACACAATGAAAAACTCTAACACTGTTTTGTGGTGTTTGGATAGTGGGGCAACTTCGCATATGTGCGGATCAAAATCTGATTTTATCAATTTAGATGAAACATTTTCCGGGAAGGTTCGTTTAGCAGATGACAAAGAGCTTGATTCAAAAGGTATTGGTACTGTTGAGCTGAATGTTATTATCAATCAAAAAATGAGAACCATTAGCTTGTTCAAAGCTTTATACGTACCTGGATTGCGATGCAATTTAATATCTACTGCAAAAGCAACTGATAGTAACTGCAAAATAGTTATGTCCAAGGATAAAGCGCTTATAATGAAGGATGGCCAAGTTCTTTTAGAAGCTCCAAAGTCACAGGGTTTGTTTATGGTCAAATGTTTCAAATCAAAACAAGATTTGTGTAATGAAGTGAGAGGTACAAATAGTCAAGAATTTGTTCTGTGGCATAAAAGGTATGGGCATTTAAATTCGAGTCATTTGACTCAGTTACAGTCAAAACGTATGGTTGAAGGTTTGCCAAAATTTCAAAATCAGAGAATAGAGTGTGTCACGTGTTATAAAGGCAAGCAAATTAGAGATGCGTTCATTACTAAAAATAGCAAGTCGTCTAATGGAGTATTGGATTTAATACACACTGATATGTGTGGTCCTATGAAAAACGGAAAGATAAGGTTTGTTTTCTTAAAAAGGCTATTTATGGACTTAAACAAGCTGGAAGGCAGTGGTTTAAACGAATAGATGATGTAATTAAAAAATTTGGTTTAACACAATCAAATTACGATCAATGTATATACACACTTAAAAACAAAAATTTTATAGTTGCTTTATACGTTGATGATTTAATCATTGCAGCAAAGGATGATATTATGACTGAAAGTTTTATAGAAACTCTGAAGGAAAATTTTGAGATACGCGATTTAAACCAACCCTGTAATTGTATTGGTTTGGGAATTAAAATTGATAAAGGGAGTTTGTCAATTTCACAACCTATGTACATTGGAAATTTAATTCGGAAATACGGTCAAGCTAACGCAAAACCAGCAAAAATTCCAATGCATGAAAAGATGGTTTTAGAAAAAGATCCGAAAATTGCAGGGGAAGCAGAAAAAATAGATAAAACTAAATACCAAGAAATTATTGGATCACTTTTACATCTTTCGGTTTTTAGCAGGCCTGACATAGCGTGCAGTGTTAATATGTTATCGCAGTTTAGTCAAGATCCACGTAGGCAACATTGGAACGCAGCTATACAAATAATACGATATTTAAAGTATACGCAAAATTTTGTTTTAACATATAAGAAAACGGGGCGTCAACTTTTAGGCTATGTTGATGCAAATTGGGCAACAGACGTAAATGATCGTAAATCTCAGACAGGTTTTTGTTTTTTACTCGCAGGTGGAGTTGTTTCTTGGGAGTCGAAGAAGCAACGTGTCGTGGCAACATCCAGTGCTGAATCGGAGTATGTTGCGTTATCAGAGGCAGCGAAAGAGGCACAATATTTACGTTATTTACTGTGTGAGCTCGGGTATGGATTAGATAAACCAGTTGTTCTTTACTCGGATTCACAAAGTGCACAACAAATGGCTACGCTTGGAGGACATCACTCTAGAACTAAGCACATTGATTATAAATATCATTTCATTCGCGATGCTTGTCAGAATGGTCTTATTAAAATAGAATATTGTTCAACACATGAAATGCCGGCTGATGTTCTCACTAAACCAGTTGCAAGAATTAAACATGAACTATGTATCAAGTCAATGGGTATACTTCAAACATTTTGATCACAGTTGAGGAGGCGTGTTGGTAAAAACAACTTATGATCAATTATACTTGTTGAAATTAAATATTATATATTCTGATCATGTGAGCCTATGTTGTACTTGAAGTTTATGAGAAAATTTTTATTCATTCGTTTTCTAATTGTTCAATAAATTTATCAGTGGTGTTAGCGGACAGACAGACGGACGGACGGACGGACATGGCTCAATCAAATTTTTTTTCGATACTGATGATTTTGATGTATGGAAGTCTATATCTACCGTGATTCCTTTATACCTGTACAACCAACCGTTATCAAATCAAAGTTAATATAGGCTGTGTGCAAAGCACGCTGATTATAAAAATTATATAATTTGTGCCTTCAATATTTTTTAACTTCCCACGCATACTAAAATTGCTTAAAGTATGTGAAATATTTTGCCACACATTCAGATTAACCTTCTTAAAATTACAATCTAACTCAAAAGACCTCTCAATGGATTGTAACTTACTCTATTAATATACCCATTGTTCGTTTGTCGTTCCTGCGAGAGTAGCAGCTATTCTCAAATGTACGTATGCATTTGTATGTTCGCTAAAAATATATAAAATACATTGCCAACATCATCATCAATTCAATTTACTTTCCAACGCTTTCAGCGTTTTGTAGTGAGCCTATTGAATTTGTTTTTTTCGCGCTATGCCACTTATTCGCCTTTTTTATTACACTTTATCCCATTTTAACGCGTCCCAATCTCAAGTTATTCGATCATATAAGAACAGTTTTCTTATTCGCCGATATAAAAACAAAAAATAAAAAGCCAGTGCTTTTTTTTTTACATTTCATTTATGCCAATATTGTTGTTGTAAATAAAGTAAGACGTTATGCAAAGCAATGAAAGCAGTGCCAGGAGTTAGGTGGGGTGGCATGTAAAAACGGAATGTCAACAATGCACGAGAAACCAACCAGAAGCAATTTTCCCAATACACGCAACGGCAGAGGAAAGAAAGGAAATAGAAAATTTTACATTGTGTAGAGGGACGCTGGGGTGTAGGGATGTGTGTCATTGTGTTCTCGTCTGAACGTATGCAAAGTAGTAGAAATATCAACATAATGAAAACAGCTACAACAATAGAAAAGTCAACAAAGAAGGTGCGCAAAGCAATAATATCAATACACATACATACATAAACGAAGCATATCATCGCGCCCTAACACGCACATAAATATCCATATATTTGCACAGATCAGAAGATAATCCAGCTATGCATTGAAGTGTATCGAAGCGTCTGCTTAACAGAAAATCAACAACAATACAGGACATAAAAATTCACGCTACGCTTATAAAATGTTGAGAAGTCGAAAAGTCGACAAAAGAAGTATGTAAAAAATTGGATATTTTTTACAAGTCGGAATTCGAACTAACACAGGGCTAAATAAAATAGTAGCAAAACTCGAAATCGTGTAGGTAGTTTTAAGTATGATTTTGTGAAATTTTTGCATTATATTTTACCAATTTTTCAAGTGAGCTTTTTTGACATTGATGGAGCGTTTTACATTGTCCTGCCTTAAGCCATTGCTAAGGCCCCGATTCAATGAGGAGTCTAGGGGGTTCTGATTGAAGTCATTAACAAACTTCTGTGCAGCAGAACTTTCGCAGTGGAGTGGGAAGAGGCCACAAATGAGGGAGAGGTATGCCGAGGGACCTCACAGGGGTGTTCGATCTCCTGTACTCTGGGTTTTGGTAGTAAGCGAGCTTCTAGTACAGCAAGAAAGCAGTAGCTGCTGAGTGATTATCTATGTGGATGATCTGGCCAATATTGTCAGAGGTTAATTTCTGGACCCTTTGCATGATATTGGCAAAAAAAAGAGTGGATAGAAATATATATATCCCCACATAATAAGAATATGGTAGGGGAGAAAAATAGTAAGAAGAACTAAAAAAGAGGAAGAGATAAAACTATATTTATTATCCAATTTCTCCTAAATTAAACGAAAACTTCAGATGAATGCCAAGGAACTCAGTATTTTCCAATCTTAATGTACACATTTCTTCTGCACATGTGTTTGTGATTGAACTCCTCCTAAACGACTAACCCATTTCGATGACATTTTATGTGCAAGGGGGTTTGAACGAATCTAAAGGTTTGTTTTTCGTCTTATCTATAAGAGAAATGCGTCTTTAAGGGGATTTCAGAATATTTTAGATCCACAAATTGGCCCGGGAAGGCGATCATGGACCGCCTTATTCTAAAAAATCAAATTAATGATGCGATTTGCATGAAATTCAGCACATGGGTGAAGTCTGGACTAGGGGCCGATCTATTCTAAATAAAAAAGTGTGTATTGCGAATTGCTTCAAATTTGTTACAGGGGAACTTCTTCGACTTTGTGTTGTGAATTGCTTGAAATTGCAACCTAGTGTAAAATTAAGATACAAAAAAAAAAGTATATTCATGGTACAACGGTATTTCCGTGACTAGCTTATTATTTAAGAAACATTCCTTTCGAGTAAGTGTACCAGGATCTGACCTTTTTGACTGTATGTGTGTTTGCTACTTCTCCCAAACTATTTCACGGATTTTGATGAACTGTTTTGTGTGTGTCCAAGGAGGATTGCCCTAATCTAATACGTTCAACTCCTTGCCTTTCCGGAAAGTTAACCAGAGGCGGACCTATTTAAAAAAAAGTATGGTGCGAATTCCTTCAGATTTTGTCCAGGGGTACTTCCTTGACGGTCTTATTATTTGAAAAACTATTGCGTTAATCACATTGAAGAGAAAGAGGAGAGGAATATAAGTAAGGAGGTGAGGAAGAGTAAGAAGAAAGAGAGTAGAAGATGGAGATAAAAACTCGAGAGTATATGAGGGAAATATATGAAGGAGAGGTAACCAAAGAATTGACAGGGATGAAAAAAATTCGGAGAGGTTGAGGTAGAGGCATGGAAGTGAAAGCAGAAGAAAATAAATCAGGAAAGTAAAAGAGGCAAGGTGCCGAGAAGAGAGGGGGATCAAACCTTGAGAGGAGGAGGAAGAAGCAATAAGATCCAACAATCTTTTTTGCAGAAGCATCAGTATGGCAAATACCCTTGTCTAATGGGAGAGTAGATACATTGCTGGGTTGAATATTGTCATGCAGGAGAACGTCTCAGCTATCCTTCTATATCCCATATATAAAAATGAGTGCGAATTTAAAAAACTTCACCTGCGTTAGTTATATACAGTTTTCAGAAGCATAGTTAGGGGGGGGGGGGGGGAAAGGGGGCATCTTGCACCGGGCGCTACTCACAGGGGGCGCCAAATAACTGATTTCTGGAAAAAATTTTCCATACTAAAAAAGTCATGTATATATCCAGAACACTTGCGACAAGTTGTGGAATAATTGAAACCATATATTTGTTTTCCTCATGTTGATTTTTACGATAGGAACAAAAACTATCAAACGTGAATCCGAAATTCGATACTCTCTGTGAAGAAGCAATAGAAAAAGCGAAGTATTTTTGCGATAAATGGGATATTGACATAGTAAAACGTGTAAGATGGCGCCGCAAAATTGCCGGAGAATCGGATAGAGATGTTGGTCTTTCCGCAGAATGTGAAATATTAATATTTTTCCCCGGGCGCAAGAAAACCTCACTACGCCACTGACAGTTTTATAAACGGTCTGGTGAAGGAGGTATTCAATGTTTGGTATAGAGATCCCATATATGAGAAGTAAGCGACGTAGAGGGAGTGGGAGTGGAAGAGGGAGTGATGATGGAACTGGAAGTGTGAGAGTGGGAATGGTAATGAGAGTAGAAATAGGAGTGCGATTGGAAAAGGGATTGGGAAGAGAGTGGGAATTGGAGTGGGAATTGGAGTGGGAATTGGAGTGAAGGTGGGGAGGAAGTGGTTAGGGAAGTGATAGTGGGAGGTAGAGCCGAAGTTGGAGTGGAAAAGGGACTGGAAACGGAAGTAGGAATGGGTTTGAGATTAGGATGAATATAAACGGAATAAGGGATGAAAAAATGGAAGATAAAGTAGAAAAGAACGTGAAGCGGACAAGGCCCACTTTTAAAATGAAGGTAAAGCAATTTTCAGGCAGAACAAAATATGATGGGTACTCTATTTTTCTTAAAGTTTTTTTCTTAGGCGATTTTTTTAAACAAATTCTCTTTGGGTCATATGAAATGTTTCATTGTTCTGCGACCAAATAAAATCCTTAAATCCAGATCTCCACTTTTAAAAAATGAGAAATTTACACAAACAAGTGCAATAATGAGTAAACTAAATACGATTGTATTAAAGTACCAACGCTGATAGCCACATTTTCGCAAATGTTTGAGTATATTTATGTGGCCGAAGATTACTTTTGTGACTTATTTATATTGTAGATGGCGCTAAACTCGATATTTATTACTTACCCATGACATGCCAATGATGCCAAGGTTTTTGCTTTTATATGAAATACGCTCTTTATTATACTTTAAGGTATTGTGTTATATTGAAAACTTACTGATTTTTTACTGCTTTCGTATAGCTCAACCACATTATTTGAGTAGCCATATTTTGTTGTTGTTGCTCGTATTTTAATGTACGGAATTGCGCCCGATGTTGACATGTAAAGTTTTCGATTTTATTGATACTTTTGAGAATAGATAAAACCTCAGGCGTATTACCTTTGCAAAAGTAATAAAAATGTACTGTTGACATAACCGAACATATAAATACATACATTTATGAAATACGTTTGTGTGTGAGGGCGAGGTAAAGTCAAACAAATTTTATGTACGATATTAAAAATCTTTTATTAACGGGATAAGTGGTTAAAAATTGATAGTTAATACTGTTTTTTACTTGATATTTTTACTTAACGAAATACTGGTTTTTGCTTGGAGATTAGGGTGGGCGAAAAAAAAATTGTTTTGTTTCTTCTTGGTATAGTGGAAACAATACTCAGAACATCTAATAGGATAATCTGTCACAATGTCACCTTTTTATTTTAATGATTGAATCTGTCTCATTGCGAATTTATTCTTCCATCTAAATGGTATAGGGAATTTTCAAGGTTTTATTTGAAGTGCATCAGAGCTGAAATCCTTAGTACACAAATTTTAAGCTATACAAATTCTTATAGGAAATTAAAAGATCTACAAAAAAGATTGAACAAGATTTTTTGTTAACTTGACTCGCTTAGTAGTTATTCAACCTCAAAGCATCTGCATATGTTTAACTTAAAACCCGAAATTTTTACAAGCTATCTTTTTTTCTGTGGAGACTGAACACGTTTTTGGGGTCCAGAATCTAATTTTTATTTTATTTTGCCATATACTTCTTTCCTGAAAATGATGGAGTTTATTAATAAATTGTATGTTTTTTTCATATTAAAGGACACTGCACACAGTCACATTAGGGTGGCCTTATTTTCCCATATGTTCCGATTCTAGATCTCACCCCCTAGAAATATGCGAATAGCCTAAAAACTAGAATATAAAAAGTTTTAGGTCAATCGAAAAAGTGTTAGAGTTGGCGGAAAGAGCTTGAAATCCTGAGAAATTACGAATTTCTTAAATTTGGTCAACCCTACTCCATTTGTTATGGGCGAAACGTAATTTATCGTGTTATTGGTAAATTCTAGAGATATTTGACTTCCAAATTAATCTAAAACAACAAAAATGGGTCAAATAATAATAAAGTTATAAAATAAATTATGATTTAAACACGGTGTTATTACTTCAAGAATCTGTATATATAAGTATACGTAAATGAGTTGGTTTCAAACTTATATCTTGTGAAACTTTAGCTGACACGTATATAATATGATATTATTTCCTAGGATCTAATTAAGGATGATTTAGTATGTGATTCAAATTGTTTTTTGTAATCAGTTACAATTTGTAAAAAATATTGTCTTTCTTGTTCGTCATTTGTAAGTATTCTATTATATTCTTCCATAAGCTTTACTCCCCGTTCTGCTGTGTCGTTAACTACTTTTATATTTATAACAGTATCCTTAGCTTTTTTATAGGTTCCTGTATCCCCCAGTATAATGGATCTACCTCCAGAAGTTGAGATGATATCCAAAACCGACCAAAAAAATTAATTGTATTTCCTGTTACAAAATCGTGTAGTTCTTTTTCTATGAATTTATTGATTTCACTGGGCCTTAAAAGTAACCTCTTTAAATTTTCTGTTTCCTTGTCGCAGTTGTCTATGCTTTTGATTTTTTTCACAATCTTTTTCTTCATGATACAAGAAACGTCACCATCGAACAATGCCAATGCAATACATTTTTCAGACAGGTACCATAGGTGGTTACAAAACATTTTTATTGCAATGTCAGATATTTTTTTTATTAACATTTCCGTATTTATAGTATCTTTAATAAAATATTAGTCTTGAAGAAGTGCTCTATGAGGATTGGTACAGTAAAACCAAAGCTTAACATAGAATTATATAATAGACGCGCATATACTTGCTATCGAATTCTCTTCATACTCCGTTAGTTTAAACTATTAACGAAATAAATAGATGTTTAAGCAATACAATGCCTCAGACAACTACCGAGCATGATGAGTGGACTTTGGTACACGAAACTTTATGCCATCACTTGCTCCTAGACATATAGACGTTAATTCCAATAATTCCCATTAGTCATCTTTTACTTTCTTATTCCTTAGAGGGGTTTTTAAAATAGTATCTTAGGGGTTTTTAAAATAGTATCATTAAGCGATAGGCTTAAAAGTAATTTCAATTCGTTATTTTGTAGCAAATCTCTAAAACTATTTTTGTCGAAGTTTTTGCAATTTTCTTGAAATCGCCGAAATAACTGAACGTCCTTACTAGTATTTACTGGAAAATAACTCTCAGCAGAACTTCATAAATATGTTGACGACAAAGTAGATACAAAAGTTTTCGCTCAAGTTTTTTTCTAATAAAGTTGCAGCTCCTTTTATAACGCCTGTGTTAACCGATGTCGTATCAAAACAACAGGCCACAAATTCATCCTTCACATCCTATTCAAATAACAGTTCATACAACGTATTAACTATTTCCGAGCCTGTTGCAGCATATAATTTTGGAGCTCCTATTAACTGCCCACCATTCCTGTAAGTAACAACAACTGGAAGTCGTTTCACCTTTTCACGACCTGTTATTTATGGAAGTGGTTTTCCATACCAATGCAAAGTGCTGCAATTTATCTATTTAAAAACCTACTATTCAAAATTTGTTCATTAAAGAGCAGTAATTAGTAGCTTTAATAAGAAAACGTCAAAGAAATTGTTTGTAGTTGTTTGCAATTTTAAAATATATATTTTCATTATACGCAGTTGAGCAGAGCTCAGAGTATATTAACTTTGATTGGATAACAGTTGGTTGTACAGGTATAAAGGAATCGAGATAGATATAGACTTCCACATATCAAAATCATCTGTATCGAAAAAAAATTCGATTGATCCATGTCCGTCCGTCCGTCCGTCCGTCTGTCCGTTAACACGATAACTTGAGTAAATTTTGAGGTATCTTGATGAAATTTGGTACGTAGGTTCCTGGGCACTCATCTCAGATCGCTATTTAAAACGAACGATATCCGACAATAACCACGCCCACTTTTTCGATATCGAAAATTTCGAAAAATCGAAAAAGTGCGATAATTCATTACCAAATACGGATTAAGTGATGAAACTTGGTAGGCGAGTTGAACTTATGACGCAGAATACAAAACTAGTAAAATTTTGGACAACGGGCGTGGCACCGCCCACTTTTAAAAGAAGGTAATTTAGAAGTTTTGCAAGCTATAATTTGGAAGTCGTTGAAGATATCATGATGAAATTTGGCAGGAACGTTACTCTTATTACTATATGTCTGCTTAATAAAAATTAGCAAAATCGGAGAACGGCCAGGCCCACTTTTTAAAAAAAAAATTTTTTAATTCAAATTTTAAAAGAAAAGTTAATATCTTTACAGTATATAAGTAAATTATGTCAACATTCAACTCCAGTAATGATATGTTGCAACAAAATACAAAAATAAAAGAAAATTTCAAAATGGGCGTGGCTCCGCCCTTTTTCATTTTATTTGTCTAGGATACTTTTAATGCCATAAGTCGAACAAAAATTTACCAATCCTTGTGAAATTTGGTACAGGTTTAGATTTTAGGACGATAACTGTTTTCTGTGAAAAAGGGCGAAATCGGTTGAAGCAACGCCCAGTTTTTATACACAGTCGACCGTCTGTCCTTCAGCTCGGCCGTTAACACGATAACTTGAGCAAAAATCGATATATCTTTACTAAACTCAGTTGAGTCACCCCTGGTCCACGTTTATGGCGATATCTCGAAAAGGCGTCCACATATAGAACTGAGGCCCACTCCCTTTTAAAATACCCATTAACACCTTTCATTTGATACCCATATCGTACAAAAAAATTCTAAAGTCACCCCTGACCCACCTTTATGGCGATATCTCGAAAAGGCATCCACCTATAGAACTAAGGCCCACTCCCTTTTAAAATACTCATTAACACCTTTTGTTTGATACCCATATAGTACAAACAAATTCTAGAGTCACCCCTGGTCCACCTTTATGCCGATATCTAGAAAAGGCGTCCACATATAGAACTAAGGCCCACGCCCTCTTAAGATACTCATTAGCACCTTTCATTTGATACTCATATCGTACAAACAAATTCTAAAGTCAACCCTGGTCCATCTTTATGGCGATATCTCGAAAAGGCGTCCATCTATAGAACTTAGGCCCACTCCCTTTTAAAATACTCATTAATACCTTTCATTTGATACCCATATCGTACAAAATAAATTCTAGAGTCACCCCTGTTCCACCTTTATGGCGATATCTCGAAAAGGCGTCCACCTATAGAACTAAGGCCCACGCCCTTTTAAAATACTCATTAGCACCTTTCATTTGATACCCATATCGTACAAACAAATTCTAGAGTCACCCCTGGTCCACCTTTATGGCGATATCTTGAAAAGACGCCCACCTATAGAGCTAAGGCCCACGCCCTTTTAAAATACTCATTAACACCTTTCATTTGATACCCATATTGTACAAACGCATTCTAGAGTCAACCCTGGTCCACTTTTAAACGATATTCCGAAAAGACGTCCACCTATAGAACTAAGGCCCACTCCCTTTTAAAATACTCATTAACACCTTTCATTTGATACCCATAGAGTACAAACAAATTCTAGAGTCACCCCTGGTCCACCTTTATGGCGATATCTCCAAAAGGCGTCCACATATAGAACTAAGGCCCACGCCCTCTTAAGATACTCATTAACACCTTTCATTTGATACTCATATCGTACAAACAAATTCTAGAGTCACCCCTGGTCCATCTTTATGGCGATATCTTGAAAAGGCGTCCATCTATAGAACTTAGGCCCACGCCCTTTTAAAATACTCATTAATACCTTTCATTTGATACCCATATCGTACAAAATAAATTCTAGAGTCACCCCTGGTCCACCTTTATGGCGATATCTCGAAAAGGCGTCCACCTATAGAACTTAGGCCCACTCCCTTTTAAAATTATTATTAACACATTTCATTTGATAACCATATCGTACAAACAAATTCTAGAGTCAGGCCTGGTCCACCTTTTTCCCTTATGTTGTCACCATAGCTCTCAACTGAGTATGTAATGTTCGGGTACACCCGAACTTAACCTTCCTTACTTGTTTTATTAACTTACTGAAGTCTTGTTGAAGTAGTTCAAAAATGGCCCACCACAGAATATTTTATTTTGAAACGACATATCTCAGGACTTGTTTCAAAAACGTTTTATCCCAGTGTTAGGTTGCAGAAAGCCCTCTATTAAATTTTTTTGTCATAATCACCCTATCTCACGTCAACATGTATGTAATTCATACTCTGAGATGTTAATTTTAAAAACAAAAGTCTTTAGTAGATCATTTATCAAATAAAATAATGAAAAGATTGTTGAATCTACAATGGTATACTTTTATTAGGCCAATACTTCTAAGGTGTAAAAACAAAATTCAAAACCTGTAGATTTCATAATCCAAAGATAATTTGAAGTGAAAACAGTTTATTTTGATTCGAAAAAAGTTTCAGTTTTAGTTTCAGTTGACTTAAAAAAAAAATTGCATTTTGACCTGAAAATGCTATAAACCAAATTATGGCAGAAAAACTTCTCCTGAGTCCGCTTGTATTTAATAAAACTTTTACGTTCCTTGCGAACTTACGTATGTAAAAATTCAAAAAAATTTCTACTGACAAAAAAAAACTCTCACTCAAATATGATATTTTATAAAAAAATAGCATGAGTTTTAAGCTAAAATATGACCTTGTTGTTCATGTCGTCACGCTGATTCGCTAGGCTCTTGCCGTAACTTGCAAAAAGTTTGTTTGTTCTCATATTTGCGTGAAGTTGGAGTGGCCATAATGGACAATGAACGAAAGTGCCTGTAAAATATCCGCATATGCCGCAACATTGTTTTCCTAAACAAACAATAACCAAAAGTGCAAACTTTTTAAATTAAATCAATGGAGTGCAATTGTGGAAAATATGTAAAATTATACATGTATACAAAAATAGATGGAAACATATTTACACAAAACATATTCAAAAAATTTTCGCGTAGTTGTAAGGCATGAATGCATAGATTCCTAACATTCTATATAACACATACATACATAAACATAAAAAAACACATGTACAAGGCCGTAGCGTGAAAGTTTTGGTGGGGCTACATGGTGGAATATAAGAATATAAGAATAGGCGTAGTGTGTCAAATTATAATACATGAAATCCAATTATCAATACAGCATGGGGAAATGCAGAATTTTACAGTAGTCAATTTACTTTAGCCTAATGTGAAAACAACGTGGCCAGAACCCAATGGCGTTTTATCAATTTCTTATTGACATGTTATCGGTTTATTATCGATGGATTTTGGGCGTGATATCTATTTCTTGCTGAGAAGCTACGGTTTGTTATAGGTGTTATCGACGAGGCATAGACAGTTATCGATTTTTTATCGAAACGTTTTAAATTATCTATAGAAAACAATCGGTATCAATGAGTTATCGATTTACTATAAAAAAGTTATCGATTCACTATCAAGGATTTATCGATATGTTAGTAAAAAGTTGTGGATTTTTTACCGTAGTAGTAAAAATTAGTTATTGGCGTGTTATAAACGTATAAATTTTTTTATCAAATATGTATTGTTTCGTTATTAAAAAGTTACCATTTCGAAAGTTTAACGATAAGTTATTTAAAAGTTATCGATTTGCAATGAAAAGTTCTCAAAAGTTATATTTTTGTAATTACAAAGCTGTCGATTTGTGGTAATCGATTTTTTATCGGAGTATTACCAGTTTGTTATCGATCTATAACCAGTAAATAACAAGTCGGTAAGAATCTGACGAAATTTTTGTTTGGAGATATTCTCTGACATTTTTGGTTAAGAGCTGAAAAAATATAGTAATTTTTTTACAGATCTTCGATACAATAAAACGTGAGTGTATTTGAGATAATTTTGCAGAAGTTATTTTCAAATTTTCAACAGCTTCAGAACTATCGAAAAGCAGAGGTTTGTATTTGCATGCTTTCGACATTTCATATGCTGTGTGAAGTTGGCAGACACGAACTTAAATCTTTTTATAAATGTATAATGCTAAAACTTTATTTCTCCTTTTCTGGAACCTCAGATCGATTTGAAATCCACTCAGGACAGTTTTTTTTTGCATCCCGTCAGATACCATATGCCAACTTTACGGAAATGAAAACTAATCGATACCAACGAAAGTATTGGTAAACAACTGTGAAAAATGCTAGGCTCTTGAGGAAATGATTTTGTACTTACTTGTATAAACTCGAATCGAAATTTTCCGTATTAAGGAATGGAAACCTTCGCTTTTGTATTGCATATTTCATATATCTTGTGCACAGATGCTTTCCTCGTTGAATTAGAAAAGCTTATATGGTCTGATCAACATATCAGGAGGTTGAAATCCAAAAAAAAAAAGACCCACATGTAAATGTGGTACTTTATGTACATACATAATATTGGAATAAACGCATGTTTGCGTGAACATTATTTTTGAATTTTTTATTCGCATTTTGAAAGTATTACGTATATGTTTTTGTATATATGTTTTTGTACCCAGAAAAAGCTGGTATAAGCGGTTGTAAGCAATAACGAATACTGGTTCCACTCCTTAAATATAAATCTTAGAAAAGCAACCACAGCATATCATACGCCTTATTTAAGTCTTATTAACGCTAAAAATAAGCCTTATCCCTAAGGTACATTCAAACATGATAAATATAACCTAACTCAAATCGATAAATTTTCGTAATATTTTTAAGTAAACCTAATTTTCATTTTATTTGAAAAATAAGAACGCCGATAAAACCAGTTTCAATAACTAAATGAACTGCTTTCCTTTTAAAGAATCCACTGTCTGAGCAGTTGTACTTGAAGTACTTAGTATAACGCCGTTTTATCCTTACTACACTTTGGTGGGAGCTACGTGTTATATACCGACTCCAAACTACATTTGGAAAATGACATCTGGCAAATGACTTTTTTAAGAGAATATTTTTATGGCTGATATACGCTTTCTGAGCTGGCCAAACTACTGCCAAGGAGTCACCCTGTATAAAAAAACTTAAAAAGTAGGTTAAAATATAGCATACCATACCTCATTCTACTTGGTTCATAAACCTTACAATAAGGTAACTCTGCTTGATGTATTATCTCATTACAATGTCTTATGTAAACCTAATTCTTAGTTGCTCATAAGCCTTACATAAAAGGTCCTTATATAGAAAGTAGGATAAATAAAAATATAATAATAAGAACTAAAGTATGCTTGATTTAATTTGACAATAACCGTTAGAATAAGATTTTTATATTCTACCTACTGACTTATAATAATTCATTGTTTAAGACTTATTCAATAAGGGCTATAAGCCCTTATGCATAATGTTATCTTTCAGATAAACCTTAGGTCTGATGGCATAAGTACAGAAAAATAAAGAATATTATAAGGAATATGCCATAAAACGTATTCTACTTACATATAAAGTTAAGGCCTGATGACATACGCCTTTTGCACTTCTGAAATAAACCTTATAAAAGGCTAAATTTTTTTGCTGGGCACTTATTCAAAAAATTTTGAAAATATTTTGCCAAGATTTGACAAAAAAAATATAAACGAATGTGTGCGAATTTCAATAAATAAAAATATTTCATAGAAAAAAACTATAACACTTCAAAAATATGTTTTAAAAATATGGCTATAAATTTATTTGCTACAGAATTTACATTGCACATATTCCAAAGCAACTGACAACATAAATGTGGTAGTAAAAAACAACGAATATTACTTTGAAAAAATCTGTAATTTGGTACGTTTGTGCTTTTAACTGTGAAAGTTGAGTATTTACGACTTTTTTATTTTTTCATTCGTTGGCGTGATTTATAAAGAGCACACACACATATACATGCTGTTAACAGTTATCTTCTAATTTTCACAGGTCAATAGCTTCAATGATTTGAAAAGAATTGTGTAACTTTATATTTCACTCTAAACTTGTAATCAACGAAATTGCTGGGCTTTGCCAAATGTCTGTGAAAGATTTGATTATTTAACTAGCAACCTGAGCTATTGACAAATGGATGTATGTACAAAAACAAAGCTGAAAAAAAGTTGCCCTGCCCATCGCTTATTGCCACAAATTGCTGTTTTCACGAGATTCCAAATCGTCTTCAATAATTTAGATACCTGTGATCCACGAAGTTATCGGCGTATGCGACTTACAGCATTCCCTCTGCCCTGAATATTCCTAGAACTAACTAAACTACCAGTATCCAAAAATGATGTGGTGACGCCAAAAAGGATAAATATAATAAGAGCAACCAGTCTTGTACGAGTGGCGAGTAACTCGCTGGGAATTAAAAAAATTCGTGCCTAATGTTTTCTGAGAGGGATATTTTTAATTGTCTCGCATTTACTTATGCCGTGTGGGCACCTTGTGCAACTGTGATTTTTGAAAAGAGAATTAATTAATTAAACACAGTCGGAAAAATAAACACAAATACCTCACGAAAATGTATAGAAAACATTTTATGCACATCTCGCCCAAAATAAAAACAACCAACGACTACCTCGAAGAAAATATTTTTAGCAAATGGCTACAAGTTACGAGTGATGTCTCCTATTATATTTATCCTCTATGGTGACGCGCCATGTGGGGTGCCTCTGGTAGCCATTTTACATACTGTGTAAGCTCCTAAAGTTGCATTGACGACCCCACTCCTGAGCATAGAATCGACAAATGCAAATATACATATATTATTCAGTTCCGTCCTGCATATGACCTGCAGATAACCTTCGGGGAGGCTGCAAAGGTTTTTTCTTTGCAATTCAGTGATTACCCGATGGTCCTGACTACCTCGTGAAGGGTGCTTTCATCTGATTTGCTTTTCGGTATTCGTGCTGAACTGCGCCTATCTTGTTGAAATTTGCGTTTTCTCTTACATACAGGTCATTAAGTCTCTCCAGTGTGCTTAGGATAAAAAAGGAGAGGCTTATTGGCCTTTAGTCCTTGACTTCCAATTAGTTTCGTTTTCCTGCTCTAGGAATGAACACCACCCGTACACTTCTCCAGGCTTCGAAAACATAAGTATTTTTAGGTATCTTGAAAATACACCATGTATGTAGATGGGCTATTTTTCGCTAGCGTCTTGCAACGTGGGCGGTACCACTCCATCCGCTCCTTAGCTCATAGTACCTTATCCTACTGTACGATGTTTGTGATGTCGGCTAATAAGCGCAGTTTCCTGGCATATTGATGGTCGATGCATCTGTTCATTACGGATAGTGTGTCTCCATTAAGACCTATAAAGCTTCCTGACTGGAGATAGTCTGTGAGCCATCAGTCTTCTTTATACTACTTCGCTACTTTTTAATGGTTTAATTAATTTATATAAATGTACTAACAGACCGGGCAGACGTTGTTCTGCCCTAATTTTGGTCTAGCTGCAGAACCTTTAATAAATGCTGTACCCTTTTGCTCTCCCTCCCTCCCTCCCTTCCCCTTTTGATATACTTTTATTCACTCTTCTCTCTGTTTCTCATTCTCCCTCTCGTCTTTTCCATCCCTCCTTTTCTCTCTAGCTCTCCGATCCTTCTCTCTCCTCCATTCCGCTTATCCCTATATCTCTATCTTCGTCTTACTCTATCTGTTTCTCAGTCTTTTTCTCTTTCCCTCGCTTTTAATCTATATATTTTTGTTTTATTCTTCTCCTTTTCTTATTCCCACTCCCAGACCCAGTCCCAGTAAAAGTAAGTAGTTACATTATTCAAGAAAATAGTTGCACTTAAAAACTTTTGGGGCTGTTTTGCCGTTCAGAGTCGGCATAAATTATGTATTTTCCTTTCCGCCAATTCGAAGGCAAAATTGAAAGGAGAATATCGCTCGGCCTTGGTCTCCTCGAAGGTTAATCGCGACAAGTATTTATTTACATTTTTTTATGACAAAACATTTTTTCCCCGAAATGCGAAAGAAATTGTAATCTTCTTTAAAAGCATCTGCTACACCTTATCCAATTTAATTGCAATTTAAATTCAGAAAATTATTGTGTATTTTTCAAAAGTTATTCCAATTCATACTAAATAATGTAATATGTACATACATGTTATTTGCGGAAGTGTTGATGCTTCGTTTACAATGGGGGCTTGGATATACTGTACCCCAAGTTTTCTCCAAGGTGTGTGCATCCCGAGGTAAGAAATCAAACGGAGGATAACTCTTTACAACAAGTGCATGAGGACGCTCCGGCCATGAAAGAACTTGGAAAGTAAGTGCAAGGGGGAAACCTCCACAGAGTTGCAAGAGGCAGGTGGAGGAAGACTTGCTCTGTGCACACAGTACTTATACGTTACTTGCGGGATTGTGGACGCCCCGTTGGTTTCGTCTTGACTATTGTCATACTTAATGCAGATAAATGCTTGTGACCTTTAGAATATAACTGGATGTCCTTGTAACTGAGCTCTTATGAGAGGAGAGGAGAGAGACGAGAGGAAAGGGTTTTTTTCTTAGCTATCTTCTTCTTTGGGCTGGCCAAATTACTGCCAAGCAGTCATCCTGTATAAAAAAACTAAAAAAGTAGGTTAAAATATAATATACCATACCTCATTCTACTTGGTTCATAAACCGTATAATGAGGTAACTCTGCTTGATATATTATCTCATTACAACGCCTTGAATTGTAATTTTCTGAACTTAAACTGGAAAAGGTGTAGTAATTTTTCACTTACGCATATATGACGTCAACTACTGATTAGTGTACGTTGTTTGCCTAGAGGAAGGCTTCACATACTGAAGAAAGCATAGAAACAAATATACTAAAAAGGTAACTAATTATACGCACATGCCACCTAATTTTCTTTTTTCGTGAATATCATTTTCTGCTACTCTGAAGTCACATATGCACATACATACATACTCACTATTGTCAGTGTAATGTCTACACCTATCACAGATTCAACTGCAATTAATTAGAACGAAGTTTAATTGGGAAAATTTTCATTTTGCATTCGCCATGTCATTTGTATGCAGGAACCATATATGAAGCTCATCATACAAAAATATATCGACATAGACTCGTACTTAAATAAGTAAAATAGAAGTAATGTGTAGCGTTGAACAGGTAAATAACAAGCAAAACGTTGTTAAGAGTTTGAAAGTTTGTTTTTGGTGTTGTTTTACACCAAATTATGAACGTAGCGAAGCACTGCAGCATCTTTGCAATCATTGGTTTGGATTTCTTTAATATAGACCGGTTCTGTGATTTTTTTGGGAACAACGTGATCTGTCCAAGTCACAACGGTTTTTATTCGTGACACAGGAGTTTTTTTTGCAAATCGTTTACTTGAGATTTTCGAATATTTATATAACTTTAGCTGCCATGCCTTTATATTTGTGTTAGACCAATTTTTTTTGTTTTTACTTTACAATGAACATCAATACAATTATTAAATTGAAACATATTTAGGCCTTTCAAAGACGACTCGGCTCGTCATCGTACTTTTGAAATAGCGTCGATTACAATACGCTTACAAATTCTCAAACGATCTTCAGAGTACGAGTAGTCAAAATGTGGAGCGATGAATTTATTTTGTTGAATTTTCTTAATACTACAAAAGGAAAACATTGGGCTCATCCGTTCATCAAAGGGGCTTTGGTCCCACATTACTATAGAAGATATGGTTTGGGTCATACGGAGACACTACACTTCCATGAGAAGGGGTACGTTACAATCTGAATGAGTAATATTGAACAATATCAAGATCGGCTCATTATTCATTAAGCCAATGGTCTTCCGGTGTAATAAGGAGATGGTGATGACAAGAAAGCTTAGACGAAAGATTTAAGAGTATTTCGTAAAGCGTATGCTATATGATTATTTTATGAGTACAATACGATGACGAGCCGACTCGTCTGCGGAGACTCTTACTTGGATCTAGCGTTAAATCGCAATACCATCATCCCGGAGAACGGGTTGAACAGTCAAAATGTTACGCAAAAAACCAATGAAATAGTTTTATGTCTGTTACGGCTTGTATTCATTGATTTAACGGTTAATGTCGACTGTTAGCGAGGACGTTTGCATAGTCACCTCCGTATCAATTTCTAAGAGATCTGGTGTTATTCAGTCGCACTTACAAGTTACTTGTTCATTGGTTCTTTACAAAGCAGTCAAATCTACCTGAGACGAGATCCATGTTTGAATTTGTGTATACTATTATTGGTGAGCGTGATTGGGATCTGGGATGCTGTCACAGTCAGTCAGTCAGGGTTATTCCTTTCAAGCTGTCGCTGAAGTTTTCTGTGATTTTTCCGTAGCTGTTACAAAGTTACAGGTACGCGAATATTTACAAACTCTAGTATTCGGGTAATGTGATTAATTTTCATATTGCAAAAGCTGCTATTGGGCGTGGTATGTAAATTTAAGCCAGTGGTGCACAAAGTCGACAGAGCTTCAAATAAAAACACAATTTTTTTGAAGTAGTATGTGTTGACATGAAGAATGTTTGAGAAAGGAATTCACGCATACGATTTTTACTGCTTGAAGTACAAGCTAAAAGTAGCGGTGCGCTCACAGATGTAGGTGTACGCCGAATGGCTTTCCGAAGCTTTATGAAGCTCCCGAGTGCACCACTGATTTAATCCGAAACGAAACTGTTTAAACCGCAAATAATGCTCTTTGATGTAGATATAGATAATACAAAAAACTCTTGGAACTCCATGTGACCTTACGAGGTCACATTGAGACAATGTAGAGATAGAAGTTTATATCATGCTTTGACAATATCAACAAATTTAATGAAATGCAATCGACAAAGTTGTGTTGTAAGTACTTGGGCATAAGTTTCTCTCATAAAATGCTTGTGTGTATGTGTGCATATAAATAGTCGTGAGTTGGAATCAGCTTTTCGCCGTAAGTTCGTAAGCGGTTTGCAAGATATATCTCATTATTGTACAGAGTATTTTAGGTTGTTTTAAATAAAGCCTTACTCGAACTAGAAAGAAGAAGTTTGTCTAATTTCATTTCAATACCGTTGTTCAACCGAAAGTTATTGCAAAAAACATGTGACGGTGTACCTTGAGAGAGAAAGGCTGAAAGATAGATGGAAGGGTGGATAAGCAATCGCAGCTTCCATTTTTTTTTTTTTTTTTTTTTGGTAAGGGCTTTAGGATTTCCGGTGGAGGCATTCGTTGGCGGCCGCCAGTAGCGTGATCCGCCTACCACACCGGGAATCCTGGGTTCACGCCCCGGGCAAAGCAATATCAAAATTTAAGAAAGAAGTTCTTTCAATTAGAAGAAAATTTTTAAAAGCGAGGTCCCTTTCGCCAGTGTTTGGAAAGCACTCTGATTGTATTTCTGCCATGAAAAGCTTCTCAGTGAAAACTCATCTGCCTTGGAGATGCCCTTCGGAGTCTGCATAAAACAAGTAGGTCCCGTCCCGCCAAATTGTAGGAACAATTAAAAAGAGCACAACGAATATTGGAAGAGAAGCTGGGCCTAAAATCTCTTCGGAGATTGTCGCGCCTTACATTTTTTATACTCAGTTGAGCAGAGCTCACAGAGTATATTAAGTTTGATTGGATAACGGTTGGTTGTACATATATAAAGGAATCGAGATAGATATAGACTTTCATATATCAAAATAATCAGGATCGAAAAAAAATTTGATTGAGCCATGTCCGTCCGTCCGTCCGTTAACACGATAACTTGAGTAAATTTTGAGGTATCTTGATGAAATTTGGTATGTAGGTTCCTGAGCACTCATCTCAGATGGCAAAATTTTGGACAATAAGCGTGGCACCGCCCACTTTTAAAAGAAGGTAATTTAAAATTTTTGCAAGCTGTAATTTGGCAGTCGTTGAAGATATCATGACGAAATTTGGCAGGTACGTTACTGCTATTACTATATGTACGCTTAATAAAAATTAGCAAAATCGGAGAAGTACCACGCCCACTTTTAAAAAAAAATTTTTTTTATAGTAAAATTTTAACAAAAAATTTAATATCTTTACAGTATATAAGTAAATTATGTCAACATTCAACTCCAGTAATGATATGGTGCAGCAAAATACAAAAATAAAAGAAAATTTCAAAATGGGCGTGGCTCCGCCCTTTTTCATTTAATTTGTCTAGGATACTTTTAACGCCATAAGTCGAACAAAAATTAACCAATCCCTTTGAGATTTGGTAGGGGCATAGATTTTATGACGCTAACTGTTTTCTGTGAAAATGGGCGAAATCGGTTGCTGCCACGCCTAGTTTTTATACACAGTCGTCTGTCTGTCCTTCCGCATGGCCGTTAACACGATAACTTGAGCAAAATTCGACATATCTTTAATGAACTTAGTTCACGTGCTTACTTGAACTCACTTTATTTTGGTATGAAAAATGAACGAAATCCGACTATGACCACGCCCACTTTTTCGATATCGAAAATTACGAAAAATGAAAAAAATGCCATAATTCTATACCAAATACGAAAAAAGGGATGAAACATGGTAAGGTAATTGGATTGTTTTATTGACGCGAAATATAACTTTAGAAAAAACTTTATAAAATGGTTGTGACACCTACCATATTAAGTAGAAGAAAATCAAAAAGATCTGCAGGCCGAAATAAAAAACCCTTAAAATCTTGGCAGGTACTACATATATAAATAAATTAGCGGTCTCCAACAGATGATGTTCTGGGTCACCCTGGTCCACAGTTTGGTCGATATCTGGAAAACGCCTTCACATATACAACTACCACCACTCCCTTTTAAAACTCCCATTAATACCTTTAATTTGATACCCATATCGTACAAACTCATTCTAGAGTCACCCCTGGTCCACCTTTATGGCGATATCTCGAAAAGGCGTCCACCTATAGGACTAAGCCCCACGCCCTTTTAAAATACTCATTAACACCTTTCATTTGATACCCATATCGTACAAACATATTATAAAATCACCCCTGGTCCACCTAAATGGCGATATATCTTATGGCGAAGAATGAAGGCCCACTCCCTTTTAAAAATTCTCATTAACACCTTTCATTTGATACCCATATTGCACAAAGGAATTCTAGAATCACCCCTGGCCCACCTTTATGGCGATATCTCGAAACGGCGTCCACCTATGGAACTAAGGATTACTCCCTTTTAAAATACTCATTAACACCTTTCTTTTCATACCCATATTGTACAAACAAATTCTAGGGTCACCCCTGGTCCACCTTTATGGCGATATCTCGAAACGGCGTCCACCTATAGAACTATGGCCCACTCCCTCATAAAATACTCTTTAATGCTTTTCATTTGATACACATGTCATACAAACACATTCCAGGGTTTCCCTCGGTTCATTTTCCTACATGGTTATTTTCCCTTATGTTCTCACCATAGCTCTCAACTGAGTATGTAATGTTCGGTTACACCCGAACTTAACCTTCCTTACGATCACTGCAGCGTCTTTCAAGCGGAAGTTACCGTAATTAAGGTTGCAATGATATCCAGAGCTACTACTGTTAGGGAATAGCAAAGCTGCTTTCAAGCCCTTGAATTCAACTATAGTGTAGTTGTTGGGAGTGCGGCCTTGGAGTGCTAGACCTCGTTTGCGATACCATCGAACTGTTTTATTATTTGGTCCAAGGCCATGGTGATATCCCGGGTAACTGTAAAGTGAATCTCTTAGGTCGCTTCGATAAAACTGAACCAAGTTAAGATGGCTGTAAGGATTGTGGGACTTCGCCTCCCTGTGGTCTGCTTCTGCATAGATGGGCTTCCATTCAGTTCAGCAGGCATTGGGCAGACACCAACTCTTGCAGGGTAGCAAAATCGTTCGGGCAAAAAGTTGAAATCAGGAGGTCTTCCGAAATAATTAAGTTTACTTAGGCTCATCTATCAATGTTCGCTAGGGCTTTGACAGGACACTGGCCAATGGGAATCCATGCCGTACATCGCAAAATACCGTAAACCCCATCCTACTGCAGCTATATGGAAGATAATGAGACGCAATCATCGAGTAACTTTATGCTTGACTCTCCAGCTTTTACCAGAACCAGGCGAAAGTATTTCGGTCTCAACTCAATTGGATTTCCGCAGGATTTATCTAATGTTAAGATCGGTCTCATTCGAAACTCTGTCATTGCCACGCAACGACTTTTTAACTAGCTATGACTTGCTATTATTTTATGTAGTATCAAAACGGAACTACGAGCTATCAAAATGGGCTTCTCCGACCTGGGTAGCTACCACCTAACCATACCTAGCCTATGACCTCAGAAGATACAATGCATCACCATCGCGATGTACCCTATTTTCCACAGACAGCACGTACGCGGCGTTAAGTAAAACAAATAACGATTGACGAACTTGTAGATTCCATTATCAAAATAATAAACCTTGGCCAACCAATAGCATTTCGTAATAACCAATACCAAATTTTCACATTCCCGTACCATAAGTGGCACATAATAGAGAGCAACGTATGCGACGTGGTTAAAATATTTCAAATGTTGAAAATTGGCAAAGTATGATGGATGCCACGTCTGATACTTCGCTTGTCTGGCGTTTACCATTAAAGTAAACACAAACAACTCTACTCTCAGTTTCTTCCCTATTCTCAAGTGCCGAACTCGAGGGTATATATCCCAATTGAAATAAATTGTATGTTAAATGCATGAAAAAACATGTAATATTCAAAGCTTTAAAATCTTGAAATATGCATGTTGTATCAATGGTCGTATATTTGTAAAAATACACTTTTCTGGATTTTGTCTGCCCGCATATAATTGAGGATTCTTTGATTTTTCTTTATTGTCTTAAAAAACTTGTTTATATTTACGAAATGTATGTATGTATTTGAAAAAGTTTTTTTCCAAATAGGACTCCGGGATATGAATAAGTGATTATAGATTAGCCAACTTGGAGCAGTAAACTTGGAATATATGGAAGGTTCATTACGACCGCCGACCGTTTGGCTCAAAATACTTTACTGTAATTGAACTTTTGTGAAAAGGTTTTTCGGGACGGTCGGGTTTGACCAAACTGGTAACAATTGTGCGCGTAATAATGGTCCATATAATCCAATCAAGGCTTCAAGTTACCCCACCTTTGATCATATCAATGCTATTGTTATGGTAACTATATATATTCAGCCCTATTATGCATTTCGACTGGGATTGATATTTTTTGGATTTGGAAATTTTGGTATTCTATGTTCCAATCTCTCGTTCGATTTTGGGTATTCTGCATTTCGATCGTAGTTCGGTTTTTCTAAGTTGCAAATTAGTTGGCTGAAAAATATTTTCTTTTTATTTTTTTATTAATTTATAACAGAATTTTAGCAAAAATGTAAATAAAACTTGTTGAGAAACGTAAAAGGCTTGATTATGATTGTTTTTTATATGTTTCCAGGTAAAAAACAACATGTCGATGTCGAAGTCCTTGGACGTATTTGCTCCGCAAAAGTATCTAACACATACTTGGAAGCAACCTTATTAAGTCGAATTTTTTTTTTAACCTAAATAAGAAAATAAGTCATTAAACTTTACCACTTTTAAGTTAAATTTCTTACAATTCGTCACTCATCTCAAATGGATTACACAAATCTCGCAATATTTGCCTTTCCATTCTCGCCTGGCCATTTTCGTATGCATTGCTTTCCAACTCCACAAATAATGTCGCGGCTATTGATTCCATTATAATAGACAGCTATAATTTGTGTATGTTCGTTGGGTCCATTTATATGCCAAAGCTAGCTGCCGGAGTAGAGGAAGTTGAAACGAAAACGTAAACAATCCTTGCGGAAAGAATAAATAAATCTTTATAAAGTATTTTAGACCACTGCAATGAAATTAACATCCATAAAATTCAGAAAATGTCAACTATGTTCGTGCAGGAATCCGTTTTAACAAAACTTGGTGGCCACGGCAGGGAATTGGCCAACAGAACGACAAAAGCACACTTATAATTATGAAAGCACGTCAATCAAAAAAATATAACACTGCAGCAATATATTCTATTCCTTTTTTTGTACAAAATGGCGTGGATAATAAAATATAAACGTTTTTAGTGTTTTTTTTACAAATTTTCTTTAATTTATTCTGTTCCAATGTTCACATATTCCGTACAAACAGCTGATTTCGAAAAATCATTTGCTCTTCCTCTTCTCGTTACGATTCCGTCGTAATGCAGAATACCCCACTTCGATTTAAGCGGAGCGTAGAACGGGAACGTAATCGAAATGCAGAATGGGGGTGATTAATAAAACCATATGCATATTGAAGTAGTACAAAAGGTATAATGGAGTACCTATTCATGCTCCCTGAGAAACTACGCATACATAGCTTCAATTCGTGTCTCAAATATCGATACATAAATGTACAACTGGGATGTAAATATTTCTTACCTGTATGTAGCTGTCCAATTTAAAGGAAACAAACAAAAACTTCAATTTAGTAAATTTTTTTATAATAATTTTTTTATTTTCATTTCGCACTTGCTATGCAGCATGCTTCACTTACACACATACTTACGTCCTTTATAACTATGCATTTATGTACTCTTATTTTTCTACATATATAATGATTTTTGATTTTCAATTTGTATTTTGTTTGATTTATTTTATATTTTTTGTTGTTGCCCGTGCTCTTGTCTCTGTTCAACGCACACATATTTATACACTTACATATAAATTATTTGGCATTTATTTTTAATAATTAAATTTCGTTCTAATGATTTCTGCTGTTAAGTTTTTATTCTTAGGCAGATACAATAATTGTTTTGCTTGTCTGCTTTATAAAATTCAATATGCGGGTTTCCTTATTTCTTATCTTACTATATGAATACATCATTCAAAAGAATAAAAAAATTGTTTCTTTTGATGTAGGTATATTTTTCTTAAAAAGAAAAACCTAAAGCAAATATCTAAGTTTATCAAATAAGCACAAAGATATCTTTGAATATTGCATATTTTTCTAATTTAATTTATGTGACATTGTTGTTGTGCATATTTCAAAAATTCCTTATTTATTGCATGGCGGAACGATACAAGGTGGCAGCATGGTGACATACCTACAAACATAAATGAAAATTCCGCGGACTTTGTTTTTGTAAATTCGATGGACAAATGTCAAAATCGTACTGCGCCGGAAGTTGATGTATCAAATCAAATAAAAAAGTTTATAATCAGATGTCCCATGCTGCCACCTTGTATCGTTCCGCCATGATTTATTGATCCAGCTTTTTTGTGGTTGTTTGATTTTTTTCTACATAAATAGTTGATTTTATCGTTATAGTTTTTGCTTACCTTGTTTGATTTTTGTTAAATTTTTCTTTTTTCATCAATTCAAATGCTTTGGGCTATCTTAGGTCACTATTAGTAGTTATATATGTACATTATACTGCACATATTTTGTACGAAAGAAATAAAAGTTTATGAAAAAGCGGTACCGCTCCTCAAATTATTCCTTTGTATGTAGGTAATTAATTTCCAAACTCTTGGCTAGATAAATTAAGGTTAAGGCGTGGCACATTTACATTGAAAATGCCCAGAGTCGGGTATTTTGTTATTTTCGAGAGCCATGCCCGACAAAACCTTAAAATAGTTGTTAATACGCTATTTCTCTTCTAAAGTGTATTTATAACAATTAAATGAATGGCTTCAATTTTTGGAAACACGCGTGGCATCGCCTCTTATTTGATCATGCATTGACTACCGTTTCTGGAGCTATAACTCGAACACCGATTGACGTAACTTAAACATTTTTAAATGGGTGTGGCAACCTCTTTTGACCAATGAAGAGGAATTGATCTACTGTGAAGAAACTCTTTACATTTATTTCGTGTATAAAAAGAAATACTTCTTATAGAGGACTCAAAATTATTAAATAAAGAGCCCTCTTTCGATAATACTTAGCTTCAAAAAACTGAACTAAAAGAACTGTACGAAAGATCTCTTTCTGGATTTATGATGTTGGTTTACATCCGAACTTAGATAACCTTTCTTGTTCTTCTTTCATGTTGTATTATGGTTCTCCATTAATTTAAAAAAACCACTAACTTGCATCAAGTTAATTCTTAACAGCATTTATTTCTATTTTTGATCCAACTTTCTCACTTCACACATATTGGGAGACTGGAGAAACAGAGGTCGTGATATTTTTGTACAAATGAGTTGCGATAGGCAGATGTTACCGTTGTGGTTTATTTAAAACATACGGCTTAAGGCATCTATTTTAGAAAAAGGAGGTTTATTATGGGCAGCGTTTCAAAACTAAAGACAAGAAAGTAACAAATTGATGGGTTTGATTGTGAATGAGAACAAAACAAGGTATCTGCTTTCATCGAGCAAATAGTCAGCGCATATGCGCCTTGGTTATCAGGGTACGGTTGGCAGCCATAATTTCGAAATAGTAAAAGACTTCGCCTATTTGGGAACCAGCGTTAACACTAACAACAACATCAGCTTTGAAATCCAGCGAAGAATCACTCTTGCCAATAAATGATACTTTGGACTAGGTAGACAATTGAAAAGTAAAGTCTACTCTCCGCAAACGAAAATAATGATCTACAAGTCACTTATCATACCCGTCCTGCTATACGGTGCAGAAGCATGCATCATGACAACATCAGATGAAGGGGCTCTGGGAGTGTTCGAGAGAAAAGTAATTCGAAAGATTTACGCGTTGGCGATGGCGAGTACCAAAGAAGATTAAATTATGAGCTGTACGAGCTTTACGCAGGCATCAACATCGTCCAGCGAATTAAAACGCTGTGGCTAAGCTGGCTAGGCCATGTTATGTGAATGTAAGATGACGCTCCGACTAAGCAAGTATTTTTATCGGAACCTTTCTATTAAAGCAGAGGAAGAGGGAGGCCCGCTCTCCGCTGGCTAGACTAGGTGGAAAACAATTTAAACTCGCCAATTGGCGCCAGAGCGATGAAGCGATTGGCGCGCCTTGTTTAACGGACATAACCGTTTAAGCGGTTAAGCGCCAATTAAGTAGAAGCAGAGGGCTGTCGTAGAGATCATTTAATTTCAGTTTTTGACACTAATAGCGTTTTCTTTTCTGAAATAAATTGTTGCCTAAGTAAATGGTAAAGCCTTAATAGTGTTACTCCTACCCCGGAAAATTGTCAACATTTATATTGCATACAAAAACATTTCATTTCACCATATTACTCATATCACAAATCACCCAAGAAGATTGCGCATTGCGCATGTAAACATTAGATCATCTCTTTTTAATGGGAAATACTTACGTCATTTTCTTTAGATCTTGTTTTTTTCTCTCTTTCTTTCATTCGCTCAATCAGTCAACTGTGACGTAGATGCGCAGAACTAAGCAATTTTGAACTCATGAATGCGCAATCTGGTAGGTGATCTGTGCACTCATATTAACAGAGTATATGTGGAACTCAAGAGCGAATTGAGAGTTGCACTGCCACACCTCCATTTTATATAGGGTAAAAGTGTAACGCTTTTGCGTTGCGAGCAGGCAACAACTTTCACAAAAGAACGGAATACCCCGTAAAGGCGTTGCCTGTTTTTTAGAATAGAACAACAAACCTTGCGCGGCGTACAAAAAGCGTAACACTATGGACAGAAAAGAAAACGCTATAAGTGTTGCCAAAAGGGGGTGTTTATTAAATGTATTTTGGCCGATTTTATTAGAAATACTCTTATTTATAAAAAAGAAGAATATAAACATTATTCACAAAACGCAGAATAATGATTAGTCGAAAAAGGAGGGGTGAAACTCAAATTTTTTGATATAATGGTATTTTTAAAGTAAAACACGATTGATATAAAGATACTTTCCGCAAACATAATGCTTGTTACATTGGTCTGTGATCTTTTATTTAAAAAAAATGTTTATAAAATAGACGTCGTCCTTAACCAATGTGGGAGAAATATGTGTACCGAATTTTGGCTTGATGCGTCAATTGGTCTCCCGAAACGTTGGGAAATGCTTGATTGGAAAATGGGAAGTGCCACGCCCATTTACAAAATTTTGTTTCCATTTCCATTTTCTTGTTATAAATACACTATAAGTAAAACCGCATATTTACAACTTTTTATAAGATTTTGTCGGGCATTATTCTCGAAAATTAAAAAAAAAACGGTTTTGGGCATTTCAGTGTGAATGTGCCACGCCTTAAGCTGGTCTAATCTCCCTAGGAGCTTTGATATTTATTACTTACATTCAAAGCAATAATGTGAGGGGGCAGTACAGTCTTCTTGCAGAAAGCAAATTTTTAAGACCACTCTATATACTATGTATTTTGGTATGCTTTTATGTGTGTATATATGTTTATTGATTGTTATTCATGCTGTATAAATTTTTACTATTTAATATTTGTTTTTATGTACTTCTTAATATTCCGTTTGTGTTTCTTCAATTTTGATTAAATTTTCATTAGTTTTATTTAGTAATAATTAATTCTAGAATTTTGAGATTTTAAGCAAATGGTTTCCTACTGACATACCAAAGCCGGTATTAAAAATTATTTAACTGTTTTATGCTAAATAAAAAAATAATATTAAACGAATTCAATTAAAAATATTCGTTTTACATATGAAACTCGTACTGTGTTTTTTGGTTGCATATTCATTTTTTGCCGTTTTTTTTATAGTTTGTTTTCACGTCGATTTGTCTTTAAATTTAACTTAAATAATTTATCAGAAAGCAAGAAATATCATTGAAAATTTTTAGTAAATTTTAACAATTATTTTTTCTATTATTTGCTATTGTTAGTTGTAGAAAAAACATCAATGCGTTGTGTGTCTGGATTTATGCAAAGTATTTCAAAAACTTTTTGGAAAAATTTCGAACATTCGAGAAGTGCATAAAAATTCCGAATTTTTTATTAAGAAGTCGATAATAAGTCCCTCAAATTTCGCATTAATTTTTGGCAATTTCTCTAGGCTCTTTGCGTACTCACACTTTTTTATAAGCTTTTATTTACTTTCACTTTTGTTGTCTGTAATGGAATCTTGCAAGTTAAATTTGATACACTTCCCGGTGTCCGATTGAGCTGAAATTTTGCACACATGTATAACTCCGATGACAATGCAATATTACTTTGTTAGAATTCGATAAATTAATCGATAACACAGTTATCGGTAAAGATTTGTATTTACTTTGGCATAACAGCCTAAGTCCCATACAAACACGCCGGTACCTATCCGTGGATTGTGATATTTGGACGTGGTGAATCACGTGTCACGCGTGGTGAATCTCATCGCTTGCGAAAAGCGGAGACACAACCCTCTGTTGTATTTCTGTGTATAACCAACATAGCTGAATTTTTAAGGCTGTTTAACCCTGTAATCTTTTCTGTAATTTATTTTGCTTTTGGAAAAATTACCTATTTGAAAAAAGCTGGCTGAAAAATATTGGCATAACAGCTTAAGTTAAATCAAGAATGGAAAATCTTTGGAAAATTTGAGCAGATGTGGCAATTTCGCGCGTCCTTTGAACGAAATATTGACAATCTGCTGATCATCGCTAAGAAATTAGCGACATTCCATCAACTAAGCAGCACTTTAGCAATACTACTGTTATTATTTGGCCGCTCAAACACACAAATATTAATTGTGCATTAAATCTAAAATATACAAATACACCATAATAATTTACACGGCCAAAGCCATAATAATTCACACGGGTCATCAATTCTTTCTCTGATTCAAAATCTGAACTACCAGCGCTACCGTCAACAGCTCAGTGTCATCACTGCCAGTAGCGCCAATAACACCAAACTCGTGCCTGACACACAAAAGTCGTTTCACTCAATAGCGCAAGTAAAATGTACTACGCACTCACTACTAAGAAGCGTCAAAAATTCGCTTGGAGTAATTTCGTCAATGAGCTACCATTGAGCTGGCACCGCATTGGCGCTGGCGCCATGCAATTTGCATCACTAAAATTGCGCGAATGCCCAGGCTCATGACTTCAATACTTATATTTACAATGCTTTAAACTTTAAATCAGGCATGCTTAACGAACGAAACGATATCATTTCGTTACGATAAGCAACGAAGTCACTTCGTTTCGTTTATTAACGTTGATTATCGTAACGAAATGATATCGTTTCGTTCGTTAAGCATGCCTGCTTTAAATACACCTCTGAAGTTGCTGCGCATAAAATGTGTACTAATAAATTCCAATACGCATTATACGCAGATGTAACTGATATATGTGTTTTTGTTTCACCCCCTATACTTATATTTAAAGCTTTTATAAGAACAAGCTTCTATTACTTGTTAATAAAACGAACTAAAAAGTAAAAAATAAAATTAAAGAAAAAAAACTTTTTTAAAAATAAGCTTTTATTATTTTGGTTAATAAAATTAACTAAAAAGTAAACAATAAATACATTGCGATAGCAAGAAAAGGAGATCCTAAGTGTTCTTAATTATACCATCAAAATTTAACACGTTTTTTATTAGAACAATTTAGACTGTGATATAAACTGTAAGATTTAATAATTTAGGTGTAAAGTTTTAATGTTAAAAATATATAATTATGTACAATATAGAATTTTTTTGTCGCAGACGAAAAAGCCTATTTATCGTTTAAGCTTACAATGAACTTATAAAGTGTTATATTTCTTTAGAGTCAATTTATTGTTTACTTTTTAGTTAATTTTATTAACCAAAATAATACAAGCTTATTTTTAAAAAAGTTTTTTTTTCTTTAATTTTTTATGAACGATGATGAAACTTTTGAACATCCTTCCAAAAAAAAAAAAAAGTACCGTCGGTTTTCGATTATTTCAGAAAATGGCCAGTGGTATACTCTCTTCCAAACCAAGAAGCGGAAACCACTGTAGAAGTGTTTAGAAAAAATTGGGTATCAAGACTTGGTGCAGCAATGGAATAGCACTCAGGTATTTGATATTGAACTGGCCGGTCCATGGAGACTTCAAATATACTGAAGGAGTCCGCAGTGTTAATAGAAATTTGTTTAACGACCAAACTGAAAAACGCTATCGAAAACCAGTACCAATCTTATAAAATAACTTGCGTCCTCTTGGGAAAGACTAGAAGCTGTCCATGACCTATGGTGCTTCTTGATCTGACTGATGTATCACTCCTAATAGCTGGAGTCTTAGCCTGGCAAGCGCGAGGCCCAAGTAAAAAATCTTTTCGATCGTTTCCTCCTGACACGCACACTTCCTACATCCGCTATCACTGGCCAATCCTAGTCTTAAGACATGTGACACCAGAAGGCAGTGTCCAGTTAGAATACCCGTCATACCAGTCCTGTTTTTTAAATGATATAAGTAACTTTGTCTAGAGTTGTTGGAGCTACATATGATCTTCAACATTTCCATTAGCATTCAGACCAAGGAAGGCAATCAGCTGTGATCTAAGCAATGTGCAAAGCTTTGGCCATTCGGAAAACTCCTACAAATACACTGCGCGCTCTGTCTGATATAATAGTTCAACGATTCAATAGCACCTTGGTAGAGCACCAAAGAAGGCTCCATAAAGATGAAAACACACATAAATTCTTATTCTTGATGGCCTATTGATCGGCAGTGCGGGAGACAACGGGTCAAACTCCTGCCAAAGGTAATTTCTGACAATAACCGACTGCCAGCTGACCGAAGCACAAAGGAATGACAAAAATACATGATTATGAGTGTCAAGATGACAAAGTAATAAATTCGGATGAAAATGCAAGTGTTGTTATGCAATCCGCAACGTTAGAAAGGTTTGTTGCCGAAATTTTAGTTACAATGCTATGAATGCAATGAAACTCACAAACGATGTTATTTACCGCTTACAATTCCTTGGAAAATCACGGAATAATACTAAGGTGGTTTCTTTGGAGTGGCTAGAGGCATATACACAGTAACAAAAGGAGCAGAGGACATTACACACGCAAGTACACGGCAATTAAAAGCGCATATTACACTGCAGAAGATACATGTATACATGTATGTAGCCAAGGCCAATAAGAGATACAAAAACAAAGAATAAACAAGCAACTATTCGAGACGGCTATTCGGAAAAAGTCTGTACTCGAGAGAAAATAATACGACAACAGAAGGCCGGCGCCCTGAGAATTTCTTTGCTAGATTCGCTGCAATTTTGAGAGACTCATAACTTGCACTTTGTTAAAGTAATATGAACTGAGCTAACAAAAAAAATCTTAATTTTCATGCAACTTTTTTACACTTCTCGCCTTTTCGGATTTACGCAATTAATTGAAGTATTTTCTACAATTAACACAAATTAATAAAGCAGAAAATAATTGATATAATTTGCTAGAATTTTCCACCATCCATTCCATTTTTGTGCACGCAACTGTGTGCAAATTTCGTTTTATCTGCCTATGCTAATACATCGTTTTATTCAATAGTTACTAGTTTTTAGGCCATATTTTCGGCCGCTTAGCATAAAATATATATTTATTTTTACATGGTGTTTGTTTTTGAGTGTGTACATTAGAGTGTACTATTATTTAGGCATCATTTTCCACACGTTCACAATGCAAAGGCCGACATAAATGTTGACCCAGGCTCCAATGGAATTTTTTCTACAACGAGTTATTCAGAACACGCACATGCTTGAATCGTTTTCGAATAAACAATCGTTCCACACAAGCTGCCCCACCCAAATATTCATTGGTATATGTATAAGCATATATGTTTGTGTATGTAAATGGTTATCCTCTAAGTTACTTCTTTATGTATTTATCTAGTTAAACCCTTACTTGTACACATCCTGATATTTGTTGAAGAAAATGAAGTTTAACATTGGTTTTTATAAAACTCATCTTATTTTATTTAAATTATTCTTATACTAGTTTTCTTAGCAAATAGCACAAATTAATTGATCTTTACAATGCATTTCTCTTAATACAATTTTTTATGCTATCATAACAAAAACAATTTCACTAACCTATTTTGTATTAATTTTTCTTAGCTTGTTTTATAACTCTAGAGAAAAATATTTTAAATGATAAAAATGATTCAACTAAACCATTGCTATTGCTTGTTTCCTAGTTTGGCAGAGGCCTTTAATTTCCAAGCCGTTTCAGAATGACATCTAATAGAGCTGGTGAATTTTTGTTGAGCGGGTTATTATGGAGAAAAACAATTGGAGGCCTTTTCAGTGTTTTTAATGTTTTCTGCACTGAGCCTTGCCCCTGCAACTTTCGACATGAAGGACAAACGCCCTTTCCCTTTTACCGCGGCGACCAACAAATTTAAAATAAATGAAGTGGTGAATAAAAGCAATCCGATACATCACTATGCCGGTAGTGAATAAATGCCACACAACTACAATAGCAATAACAACAAATGTACACAGCAATTAAGAGTGTTGGCGACATTACACACACACATGTGTACAACAAAAAAGAGCACAGACGGCATTACGTACACATATACCTAGAAGAAAACATTGAATAAGAGATGCACAGATATGAGGGAAGTAAATAAACAACTAATCGAATAATGCTTTTTATAGCCATTTCTTTGCTCGGCGTAAGGTAAGATACAAGAACGATTAAAGAGTCTCAGTTTCAGCAAAAGCCATGGAAATTGTTGACCTAAAAATTAGCCCAATTTCGGATTATACGAAAATTGTTAACATTTAGTACAAAGTAAGCAAAAATATGGATAGAGAATAAAGGATATGCTACTAAACATTAACGGCGTATGACACTCAATGAAAGTTTATTAATCTCAAGTCAATTAGTTTTGAATAACCAAAATAATCAATTTTTCGATTTCTCATATGATTTAGATTTCAATTAGCTTTTGTTTAAGTTGATGGTTATTAGGCAGAAAACAATCTTTCAAAATATTATTATATATTTTTTTGATGAGTCAAAATGATTATTAATTCATTATTTATTTAACCGATACATCGCAGATTCTATTGGAAAATAAATAAGAAATCACTTTATTAAATGTTGTAAAATCTAAATAAAACATATATATATATATATGCATATATATTGTCTAAGTATTAATGCATAAGACACTTATTCACTCAAAAGATAACACTTGATTACTTTAATCCAGACCTGTTAAATTTTTATTTACCTTAATAATTATAAATTTGTTTGTGTTTTTTGAATTTAATGATCAATTAATTTTTTTTATCTTGGCCTAGCAATTAACAATAAATTGATAAAAAACTAATTAGAATAATCGTAATCACGGAAATTAAAAAAAAGTTATCAAAAATAGTTTGAAAAATTAGCAATCAAGTAATTAAAAATAATTTAAATTATTCAAAAAATTAATATTAATCAAATAATTAATAATATTCAAACAATTATTACATTAAATTAAATTATTTCATTATTTTGAGTTTTTTATAGGAAAGTGACAAATTTTTCATATATGTAATACTCCTGTATTGCTACAAAAGGCTAGGTACATTCCCAAACATCAGAGTGCCGATATATTGCTGTTTAAACGTTTTTGTTTTTGTATTCAATAATCGAATGTACCTAAATTTAAATTTTTTCTTGTCACACTTATGCGTCTACAATCACAAAAATTGTATAGGCTGTCTTGTTTTGATTTCGAATTCAAAACACATAGCGAGCATTTTCTATTAGCAATATAGGAGTATTACATATATGTACATGGGTGTTAATGGCTGAAACTTAACGCACTATGCATGAAAAAGCGACATGACATTTCCTGGTTGAAGTGGAAGCATCATACACCAGACCAACCGATATGTTGCATTGTAACAGTTATTTAATGAACACATCTGTTATCGGCTTGCTATCGATAGCAAATACTATCGATGACTTATCGGTTTAGTATCGAATAATTATCGATATATTTTAAATTTTTTATCAAAAATGTACCGTAAAAATATAGATTTTTTTGAAAAATTATCGATTTTTATCGAAAAGCTATCGACTTGTAATCGAAATATCTTTTCTATCGAAACAGTAACCATTTCTTATGGAATAGTTACGGAAAAAACATCAATTTCAAAAACAAATCGATATTTTTTCGATTACATATCATCTCTCTGCGTACTTATAAATATATCTTTTCGTACCCCGCGATTATAAAACAGTCCCAAAATAGTTAACAACTTAATACCAAAATTATCACGAAATGGATCTGGAATGGCCAAAGATGATTCCTTGATGATTTCGAAATAGTCCCTATACAATCCCATAATAGTGCTGAAATATTTCCAAACTACTTCCCAAAATCATCTTGAAACAGTACCTAAAAATTCAAAATTGTTTCGGAATGATCTCCAAATATAACTTGAAAAATGTTTGTAAATGATCCCAATACTATCCCCGAACAATCCAGAAACGATCTAAAGGAGGTTTTACAAATAGTCCCTGCATGACCCCAAAAACATACGATCAGTGCGAAATACAGTGTTTCTGGTGTGAATGTACCAAATGTGTGTGTGTGTGTGTGTGTGTGTGTGTGTGTGTGTGTGTGTGTGTGTGTGTGTGTGAAATAACAAATACTTGCAGGCCCCTATAATAACCTAAGTTTACATTAAGTTAATACTAACAGAGCAGAAGAGAGATTTACAATTCCCGAAACCTATTTCGGTCGTAAAATGACAATTTTAAAAGACCTTGGGCAATAAATCACACTACACGATCTCAGTGATAGTAGAAAACATTTGAAAATAAAAAGTCATCACTGAAAAAGACCAAAAAAGTTCATAAATAAACATACATATCTTAATGAGAAAGCACTTTTTTGTGCTGGTTGTTATCCGTGATAAATCGAATTGTTTTTCTGGGCCCGTATCGTGTTATACGATCCGTGATCGGATTAAAATTTTTTAAATCGCAATCGCACTGAAATAGTGACAAGGATTGGGGTAATACGTGAAATATAGGCTGCAAGTACTTATTGGATTCATAATGTATTATCAGTTTTATGAAAAGCTTGACAGATTCATATTTATCATTTGAGGAAAATTGGTTTTTCATCCGTGGTCGTATAACACGATGCGGGCCCTAAAGCGTGGAATCGGCATCGTAAGAAAACTCTCAAGAAATTTTTTTATTTTCCCCTTGTAAGCCCAAGCTGAAGCTGTTTTATTTGAAGATGCGTGCTTTTTTCCTTAGTATTATTATATTCTTTACAAAATTTCGTTCAAGATGTGGTCTATATGCTTAAATTGAAACGTACAAGGAGTTCTTGGGCATTTCTTGAGTATTTCTTCAAGGGTCCGCAAAAAGCTTAAGAAACACTTCCAGGCTTAAATTTATGACCGCAGCACTAATCTCGGAAGTTATTTTATAAAGAAAATCAATAATAAAATAGGAAAATATATATTTTCAAGTTTGGCCTACAAGACGAAGATTAAACAATTTCTTGAGCGTTTTCTTGTAATCCTGATACCGCGCTTAGCCGTTAAATGCAATCTCTGTCATAAGGAAATAAATAAATTTTTGAATAAAACTAATTAATTATTAAAAACTAAAGAATTGCCAGAAGACCACTCTATGCCTAATAATCATAAAATGTTTTAAACATGATTCAGCAGGTCTGCCTGAATCCAGTGATCTACTAAACACATAAGTCTTCAAATTGTGGCGCAAGGATCGAGATATTCAAAAAAATCGTATTTGTGGTCCGATTTGACTCATATTTGGAAGGCGACAAGAATAGAAAACGACCTATCAAAAAATCGCCGTTAGGTGGCGCAAGGTTCGAGATATTCAAAAAAATCGTATTTGTGGTCCGACTTGGTTCATATTTGGAACAAAATACATATATGAATAGAAAGCGAATTTTGAAAAAATTGCACTTGCAATAAAACTGTTAAAGAGGATTTAAATTGAATACAAAAATTTCAAATTTTTACAAAAAATATAAATTTCAGTTTTTACTCATATAAATATTTCAATATTTTAATACGAATATGTCTGGTAATGCGCAAATAAAATCTTGAAAATGCAAAACTAATCTCAATTATGTATCAGTATATGCAATTTATAGTTTTGTGTGTGTTGTGTTCAAAAGTTATTTAAAAGATAACGATAAATGATAAAAGTGTCAATCTCAGCCTATCTATTGTAAATCAAATAATAATGCTCTTCTCTAGCAACTAACAAAATTACCTTCAACGTTTTTATACATCCTGCTCCATAGATAGGGCACCAAACTAACTACGCATAAAGTTTTCGACTTTTTTTAGAAGTCGCTGATGCCCTAATTTGCATTTACTAATAATTTCATTGTAACTAGTTTCTTCTAGAGTTTAGATTATATTATTTACAGTTATTTAGCTTAGCCTTAAGTGTACGTGTATATCTTAAAATTATGTTATGGCCAAAAGTGATTTTCCCAAAAAATGTTTGTTCTAAGCGCCAATGTCGCCCCTAACAGGCATTCAAATGATTCGTGCCCAATACAACACCCGATGACATATAACCCACACCACCGTTACCGCCAGCATTATGATGATGATTATTTTGTTGTTGCCGCTGTTGTTGCTGATGTCGCAATTGTTGATGTTGGTGATGAGCATGTTGATTGTGGTTGTTTGTTGTCGCATCAATGCCCATGCCTCCTGCAACATTACTTGACGTCGTCATGCTTACCGTTGCTGTGCTTCCACCAACGCTATCATTGCATGTCGCCTTTGTGGCTGCAGAGCTCATAGTCATAATGCCATTGCTATCGGCAACTATCGTACCAACACCACCTACTTGCGCGTTTACTCCAGTGCTGTTTACATTCATTTTGGCATCAATTTTCTTTAGCGTACTTGTAGCGGATGTCATGGTGCTTGTGCCGCCGCCGCCACCCTTAGTATCATTGCCATTACTGCCGCCAATACCGGGTGGTGTCGTTACTGTTGTGGCTGTAGTACTGGTGCTGAGGCTTGTGCCACTGATGTGTGCGCTTATACCGCTTGGTACACTCGATATCGTTGCGGTAACACCTCCAGCTGCAGACACCCGCACTAACTCCTCATTGGGTATGGAAAAATGTCTATATGATATATATTCAGGTGGCATAGCTGCCTGTCTCTTTGCATTCTCGATACGTTGCTTCTTCAACTTCACATAACTTAACACCGAAATCATGACAATGAATACAATGATGCCCAGGCAACAGCCCACAATCAAGCCAAGGCGCCGTGTCAATATAGAGTGTATGAAGCCATTGCTTGATAGGCCATTTTCATCGGCAACTAAACTTGGTGTCGAATCGAGTGTTTGTACATCTGTGCATGTGGTGAAGTGAGAATTTTTTAACACATCTCTTAGTGCATTGTCCGTGGCAGCAGTATTTTCGATTAATGCTTGTTGTTGTTGTGGTTCAGCTTGCATAAATGATTGGTGGTTGCCGTCGTGTTGTTGTTCATACGTTTGAAAATATTGCTGATAATATTCAACTTGCTGTTGGTGTTCCTTTTGTTGTTGTTGATCAAGATAGTAAGGATGCTGTTGATTGTCGACAATGAAGGTATTACCAACGCTGGCGGCTCCTCCTTCTACCGGGGTTCCCTCATCGCGCAACATTAGGAATGAGTCGTTAAAGTGTATCCTTTGTAGCGCATTTGCCACAGGCTCGGACAACCAATTACCGGTGCCAATAACGCAAATGTGGTAGCGTGTATTCGCGTTCAGCTTTGTTAATTTGGCAGAATTGGCGGAGCCATTTAGTCGTTTACCATGCATCTATGGAGATTGGAAATAAGAAGAGAAATGGGAATATTTATAAAAAAGGACAAAGAGCGCGAACTTAAAGGATATATGTATACAAAAAGTATTTGATTTCTTGATAAATAAGCAATCCAATTAACTTTTTCTATGAATTTAGAGCAAGTGTTAATTAAATATGATTAAATCAGAAAATAAAACAAATATAAACAAATTTGATGTGTTTCCTAAATTTGTGAAAGCAATTGTTGTGGAGGTCCACACCACGCCCCGCGCCATTTATAAAATTTGAAAAAAATGTTGACATTTTAATGCATATCCTCTTACGATTTCAATAAAAATTTCTAAACCAATCATCAGCTACTTAGTACAATTTCTCTCTAATTTCTAATAAATTTGTAGATTTTCACTATTTTTTATGAAGATTAACGGCTGACTGGCAAAATCGCTAATCTAAGAAAACAAATAAAATAAGTTAAATTAAAAAAACAAAAATAAAGCAAAATGGAATAAAATTCAAAAATTAATAAAAGGTAAATGAAAGTAATAAAATAAAATGAAGTAAAATAAAATATAATAAAAAAAATAAAAAAATACAAAACAAAACAAAATAAAATATAAAAATAGAATAAAATCAAATAATATAAAATAAAATGAAATAAAATAAAACCGAATAAAATAAAAAACATAAGACAAAACAAAATAAAACGAAGGAAAATAGCAGAAAATAAAACAAAAGGAAATAAAATTAAATTAAAATTAAAATCAAAATTAAATTTAAAATAAAGTAAAATAGAATCAAATAAAATAAAATAAAATTAATTTAATTACTCAAAATAAAATAAATGCAAATAAAACAAATAAAAAAATCAAATGAACTATCTAATATAGAAAAAAGTAAAATAAAAACAATATATAAATAAAAGAATATAAAATAAAAATAAAGCAAAACTAAATAAAATTAGAGAATTAAATGAAATCAAATTAAAGAAAAAAAACAAGACAAAATTAAACAAGATAAAATAAAATAAATTAGAATAAAATAAAATAAAAGGAAATAAATTAAACTAAAATAAAATGATTCAAAACCAAAGCGCGAAACGAAACCGGAGGGTGTTGTCAATTTGTTATCGGAGTGCTAACGGTTTTTTATCGATGTGTTACAGGGTTATCAATGAGTTGTCGATTAATTTTCGAAAATTTTACGATTATTTAAAGACAAGTTATCAACAAGTTACTTGTTTTCGAAAAGGCGTCGATTTGTTATCAAAAACTTATCGATTTGCTATCGAAAACTATCGGCTTGATATATATTTACTTATTTTGTCGATATATTATTTAAAATATATTGATAATATATCGTAAAATTATCGGTATGTTATCAAAAAGTTAACGCTTTGCAAGTGGAGCATGATATCGATTTTTTGTCGAAAATATATCAAATCGATTTTTTATCGGGGTATTATCAATTTTTTAATGGTGTGTTATCGATTTATTATCGACCACTCATCCATGTTAGAATTTCAGACTGACTTAAACAAGTCACACGAGACAAAAATATGTAAGGCGAATGGAAATACTTTCTCCAAAAAAATATTTGCATATTTAATATCTTAAGCTTGTTAAAACATCATATCACACTAATAACTGTATATATGGAATGACATAAATACTCACCTCATCATAATCGATGCCATCCGTAGTTGCATAATATACAATTTCATAGCCAGTTAGACCCAAATGTTCACGACTTAACCACGAAACGATGACCGAATATGGTTGAATGTCTTGTATTGCAATTTTCGGTATTAAAGGTGCATCACAAAATTGTTGTGGTTCCATTTTCGCAAATATTTTGCCACGCAATTCAGCTGGATGTTCGCACCTCAAGTAATTAATATTATCACTACCAGTTTGTGACCATTTTCGATGATCACGCAGCCATTCCCACAGTTTTTGTGCATCACAGCTGCAATGCAGTGGATTTTCTGCATAGTCAAACCAACATAAAACAACAACAATTACGATATCAAGAGTTTATTTTCATTTTGTTGGTAGTTGAACGGATTTCGTTGTATGGTTGGTTGGTTGTTTATTGGTATTGATGTTGATGTTGACATTGATGAGTTGAAACAAGTGAGATGGCCAATGTAGGTAGTTGCGGCAGCATCATTTAGTGTAGTTGACATGTGACGAATATTAATTAGCGGTGTTATTAAATTGTTGTGTTTCCGCATAAATGCAAAAAGAGGGCAGTTTGTGAAGTGTTAGTGCCAATTTTTTTTGTTTTGTTCATCGCCGTATTAAACCAGTTCCAAATTTTTCAGTCGTAAAGTGAAAACAGTTGTAGATGGGCAATAGAAGAAAGAGAAGATACAATTGTTATTATTGTCAACAAGATTTTCAGGGAAATTTCGATGCATACATGGGTTTACAGCAGCGAACAGAAAAATAGTGCTGGCAATATTTTAAAAATTTTTTGAATTAAATTTTTATTTTTTAAGGTCGCGGGTTCGAACCGAGCTCAAGGCCTAACAATAATTATTTTATCATTATTATTGTTATGATAAATTTTTTCTTAATTGAAAAAATTATTAAATTAGAATAGAAGAAAGAAAAAATTTAGACAACTGCCAAAGCTCGTTGTATAGATCCCTTTCGGGAACTGTTAAATTCCTTCATCGGCAACGTTTAGGCGCCGCTGCTATAACCATTCAGCCATCACAGCGTTTTTTTGTTTGTCGTCATTATTCTAATTTAATAATTTTTTCAATTAAGAAAAAAATTATCATAACAATAATAATGATAAAATAATTATTGTTAGGCCTTGAGCTCGATTCGAACCGATTTCGGCCGATATAACAACAAAAACTGTATAACAACAAAAATTGTTTTTATTTTTTATTTTCGTTATTCTAAGAAAAAACGCCTATGAATTTTGAAACAGAACTTATGCAAACCAATCTCAAACACATTTTCGATCAAATTCAAAAATTCAAGAAAATTTTACGAATATTTTTATTTTTTTATTTGGAGTTCTCTGAATTTTGAATTGTATACGGAGAAAAATTTAAATTCGGGGAAAAAATTATCAAAAATCACAGAGTAGAAAAACGAATAATTTTACAGCACTGGCGAACCGTGAGCGATCTACCCAAGAGATTGGAAGCCTAGCACGGGGCCGCTAGGTAGTAGAAACAGATTCAAGTCAGGTAGAAATCTATTCTCTGTCAAGAACTGCAATCCGAGACACACTAGACACCGTAAGCGGTATGTGAAGGAAACAGTTTCGAGGAGCATAAAGGTTAACATTTCATGAAGAAGTGATAAACCTGCTTTTAAGAAGCTGAAAGGACCCAGTCACAGATCCGTGAATCAGGCTAGTCGAATCGACAAGACATGTAGGTCCAAAGGTTTAAGTTTGAGGGACTCCAAGAATAAAGTCAAAAAAGGGGAAGAGAAGAAAGAGAAAGAAAAGAAACTATGTTTTCGGCCGATGCCTGCCTTGCGAGTTGATAGCAGCAATTCCTTTGGTCAGATATTAAGAGAAAGTGGGAGATCTATAAAACGAGAGCTTGGGGTCCGAATGCTGTGGGGCCAACCAAATGAACTGATTACATGCTTCGATTCGACGCGGCCCTAAAATTGTTGCCGGCCGGTGGCTCCTTGAAAATTTCTAGTATTTGCAAAAGCGACGTAGTCATTTTAAAACTTAGGATATAATCTGTAATGGGGTCTTTGGAGTCAACTATTTCAATTTTACTTAGCCGTTACTAAGCGCAAAGCCAACCAAGTGATCTGAAAAACACAATAAGGGGAATCCTGAAAACGTCGCCAACTATCGCGAAATCAGTCTTCTTTGTATAGCAAATGAGGTCCTGTTAAGTGTTTTGTTCGAAAAATTGAAGACCACCATGAATCGGCTGATGCGTTTTACTATGCGCCAAATACTGCGTAAAAGACGGGTTTGATGGTAAATGAGGAAAAAGCGAAGTACCTGCTGTTATCAAGCAAAGAGTCAGCGCGTCTTAGTCTTGGCAACCACGTCACTGTTAGCAGTCATTATTTCGAAACAGTAATCGTTTATTTGGAAACCAGCACACAAACTACATCATTAGCCCTGAAATTCAGCGAAGAATCACTTTTGACAACAAATGTAACTTTTGACTATGTAGGCTATTGAAAAGTGAAGTCGTCTATCGGCAAACGAAAATATGCTCTACAAACATTTATCGCGTCCATCCTGGTATATGGTGCAGAAATATGGATCATGACAACATCAGATGAGGCGGCTCTGGGAGGGTTCGAGAGAAAAGTTCTTTAAAACATTGACGGAGTTTCACGCGTTGGTGACGGCCAGTTTCGAAGAAGATTTAATGGCGAGCTTTACGCAGACATCAACATAGTCCAGCGAATTAAAACACATCGGCTACGCTGGCTAGGCCATGTTATGCGAATGAAAGATGATGCTACGCTAAGTATGTATTGTAATCCGAACCCGCCTATGGAAGCAGAGAAAAGGGCGGCCCTCATTCCGTTAAAAGGAGCAGGTTGAAAACGATTTAAATTCCCTTTGTTTGCCAGCCAACCCAACGAAGAAGCAAATGACGTTCCATGATGGACGATTAAAACCGTTTAAACGGTTAAGTCCATACCCTGACCCTAGTTAAATGGTGTGATAAGCTGATGGATCAAAACTAAAGTTTACTATTTATCGAGGAGAAATTGCTCTCGAAAGCTTGCTTCCGGATATTCTATTTAATCGCTGCCCTACAGTATTGTATGTACAGGTTCAGATTTGTTCTCGAACAAAAGTGATAATTTCGAGAAACAAACATAAGCTATACGTATAATACTACCAATGGAGCGAATAAATTTAATGTCGGGAAGCACGCCAGCCTTACGAGTATTTCGGGAATCTCGCGAAAAGCCAAAGGCTCAATTTATAGACTCTTAAAATTCTATACTGTTTTCGAAGAAGTCACAAGTTCTACAAATAATACTACCTTAGACTCGAACGTCCCGCAAGGAGACAAGTTCTCGACTTCTGGAGTTTTGAAACTGTCGTTTGTATTCGAAAAGAAATCGGTAGCTCTGATCAAAACTGAACTATTCGAAAACTGGATCTTTTATGAGTGGACTAAACTTGCCAAACGATATTAAAAACTTAAAAAAAAAACGATTTTGTGATTTCTTGTAAAAGTTGCTTTAAGCTAAAGACCGTTAAGTAATTATTTTTGACAAAAGCTTACCTTCCAATTTCAGGGTTTTTATATTAGTCTCCAAAGGCTTGAGCGCTTCAATCGGTACTAGCTCAAAGTAATTCTTACGTAGATCAAGCACATGCAGTTTACGCAAATAACGAAAGGCATCATTTGATAGAACCGTCATGCGATTACCCATAAGGTACAACTCCACAAGCCCATGTAAATTACGAAAAGTTTTCTTAGATATGCGATCCAATTGATTGAAGGACAAATCGAAAGTCTGCAATTGCGCTAAATCACTACTAAACTCTTCCAAATCCTTTAAAATATTATGCGAAATATTTAAAAACCGCAACAACTTTAAACCTTGTAAACGTTCTTTTGGCAGCAATTCCAATTCATTAACGCTTAAATCCAATGTAAGTAGATTCGTGAGTGACTTAAAGGCACCCGGTGAGATGCGCGTAATACGATTATTCACTAAATGTAGGTGTTGTAGGGCTTGAAATGCTTCAAAGTCTTTGGAAGTTAAAATGGACAGATTTGTTTGGCAGATATATAATTCTTTGAGATATGGATAACGTTCCTCTTTGACGGTGTAAATTTTATTGATTGGATTGCCGGTGAGGTTGAGCCAAGACAGGCGTGGTATGGAAATGTCTGATAGCGCGGAGCTAGGCAATTGCAAAAAGCGATTGCTGGAGAGATCAACGCGTTGTAAATTAATGGAGTGACGTAGAAAATTGGCCGGTAGTGAGAGCAACAAATTACTGCTAAGATCAATGCTGTCTAGCTGCGTAAGATTTACGGCATTAAAACCGGTTAGTGAGGTGATTTTGTTGTCATGCAAATTGAGTTGACGTAAGTTTAATGTACCGCTAAGTTTGAAGAAATCAATGGAAGTGAGCTGATTGCGTGATATGTCCAACATTTCTAAAGTGCTCAAATTATACAGAGCTATATGCGGAAACTCGCTTAAATGATTATTGCACAATTTTAATTCTTTGAAAACATTCAGGCCATTGAAAATATTACGATTCATAACAGACAAACGATTATCGCAAAGATCGAGCTTCACCAAATTCGTATTCTTCGTAAATATCTCATCGGGTATACTCTCCAGACTGCAGTTGGCCATTGTGAGTAGTTGAAGCGAACGCATTTTATCAAACATACCAGCCATAATGCCGCCCACACGCGCTTGACTGAAATCGTTGTTTGAGAGATAGAGACTGCGCAAACTTGGTACATCCAATTTTTGTATATCGGCTGGATTTAATTGATTATCTTCAATATTGAGCTCATTTAAATTCTGCAATGACTGAAATGTGTGCAACTCAATTTTTCGCAACGAAGTATTACGCAAATTCAAATGTGTCAAAGGCAGCTCATCCATGAATATGTCTTTTGTGAGTTGCATTAGCGGATTAGACGAAAGATCGAGTACGCGTAAATTTTTTAATTTATTAAACGAATAACTTTCAACTGCTTCAATGTTATTTTGCGCGAGACTTAGCTCTTCTAAGCTCACGAGTGGCGCAAAATACTCGCGCCGCACATGCTTCAAACGATTCACACTCAAATCGAGAAATTTCAAATACTTAAGCGTGCTAAACGTATCCTTATCAATATCGCGTATCTCATTATTGCTCAGATACAAACGTCCAAGCAGCTGCAGATCTACAAACATAGATTTATCCACTTTAGTCAATTCATTATCGCGCAGCCACATAATTTGTATGCGCTCTTGTCGGCGAAAAGTTTTCGCGTGAATCTTATGCAAATAATTTGCTTCCAGTTGTATAGAGAGCAGCGACGAATTTGTGTGCTCATTTGGAAAAATATCTTCTAATACTGTCAACTGATTATCTTGCAAGTTAATATGCTGTAAATTGGCAAGACTCTGAAAAGCGCCAGGTTCTATATCTTCAATATTATTTTTTTGTACATGCAATTCCTGTAGAGCTGGTAGTGGCTCAAATACGCCTTTTCTAATGCGTCTTATGCGATTATTATGTAAACGTACTTCACGTAAAAATTCCAGCTTACGAAACATACCAATTTCGAGATCTTGTATTTCATTGTTATCCAATGAGAGTGAGGTAAGTTTTTGGCATTTATCGAAGAGCGTAACAGGCACTAACGGTATAAAATTTGAACGCAAATACAAATGATCCAAATTGACGAGCGTACTAAATACATTCGGGTCGATATGAGCGATAGCATTCGATTCTAAATATATAACATCTACGTTCGATGAATTCGTAAATGCATCTGCAGGTAATTCGAGTATATTATTCTCTGAGAGAAATACCTCACGTAGCTGTGGTAAATTTGCGAATACACCACTTATTGAGTGCACATGATTATGACTCAAATCGATAGTTTGTAAACGTTTATTTTTATCGAAAATTTTTGAATCTAGTGCAATTATACGATTGTGTGACATATCGAGTGACATTAATTCTTTCAAACTTTTAAACGCATCTGGTTGCACAAGTTCAATTTGATTGGCGTAAAGCGACAGTGTTTTCAATTGTGGAAAAGCATTGAAACAATCATTTGCAATTTCTGTAAATTGATTCGAGCTCAAATCCAAAAAGACCAACGAAGGTAGGCGTAACACTACCGCTGCTGCTGATGCGTTGTTCGTTGTGAGCGCAACGTCACCATAGAATGTGGAGATTTTGTTATTCGATAAACGTAATGTACGCAAGTAATCCAGCTTGCGTAATGCCAGTAAGGGGAAGGTACGTAAAATATTTTCTGATAAATCAATCTCTTGTATTGATTCCTCCAAGCCGGCGAAGGCGTGTTCGGGTATTATTTGTAGTTGATTGCCCTTCATATTCAGCTTCGATAGGCGCAGTCCATAAAAGCTATAATCCTCGATGCGCACAATTTCATTGTAGTCAAAGTCGAGTGCACTTAATTTTTGCATTGTGTTGAGGGCTCGTGACGGAATCTGTAGAATTACAAAAGTTGTGTTGTGAAAAAATATTTAAAATATGGTTATAAGATAATAACAACTAAATGCTTATTCCTAAGACAAGAGAAGGTAAGTGCCTAAAACCCGAACGAGATTGAAATCAACACTTTACATAGGGGTGACATTAGGTCAATGTTTATAACTACAGCTCATTTTATGGCCACTTCAACTGTTCACAAGTTCAATTGAAGCTACGATTATATGAAGTGGTCAGATCGGCAAATCAAATGGCTACAATGTCAACCATATTTACATCATGACTGTTCTGTTAATACCAAATGATCATAAAGTCATTTGGTATTTTCTCAAATGGACTAACAATAACTGTGAGTAGCTTTTCAATTGCTCTGTAGTTCCTGAAAAGGAGACAGAAAGTTCTGCAAAATTCACAACATTCATATTTTTCCAAAAGTCGAAAATTTTCAAATATAAATTATTTAAAAAATTGGTGTTCTGAGTAGCTTCTCAAAAGTTCTGGAGTTCCTGAAAGGGAGAGAAATTTTCTGCAATATTCATCTTTGCAGAATTCCAGAACTTTTGAAAAGCTTCTCAGAACAACTTTTTTTTTAATTTTTTGTGAATATTTGTGGAGATTATGCAGAACTTTTCTTCCCCTTTTCAGGAACTCCAGAACTATTGAAAAGCTAGTTAGTTTTTTATTTGTCGGTTTTCGACATTTTGTATGTTGCGTGAAGTTTGTATACATAAATTTTCACCTGTGGCTCTGCTTTTCATATATTCTGGTTTCACTTCAGTGACAAATCTGATCATCTTTGGTATTAGAAAAACTACGTCGCTTCTTTCCCTGCATATATTCTGGTTTCAGTCCAATAGGAAATTGGGTGAAAAACTATCCTGTGGAACTCTTTTGTATTTGTGTCAGTCTCAATTTATTAAAAATGGTGCCAAGTATTTCCCGAAAAGGTCATAGGGTCGAACGGAAATATTCTTAACCGCCACTACGTCAAATTTAAAAAGGTCAGTTGACCATATTGCTATTTAGTAGTAGTTAGTATTTATAAGGCCAACCAGATTTTTTCCAAAGAACCATATATCTTTTACTTATGAAATTAAGTAGAAGTGAAAGATCAACTTTCCCAACCTCTGCCAGACTACCATAAAACCGTACGGCCCGTAATCTGGTATGCGCCACCGTTGGAGCATTGGTGCAATAGCGCAATGACCTATGATGACACCCGCAATTATATCACTGCAGTTTTGTTTAGCTTGAGAAGGAAGCTTTCCTGTCGAATCATGACCATAAGGACCTTCTGATCTCACAATTACCCCGATGGTCCACAGCAAGTTCGTCGCCCTTATCTCATATTCCTCATTTTTCTTAAGGAGATAACCAAGCGTACGGGGATGACTGGCTCGCTTATGCTCATTTCGGTATCATTTTTGGCAACCTCATCTGTTAATTATATCCCTTATATATCACAACGCCCTGGGACCCAGCAAAGTGAGGCATTTAAGTGCCTTAAGGACGCCAGCACACATGTGGGATTCTCTTAGTTGTAGAGCCCATTTTGTGACAAAACCCTGAAAGAATACTTGTAGAAGCATCAAGTGAAAAATTACATACGTCGAACCTTACTAAATGCGCCTGAAATGTGCAGGTACGCTAGACTGTGCACCAAGCCTATATGGGTTGCTATTCTTTTCTAGCGCCTCCACCAGACAAGATACCTTATATCGGTCGAGTGACTGTGTTGTACATGCCATAGATATTATGCGGTGACAGTCCCCAGTTCCTGAGGAAAGCCCTTTTGCAGGTATAGTATGCTGCCAGAGCTTTCTTTGATCTCACCTCAAGGTTCTTTCCAGCTTAATTCGGAGTCATGTATCATGACCAGATTTTTATGTAAGAATCGATACAACTAAATTGTTAAGTCCCTTGTTGTATATACGATCACCTTATATCCCAACTTTCATCTCTAAATCCATATCAAATGTGATGAGACAATTTGGTCACAAAAAGAAAATGCTCGAGTTTCTTTTGACAGCCATTCAACTTACAATTGAGAGACTCCACTAGGGTGGTCCTCTCAAATCAAATACCTAGGTCAAAAATATCACACATAAATGTTCTCCATATGTGAAGACAAAGAAGAGTTTGCTCACTAAAAAATGATTTACTCGATAGCACATCTCTTAGCCTATATACTTCACAGATTAACAACATTACCGGATTAAACTTTACGATGGAAACTTAAGCCATGGAAACAAAAGTCATCCTATCTGAACAATCGTTTGTATAGGGCATATATGCTACAATGGTCTGACTTAATCGGTTTCAAAAATTTTGTCAATATGTCCCAAAACTTGAGACACTACTTTCCGTTAAAACGCTGACAGACGAGGCTTAATCAACTTACATACAGATTTTGATCATTTTAGTATACTGGGTTATCTCCTTTTCTTCTGAAACCTACCACCATCATACCAACCCTGCAGGAAAAATAGTAGACGGGTACGCTTTACAGATACAGAGCGGGAAAGTTGGTAGCCACAATTTTACGAACTACGGTGAAGGTTGAGCTATGTTCAAATTAATTAAAGGCGGGACTATTATATGTCCAGCCTGCAACGAATATGGCAGGCAGTCATCTTAAGCGACAGTTTCACATTAGAAATTTATTGACTACCCCCGAACTGATGCTTATCGTATGCACAGCAGGTCAGTTGGCACCCGCAATTGTATCAACAGCGTTTAGGTCTGAGCTATACGAGTTTAAATGAATTTCCCAGAGCTAGCTACTATTTCAGAACCATTTACGACTGAACCAGCTAAGAACACGTTGAAGAGGTCTACATCACAAAGTTAAATATGTCAGTTGAAAGCACTGCGAAGACGAATAAATCAAACTGGAACGTTCTCTGACGCGTTCGTTCTGGGTTAGTTCGGAAATAGTCGGATTCGATGCAAGTAAGTTATCAGATTTCCTAAGAATTTGTATAAAACCATAGTACTGTTAAATTTATAAAAGTGGCCTTCATATTTCCTGCTGAAATCATTTTATTTATACAATGCATTCAGTCCGTAGCAAGAGCAACCATTTATGTCGTATGAATTGTCAAAATTCATACACAAAAAAATTCTCCACTCTTTGAATGGCATGTCAACATTCGTGTTATTTTTTGTCGTGGATTGGCTTATTATACCTTTCATGAACATGAAATGGTATATTAACTTTGGTCCGATGTTTGTAACGTTGAGAAATATAGAAGATAGACTCACCATTAAGTATACCGAATTGATCAGGGCGACGAACTGAGTTGATATAGCCATGTCCGTCTGTCCATCCGTCTGTCTGTTTGAACGCAAACTAGTCCCTCAAATTTTGAGATATCTCAATGAAATTTGGCACAAGCATGTATTTTTGTATTATATTAGACATTTGTCAGATCCGGTAGGATCGGACCACTATAACATATATCTCCCATACAACCGATCGTTCAGATAAGACGATTTGGGTAATTTCTGCCGCAATTTAGAAAGTATAAACGTGAAACTCGGTGATATATATTCCAATATATCATAGAAGATATCCTGAAAAAACACTTTGATCGGAGCTATATATAGTATATATCCCATACAACCGATCGTTCAGATAGAAAGATTTTTGGCAATTTCTCCCTTAATTTCCAATATAAAAATGTTAAACTTGGTGATATTTATTCTAATATATCATAGACGATTTCACGAAAAAATCATTTCGATCGGAGCTATATATAATATCTATCCCATACAACCGATAGTTCAGATAGAAAGATTTTTGGCCATTTCTCCCTTAGCTTGCCATATAAAAAGTGAAACTTGGTAATATATATTCTAATATATCATAGAAGATTTCCTGTAAAAATCATTTCGATTGGAACTATATATAATATATATCCCATACAACCTATCGTTCAGATAAGGGGGTTTTTGCCATTTTTTTTTTATATTTACTTAAAAATCGTTTAGGTATGTACATATTTTCACTACATATTTCCTATCTTATGCATACTATTATTTGGAGATTTCGAACGGGATAAGATTATTGTTCAGCCCCATTCATGAAAGGTATGAAGTCTTCGGCACAGCCGAAGACAGTCCCGCCCTTACCTGTTTTTATTTAACAATTGAACACTTTTGGAGCTTTATTGAACCTCTGCTGTTTTTGTTTACTTAACCGAATTGTGACTTTCCCTTTAATTAAAATTGCATGAAAATGAATACAAATACATACATATATATATAAATTGTGAATATGAAAAATACCCCTAGAAAAGAGTTCGGGCGAGATTGATTTTTTGTTGAGACACAATCAAATTCTCCTCCTATCAAACAAGAAACGTTGAAAAATTATTTAAAACAAGTAAGGCTAAGTGATAGCAGATGTAGGAAGTGCGGATGGAGGAAGAAACGATCGAGTAAGTTTTGTGCTCATGCCCTGCGCTTTCCAGGCTAACACTACAGCTATTAGGAGTGATACAGCTGTCAGATCTAGAAGCAGTAAGTGGCTTAATTCCTAGAAAGCTTCTAGTATTTGCCAAGAGGACGGAGTTATTTTATAACACAGGTCCTGGTTTTTGATAGAGTTTTTCGGTTTTGTCATTAAAACAAACTTCTGGTAGCACTACGAACTCATTCAGCCTATGTGAGGTCTTCCTGGACCGGCCAGTTCAATCTAACTTAAGGAAGGCTAAGTTCGGGTGTAACTGAACATTACATACTCACATACACACGTATATCATTATTCTTGATGTCCTACCGTTCGGCAGTACATGAGACAACGGCCCAAACTCCCGCAAAGGTAATTTTTGGCAATGACCTTCGACTGCCAGCTGATTTGAAGTATTGGATAAATGCCGATGCGGAGAGAAATGTTAAGAAATCCACTGGTGTCGTGCAAGAAGAGCTGAGAGAGATACACGATCTGGTAAGGCAACGAGCAAAGATAATGAGTGGGAAGATGAAAGCGAGGTACGATAAAGCAATAAATATGGAAGGGTTTCAGGAAGGAGATTTGGTGCTGTTATACAACCCACAACGAAAATAAGGCCTGTCCCCGAAATTGCAGTGTAATTGGGAATGCCCATACAAAGTTGTAAAACGGATCAACGATGTAGTGTACCGCATACAAACCATTGGCAAACCACGAACCAAAATGAAAGTGGTCCACTTGGAGAGGCTAGCAGCGTTTAGATCGAGAGATTTGTCTGATCGGGATGATCAGTCAAAGGTGGTCAAATTTAGCGACCCCTACGTTACGAAAACCCTCCTCACAACATTGGTTAGACTGATATTAGAGTATGGCTCAATAGTCTGGAATCCGCGTTTTCAAGTTCATACCAACAGGCTCGAATCAATACAAAAACAGTTTTTACTATTTGCCTTAAGGAATTTTCAATGGGACTCTCTATTTAATCTTCCACCTTATACTAATCGATTAAAACTTATCAATCTTCCAACTCTTGCTATCCGTAGAGAAATGCTTGGCGTAATATTTATGACAAAACTACTAAGTGGATCGATTTCAAACCCATTTCTTCTGAACGAAGTGAACTTTAGTGTTCCCTGTCGCACTAAGAGACACTACAAACCTCTTCTTTCAAAACAATGTAGAACGAATTTCGAACTTAACGAACCTTTCCGGTGTTTGTTCCAAGATTAACTCTCACTCTAACTTGATTTGTCGGACTCCCTTTTTTCTATAAAAAAAGACTGTCCTTATTTATCTCTCTTGATCGTTAATGCTGTATATTGTGACGAATATTAGTGATACTAAGCGATACTCACATCCCTACTCTGATGCTAAGTAAATGAAGTCACAACAACAATAAAGGAGACAGTCACTTGTATCTACATAAACGAATCAATCATTATGTCTACACATATGTACGAACACGCAGCGGAGAAGCAACGCACAACCACATGCATATATCTCAGATACTCCCGAAAGTATGCAATGAGAGAAGCTATAAAATCGTGCATCTGTAGTTACAGCTGAGAAATTTGATAGCTGATGGCCAACTAGTAGATTCTGGCAATGGAAGCGCCTAGAAGATGCGAACGATGAAATCAGAGAGTATAAAAGACAGCAAGAGTAGAGGCGCGATAATCAGTTGTATTTAAGACGCTATCTAGCGAGCAATAGCAGTATTATTTTGAAAATCAATTTCTTTTAAGCAAGCTATCAGTTGCGAATTATAAGAGTTATTTTCAAGTAGTCTAATAAAGACCATTATTGCATTATTCAATATCGGAGTTATTTATTCAACAGTTTAGTGGTTCGAACCTAGCAGAAGGTTGCAAATAAGAGGATTTGCAGTAAATTCGTTACAATATATTTGTTTCTATATTCTATTAATTTCAATTTTACCCTCAGCTGATGATATTTCTTCTGTAGCCAAGCATGACTCGGCCAAAAAAAAATTACTTTTCTACATAACACGTGGCAACGCCCGTATTTTCATCTACGACCCTTTTAAAAATCTATTATATAAAAGTGGGCGTGGTCTTTAACCGATTTCGTTTGTTTTTCTTCAAAGCATTCCTTTTAGTAAAGGAAACATTTCTGCCGAATTTTCTTACGATAGGTTTAACGATTTTTGAAATACAATTAATAATATTTTTAAAATTGATTTTATCACAAGTGCGCGGTCCCACGCCCATTTTAAACAATTTTTTCAAATTTTTATCAAGAGTCTCAATATCAGTCCGCATGTCAAATTTCAACATTCTAGGTGTATTATTTACTAAATAATCAGGTTTTTTGTGTTTTCCAAAATGTTATATATAAAAAGTGGGCGTGGTTATCATCCGATTTCGCTCATTTTCAATACCAATCTATTCTGGGCCAAAATAAGCTCGTCTAACAAATTTGGTGAAAATATCTCAATATTTAATCAAGTTATCGTGTTAGCAGACATACGGATGGACGGACGGACGGACATGGCTCAATCAAATTTTTTTTCGATCCTGATTATTTTGATATATGGAAGATTATATCTATCTCGATTCCTTTATACATGTACAACCAACCGTTATCCAATCAAAGTTAATATATCCTGTGTGCAAAGCACGCTGAGTATAAAAAAATAATGAACAGGATTAGCCAGGTGTCATTGGGCCAGTTGAGGGCAGTGCGTATGTTGGTGCATGTGTGTGCATTGAGAAAACTGCAATTTACTGAGATTTAATACAGTGACATCTAAATTTATTACCCCTGATTCAAAATTTATTATTTTCTCCGTAAAACATGTCAATTGAAAAAAGTAAGAGCTCAATTTCGGTTAAATGTTCTCACGTCGTACTGACGCTACCAACATCAAGCGCAAAGCAAAAAGAAACAGCTGCGCATATGTGTGAACATTTTATCACAAATGATGGGTAATAAAATAAGCGTAAATATAGTGTGAACAGCATTATCATTAGAGTACGTAGTAATGTGCATAAACAGTAGGGCGAATTACTAAAAAACGTGAAAAATGTGACGTAGGTATAGTTCGAATACTTACTTAGTGGAGGTATCAAAAATTGAAAAAAAAATAAAATAAAATTTAACACGCTGTAAAGCAGAGAAATAAGTTTTTTGTTATTAACTAGGATACCTGGCAATGTTGTTCCGCCGTAAATTTGAAAAGTGGACCTTGTTCTTGTTGTTACGATAAAAACACTCTCTGAAGGTTTTGGGGGGTGTTATCGATGATGATGGCCCTTTACCGGATGTTGAACCGATACGTTCCGGTAACAAGCACCATTCAAATATAAGCCCAACCATTTCGGGGCTATCCTGCTCCCACCCCCTGGCTCCATGAGAAACTTGGGGTCGCCAGAGCCCCGGCTGCTTAATAATCATTATTCGCCACGGGTAAGTGGGGTTAATTGAGTTGGAGAAGATTAAAATTGCGCTGGCATAACTTTGAAAATATTGCGCTACACAACACCACGAATTATTTGGGTATTAGAGTCACCTCTTACAACAGCCGAATATATTCTAACTACCCGGGGGTGTCCTAAGGTTTTTGTCATTTGTATAATCTTTTGAAGGGGGAAGACTTGAGAAAATGTATAAATAAATAAATAAATGTAAGGCGCGATAACCTCCGAAGAGATCACGCTACCATCACACCACGATGGCACTTACTAACCGAACTCCAATTGGGCGCACATCAAATATGCTGGCACACATTAAACATTATATACTTTATTATTTAGTTTTATTAAACACACTTTCACCAAATTTTATATTTTATAATTTATTTGATTTGTAGTTTTGAACTTCGCTTTGCAAATAGAAATGAAAATAGTAGTCACTTGTCACTTGAATAACAACAACAAAGTAAAAGCAACAATCAACAAGTTTCAACTTATATCTATGAAATTGGTAAAATTAAAATCGAGTTTAAAATTCTTATTAAGATTTAAAAAGCCTAGGTTAATCCCTAAGTTTATCAAAAATACAACGCAATGTAAAAAATTAATTAGTTTCGACGTAGACATACACAAAAATAGGGACAAAACTTTAGATAGACATGCTTATAACTACCAGACAAAAATACTTAATTTACTTATTAAACATAAACATACGCTATTAAGAAAACAACAACAACAGGCAGATGAGATTACAATAAATTTGAAGGAACGCCTGAGCGAAGATGATTTTAAAGCGTTTATTCAGAGTCAGGAATATGTAGGAAACAAACTGACGTTAACATTGAAAAATAAAGAAAAGAAAAAGTATGAGGAATTACGGAATTATGATCATAAATAATACCGAAGTGGATTTTCCACCAGATATAAAATCGCTCTAAACCAAGGGTCCAAAGTTTGCGCTGCCAATTGAAAACAAGAATTTCCCTTTATTTAAATACATCGCGGACGGTGATGAGCTAATACTAACACACAAAAGCAAAGAACAACAAGAGGAGTCGCGCACAAAATGTTCTCTGTTGATAAAAGAGCATACAAAATCAAACAAACCCAGTGCAATAGATCGTGCAATAGTGGACACAGTGGAACGAACACGCAAATTTCTTAAACAAAATCACAATATTCGAATTCGAACTTCTGACAAAGGTAATAAAACTGTAGCAATGGAAATAGATGACTACAATAATAAAATTAATGAAATTCTAAATGATTTGACCATGTATAGAGTACAAAGACAAGATCCCACATCCAGATTGCAAGCTAAAAACAACGGTCTAGTAGATAAACTTTTTACAATGGGTATTATTTCCAAATCGGAAAGAAATAATATGACCACTACAACGGCACTATCTCCCAGGATCTACGGGCTTCCAAAAGTTCACAAGGAAGGTACTGCTATCAGGCCCATATGCTCTGTTTCCTCATCACCATCCTACGGCCTTTGTAAATATATTGCAAACATTTTGAAAAACTTGACAACGAATTCGAATTATAACATTAAAAATACGCTTCACTTCAAAGATAAAATTAATAACACGTATATTTATGACGATGATAAAATGATTTCTTTTGATGTTGTATCACTGTTTCCTTCTGTTCTAACACAACTTGCACTTGACGTTATACGAAATAAATGGACCATAATAGAAAAGTTCACTAAAATACATAAGGAAATCTTCATGGAAATATTAAAGTTCTGCATTGAAGAGAACTGATATTTTAAATTCAACGACGGACACAACTGAGAGGATTACCAATGGGATCACCAACGTCACCAGTTATTGCAAACATTTTATTGGAAAAGTTGCAGGAGAATAGCACGGAAAAATTAACAATCAAACGGAGATTACTCACAAAATACGTTGACGACATATTCGCAATAGTCAAGGAAAACGAGGTACAAACACACTACGGAATTCGAAGACGACGGAAAGTTACCCTATCTCGACTCAATTATAATAAGACAAGGAAATCAAATCAAGTTAGTGTAGTATAAGAAACCAACATCATCAGAACGCATCATTAATTTTCATTCGAAACATCCTAAGATAATGATAATTAATACAGCAATGGGCTGTATAAAACGAATGTTGAATATATCGGACGACACTTACCACAATGAGATTAAGAAAGAAATGACAGTATTATTAAAGGATAATGATTTTCCGGATAACAATATTATAACTTTAATAAGAAGAGCTATATCAGAAAATGTGGAAACTAGGCCAGAAGAGCGAAAATATTTAAATCTGTAGTTTATGTACCTAAACTAATAGAGCGCCTTGCAAAATCTGATTGCTATAATAGTGAGGAAATAAAAATAGCCCACAAGCCAATCAATACTTTAAAACGTATTTTTAATCGTAAGAAATATACAAAACACCTTGCAGAGGTAATGACAAAGAACTATGTAACAAGATATATGTGGGCACTACGAAATCCAAATTGAAAACACGTCTCGCACAACACAAAACTTATTTTAACAAGTAAGGAAGGCTAAGTTCGGGTGTAACCGAATATTACATACTCAGTTGAGAGCTATGGAGACAAAATAAGGAAAATCACCATGTAGGAAAATGAACCTAGGGTAACCCTGGAATGTGGTTGTATGACATGTGTATCAAAAGGAAGGTATTAAAGAGTATTTTAAGAGAGAGTGGGCCATAGTTCTATGGATGGACGCCTTTTCGAGATATCGCCATAAAGGTGGACCAAGGGTGACTCTAGAATATTTGTACGATATGGGTATCAAACGAAAGGTGTTACTGAGCATTTTAAGAGGGAGTGGGCATGAGGTCTATAGGTGGACGCCTTTTCGAGATATCGTCATTAGGGTGGGCCAGGGGTGACTCTAGAATGTGTTTGTACGATATGGGTATCAAACGAAAGGTGTTACTGAGCATTTTAAGAGGGAGTGGGCATTAGGTCTATAGGTGGACGCCTTTTCGAGATATCGCCATTAGGGTGGGCCAGGGGTGACTCTAGAATGTTTGTACGATATGGGTATCAAACGAAAGGTGTTACTGAGCATTTTAAGAGGGAGTGGGCATTAGGTCTATAGGTGGACGCCTTTTCGAGATATCGCCATTAGGGTGGGCCAGGGGTGACTCTAGAATGTGTTTGTACGATATGGGTATCAAATGAAAGGTGGTAATGAGTATTTTAAAAGGGAGTAATCCTTAGTTCTATAGGTGGACGCCTTTTCGCGATATCGCCATAAAGGTGGACCAAGGGTGGCTCTAGAATGTTTGTACGATATGGATATCAAACGAAAGGTGTTACTGAGCATTTTAAGAGGGAGTGGGCATTAGGTCTATAGGTGGACGCCTTTTCGAGATATCGCCATTAGGGTGGGCCAGGGGTGACTCTAGAATGTGTTTGTACGATATGGGTATCAAATGAAAGATGGTAATGAGTATTTTAAAACGGAGTAATCCTTAGTTCTATAGGTGGACGCCTTTTCAAGATATCGTCATTAGGGTGGGCCAGGGGTGACTCTAGAATGTGTTTGTACGATATGGGTATCAAACGAAAGGTGTTACTGAGCATTTTAAGAGGGAGTGGGCATTAGGTCTATAGGTGGACGCCTTTTCGAGATATCGCCATTAGGGTGGGCCAGGGGTGACCCTAGAATGTGTTTGTACGATATGGGTATCAAATGAAAGGTGGTAATGAGTATTTTACAAGGGAGTAATCCTTAGTTCTATAGGTGGACGCCTTTTCGAGATATCGCCATAAAGGTGGACCAAGGGTGACTCTAGAATGTTTGTACGATATGGATATCAAACGAAAGGTGTTACTGAGCATTTTAAGAGGGAGTGGGCGTTAGGTCTATAGGTGGACGCCTTTTCGAGATATCGCCATTAGGGTGGGCCAGGGGTGACTCTAGAATGTTTGTACGATATGGGTATCAAACGAAAGGTGTTACTGAGCATTTTAAGAGGGAGTGGGCATTAGGTCTATAGGTGGACACCTTTTCGAGATATAGCCATTAGGGTGGGCCAGGGGTGACTCTAGAATGTGATTGTACGATATGGGTATCAAATGAAAGGTGGTAATGAGTATTTTAAAACGGAGTAATCCTTAGTTCTATAGGTGGACGCCTTTTCGAGATATCGTAATTAGGGTGGGCCAGGGGTGACTCTAGAATGTGTTTGTACGATATGGGTATCAAACGAAAGGTGTTACTGAGCATTTTAAGAGGGAGTAGGCATTAGGTCTATAGGTGGACGCCTTTTCGATATATCGCCATTAGGGTGGGTCAGGGGTGACTCTAGAATGTGTTTGTACGATATGGATATCAAATTAAAGGTATTAATGAGGGTTTTAAAAGCTTTAAAGTGGCCCTTAGGTGTGTATGTGAAGGCGTTCTCGCGATATCGACCAAAATGTGGACCAGGTGATCCAGAAAATAATCTGTCGGGTAGTGCTAATTTATTATATATGCAATACCACTAACAGTATTCCTGCCAAGATTCCAAATGCTGTTGATTTCGCGTTGTAGAACTTTTTCATTTTCTTCGACTTAAAATGGTAGGTGTCACACCCATTTTACAAAGTTTTTTCCAAAGTTATATTTTGCGTCAATAAACCAATCCAGTTACCATGTTTCATCCCTTTTTTCGTATTTGGTATAGAATTATGGCATTTTTTTCATTTTTCGTAATTTTCGATATCGATAAAGTGGGCGTGGTTATAGTCGGATTTCGGCCATTTTTTATACCAAGATAAAGTGAGTTCAGATAAGTACGTGGGCTAAGTTTAGTAAAGATATTTCGGTTTTTGCTCAAGTTATTGTGTTAACGGCCGAGCGGAAGGACAGACGGTGGACTGTGTATAAAAACTGGGCGTGGCTTCCACCGATTTCGCCCATTTTCACAGAGAACAGTTAACGTCATAGAGTCTATGCACCTACCAGATTTGAGAAGGATTGGTAAATTTTTGTTCGACTTATGGCATTAAAAGTATTCTAGACAAACTAAATGAAAATGGGCGGAGCCACGCCCATTTTGAAATTTTCTTTCATTTTTGTATTTTGTTGCATCATATCATTACTGGAGTTAAATTTTGACTTAATTTACTTATATACAGTAAAGATATTAAATTTTTTGTTAAAATTTGAATTAAAAAAATTTTTTTTTTTAAAAAGTGGGCGTGTTCTTCATACAATTTTGCTAATTTTTATTTAGCACATATATAGTAATAGTAGTAACGATCCTGCCAAATTTCATCATGATATCTTTAACGACTGCCAAATTACAGCTTGCAAAACTTTTAAATTACCTTCTTGTAAAAGTGGGCGGTGCCACGCCCATTGTCCAAAATCTTACTAATTTTCTATTCTGCGTCATAACGTCAACCCATCTACCAAGTTTCATCGCTTTAACCGCCTTTGGCAATGAATTATCGCATTTTTTCGGTTTTTCGAAATTTTCGATATCGAAAAAGTGGGCGTGGTTATAGTCGGATATCGTTCATTTTAAATGACGATCTGAGATGAGTGCCCAGGAATCTAGATACCAAATTTCCGCAAGATACCTCAAAATTTACTCAAGTTATCGTGTTAACGGACAGGCGGACGGACGGGCGGACGGACGGACGGACGGACATGGCTCAATCAAATTTTTTTTCGATACTGATGATTTTGATATATGGAAGTCTATATCTATCTCGATTCCTTTATACCTGTACAACCAACCGTTATCCAATCAAAGTTAATATACTCTGTGAGCTCTGCTCAACTGAGTATAAAAATTGTAATCATACAAATAACCACAAAACAGCACTCAGGGCCCACTGCGCAAGGGAGGCGCATACTCCGAACTTCGACGACGCTTCAGTTATCAAAAATGAGAAACAATAGAAAAAGAGATATACATTTGAAATGTTACATATAGTGAATACACCGACGGACATACATACGTATGAATTACAAAACAGATATCGATAATACAGCGCAAGCATACAGACACTTGTCAACAAAAAATAAACAGTTTTATACTCCTCGTTATACAGCACGGATGTGAAATAAATGTACGTATCAAGTGTTTTGATTAAATTATAGAATTACACTGGTCAACAGTGATTTTGGTGCAGCTCTACTTGTAAACAAATTTGGTAGTACTCGGTACCCTGATAAAAACTGTATACTTACTTTTTTAATGCTACGTACATTTTTTTGAACTCGGTACCCTGATAAAAACTCTATACTTACTTTTTTAATACTACGTACAGTTTTCTAGATAGGGTCAAGAACCCATTTTTAAGAGGTTAAGGCATGTATGGCCCCATAACTTTGTTTCTGTTTATTCTATTTTATATTTATTTTATATTTATTTGTCTGCCAGTGCATATGTAAATTATTTTAAAACAATCTCCTATTAATTCCGTTTTCAAAGACATTTAACTTTTTTATATCCGCGTAGATCTTCCTAATATATTCTATTTTAGTAAATTTTTACTGTGAAAAAAAAAGTTTTGTGTTATTTATTTTATTATAAACTTTTTATTAACACAAAAACTTTCGCTTACGTGATTTTCGTGAATGAGGTATTCTGAAAGACCCATTTTGAGAAGGAGGCATTGCACATCTGAACAAAAAACTATATAATTTTCCGCATTAAAAAATGGCAGCAAGTTTTGCTCTCTTGTACGGTAGAGAATCACTTTCGTACCTGTAGCCAACAAGTTTTTTTCTTTTAATCTAGAAGCCAATACTTCTGTAGATTCCTTAGATAATTCCAGATCCCTTATTAGATCGTTTAATTCTACTTGGGTAAAAGTTGTTGGCTCAGTAGACGCCATTTCTTCGAGATCACTATCGTTAGACACTTCACTATTCTGATTCAAGGGTAGAATAAAATGTTGGAACAGGTGCTTCCTCAGAATGTGGTAAAGGTCTCTTAGCGGATTGAGCGTTTGGATATATCATTTTTTAACATTAACACCACGCAAATCGACACAGCAGAAGTAACAGTCATCGAAGTGATTTGTTTGTTCTCTCCATTGCATAGGCACCTCGAATCTCATATGACTTCTTTTACCATTGACCCACTGTCTCTAGTGTTCACAGCACATTTTACAAACTATTCGAGGTATCCACGGCTTGTTTTTGTCTACAACTTGCAATTTAAAGTACAACAAATAAGCACTTTTTATAAAATCTGTTATACTTTTCCTGAATTTTTGGACTGTGTATTCCCCACAAATGTAGCAACACAAAAACTACCAAATTTGGTTACAAGTAGAGCTACATCAAACCAAAACTCTTTTTTGTTGACCTGTGTTATTGTTTGCTACATTATATGTTTTTATGTTTGGTGTTAGTTCGCCCTTGAAGACGATTACCGATGTGTAATCGAAATATATTGGCACAAAATATAAACACCTTGTTTTTATTTATATGACCTCGAGCCAGAAAATAAAAATAAAAATAAATTTTTCGATAAGATTTGGGCTCAGGAAAAAAGTTCCACTACGCATACCCAACAAAATAATTTTCGAGCCTGCGAAAAAAAAATCGATTTTTCGACCAAAATTCTTCTAATTCTCCACAAAAGAAATCTTTTTTCAAAAAACTGCATTTACCAATTTGCATTTGCCAATTGACAAGAATAAAATACATAAAAAATGCTTTGGAACTTAAAAATGAAAAGCATGCATAAAAAATCGATGAAATTTCGCAGGCTCGAAAATTAACTTTTTCTCCTGAGCCCAAATCCTATCGAAATACCGATGGCGCGATATCGGTTAATAAATCGCCCAGTCTAATGTAGACACTAATAAATATGTAAAATCGAATGCTCTTCTAAAAAATCTCTTCTAAATTTTTGATAAGCACGCTCATTAGCGTTTTCCGCAAGCCCTTGAAAATCCACTAATATTCCTCTTTGATACGGATGAGGAGCCAAGTAAGCACAACAGCACCGACTGCGTAAATCAGGGATATTTTTGGGGTCAACGTTATGGAATGTGATGTATGGCGGTGTGATACAAATCGACCTTGCCGGAGGTACGCAAATGTTTGATATACTCCAAGCATTATGTAAAATAAAAGAAGGGCTGAAGATTATGGGACTGGAGATGCCTAGAATTAAGATGGAAGAGATTTTGGTGAGTTCACAGTACTAACCATAGGAGACTATCAAATAAATTGGAAGTCTTACTCTTGACCAAAACTTCTTTTTAAGGAGCACTTAAGGGCATTGGACGAGAAAGTTTCTGAATAATGCCTCACATCGGCGGCTCACGGTAAGCTATCTGTCAATTATTGTCGAACGTAACCAGCTTGATAATATTAAATGCAGCTCCAGTGTAGCACGGATCAAAGCTGACCGACCAAAAGTATATATACGAGCAGCCTACTGAATTATTGTTATACGCATAGTTGTTTTATCTCGAAAAGTCCCACAGAGTTTCTACGAAAGAACATTTCATGAAGAATTGAGTCCTCCTAATGTGCAGACACACAAGACACGGTTGGACTGTTGTGAGCCAAATGACGCTTCAAGTTATTACGCAATTGCTGCATGCTGAAGGGAAGAACAGAGAATAAAATTAGAATAAAAATTATTAGCATTTTTCGATTTGATAACTCGCTTAGAGTCTTGAAAAAAAAAGGTCTAGAGGTGGCTCCTAAAAATACCAAACTGCTGAAAAACGGGCACACTACTGTACATATGTATTCTTTTGGGTATGGGTTTCAACTTGTTGTGTAATTAGCCGTTCTTGATTACTTTAAAACCAAGATAAATATTTATACATTTAAAAAAGGTAAAACTATAAATTTTTACAGTAGACAGTGTCATTTTAATGAGGTATAGCATTTAAAACAATATTACCATAATTTTATATAGCAGTATTCCCAGTCGATTCAGACTGCATTTACGTCACTGCAGCACGATTGCAATAATGGTATCAATCCACTCGAAACTTACAGTTTCGTCATATAAAAAAAAGCGATCGGTTGGTAAGGCAAATTCAATGAACATATAGAGAGCATCAGAGGGCTGAATTGATAAAAGCCCTTATGATTAGCACTGAACTTATGTAGGCAGCTACTTATGACCGCATTCCAATGTCAGAAAAGCAGTCAAAAAAAAAAAAAAAAATACATGGTAACTGATGCAAATTTATTTATAACATGTCAAGAAAATGCACATAATGCAAAATAAAACCTAAATGAAATTACAAGAAAAAAATCTAGCCTATTTACGTGAATATCTCATCAAAAAGTTGTAAATCAATTTTAGTTCCCCCAAGGATATATGTACGTTGACTCCCATGATCACCTTCCATGCTGCAAAACAATATGTTTGTGTTGGGTAAAAATTAAATACAACAAACCGCTTAAAAATTAAATGGCATATTGTTTTCTTCTAGCTATTGGAGTCGCAATTTTCGTCACTATGCCCTTAGTGATTGCCGCACTGCAAGAGAACTCGTCTAGTTTGCTAATTGTAACCACTAAACCAACTTTAGAATCACTAACAACGATGCAAACCATAAGCTGGCTAACAACAACAAGTAAAACAACTACATCAATATTGACACGCCCACTACGAGCAATTGCAAAGCGTCGACCAATTTCAGCTGCACAATCTCGTAAAATACCACGTGCAGGGCCTCCTAAAAGAGCTCGTCCTCAGGCTCGTCTCGCTCTGGTCCTCGGGCTCCGCATCGTAAAAGTACTCTTTTGGAGTTTAGATTTCTCTTTAAGCCTAAAACTAATTAAAATATGTATTAAATATAAGTGCATATGTAAATGTACCCATAAAAACACAAAAATTTAAGTTTTTATTTTCAACTTTTATTTGTGCATCGTATGGAGTAAATGTGAATGTACATAAGACTAGATCGGTAATGGAAAAGTTGCAAAAGACTGACTACAAGGGTGGTGGGCTGAGGAGGTTAGAATATTCGGTTTGAGTATGCCGGTAGTAAAATGCGATTAAAATATGAAGAAACAAAAACGCAAAAAGTCAGAAAAATCATTTACGTGACATTCGGACCAATTACGAGAATGAGTTCTGATGATCCGGCAAAGAATCTGTTGCTATCAGAACCCGCCTACGCAAAGAGAGAAAGAAGGCGACCCCATTCGGCTGGCATGACCAGGTGAAAAACGATTTAAATTCCCTGTTTTTAAGAATCGGCTCATGTTAGCCTTACGAAAAAGCGACTGGCGTGAATTGTTGAACGGCCGAGCCAGTTTGCGTCAATTAAGCAAGTAAATAAAATGCAGTTGAGTTACCAAGTCAAGGTATCAGTAACAAAATTCACCGGCAATAAAGACAACAAGAGCACAACTGACTAAAGGTTTGAACCAATATCATGGATATGCTGTTTAGCATCTCGCAGGTTTGTAATACGAAAACTTTGGATTGGCGGTTTACGGCCCAAAGACCCAACATTTACTGATTTTGTGCAGACATGAAAGCTGCTCGGGAATATATTGTTTATGAATTGCTTGGTGTGAAAAAATGTAGCGAGAGAAGTTGAATTGCAACTGTTCTAATAAGTCAGAGCGAATTCAGTGTTATATGATCCGTGATTGGAAAGCTATTTTATACCCAGCTGTACTTATATACAGGGTATTATAAATTTGATTGGATAAAGGGCGGTTGTACAGGTATAAAGGAATCGAGGTAGATATAGACGTCCATACATCAAAATCATCAGTATCGAAAAAAAATTTGATTGAGCCTTGTCCATCCGTCCGTTAACACGATAACTTGAGCCAATATGGAGATATCTTCACCAAATTCGGTAAACGTGCTTACGTCGACCCAGAACGGATTGGTATTGAAAATGAGCGAAATCGAACAACAACCACGCCCATTTTTTCGTTATCGAAAATTTAAAAAAATGGAAAACATGCTGTAATTTATTACAAAAGACCAATTAAGTGACGAAACTTGATATGTCTTTATGACATTATCACGAGAAATGAAATTTGGTAAAATTTTGAAAAGTTTTAAAGCCGTAAATCAAAAGTCGTTAAAGATGTCATGTTGAAATTTCACACGGAGATTTTTCCGGCTATTATATAAACATCCTGTGAATATCAACGGAATTTATTAACCACCACGCACACTTTAATTAAAATCCAATTCAAAAGTGAATTGTCCGGATGAGATTTCCGGGCATGAATTAACCGTGGAACGAGTTTCCTTGGCATAAATTGTCCGTGGAATGAATCGTCCAGTATAAGCTGTGCGTGATATGAATTGTCCCGAACCAACTGTCCATGGAATGAATTGTCCTCGGACAAAGTGTCATGGAACGAATTTTGTATCGTATGGGTACGTGTTGTACTTGGAATAAATTGTCCGGTATGAATTGTTGATAGTCTGAGTTGTCGGGGGACAAATTTTTGAGCAGGAATTGTTCGAGAGACGAAAGTGTTCATGAAAAATTTTGAAATGAATTTTCCGTGTTACATTGTTCAGATAAGAATTTTCCGTGTATGAACTGAATTGTTCAGGCATGATTTGTGAGGAATTGATTGTGCGTGAGGTGAACTGTCCGCAACCAAATGTACTTGAGATAATCTATTCTGGATCCGTGAAATGAATTTTCGAAGATAAATTTTCCGTTGGATGTATTGTCCTAAACCCATCAGTACCTTATTGGTGCGCGCTCCTTTAAACAAACTGCCTCACTGATCTGATAACAGCCTTTCACAATCAGTCCTTAGTTAACTTTTTTATTGGAGAAACGAAAGTTCTCAGACAATGCTTAGCAACCTTGTGTTATCAACACGAAAAATGTGAGGAAGTATGGAAAATAAATGCGGGCTCTTCATATTATTGCTTAACTCATAAGGAAACTTTTTGATCAGATTAATGTTCGTTTACTTTTAAGTTTATTCAAAAAAAAAAAAAATTATCTTTTTGACACCACTTTGCTGTTACACTTTAATGTTAATTTATCAAACGTTTCATAAAATATTTGCTATTTTATCTTATAGTTTCTTGGGCGGTAAGTTACGGGATCTACGTACTCTCGTTGGTCTTCTAGTTGGCGCTGGTCTTTTCGCACGAGTTGGTCTCCTAGTTCGCGTATGCCTCCTAGTACGAAATGGTCTCCTTGTGCGTATTGTTCTTCTAGTAGGAACTGGCCTCCTTGTGGATGTTGGTCTCAAAGTAGGAACTTTTGATATTTTCGTGGATGTTGGTCTCCTGGTAGGAGTTGGTTGCGTGGTTGAAGTTGGTCGCCTAGTGGTTGTTGGTCTTGCGGTTGTTGTCGGTCTTGTAGTGGATAAACGACGTGTTACTGCAGCATTAGTTGTCTGCGCTTCAACCTTCATTGCTATACCAAGAGCCACTAAGATTCCAAATAATAATCATAATAAACCCAACGGATTAATACCCTCCAAAGCCCGCCCAACCGACACGAGGGGCGCATCCGCATGACGCACGGATTTGTTTTTGTTTTTGCCGAGTTGTTGATAGGAGGAGGTTTGTTAAGCGTCGAGATCTAAAACTGCTCAGCTACAGAATAAAAATCATCAGCTGAGTATTATATACATAACAGTAGAAAATTATACATATAGTAAATTGTTAAATAAGTTAAGGATTTAGCATATAACGATTTTTATTTTTTTTTATTTTTATTTTGTTACGAGTTAAGATAGGATAGGACAGTTTTCCTTATAGTAAAAAGTGAATCCGTTATATCAAATGAATTCGAGTGAGAGTTAAAATCATAACACAAACACCGGAAAGGTTCATTTAATTCGAAGTTAGTTCTACACTGCCTCAAAAGAAGAGGTTTGTAATGTCTTGACGCTCGTGATGGGACATTGAAGTTTACTTCGTTCAAAAGAAAGGGGCTAGAAATTAGTACATTCAGTAGTTTAGCCATAAATAATACTCCTAGCATTTCTCTACGGCTAGCGAGAGTTGGATGATTGATAAGCCTTAACCGACTAGTACAAGGTGGAAGATTATATGCAGAGTCCCAATGAAAATTCCTTAAAGAAAAAAGTAATAATTGCTTCTGTATTGACTCAAGCCTGCAAGTAAAACCTTTTAAAACACCAATATTTATTATTTTAAAATCTTTATCAAGCACGAAAAAGATTTTTGGGATCATATTGATAATATGAAATTGAACTGATGGCACTTACTAAGATCATTTCGGGTTTTATAGTTGGGTAGCATGCGAAGAATATATATATCTATAAATCTATAAATCTTATAAAATAAAGTCACTAAATGCCATGTATGCACATAACTTCACACAGAATGCTCCGATTTTAAAACGGTTCTTTGCATTTGAAAGCTTATCAACGTGAGATGGTACAGTTAATATAATTTGAAGGTATATTTTACAGGGGCGTGGCAAATTGCCAAAATGTAGTCAAAAATTATAAATTTTTTGTTTACACAGCCATAACTCAAAAAACGGAAGGATGGATTTGAAAAATTCTACTTTTCAGTAAAACTTTGAAATATTTACCTTCCTTCTGCGTCAAAAAAAATACTTGATTCCTTTCTTATATCAGCCAAATTGTTTAAACAAAAGTAACATTTTTACCAAAAAATTCGTGTGTGTGATTGTTCGGTATCAACTGTGCGCGCTAATTGCTTTTGAGTGAGGCGACACATAGCATTCGCTGCGTTATTGAACTTCGGGAGTACATTTATATGTACGGATGTATGTATGGAATGGATGTATGTATGTATTTTCATATCATAACAGCTTAATACATTTATGTACATACATATTTAAGCGTTGTTGCCAATTTAATGCAACATAAATGGTTAAGAATGCAAACATCTCTTAAAAAATACTCTTTCGTTAAAAATATTGAACGTTTCCTTAAAATTCCTAAACAAAAGTTTTATTTTTTGGAATTTTTGCATGTATATGCTAATATTTGTGCACTAAGGAAAATTAATTCTTCAATATATTTTTTATGCTAAGGTAATCCTGGAATGTGTTTGTACAATATGGCTATCAAATGGAAGCAGTTTATGAGTACTTTGATACGGGGAATTTTTCGTACTTCTGGGTGACTAGGGTCTCGAGATATAGGCCAAAACGTGGGCCCGTGTACCCCTAAACAGAGTTTATACAATATGGATAACAAATGAAAGCTGTTGATGAGTGCTTTAGTACAGGGTAAGTTACATACCTATTTGTGACTAGGGTCTCAAGATATATGTCAAAACGTGGATCAGGGTAACACTAGGATGTGTTTTTACGTTATGAGCATCAAATTGAAGCTATTGATGTGTGCTTTAGTACAGGGTAGTTTTCATACCTATTGGTGATTATGGTCTCCAGATATAGGCCAAAACGTGGACCCGGATACCCCTAGAATATGTGTATACTATGGATATCAAATGAAAGCTGTTGCTGAGAGCTTTAAAGTAATTTTCATTGTGATATTCAATTTAGTCGCATCAACCTGGCAATACTGATAAATATGCATGCGAAGCCGAAATAAAGACATGAATTAATAATACCCACATACCTATTTACATACGTACTATTCAATTTGCCTGAAATTTGGTATATAAATTTGCCTATATTAGTATTTACGATCCTTTTTACCGGGAAGTAGACCCGAGACAGACTGGGGCTAAGACTCGGAGTAGGACTGGGACTCGGAATGGGACTGGAACAAAATAGATACCACCCTCTTGGACTGGCAATAAGGAATGAAGAAGAATGAGAAAAACTTGAGATAAGAGAAAAAAGGGAAGGAGAAGGAGACTGAGAAAGAGATAGAGTGAGACGAAGATAGAGATAGATGAAGCGAAAAAGACGGAGAGAGGAGTGAATAAAAGGATTAAGAAAAAGTGACGAGGGTAGGGCAGAGTTAGACGGAAAAAGCTTATTAAAGTGTAAGAAGATAGATCAAATTTAGTGCAGAACAATGTCTGCCGGGTCTGCTAGTTAACATATATAAGTAAAACATTACGCGATTAGAGTTGAATGAAATTTTGGTTTTTTAATTTTACAATAATTCTTCTGGATGTCTGGAACAGTGAAACTGACCAGCAAACAATTTAAATCATTAACAAAAAAATAAATCAATCAATGCACAACATACACAGATTGCACAGCTATTTTTTTATTTCTGCTACTATATATTTAGGATAATTGTCAAGCTGTGCTTTAATTGCATTTACTATTGTCACGCTTGATATGAAAACCTAAAAACTTTTGTTTATTACTCATGCATTCTATAAGTCAAAGCGTTATGACAGACGTTCGATGGAGATGCTATGGACTATCAACACCTATCGATGGCCTCGAAGGTCTTCTTCTTTAATGTTTCTAATATGCCTCACTTATTGCCTAGTCAGTTGAGCTCTAATTAATAGTTATAAGTTGGGTCTTGTCGCACAAGGCCTGTAGTAAGCTCTGCTTTGCTTGACCTAATATTAGCATGCGGCGTTTTGGTAACTTATGTTCTTCCGATAGCGAAGAGCAATTCGCATATATTGTCATTTCAGATCAACACTTTCTTACCACTAATTCATTGCATTTCGACCAATATCATCTTTTCTTGGGGGTTTAACCACCTACCCTTACGCCGTCGCGACGCATCGTATTCAATCGATAGAAATAAGTTAAAGGTCTAAGTTTTATATAACATAACTGAAGGATATAAAACATGAGAAGAGAGAGAGAGAACGAATAACGAAACAATCAGTCATAAGAGATAAGTGGTCAGCCGAACATCAGCAGTATCAGCCGTATTTTACAAAACTTCTTAAATCTTTAATTTGACTCTGAATTTGTCTTAAATATTATTCTACTTAAAATTGAATTGAATTACTTTACTGTACAATATATAATTTTCATTATATAAACATTTTTATTCACAAATCAAACTCTTTTGATATATATTAAATAGATCTTTCTAATAAATATATATTTTATTTTAAAACACTTGGTCTTTGAATTTTTTTCCAAGTTTAAAATTTAATTTTTGAAAAAAAATTTTTTTTCAATGTAACAAAATTTTTTTACAGTATATGTTTTCGAAAGCCGATCTGAATGTCTTTCCAATGGTAGCAAGATCTTTGAAATTGGTTGAGCCATTCTGTAGTTATCACAGCTCAAAAGTACCTATTACCGTCATCTTTCACGCATTTTTCACAATTTTGACACCTTGCCACGCCCACAATTTCTCAAAAATGAAATTTCTAAAAACTAAGTGGTGTTTGTATAGGTAAAGTGCATCTCTGTGCACAATTTCATCAAAATCTGAAATCTGGGTCGGGCTCAAAACGTGCCTTTTTATACTCAGTTGAGCAGAGCTCACAGAGTATATTAAGTTTGATTTGATAACGGTTGGTTGTACAGGTATAAAGGAATCGAGATAGATATAGACTTCCATATATCAAAATCATCAGTATCGAAAAAAAATTTGATTGAGCCATGTCCGTCCGTCCGTCCGTCTGCCCGTTAACACGATAACTTGAGTAAATTTTGAGGTATCTTGATGAAATTTGGTATGTAGATTCCGGGAACTCATCTCAGATCGCTATTTAAAATGAACGATATCGGACTATAACCACGCCCACTTTTTCGATATCGAAAATTTCGAAAAACCGAAAAAATGCGATAATTCATTTCCAAAGGCGGTTAAAGCGATGAAACTTGGTAGATGGGTTGACAATTTGACGCAGAATAGAAAATTAGTAAGATTTTGGACAATGGGTGTGGCACCGCCCACTTTTACAAGAAGGTAATTTAAAAGTTTTGCAAGCTGTAATTTTGCAGTCGTTGAAGATATCATGATGAAATTTGGCAGGACCGTTACTACTATTACTATATATGTGCTAAATAAAAATTAGCAAATTGGATGAAGAACACGCCCACTTTTTAAAAAAAAAATTTTTTTAATTCAAATTTTAACAAAAAATTTAACATCTTTACTGTATATAAGTAAATTAAGTCAAAATTCAACTCCAGTAATGATATGATGCAACAAAATACAAAAATAAGAGAAAATTTTAAAATGGGCGTGGCTCCTCCCATTTTCATTTAGTTTGTCTAGAATACTTTTAATGCCATAAGTCGAACAAAAATTTACCAATCCTTCTCAAATTTGGTAGGGGCATAGATTCTATGACGTTAACTGTTCTGTGTGAAAATGGGCGAAATCGGTAGAAGCCACGCCCAGTTTTTATACACAGTCGACCGTCTGTCCTTCCGCTCGGCCGTTAACAATAACTTGAGCAAAAACCGATATATCTTTACTAAACTTAGCCCACGTACTTATCTGAACTCACTTTATCTTGGTATAAAAACGGCCGAAATCCGACCATAACCACGCCCACTTTATCGATATCGAAAATTACGAAAAATGAAAAAAAATGCCATAATTCTATACCAAATGCGAAAAAAGGGATGAAACATGGTAACTAAATTGGTTTATTGACGCAAAATATAACTTTGGAAAAAACTTTGTAAAATGGGTGTGACACCTACCATATTAAGTAGAAGAAAATGAAAAAGTTCTACAAGGCGAAATCAACAGCCTTTGGAATGTTGGCAGGAATACTGTTAGTGCTATTGCATATATAAATAAATTAGCAGTACCCGACAGATGATTTTCTGGATCACCTGGTCCACATTTTGGTCGATATCGCGAGAACGCCTTCACATATACATCTAAGGGCCACTCGCTTTTAAAACCCTCATTAATACCTTTAATTTGATATCCATATCGTACAAGCACACTCTAGAGTCACCCCTGGACCACCCTAATGGCGATATCTCGAAAAGGCGTCCACCTATAGACCTAATGCCCACTCCCTCTTAAAATGCTCAGTAACACCTTTCGTTTGATACCCATATCGTGCAAACATTCTAGAGTCACCCCTGGCCCACCCTAATGGCGATATATCGAAAAGGCGTCCACCTACAGACTTAATGTCCACTCCCTCTTAAAATGCTCAGTAACACCTTTCGTTTGATACCCATATCGTGCAAACATTCTAGAGTCACCCCTGGCCCACCCTAATGGCGATATCTCGAAAAGGGTCCACCTATAGACCTAATGCCCACTCCCTCTTAAAATGCTCAGTAACACCTTTCGTTTGATACCCATATCGTACAAACATTCTAGAGTCACCCTCGGTCCACCTTTATGGCGATATCTCGAAAAGGCGTCCACCTATAGAACTAAGGATTACTCTCTTTTAAAATACTCATTACCGCCTTTCATTTGATACCCATATCGTACAAACACTTTCTAGAGTCACCCCTGGCCCACCCTAATGGCGATATCTCGAAAAGGCGTCCACCTATAGACCTAATGCCCACTCCCTCTTAAAATGCTCAGTAACACCTTTCGTTTGATACCCATATCGTACAAACATTCTAGAGTCACGCCTGGCCCACCCTAATGGTGATATCTCGAAAAGGCGTCCACCTATAGACCTAATGCCCACTCCCTCTTAAAATGCTCAGTAACACCTTTCGTGTGATACCCATATCGTACAAACACATTCTAGAGTCACCCCTGGCCCACGCTAATGACGATATCTCGAAACCCCTGGTCCACCTTTATGGCGATATCTCGAAACGGCGTCCACCTATGGAACTAAGGATCCCTCCTTTTCAAAATACTCATTAACAGCTTTCATTTGATACCCATATCGTACAAACATATTCTAGAGTCACCCCTGGTCCACCTTTATGGCGATTTCTCGAAGAGGCGTTCACCTATAGAACTAAAGCCCATTCCCTTTTAAAATACTCATTACCACCTTTCATTTGATACCCATATCGTACAAACACATTCTAGAGTCAGCCCTGTTTCACCTTTATGGCGATATCCCTAAATGGCGTCCATCCGTAGAACTATGGCCTACTCTCTCTTAAAATACTCTTTAATACCTTCCATTTGATACACATGTCATACATACACATTCCAGGGTTACCCTAGGTTCATTTTCCTAAATGGTGATTTTCCTTATTTTGTCTCCATAGCTCTCAACTGAGTATGTAATGTTCGGTTACACCCGAACTTAGCCTTCCTTACTTGTTTCTATAGGTTTTGATATGAAATTCATCATTTATAAAATGTGTGTGAAGAATGGATTCCGATACGAATCGTAACACACTGATGGATGACAGCTCTTAAAAAAACGTGCCTTTAAACTTTTGCTGTAAGTTTTCCGATACTTAAATCCTAAACATTCGATGTGATAGACAGAGGATGCTACCACTAAAACATGGCGTCAAAATAGTCCAACATTTTTTTATAAAATATCAATATAATTTAAGGATTGTGTTGAAGCTATCCTGTATGGTGCAACAATGAGCACATACATTGTAGAGAAACGGACACGAAATTGTCTTGAGTCTTAAAACATTGCCAAGACAGGTGGTTTGTCACTGTGGTGATAGCTCTACTATGTACCTCATTAGCTTAGGCTCCTGCAGGTGTGAATTCCCGATTGCGAAGTAACGGTGGCCTTGTCACAGCAAAGTGCACTGCAGCTACGAAGTAATTGATAAGCTCAAATAAAATGACACAAAAACTCCGGAATTACTTTGTGATTTTAAAGAAGCAAAATTCTGCAACTTCAGTTGTGCATAAGAAGATAAGCGGCGCGTCGAAGCAGTTTCCAACCTTGAAATACATAGAACGCAGGAGCTCCTATGAGCAGATGTTTATTGAAAAATATGGATGTAAAGAAAATGTGCTGCTTAAATTTATGGTCACAGTATTGCGGGAGGAACCAAATTAACTTCTTTCACTACTCCACGCATCAGATACAGTTAATAAGGCTGCCCAAAATTTACAACTTCAAATAGTTTAAGGAAGTTTTTTCAACCTTCCAAAGGCAGGACATAAATCCCATGTTTGATGAAGTGTGAGCAGGCACCGAACCTGCAGCATAATCACAGTCCTTTTATTAATAACATGTGATTGAAAGGTACTTCACATATATCCATCTTCCTAGAAAGCAAATAGCCAGAGTATAAATACATTGTAACCAGAGCAAAATGACCGAAATATTGGAGACGAATGGCCATTACTATACTTTAAATTCAAATTGATACTCAGAAGGTTAAATATACTCTATACTTATTCAATTGAGTTCTGTTTTGTTCATTCGTTCTGTTGCGAAGTTTTTGGCAACTTTTATCATGACAGCAACGACTATATAAGTTTATTGCTTTCTTTAATTACCCAAATGAAAATTTATGTACCAAATTTGTTATTGTTGTTGCGTGTACCACTTTTTATTTCACCTACACTGTCATGATTTAGATTTGTATATATATTTTTTTCTTGTTTTAGCTTTGCAATATTTTTCCACTCTTAAGACAATATTTTTCTGCCGGTTATTAATTTTATTGCACTGACTTTTACACTGCTCCTTTTTTTATTACCGTGGTTACGTTACGAACGTCGTGGCGTATACGTAACCACCGCATTGTTTAAGCGACAATTCAAGCGAACGAGCGCTCAATAAAAACAAATGCCACAAACGATTCAGTAACGGAAATGAACTGGAAATTCATGTAATTGGACTTGATTTAATGCTTTTTTTGTAACACTTCTTTGCTATGAGAAAATTTTGTATTGTTATGTGGCAGCATGTGTTTCTTGAATTGTTAGCAGCGTTGTTGTAGCAATATTTGGTAAATCTTGTTCTTAGTTTATGAACGCAAGTAGCTTTGTAGTGCTACTTTGTAATATTGCGCAATAAAATAAGTTTTGTTTTTGCAAGCTGTTTTGTTGTGAGTAGGAGTGTGAATTATTTTATTGAGCGTCATTGTTTTCGCACCTAAATATTTACATAATATATTTAGTAGGAGTCAGCCTTTGGTGCTTCCTAACCTTTTCATAGAAAGCTTTCTGCAAAAGGCATCCGGAAAATAAGCTTACATAGTATTGTTGTCCTCGAATTTTGTTATGACTTAAGACAGCAAGTTCTTAGTGGTTTTTAAGCGATATAATTTCTGTATACTCCGCTCAATTTTCTTCTCCTTAAAATATTGAAAATTTTGCTTTTTTTCGCTAATTTTGTCGGAATGTTGAATTTTACAGCTATTCCTACTATTTACATTCCTTATGCTTTTATTTTATTCGAGGGAAATAATATATCCACCGTCATCTGTCCGCAAATCCGATAGCGAGTATCGCAGAAGATATAATGATGAAGTGTATGAGCTTTGCGCAGATATGAAGGTAGAACAATAGTTTAAATTTTATTTGAATTTTGATTGGAACGATACTTTGACATACTCGAGTTCAGCATCTCAAAATTTTTTGAAGATTTGATTTAAAGCAAAGTACAAAAATAGTTATTCATTTATAATAAAAAGCGTTTAAAAAAATTAAAAACCATTTTTTTCAAAAACGTTTTTCAATATTTAAATTTCAACTTTTTACAATATACGATATTTCTCATATCAGCAAAAAATCTGCTATTCGAGCGTGTTTTGTTTGATAAATCTAGTCTTAAACGTTGCTGAGAAATTTGATTTTGAGGCAACTGGCTTCACTTTACCCCATTGTGAGTTAGCTGAAATTTTTTTTTTAAATAACATTGGATTCGTGAATAGCAACCTTAAAACTATTCACACACTATAAAATCAGTTAAGACGGGAGATTTTTTGGAAAACTCGTCTGTCATTTCGGAAACGCCGTTTTAAATAAAAAAAAGTCGAATTCATTGTCAGCGACCTGCAAAGCCCCAACCCCCCCTAGTTTTAAGTTTTGTACAAATATATTAAAATTTGTTTTAGATATTGATATTGATAGCCACTGTGTGCCCGCTCGGAGTCCACACAAATTGATAGGGAAGCTCGGCCTAAGTTTCTACGGTTTTCAGGAAAAACTACAGAGGACCAATTTACTTCAGATGAGGTTTTGGCTTAATGTTATAATTATTATTTTTATTGCCATATCTGCGTAATGCCTCAATGGATCAACACTAGCTTCCCTTGGTACATGGCGTTGGAATCTTTGGAATTTTCCATTTTGATTCCGAGGCCTACTCAAGGTCATACCTGCCCTACAGAGAGTGATTTTTGGAAAATAAAATATTAATTTTGAATAACCGACTAAGTCAAAAAGCATTTGTTGGTGAATGTCCTCCGTTGGATTTCTTGATTGGAGTTGTTTTCGCCGTTAAGCCAGATTTCAAGTAGAAGCCTATTAGCTAAACATTTACGGTGACAAATGTAGGGCCATCGAATCCAAGATTTCTATCGAAAAATTTGTATGTCGCTATGGATAACAATGTTAAAAGTATGCTGCAAAGTTTGAATATGGTTCCTGTTGAATGTGGTTGAAACTCATAGCTCATGCATTACAAAGAAACAAAAAAGTCCTAATGATCCGTCAACGTATCGGCCAAGTTGTGTGATCACGAGGGAGGGTCCCGCTCACCAGAAACCACGTAAGCGATGCTATTAAGGTCACAGGGGGCTTGGGCAACTCAAGTGTGTCTTTTAGAAGGGCAGTTTGGGCGTCGGTTCATGTATTCAATAAGCTTTCAGAGCTTCACATACCTTTGTGTATTTCACAAGACGGCATAAACCAAATAAGCTGGTTGTACCACCTGAAAATACGCGTTTACATAAAATATTTTCAATTATTTGCCACGAGTTACTTAGCTAAAACAAGTATATTTTGCGGATAACAAATATTTTCTGTCTTACCGCCTGGCTGCACAATTCCCCATTCTATTGTCTGATGAATACTTTACTTGAAAAAAATAAATAAATAAATAGGAAAAGAACCAAGAACATTCAACACTTATTTCAGTGCGGCTCACAAATTCAAATTGCATCAGCTGACTCGAACAGATGGACGGGAAGCTAGAATGAATAGTATAATAAAGTCGCCAAGCGTACAGGCAGTGCAGCACAGTATTCCAAGGAAACTTACTAAACTTGTTACCAGAAGACTTATCCATGGCATCTTTACGTAATAATACAGTAATAACGACGGCATTCGTACTACAAAGTATGAGGTTAAGAGCTCGTTCTTTCGCCATACTCGACATTTGGGATTTTCAGTGCTTCTTTCTCATAAAAATTAAATTATGAATGGAGCAAAGACATGCTTAGTTAAATGAAAAACAATATCAGCAAGTTACTTAGTCATCATTATTTATAGACATTCTTCGTTAAGTAGTACGATAGTTAGTTGTGCTGATATTCTGAAATAGACTTGAGAGATGTGGACAGCCCCATACGACTGCCGCTGGGCTACCTCCTGAGTAAAATCGAGGAATATTTGATCAGGGCAACAAACTTGCTGTAGACCAAACGGTATAAAAGGAGCTAGCTTTCTTCTCGATCCAAATAAATCTACATTTGTAGTATTTATGGGTATTATCAAAAGTCATTGCGCTATTGTGCGACTCACATATCTGTGCGCTCTGTTTTTCGACAATCTGCTAGGGGTTGGGAAATTGGATATTTTGCTCTTACTTGAGATTATTGGAAAAAGTAAATGGTTCACTGAAGACTACTAGGAAGCAATCTTATTGAAGGAATGTGTCGCCACCTACCTTACTGAGTGCATTCACAATGGAAATTGAGTCACAAAGAGTAGAAGTGTGGAACGCTCCTTTGCCCGCCCTCTTAACCAAACCCTAGCATGCGGAGTTATATGGACTGGCTGACTTTGTCATATCCAATCTAATTTATTTTTGCGAGAAGATATAGGATACTTAATTTTAGGGCCAGCTTCTTTGACAACTCACATTTTCCGATATGGTTAAATATAAAAGCAATGTTTTGCCTTGGAAACGGACCTGGAGACCCAATGTGAAAGATAGGGCAAGGAAGTCATCAGTTGCTTTGTATGCTTTTTAAGGGGCCATTGGTGTGAGCTGAGGACCCTAGTCTAACACTGGCTTTACGAGATAATAGTCAAACCAAATCTTCGATATCGGGTGCGCGTTGTATGAATTGGACATATCGAACATTATTAAAACGTTGGTGTCAGTGCAACAGACAGCGCTACCAACCAGTTCTTTAAAGCCGCGTCACATAAGCAGCTTTTCATATATGTGACCCGGCCTATGAAAATGTGGCTTATGACTCAAAAAAGAAATTGCGAGAAACAGCTGTTAAAGATAAACAATGGATTTCTTCAGTTTCTTAGTAGTTTTATTTTTTTTTTTGTGGCCGGGTCACATATATAGATGCGTTTAACACAATCTTATGCATTATGAGTAGATTGCACGTGTTTTAATGGAGAGTGGCAGGTCGAGAGACACTGTTGCCATCTGAAATGAGAAAGTAGGCATCTTCCAACTTTTGTTGCAAGAAAAGCATAAGAGAAAAATTTGATTTGATTTGGCTAAGGGTGCAAGTGATGCAAGTGAAATTACTTTTCTCACCTTTTGGTACTTTTCAACAATTTTTCACAGTTAAAAACTACAATTTAATAAACGAAAAGGACACAAAATATGTTAGCAAGTATTTTTCTTGTATAGGGAGAATGTTTATCACAGTGCTTTGCGAAATTTTGTGTGTGAATGGGCAAGACGAAATGAAATTTTTTAACCATTGCCAAGTCTGAAGTTCCTTTTTTTTTTTACAAACGCAACATCTTTTGTGATTGCGGCGATGTTACTTGAATGCATAAGATTGCGTTGAACGCTGTTATATGAAAAATGTCATTGTGGCTCGTCCATTAAACAAAATGTGTCTTCGCATTGAATGTCAGACTGAACGATTATTCGGTGTTTATTCGTGCTGTCCAAGTGTACTTCGCCTACCGAGTCGCTGCGATCAACCTACTCATACCTAGAAGCTAACTCATCTAGCGTTAATGGATGAGAGTGGTTCTAGCTCAGAAAGCGTTCTTATGACAAGCGAGAAACTACTGGGCGCTCGTTGTTGTTAAGTATTTGTAGTAAAATAAATAAAAGTGTTGGCAAAAGTTAGAGAATATATAAAATATTACTAAAATATATTAGGATCTACGTGAGCTGCCTTGATTTGAATATGCTTTTTCGCAAACACTGAATAGTAATAATATTTTATGATTTCTGTGCACGTCAATTGTACTTAATTATTCTGGCCACACCTAAATATTTTATAAGCCATACATTTACTTAATTTAAGCCAAGATAATCCTCTAAACCAAAAAGTTTAAATATTCACCTTCAAGATTATTTGATAGAATATTTAGGGAATTTCAATTTGGCAAATGTGCACATATGTACGTGCCTGCCACAACCGTACCGATGCAATCAAAGTATATGCCAAACAAATAACAGATAATACCGAGACGACACTACGAAGAAGAAGCAGAATTTTGATAACAATAATAAGAAATAGAAGGAGAATAACAAATAGAAGAACGACGTTGATGCAAGACAATTTGGCACGTTCATTTCATATGAAAAGCAACACTAACGCACGAATGCATAATTTTGGGCGAATATTTGCTGACACGTATTTAAATAGCAGTCAAGTAAAATAACATACAACATAGCATAGCATAGCATAAGCAATAGCACTCAGTAGTTAAGGGCAAATGTGCAGACAGACGGCAGGTAGACAAATTGCATGAAACTAACAATTTTGCTTAGATGATAATGACGAGGAAGAAGAAGCAGCAGGATATCAAATCATTAGTGTTGGTTACGGTGCAAAGAGATGCAAACAATGCATGAGAGTATACTATAACATAGAGAACTAAATGAGTGATAAGACAATTGTTTGTAAGATATATGATTTATTTGTATGAATGTTTGATAGTGTGTGTTAGTGCTTTTGTTAGCCCATACGTCATTATCAACTCGAATGTATATAATGAAAGACAATACGGCTGTGTGAAAAACTTTCAGCAAGTGGTTGTAAATTGTGCACACTAATACATACAAAGGCGAATTGTACATTTAACAATGTTGACATATCATCAACATAACGTCAAAGTGTTGTGATTGGCAGAAGTATGTATGTTTGCTGACTCTTATGACAGTACTATAGGACCCTGCAGGAGAAACACAGTATCTAGGAATCATTCTAGACAGTAAATTGTCATGAAAGCTAAGCGTGGAGAAGAGAATACAGAAGGCCTCGACGGCACTTTATGTATGTAAAAGAATGTTGGGGTGTATCGCCCTATCTCTCTCTCTCATTGGGTAGTTACGGCCACTGTTAGGTTAATTTTATACCCAGGAGTCCTTCTTTGTCGAACTGACATGCAAAAAAGAACCTCTTTCAAAAAAAATTAGAGGCGGTATTCAGGCTGTCAATGCTTAGAATTACTAGAGCCCTGAAAATAACCCCACTGTATGCTATTCTGCACACTCCACCTATAGAACTGGTGGCAAAGAACAAAGCGTTAACAACTGTTACGAGGCTCAGTACCTTGGGGCAGATTGAGCGAAGGCCATAGAACAGAGTAGTGAAGCGTTATCAATTGCAGGACGAATGAACTACCTGGTTCGGTGTCTGTGCTTCGAAGAAGCTTTTAGAGCCACTTTACGGTAAACAATACTGACCGGATATAAACAGATCCCACAGCTGCCAGATCACTGTAGCCTTTTAAGTCCGCATTACTAGCCGTAACCAAAGCAATAAAACCAGGGCTGCAAACCGCCTCGAAAATCGAAGCAGTTCGGTTCAGTGGTTCGAACCACGCAGGCAAAACTTGAGCGGGTCGTGAGCCGGTTCGCGGCTACCTCTGATACGCCGAACCGGTTCAGTTCAAGTGGTTCAAACGTTTAATACTAAGTTTTGATAGTATACAAAATTTGAAATTCTTCACTTGGGATCTGTGTGCAACCAACCATCGATATGTACAAACTAAGCGTACAAATAAAATACAGTTATTGAGATCAAATCCATGTATGTCTTTATTTATGAAACTTATCAAAAAGGTTTGTTGATTATTATAAAATATAAGGAACGAAAATAGTATAATGCATGACTATACTTATAGGGAGTATTTCCAACCCATATATTCTGCACATAAGATATTACTCGTATTTTTAAGAGATGAAAAACCATTCAATTAGCTGTTCTCAATATACATATAAAACATACCTACTAATTTTAGATGCGAGATTACTACACAAACTAAAAGATATTCATGAAAATGTAAATGTCTTCATTGCTTTTCTTAGGCATTAAGCTTATAAATGTTTATATACGGTTATGTGAAAAATAATATGTTCTCCCTTTAAAACGGTATTGTTCCCAAATTATGTTTCTTTATTAGTTTTTAATAATTCCAATCAAAAATGCCGTTTTAACTATAACACAAACTATATATGTATATATACTGTGACGAATATTAGCAACACTAAGGGATACTTTCATATCTAAGCCGATGCTAAGCAGTGAGTTGTACGCACATCAATAAATCAATCATTTTTTCTACACATATGTACGTATACGCAGCGGAGAAGAGACGCACAAACACATGCAGACATCTTATCTGAGATGCTCCCAAAAGTATGCAATTATAATTGTGGAAGTGTCGCTCACAAATACACGCGCATATGAGAAGCTATACACGTGCATCTGTAGTTATAATTTTATAGAAGTAACTAGGTAAATTCTGGAAGCGCCTAGAAGTGTGCGAATGAGAAATCACAGAGAATAAAAGGCAGCAACAATAGAGGCGCGACAATCAGTTTGATTTAAGACGCTATCTGGCGAGCAATAGTACTATTATTGTGAAGAAGTTTAATAAAGGCCATTTTGCATTATTGAATAGTGAAGTTATTTAATCAACAGTTTAGTGATTCGAACTTAGCAGAAGGTTGCAAATAAGAGGATTTGTGCACTAAATTCGTTACAATACATTTCAAAGCTTACACAAAGCTCCCAACAATTAATCAAATTTTTATCAGTATTCCAGACTAATTAAAAACTTTAAAACAATTTCTTAGTGTGCAGTTTTGTAGCTCATCTAACTGAAGTGTAATAATGTCCACGTTTCAAAAGGGTGTTCGCAGTTTTTTGCATACACCGCATGAACAAAATTTAATTTTATATGAAAGATATGGGCAACACCTTCGGGGAAAAAATTTAAAAAAATTAACGGTAATACTCATCTGCTTGAAGATTGCACACTATTACACTACAATTGAATAAGCTTCAAGACTGCACATTCAGAAATTTTCTAAAAACTGTTAATAAAAAGTTTCGAAAATTGATAAAAATTTGATTAATTTAACTATAAATTTTTTATAATTATACATATATATATGGTTTGTGTTATAGTTCGGACTATGTTATAAATGAAAAATGAAAAAGCTCTTTAATATACAAAGTTGTTATGCACGGGGTTTGAACTTATTTTGTAAATTTGTTTATTTTTTCACAAGCTTTTGACCACAGGCGCTAATAGTAGACGCTATTACTATCTAAAGTGACAACTCACGGCGTTGCCATCGAGAAAAAATGTATGCAAATTTATCTTAGAGTTGTATTTTAAAGCAAAGTGGTGAATTAAATAAGTTAAGTGATTTTTGTTGAGACTTTATTTTGAACCGAACCGAACGATTTTTTTGGTGTTTTTCGGTTCGGTTTTTGGCGTTAAGAAAAAAAAACGGTTCAGTTCGTGGTTCGGTTCAGCTTGGTTCGCAAAATAGTTGGTGGTTCGGTTCGTGAACCGGTTTGCAGCCCTGGTAGAAATACTGGTAGAAAACAGCTTAAACTTCAGCGAAATGAACTTTTATTTTGACAACCAAACAGAAATTTAGGCAATAATCTCGCATAGCACAGCATCTGAAAGTGTATTAGAGTGTAAACAATCCCTGGAAATAATAGAGTAACGAAGAAGCTTACATATATGTACATATATTGGGTCGCAGGACGTATGGGAATAGATTGGAATAAAAAAGTGGAAAAGCTATCTGAAAAGGGCGCATCACCCCAAGCTTGGTCCGCAGACGTCCGTAGGTCTTACAACCTTAAATTAAAAATGTTACTGTTATCATTTGAAAATGAGAGGATTGTAGGCTAATGGCTGGTGTTCTGAATGTACACTGCCTTCTCGCGCCACATGCCTTTAAGCTTCGTCAGTGACATAAGATGTATGGGAAATGCGTATTGATAGAGAAATTTTTTTGGTCCTGTCCTGCGCTTGCAAGGCTAAGACCCTAGCTATAAGGAGTGATACATTCTTCTATATATTCATATATGTCTAAATAAAACCTCGATTTTGATGTCTTCCATAACAAAGTAGCTACAGGTTCTTGAGAAGTGGTATCTTTTCAAACGAGCGACCACTAAATGGTATTATAGTAGGTCTTTTGTGCCTGTTATGGGGTTCTTCATGGATTCATTCCAACTCTTTCTGAAACACCTTGACCAATATAGCAAGCCACATTCTGTCATCAAACTTGTATGTAATGCCGAATTCTTAAAAAAAACGTTAAAAAAAGTCCTAAAAGGACTGTAATATTCTAAAAGAATGTTACTGTGGAAAGTTTCACTCAGGCTATATCGCACAAATTCAAAGCCAATTGACACTTTGTGCATTGCAGGCCTTTTGAACACGTTCTAAGTTAGTTCAGTCGAAGTTTTCTCTGATTTAGTCGCCATGTTTGATTGACTAATTCGAAGACAAATAGCTCATACTTATGCGTTGTTTGTTCAATTGTAGCTACCAATTGTCTCATTCTGCTTCAGATTAGCTCTATTGCGAAGGTTGTCATTAAACCTGTAGCGCCAACCTGTCGGTTTGCGAGACTTTTTTGTCTGCAGCGCTTGTACAAGAAACGTGATATTTTCGCCTCGAAATGTGCAACTGATTTCGACAGCTGAGTGAAAAATCACCCCAACTTATCTACTAATTCGAAGACGCTCTATATCAAAATTTCAGAAAAACGCCCCTTCTTAGTATTTTGTTGAAGAACGCCCGAACAAAAAATTATTTTTATAAGCTCTCATCTCCCACCAGAATAAATCTATATGTATTGATTTTATGCTCCGATAAGGCGCCTCTTGAAACTTTTTCTGATATGAAGCGTTGTCGAAAAAAAATTCTTTGATAAACAAATTCTAAAATAGGGCATTATTAAAACGGCAGCTAAGATATTGTGATATTTTACCTAGTAGACGGTTCTTTAGACATTTTTTTATCGACTCTTTCTCTTTTTTAAGGACACATATGGGGGTGCGATTTGATACATTATTTAATTTTTTTTAATCTCTAACAACAAAACCTTATTATTTTCTTGAAAACAGGCTATATAAAAAATGTTAAATTGCTTAATTTCGAGTTGGGCCTTACATTTTGGTCAGCATTGTATGTAGCGCATTTATTTGTTCGGTTAACAATCAAAGATTTCCAGACAATGGTTAACATATAAACACTGCATGTATTCTTAGGCATGTATGTGTGTATATAACAAGTAAGGAAGGTTAAGTTCGGGTGTAACCGAACATTACATACTCAGTTGAGAGCTATGGTGACAACATAAGGGAAAATAACCATGTAGGAAATGAACCGAGGGAAACCCTGGAATGTGTTTGTATGACATGTGTATCAAATGAAAGGCATTAAAGAGTATTTTATGAGGGAGTGCACCATAGTTCTATAGGTGGACGCCATTTAGGGATATAGCCATAAAGGTGGATCAGGGTTGACTCTAGAATGCGTTTGTACGATATGGGTATCAAATGAAAGGTATTAATGAGTATTTTAAAAGGGAGTGGGCCTTAGTTCTATAGGTGGATGCCGTTTCGAAATATCGCCATAAAAGTGGACCAGGGGTGACTCTAGAATGCGTTTGTATGATATGGGTATCAAATGAAAGGTGTTAATGAGTATTTTAAAAGGGAGTAATCCTTATTTCCATAGGTGGACGCCGTTTCGAGATATCGCCATAAAGGTGGACCAGGGGTGACCCTAGAATTTGTTTGTACAATATGGGTATCAAAAGAAAGGTGTTAATGAGTATTTTAAAAGGGAGTGGGCCTTAGTTCTATAGGTGGATGCCGTTTCGAAATATCGCCATAAAAGTGGACCAGGGGTGACTCTACAATGTGTTTGTACGATATGGATATCAAATTAAAGGTGTTAATGAGTATTTTAAAAGGGTGTGGGGCTTAGTTCTATAGGTGGACACCTTTTCGGAATATCGCCACAAAGGTGGACCAGGGGTGACTCTAGAATGTGTTTGTACGATATGGGTATCAAATTAAAGGTATTAATGAGGGTTTTTAAAGGGAGTGGTGGTTGTTGTATAGGTGGTCGCATTTTCGAGATATCGCCATAAAGGTGGACCAGGGGTGACCCTAGAATTTGTTTGTACAATATGGGCATCAAAAGAAAGGTGATAATGAGTGTTTTAAAAGGGAGTATTCCTTAGTTCCATAGGTGGACGCCGTTTCGAGATATCGCCATAAAGGTGGAGCAGGGGTGACCCTAGAATTTGTTTGTACAATATGGGTATCAAAAGAAAGGTGTTAATGAGTATTTTAAAAGGGTGTAGGGCATAGTTCTATAGGTGGACGCCTTTTCGAGATATCGCCATAAAGGTGGACCAGGGGTGACTCTAGAATGAGTTTGTACGATATGGGTATCAAATAAAGGTATTAATGAGAGTTTTAAAAGGGAGTGGTGGTAGTTGTATATGTGAAGGCGTTTTCCAGATATCGACCAAAATGTGGACTAGGGTGACCCAGAACATTATTGGTTGGATACCGCTAATTTATTTATATATGTAATACCTGGCCAGATTTTAAGGGTGTTTTATTTCGCCCTGCAGAACTTTTTCATTTTCTTCTACTTAATATGGAAGGTGTCACAACCATTTTATAAAGTTTTTTCTAAAGTTATATTTCGCGTCAATAAAACAATCCAATTACCTTACCATGTTTCACCCCTTTTTTCGTATTTGGTATAGAATTATGGCATTTTTTTCATTTTTCGCAATTTTCGATATCGAAAAAGTGGGCGTGGTCATAGTCCGATATCGTTCATTTTTCATACCAAGGTAAAGTGGGTTCAGATAAGTACGTTAACTGAGTTTAGTAAAGATATATCGATTTTTGCTCAAGTTATCGTGTTAACGGCCATGCGGAAGGACAGACGGACGACTGTGTATAAAAACTGGGCGTGGCATCAACCGATTTCGCCCATTTTCACAGAAAACAGTTAAAGCCATAAAATCTATGCCCCTACCAAATTTCAAAAGGATTGGTTAATTTTTGTTCGATTTATGGCATTAAAAGTATCCTAGACAAATTAAATGAAAAAGGGCGGAGCCACGCCCATTTTTAAATTTTCTTTTATTTTTGTATTTTGTTGCACCATATCATTACTGGAGTTGAATCTTGACATAATTTACTTATATACTGTAAAGATATTAAATTTTTTGTTAAAATTTTACTTTAAAAAAATTTTTTTTTTAAAAGTGGGCGTGGTCCTTCTCCGATTTTGCTAATTTTTATTAAGCGTACATACAGTAATAAGGGTAACGTTGCTGCCAAATTACATCATGATATCTTCAACGACTGCCAAATTACAGCTTGCAAAAGTTTTAAATTACCTTCTTTAAAAAGTGGGCGGTGCCACGCCCATTGTCCAAAATTTTACTAATTTTATATTTTGCGTCATAAGTTCAACTCATCTACCAAGTTTCGTCGCTTTATCTGTCTTTTGTAATGAATTATCGCACTTTTTCGATTTTTCGAAATTTTCGATATCGAAAAAGTGGGCGTGGTTATAGTCCGATATCGTTCATTTTAAATAGCGATCTGAGATGAGTGCTCAGGAACCTACATACCAAATTTCATCAAGATACCTCAAAATTTACTCAAGTTATCGTGTTAACGGACGGACGGACGGACGGACGGACGGACATGGCTCAATCAAATTTTTTTTTGATCCTGATTATTTTGATATATGGAAGTCTATATCTATCTCGATTCCTTTATATATGTACAACCAACCGTTATCCAATCAAACTTAATATACTCTGTGAGCTCTGCTCAACTGAGTATAAAAATGGTTGGAAGTGTGACATGCTGGTTTGTATTTACTACATTATGCCCATATAAATTACATACGTTCATAAATTTGTATTATGCAAATTGTTCTCTTATTGTTATTGCATGTAGTATTTACCTGTGTTAATTTTCCATTAACAATGCTCAACGACTCTAACGATCCACGTACATGCCGCAAACTGTTATCCTTTAATGTTTCTAGGTGTGAGTGTGAAAATTGTATATGCCTTATATTGACACCCGGCTGAAAGACATCCTGTGAGAGAGACGTGACCGAACGATCAAAATCATAAATTGATAATGAATGTATTGGTGCGGAGATGCGTTCCAATGTGCTACGCAATGACATAGCCGTTGTGCCGGGACATTCAAGGAATAAGCCTGTAAAACAAAAGAAAGCAAGTTGAGAGCATACGGATTAGTACCCACCAAAAAATTTAGTAAGTAATGAAAAGAAATAAATAGTAGAAGGGAAGCACTACCAATTCAAAAGAGCGGTGAAGATTTTAATAATATAAATGAAATACAAAAATATTGTTTATTAAAACAAGCCTGATAATCAATCTCCTTTGAAAATAAACAATCACAATCATTATCCTGATAAGCTTATATATTTTTGGCTGTCAGTAGTCATATAGGAATTTTCATTTTTTGTTTATTGCAAGCCTTTTGATCAAACCAGCTTAATGTAAGAGCATAGTTTTTGCTGAGTATGGTGTTATGATTGTGAGAAAAAGTTGTTCATTCCCATGTTATGTAAATACGTGTTCAAACAAAGTGCACATATGCGGTAAGCAAAAACTAGCATAAGAAATATCACATATTCGCATAAGCTCTTTTATTTCTAGGTATTTGGTTAGTATATTTGTCGAATTCTTTTGTCAATCGAGTCCAAAAGAAAAAGTTTGAATACACACATTTTTTTTTTTTTAAATGTTAAATATACAAAAACTAAAATCACTCCATGCCTTTAGGGAATAAGAAAAGTGCACAAGATTGTCTTTTAATTTTCTGAATTTAAGTTGAGATTTCTGAACTTGAACTATAACTGAACACAAATTGAAAACAGTGGACATGGATTGCAATTATCTGAACTAAAATTGGAATTTCTGAATTTTAGTTGGAAGTTCTGAACTTAAGCTTTAATTTACGAATTTAAGTTCCAACTTTTCAAATTTAAATTGGACATTCTGAATTTAAATTGTAATTTTCCGAACTGGAATCGCAATTTTCTGAATTAAGGTGATTATTTTGTGGACTTGAATTGTAAATTTTGAATTTCAATTGAAATGTCTTTACTTTGATTAGAATTTGTGAACTTGAATTGTAATTTTCTGAACTTGAGCTTGAGTTAAACTCTTTGCATATGAATAATTACTTTCTGAATATGGATTGCAAATTTCTGAACCTAAACTGAGAAAGGTGTAGAAATAAAAACTTTAGGTTGAATCTTATATAGATGTTGTGTTCGTTTTCAGATAGAAATAGATTGAAATGGGAGATTGGAAGGGTTGTAAAACACAACAAAACCCTTTGGAGCATGTACGGTAGACGTACCAACAAGATTATGCGAGATAAAAAGGAGGCAAGATATGCACAGGATGAACGACAAATTTTCGAGGCTCGGCTATGTACCCAAATCTTGGAATAGAGTGAAAGTCACTTTCATCCCAAAGACGGGGAAAAGCGCTTACGTCCCTAGCTGATGTCAAGGGACAACTGTATAGGAGAGGGATTTCTTCGCTCTCATTCCTTAAAGAGGCAGCTGATGCGGGACGGGAGTGTGATGAACCTGTTTGCGTATGAATCCTGGCTAGTTGGTGAAGGTCGTCGCTATGAATGATGACGTAGATAATATGATATCCGCTTTGCCTGTTATAGAGTAGGGTTTGTGAGATCGACTTACTTGTTGATAAATAAAATTATATGTGTCTGAAATTAAAAGGATAGCCCTGGCAATTGTCACGTTGATATCTTGGTGCAAGTGAACTTGTGATACCGCAGGATACTTGGTGCCTGCTTCTTAACATATGATCCTAGAGTCAGCTAAGCAAGCACTGAGATACAGGAAGTTTTGGCAGGTGTCGAGGAATCTCTAGTCAGTTGCTAGTCCAAGTTCTCGGTTAAGCCATAAAGTATAACTTAAGTTCATCTTTCCACGAATGTTGGAGTGCAAACCGGAAACATTGAGAGTTAAAAATATTAGGGCAGCTAAAGCTGTGCTAGCTGTATGTATGTAATTTTACCCTCAGCAGCCCAGCTAAAAAATAAAAAAAATTTTTGGGGGGCAGACATTTACAACTTCTCCACCTTGTCTAATATTTCGACATCACGATAGAGATCTCACTTACCATCTTCGAATTTATAGCATGGGCATGCTGAACTCTCATCAAAGCTGGGACATTCAATACCGTTGTGATGATTACCATCGCCATCATTTGAATTGAGCAGACCACCAAGAGCACCATTATTGCTCACACTCAAACTACTACTGCCACTACCTTTGCTGATGCTACCAAACCTACTTGAGCTACTGCCACTTGCACTATCCGCACCACTCAAGCTAAGCGAGCGGATGACGCGATGACGTCGCGCATAAGCAGTGCTCTCGCTGTTGATGCTATTATTGTTGGTGGTGGTTCTGGTGATATGATAACGACGTTTGCTGTGTGAAGTGCTTTTACTCCCACTGGACGAATTTCGATTGATTTTCATGCTGAAATCGTGATTTTTTACTTTGGTTGATTTTGTTGTCGTTGTTGTCACCGCTATCGCATCATCATATGGCAATTCACTTAGTAAGCGCGTATAGCTCATTGAAGCATATGTAAATATCTTCTTACTAGTATTGCTTTTTTTGTTGTAGCTATTAGTGCTTGGAACTGTCGTCACGTTGGCCAAGAAGATATATTTTGTTGTAGTTGGTGACAGCAATGTGTTCGAGTATGTTTGCGTTGCCGTTGCTGCTGGCAATACTGTTGACAATGTCAACGCACTCGAGGATGTAACTTCAGCTGGCACCAAAGATTCCATCATCAGCGTATTTGATGCGGTCATTGAATTTACGCTATTTGTGGTTAAAGGAATGATGAAGCTTTTAACAGCAACATTGGTGTTGGTGTTTTGGATGAAGTTGCTATTGCTGCTGCAGTTGCTGGTCACGATATTTTCATCACTTTGAATTGCCTGTGGCCGCTTCAATGATAAGCTTGTTGCGGGTGTTGCCTTTGATGTTGTTGTCGTTGTTGGTATTGTTAAGGTATCTGTTATTGTGAAATTTGTTGTTGGTGTGTCTTTGCTGACACTTTGTGTTGCAGTTGTTGTTGTTCTTGTTGATGTCGCTGAGCTTTGAGGTTTTGTGTTCGTTGCAGAGGGCAGTGACAGGCAAATAACAAGTAAAAGGCAAACGTGCAACCATTGTTGGTGGTGTTGTTGCTGATGTTGTTGTTGCTGTTTAGGCGTCAAGCGTAAGCGCGCATACAAGGAAACGGATAGCTGCTGCAGTTTTTGTTCTTTTTGTTGCTGTAGCTGAGGTATAGCTGTGGTATAGTGTTGTTTTAAGCATTGTTGTTGCTGTTCTTGATTTCGTTGCTGCCTCAGCGTTTGCATATGAATTGAATTTTGCGCTGCAGTTCGTTGCGCCAAGCATATACTCATGTCTTTGTTGTTTTTGCTATAATCACACTCATCATCGTCATGATTATGATGCTGTCGGCAATGGTTGCTGTGAAGATACTGATCTGGCATGAATTTTGATTGTAACGCTCCCTTCGTATCCATTTCTATATTGTTTGTTGCTTTTGTTATATCTGCAATTGCACAGATTTGCGATTTCGCATTCCATTGCTCGAATTGCTTACTACTTGCTTTTGTCAAGGATACTTTTGTTGTTGCCATTTCAACGCACCAATTTTCTTCTTCTCTTGTTGTTGCTGGTTTTATTGTTGTTAATGTTGCACACATTGTTTCTATTGCTGCTATTTAAACTGTAATTGTTTGCTGCATTTCGTGTTATTGCCGTCGCCTTTGCTTTCGGTGTGCTTAATCTGTGATTGCTTCAACCGTCATTTTGGTGTGGATAACTCCTACGTATTTGCAATAATCTTAATGCCACTGGTAGCTCTCAACATGCAATCGTTTCGATGCTGCTTTGTCATTCACACTGATTTTACATATGAGTATAGTTGTTAAATCTAAGTACAATGTTGCTGGTCACCTGCTTTGTGCATTGCTGTCGGTAATCACTTTGTTCCTCGGCACATACATATATACAGCTCAAAATGAAAGCGTACATTTCGGCGAAATTGCCCAAAACGTTTTAATGTTTAATAGCCGTCACGTCTTACTGGACATAGCATTTCAAGTGATTTTGAAGATTCATTGTTAAATTTTGATTATCCCCCTTTCATATATACAACTCTCAGCGCAGAAATTAATTGGAAATCTGAAAAAGAAAAAAATGTGTGTGATTTAATCTCTATGAATCGTAAAGAAATTTTCAATAATTATATGAACTTTTTTAAGGAAAATGCTGCCCATTTGTAACTGTGAAGCAACCGTTGTTAATGGTCAAAAAGTAAGAGCAAAACTGTGAAAACGAGCTTTTGTCATTAAACAAACGACTCACTTTATAAAATCTAAAATCATACGAGGTTAAAGGAAGAACAAAGATGGTAGCCCCAAGCTTTTATGACGACATGATCTAAGTATATGTACCGTTCCGTTCAAGGGTTCTTCTGGTTTATAAATATTCTCGCAATGAAAAATACCGGGCTGGAACTATTAAAAATCCCCAAATATTTTCTTAATATACTTTACATCTATTTTTATACTCAGCTGATCAGAGCTCATAGAGTATATTAATTTTGTTCGCATAACGGTACCCCGTAACGGCATAAACTAATCGAGAGAGATATAGACTTTTATATATCAAAAAACGTTTCTTTTCGTATAGTGAAAACATTCTCCAGGACATCCAATATGATAGCCTTTAATAACTTCCGTTTTTTTAAACGTTGACAAATCGTACTGGAATCTCATGTAATTTGAGGATGAACTTTAACCTCGAGTAGCTACTAAATGAACAAAGTAAGCAGAATGAAGATAAGAATGCTTATAACTTTTGTATTGGTTAGTCGATTTTGTTGAATGAAAGCTTATTTTTTTGTAATAAAACAGAGCTTAGGGAGGAAAAAAATCTGCAAAAAAATAAAAAGTTTTCAAGACCCTTCCCCGAAAAGTACACATTTTTTTATATTTTTACACAAAAAATTGAAAAAATCCGCAATGATTGTTCGTTATCTTTGAATCTGCAGTGCCTAGCAAGCAAGTGTTGTATGCACAGTTTATAGCAAATTTTATTAAATTTAAAGGCTTCAAACCGGTTTGGAATTTTTCAATTCGTTCTTGAGACATATTTTTATTTTGTTTTATTATTATTATTTTTTTTTTTTGAAAAAAAAACACGGTAATTTGTAAATATCTCAAAAACGTTACCATAGAATTAAAAATAACCTTGATTTTCGGAATCCGGGGGTGATTTTACGTAGGAATTTCATAATGGCGTCTCTGGTGCAGGAAAAAAAGTTGGAATTTGTGATCCAGTGTATTCGAAGCATTTTTTGGAAATTTGATCTCTTTAGTATTTACAAGTATTTTAAGTAGCGAAACACTAAATTAAAGCGGAAAGGCTTGAAATGGGCTTAAAACAAACTTCCGTGTATTTTTAAGGCAACTTTTCCGTTTCCTATTGTTTTTTTTTTTCCAATTCAAATCAAAATTTGCATTACAACTTCCTAAGAAATTCGAAGAGTAAGTACTTCACAACTTTTGGTATTTTCTTCTACGTTTCATTAAATACTCATTACTGTCTAAAGCAAAAATAGAAATCTGTTAGCAAAGTGAGTAGTAGTTAGGCCAAAAAGTAAGAAAGTAAAGTTAACAAAGCCTTGACATAACTAATGTGCACATCCGACAAATGAATGCAAATTGCAAGACAACTGACAACTTGGCCACAGGACAATGGAACCACAAAAACAATGACTTATGAAACAACAACAACAACAAAGTTGGCAGTGAAATGTAAAAGTAGCACTAAAGTTCTATAAATTTAAAAACGAAGATGACGGAAGTAAGCAGATTTAAAGTTTTCTTGTAGCTTTTAACAGGAAATGATAAATAATTCATATTTTATTGATGGTAGCAATAAAATGTAATATGAAATGGTAAAAGAAAAAGAAAACCCAGCTGCATAAATTTTAAAAGTTAATTTTACAAGCTGTGTATAAATGTTTTGCGAATACATAAAAATAATTGAAAATTTTAAATTGATTTGACTTTGAAAGTTGTTAATATCATAAAAAATTTCAATGTGCAAATATGGTTTTACTTAGTTGGAGAATTGCTTATATTTTAAAATAATTTTTGACACTCAAAAAAAAAAAAAAATAATAATAATTTGAAAAAAACTTTGGCAAATCAATTTAAGTTGAATAGATTTTTTATTACTTATTTCATATCTATGTGTGTATATGTCTACAACCGGGTTGTCAGCAGAGTACGAGAATATTTATTAAAACCATTTACTTTGTAACTGTAATGCAATATGTCTACGTTGAAAAATTCTACGGATCACGTATCATAAACATCTACAAAGCTTCCTTGAGCGGAAACACCTATCATCTACTTATGTATGTATGTAAACATATTTGAAATTTCTTCAATTTCCGCACATCATATTTCGTGCTCTATAGAGCTTCTGCTGCTGCATTTCCTTCTATATGTGTAGCTGCATCTTCTGCTCATCATAAGCTCATCCTCATATTACATTTGAGCTTTAGTGTTTATTTCACTTTACGCTAAGATTTTCAAAGCAAATCAGCATGAAAAATTACCCAGAAGAAATACCTAGCCAGCCATTCAGCTAGCATGCTAGTTAAGACAGCACACTGTGCAAAGTAGAGCCAAAAACAAAAACTTTCTTACTGGAACATTCCACTATAAATAGACCAATAATGAAAGTCGAAAATTTTCAGTTTTAACCGTGTGAAACACGCATGCTTTTAATATAAGAATTTCTCGATGATTCTGCGCCTTCTGTCATCGTTCGAAGTAGAAATTGACAACTCGCGTACTTCACTAACAACGTTTTAAACTCAAACTGATTCCCCGTTGAATGCGCCACTTTATACCCTCAAATACTTCGTTCGCTCATTTCCCCCAGGGTCTAGACTTTTCGCGAACTGTCTTTTCGATTAGTCGCTTATTATTTCTCTCATCTTCTGAATCTCATATTTGCTGTTTTAAATATGAAGTACAAAAATGTCTGTAAAAACAGGGTTCCCCACATTGATTTCACATAAGGTTTGAATGAGTTGCACCATTCTTACTGAACTTTTTTTGTATCTTTTGTTTTGTGAATAATCTTTAAGGTTTTTGCTTTTATTCGCTCGTCAAATAATAATAAACAGGGAAATGTCGCAGGGTGGGGTATTATTACTGATGCTGTAGACGCTAGTTTCAGTCATCGTAAGCGGCAGATGTCACTCAAAAAGCAGCGCTCTGTTGGATCAGGTGCTTCCAGATGTATACGCCTGGGCATCTGGAGTCGGGTCCAGCCGACAACGCGGAAACACGCCATCTAGTACTATTTTGTAGGAAACAAAAGCTGCTTTATTGAAGAAAAGTACAGCAAAAATTATCTAGGAACTACACTAGATAGTAAATGGTCGTGGAAATTCCATGTGGAAGATAGTGTAAGGAAAGCCTCCGTGGCAATGTATAAATACAAAAGGATGCTAGGGTGCACGTGGGGCCTGTAGCCCAAACTCTCTCATTGGGTGTTCACGGCAATTGTCATGTACGTTTATCAAAAAGGGGGTATGCAGATTATCAAAGAATAGCATAACGGGAACCCCAAAAGCTACCCGTAAAGCGGCATTGCATGCTATTCTGCGTATCCCACCTGCAGGCTTTATGGCCAAAAATATGGTGCTAGCAACTGCAAAAAGGCTTAAGACTTCGGGACAGCGCTTCCCAAGGCAGTCGGTTCTATGTACCGGAGCGACTTGGGATTTTTCCCGACCAAGGACTGTCATTTAAGTGTGACCCCATTTAATTGTTGCGTCCCTCCCACAAATTGTCATCCTCCCAGCAGCTCCTTGCAGCAGGACTGCTCCATATTCTCTTACTCCTGGAAGGCATATAATCCAATCCGGGTCCGTCTCCTGACCACGGTCCTGAGAAATGGTTTTGCTGCATCTGCCGGAAAAGAATCTTTTTAAGACGATCATACTCTGTTCAGTGTGTCTCGTGTAAGGGATGGTTGCATCGGACAGGTTGCTCTGGGCTTGATCCCAAAATCCGACGTCCACGTAACTTTTATAAATCTTTTGTGGCTCCTTGCTGTTCACGCCCAAGGGCGTCCCGTAGTCTACGCCAAAGCGCCCCCCCCCCCCGCTTCCTTCCATCAGCCCCGCTGCCAGCAAGCCACAACAAGTACCCGCTGCTGCTCACACCCCACGGCGCCAACAACTCAAACAGCTGCTACCACTCATAACTACTACCTTCGTAGCAGAGTCGGTAGCAATGCTGAGCATCAGCCCCTGCCCCCGTCTTCTCCCCCCTCTTTTCCGGCAGCAATCGTGTAGGTCAGGGAAACAGACCCTTAGTCCCTACCTCCGTTTGCCAGCACAGAATATATAGGTTTGCGATATCCGCCCAATGCAGCTCCTGCCTTGGGTGGTGCCACTTTCCCAGATGTTCTGGTCTCCGCGACGGCAACCCCCCGACGGGTTTCATCGCGCCATGTTGCCAGGTCGCAAACCCAAGTCATCCGGGTACCGCAATGCTTGCCCAAGGACGCCCAGTCCCAGGGCCACAACAGCAATTGCGTCCTGTCCTTCCACAACCCAGGCGTAGTCACCCGTCACTTACCCTCAGAGTGGCGTCGTCTCCCCTTATGCACTTCAGAATTCTGCAGTTAAACTGTAATGGACCAACTGGGAAGATTACGGAGATAGTCGATTTCATGAAGCGGCACAACATCCGCATTGCTGCGATTCAAGAGACTAAACTCACAGCAAGATCTGCATTGCAGACCTGCTCTGGGTATAATGTCCACAGGAAAGACCTCGAGAGCTGAAATGGAGCCGGCCTCGCGTTTATCATACACCACTCTGTGCAATATTATATTTTTGATCCTGGCATCGACCGCAGGGACAACGTCTTAGAACGTCAAGGCCTATCTGTCCGGTCAGGCGATGCAAACCTAGAAATCATCAACATCTACATCCCTCCTGCCACCTGTTGCCCCAGTGGATACCGCCCTAATATCAGAGCCTTACTCACTGGCAACAATCGCATTATCTTAGGCGATTTCAATGCCCATAACGATCTATGGCATTCAAACTTGCGGGCGGACAGTAGGGGTGAGATGTTGGCGGATCAAATAGAAGAAACGTCGTTCTGCACAATAAACGGAGACGCCCCCATACGTATGGTAGGAAGCTGTCACAGTTCGCAAGATATCTCAATCGTGAGCGCAGAACTCGTAAACTGCGTCAACTGGCAGCCGATGGTAACATTGGCATCCGACCATCTGCCCATACTTATTTCGCTCGAGCGTACCGCCGACTTCATCGTCACCGAAAAACGCACTTTCATAAACTTCAAAAAAGGAAAGTGAGAAGAATATAAATCTTTTACAGACAACAGCTTTGCTGTCCTCCCTATCCCGACTAATGCCCGCCAAGGGGACCGTGCCTTCCGTAAAGTCATTGAATCCGCCTCGGCACGTTTCATTCCCGCCGGTAGAATTCCCGAAATCCGGCCCCACTTCCCGGCGGAGGCCGCAAACTTAGCGAGAGAACGTGACCTTATAAGACAGCTTGACCCAGGCGACCCCCAAATAAAGGATATAAACCAACGCATCAGATTGCCTGTGGACGAACACAATTGGGCGAAATAGGAGGAGCACCTAAGAGGTTGTAACCTCTTTACCGGTGTGGGTAAACTTTGGGTCACCGTAAAGTCTCTATCGAATCCGACTAAGCGCAAAGACAAAGTTTCCATCGCCTTTGGCGACAAAGTGCAGTCGGATGCGAAAAAATGCGCGAGCGCTTTCTGCCGAAAATATATAATGCATCCTACGGTCGACAAAAATAGACGGAGAGCCAATAGACACGCACATAAACACAAATTCAGCGCGTCACCAATCACCATCACCGCCGCTAAAGAGGTTGAGGACGCCATTGGTCGCGCTAAACCATCCAAAGCAGTGGACCCAGACGGCATAGCCATGCCGATGCTTAAAAGCCTAGGGAAAGAGGGTTTCAAATATTTAGCGCATGTTTTCAGCCTGTCTCTTTCCACGTTTGTCATACTCGAGAAATGGAAAATGGCCAAGGTGGTCCTGCTATTAAAGCCTGGGAAACCAGCTAACATAGGTTAGTCGTATCGTCCGATATCTCTCCTATCGCCAGTAGCAAATACGCTTGAAGCCATTTTGCTCCCTTATTTCCAAGCAAATTTGCAGCTAGCCTCTCATCAGTATGGCTTCAGAAAACTCCAGAGCACCACCACCACGCTAAATGCCATTAGCACCCAGATAAATTGCGGTTTAAATCAATACCCCCACCATAGGACAGTACTCGTAGCGCTATACCTATCAAAAGCTTTTGATACGGTCAACCATGGCTCGTTACTGCAAGACCTGGAAGGGTCTACCCTTCCCCCATGTCTTAAAAGGTGGTCGGCAGGCATCGGCGCAATTTAGAAACGAAACATCAAAACCAAGGAGAATTAAACAAGGGGTGCCACAGGGTGGTGTCCTATCCCCACTTTTGTTTAATTTCTACATATCCAAGCTACCTTCACCACCGGAAGGAGTCACAATCGTTTCGTACGCCGATGACTGCACAATAATGGCCACAGGCCCAGGCCCAAAGATCGATGAGCTATGCAATAAAATAAACGGCTACCTCCCTGGTCTCTCCAGCTTTTCGCCTCGCGAAACCTGGCATTATCACCGACTAAATCTTCCGCGACCTTATTTACAACATGGACGTCCCAAATGTCGACCATTTTGTACATCCACGTCGATGGCACTACGCTACCGACTGTCCTCCACCCCAAAATCTTGGGTGTGACGTTTGATTAGGATCCACATTTTGGTGAGCACGCAGCCGCAATTGTTCCGAGAATTCAGAGCCGTAACAAAATCCTCAAATCCCTCGCTGGCAGTACCAGGGAAAAAGATAAAGAAACGCTCATGACTACATACAAAGCAATTAGCCAGCCGATTACGTGCTACGCGTCACCCATATGGTCGCCAAGCCTAAAAATTACCCACTAGAAGAAGCTACAGGCCTGCCAAAATACTGCTCTCAGAATTGCCACGGGCTGTCTTCTTATGTCCCCAGAACACCATCTGCATAATGAGGCGAGAATACTCCCCATCAGGGAGAGAAATGAGATGTTGACCAAACAGTTCCTCTTGAATATCCAGAAACCTGAGCATTCCAACAGACATCTGATTGATGAACCAGCACCGCCTCGGGGCTTAGGGAGTCATCTCCGTAAGCAGTTTGAGGAAATACGGCACCTGAGAACCCAGCCGTATGAAACGAAAAACACAAGCAGGTCCTTGGTGAACTCCATAAACAGGCGTCGGACCTTTACGCCGGGAATTGCACGGTGAATCCAGTACTTAACGAAAAGTATCCAAAACTCGCGGAAGAGGATCGCAAACTCCCCAACTGCTCAACTTCGTTCTGGATACTGTAACAGGTTAACTCTTACCTATCCAGAATCAACCCCGACATACAAAAAGTATGCCCCGCTTGCAATGTGTCCCCACATGACACCAACCATCTCTTTAATTGTAATGTGGAACCAACGCCTCTAACACACCTTTCCTTATGGTCCACCCCTGTTGAAGCGGCAAGTTTCCTTGGACTCCCGTTAGAGGATATTGATGACAATTTGTCATCGGTCTCGGCTGTTAGGTGGGGCGAAGCATTGCTACAACAACAACAACAACAACAACCTCGGGACAGCTTAAGCGGTATTATACCTGAGCTTTAAAAAAGATCTTGGGACCACAATAGAGCCAAGGTTTCAGCGCAAGAATGCGAAAATATCAGAACATTCCATACACGTGTATAGCGATGGTTACAAAGGAAGAGGTCAAGTCTGCTGTTTACTGTGTCGATCCAGAAATCGGTAGTATATCCTACAGGCTGTCAGATCACTGCAGTGTCTTTCAGGCTATAACCCAACAAAAAACTTCATAACCAAGTGTCCTGGAATGTCAACAAGCATTAGGAAGCCTTAGATTAAGCCGAAATATACCTTTGTACTATGTTCCCCGTCATAAAGGGATAGAATATAATGCAACGGATCTGACAGCCAGGCTGCACTAAAAGCGCTTGGATCGGTCACATGTAAGTCCAGGACAGTATAGAAGTACCGCAAATCTCTTAACGAGATCGCTGAGCAAACTTCCCTCAGTCTGGTATGGGTGCCTGGACACTCGGATATACCTGGCAATGAGATGGAGGGCACATCTGTTCCGCTTTCGTGTCCTGGAAGGGATTGAGCATGCCGCTTGCTACCGCTAAGCTCACTTTGAAGGGAATTTTCCTTAGGGAAGCGGGTGTGAGATGGAGCAATCTCGAATCCTGCTACCACACTAAGCCCTTGTTGCCTGAAAGGAGTATCCTTCTTCATGGAATGGGGGACATATCTCTGGTGGTTGGACTTATAACCGGCCACATAGCAATCGGGAAGAATGCACGACGTCTGGGTGCTATTTATAATGATTACTACAGCAGCTACAAAGACGAAGAGGAGATAGAAACAGTCAGGCATTTTCTGTGAGATTGTCCTGCGCTATGGCGCAAGAGGAAGAAAGCTCTGGGATCTCCCTTCTTTGGAGATCTTTGTGATTTGGCTAAGTTGGAACCTAAGAAATTTTTTGTTGTTTTGAGTAGGGGAAAGTTCCACGTGGCATCATAATGGGACCTTTTTGGGCCCAAGTACACTAGTGCTCGCCCCTGCGGCCAATCCAACCTAATGCAATGGCCGATGAGTGGGCAGAGGAATGTGTAGCACTCGATAAATCGACGGTAGAGGTACCAATCCGTTTAGGAGAAATCACAACGGGACAGGAGTTGCATATGATCAATCAAGCTGGAAAGCGTGGACAGAAGAACGGAGCTGTAAAATTTTAAAAGATAATGTTGAAATCTTACGACGTTAGACTCACAAAGTTGCTCATATCTTACAAAAAAAAAAACGTAAAGCTTACGGTGACATACATACTAACTAGGCACTGCCTTCTGCCCTCACATGCTTATAAGTTATGCCTTGTCAGTAACAGCGGATATGGGAAGTGCGAGCTGCAAGAACAAAAGGACGGACCCGTTCTGTGCTTATGACCTGCGCTCGCGAAGCCAAGGCTCCAGCTACTAGGGACGTGCGAATTGGCAGATTTCGTGGCATCAACTAAGCTAGGTCCTAGAAAACGTGCAGAATTTCCGCGAGTACGAAGTTATTTCATAACATAAGTCCTGAAACCTAATAATTTTTTTTCACTTTATCGTCAAACAAATTCTGCTAACACCGTGGAGACAATTAGCTTATGTGAATTCTTTATCGATGGACCAGTCCAACCTAACCTAACCTACAATCATTCGTATGCAAAAAAGAAGGTAATTGGTATAAAATTGCTTTTCGACATGGCAAGGCATTGGTATAGATTATTTGTCAACAAATAGATTATTGCAGGAGTGCTGTTTCAAATCCCATTCCCAGGAGAAAATGTTCTGAAGAATTTACAAGATATAATCGAAACAGGTGTAATCTTGTCCATACTGATGTAGCGTTGATTTTTCGTAAAATGTTTAACAAATCATTTCTATTATTGTTCAGTTTGAGATGGAACACCTCATGTTAGATATAAAATATTTTCTTACGCTTGAGCGAAATTTTGAGCAATATGGCGCAATCGCGCTCAGCATTGCTTAACTAAAGCAGCAGTGGATTGCGGCGCAGGAAGACTGTCGCAAATCAGTGGCATAGTCGTCATTGCCTCTTGGTTTTATAACTTTCATGAACATGAAATGGTATATTAACTTTGGTCCGATGTTTGCAGTGCTGAGAAATGTAGAAGATAGACTCATCATTAAGTATACCGAGTTGATCAGGGCGACGAACTGAGTTGATATAGCCATGTCCATCTGTATGTCCGTCCGTCCCTCCGTCTGTCCGTCCGTCCATCTGTCCGTCCGTCTGTCTGTTTGAACGCAAACTAGTCCCTCAAATTTTGAGATATCTCAGTGAAATTTGGCTCAAGGGTGTACTTTTGTATTATATTAGACATTTGTCGGATCCGGTAGGAAAAAATCACTTTGATCGGAGCTATATATAGTTATATCCCATACAACCGATCATTCAGATAGAAAGATTTTTGGCCATTTCTCCCTTAATTTCCAATATAAAAACGTTAAACTTGGTGATATTTATTCTAATATATCATAGAAGATTTCATGAAAAAATCATTTCGATCGGAGCTATATATAATATATATCCCATACAACCGATCGTTCAGATAAGGGGTTTTTTTGCCATTTTTTATTTTATATTTATCTTAAAAATCGTTTAGGTATGTACATCTTTTCAATATATATTTCTTATCTTATACATCCGATTATTTGGAGATTACGAACGGGATAAGATTATTGCCCCCATTCATGAAAGGTATGAAGTCTTCGGCACAGCCGAAGACAGTCCCGTGCTTACTTGTTTTTTATTGCTTTTTGACATATTTTGCTCATTTTCGCTTAGCCAGTGTGTAACTTTATACATTTGTTTTTGTTGTCAATGGAAATTGGAGTGGAACTACTTTGGTGACGCCTGTGAAATTCAGAATGGCACCCCATAATGGAATAAGCAAAAGTAACAGGATGTAAAAAATTACACTTAACATTTTTGCTTGGTATTGTTGTTGTTTTACTTTACAAAAATGGTTGATCTATCAACACCAACCAACAAAATTGCTCATAGCACAGCAGAAAAAACATTAAAGTCGTTCAGTTTTTTGTTATCGTTCTTCTATACAAATTTAGCGACACAATTTTTAGTAAAATAATATAAAACAACAACAGCACAGCAGCTGGCACAATGCAAAAAGGATATCCCGTGTAACTGAGAATAATGAATGAGCAAAATATTATGTGGATACGGATGTGAATGGTTAGGAAATGCTTGTCAAATCTGCGCATTCAAGAAATAAATGAAATGCTTTTAGCGCACTCAATTGAAGCTTGAGAAATGTAATGGCCGTTGCTTTGGCAAATATATTTCTTTCATTTATACTATTAAATGTGCTTTGAAGTATAACAAAAAGCTGACTTTAACAGCGCTTCGTTCTACTTAATTAACACCTGCATTCGGAAGATTCTCATAAAGATCTACTTACGGTAGTTCTAGAAAATTAGCAAATTGAAACAGGTTGAACAAAAGTTAGCATTTTGCTTGAAAAATGAGTTTGTTATGTGAGGCATATGACATATAAAATATATATTATTTTGCCATATGACAAGCAAGCCAAATAACTCAAAGAAGTTAACTCCTTTTAGATAGCGATGATTGAATATGACAACGCTGCATAACTCACAATAGTAGTTCACTTTTTGTAGTTAGATATGCCAGAGTTTAATCTGGACAGGTAAATGTTTATCCTATTACAACACACAGTCAACGTGTGCCCAGTGGCGTAGCTACCTTGGGTGGCACCCGGTACGGAAATTGGTGGTGTTATCCCATCGAAAGTAAAAAGCAATAAATTGTTTATTATAAAGGTCATGGATCATTTATTATTTACAAGTATTGAAGAAATAACAAAACACAATAATAACTAAGACAGAAAAGGAATTGTTATACAATTAAAATTTCTTCTTCTAGCAATTACTTCATCGAAATTTATATTTTGTATTGCCTCATGTTCGATGGCTATTATACCAAGATTGCTAAGCCGCGATTGGGTCATTGTTGCCCGCAAAAAGTGTTTTATTAATTTTAATTTACTGAAACGTCTCTCACATGAAGCTACGGACCGGCAAAGTGTCATGAACAATTTCAGTGCAATCATAAGATTAGGAAGAGATTCTGTAAAATGCCATTCTACAATAAACTTTATAAAATCTAGAGACACCCACTCAGTAATAGTAACATTAGCGGGTTTTAATGTCTTCGCCGTCTTGGTATCTCCAAAACTAATTCGGTTTCCGAGACCTCATCATAAAAACCAATAAATTTAGATGTATCTAATTTCAGTTCTTCAGTATTCGCCAAAAGCAAAGCATTAGTTTGTACGATCACGAAAAACGAAGCTAATCTTGAAGAGAATTTAAAAATTCAAGCCAACCAAACACAACACACTTCTCGAAAGACGTCAAACGTCGCGAGTTTGGGACGGGGAATCCCCCAATACAGGCGTCAGATTCTTTTGCGGAAATCCCCAAATTATACATAGAGCTGAGCTAGTAGGGGAATCCTAGAAATATAAAATTTTGGGCTAGCGATTTTTGGTTGTTTGTACATTGTAGTTAAAGTTGAGAGACCGGGTGGGTGTCCCCCCAAAAAAGGTGAAACCTTGTGCGAAGTAGACCAATTGTACTCATTTATACCCGAACGGGAACGATAATACCTTTGTACATATAGTATGGGAAGAAATGTAGACAAATCCCTTTTCTTATCAAACAGTATTAGTGTTCGTATGATGCGAGGATATATAAATTCTAAACGCAATATCAAAACTTGCAAAAGGTTTTTAAATACATCTAAGTAAAAAAATTATTTAGTCGCCAATTCAGTATAAAAGATGTGTATCGGAGAACAAGGACTCCGCATTTTTAAACGGTTTTATATAACTTGAATTGAACGCCCGGGCGAACAGAATTTTGTAATTGAAATTTAAGTAACTTCCCGATAAGCTACAAGCTGGAAACTTGGAATATAAGTAGCTCAGAACCCGATTACGATGCAATAATAAGAAAAAAACTTCAATAGGTGGCGAATGGATCCAAATATTTCAAAATATTGTATTTGTGGTCCGATTTGGTTCATATTTGGAACATATAATACATACATGAATAGAAAGTGACCTATGATGTCCGATTTGGCTCGTATTTGGAACAAATATTACATACAGTCCGGTAGAGGTTAGGTTAGGTTGAACTGGCCGGTCCATGAGGACCTCACATAGACTGAAAAAGTCCGTAGTGTTACCAGAAGTTTGTTTTAATGACCAAACTGAGAAACCCTATCAAAAACCAGGACCTATGTTATAAAATAACTCCGCCCTCTTGGCAAATACTTGAAGCTTCCTAGGATTTAAGCCACTTGCTGCTTCTTGCTCTGACAGCTGTATCACTCCTAATAGCTGGAGTCTTAGTCTGGAAAGCGCAGGGCAAGAGCACAGAACGTGCTCGATAGTTTCCTCCCCCAGCCCGCACTTCCTACATCTGCTATCACTGACCAAGCCTAATTTAAAGGCATGTGACGCCAGAAGGCAGTGTCCAGTCAGAATACCCGCCATGAGCCTACAGTCCTCTCTTTTTAATGATAGAAGCAACTTTGTTAGTCTAAGGTTGTAAGACCTGCACATAATCTTCGACACTTTACAGCCCCGCGCTTGAACCCACAGCTTTCCTGCTTGATCGATCATGTGCACCTCTCGCTTTCGCTTAATTTCGCCCAATCTAATTGGGACATCTACGGTGAAAGCTTCAAGGGATGCGCCCTTTTTAGCTAGTTCATCCGCTTTTTCCCCTCTATTCCCATATGCCCTGGGACCCAATATAGATGTATGCTTCTCCCTGTGCCGATTCTCTTCAGGGACTGCTTACACTCTAACACGCATTTAGATGCTGTGGTATGCAAGATTATTGCCTTAATTGCTGCTTGACTGTCAATATAAAAGTTAGCACGATTCCAGCTTGTGCTATTTTCTTCCAGGTTTTCTACTGATTTGGTTACGGCTACTATTTCCGCTCGGAAAATGCTACAGTAATCCGGCAGCCTGTAGGATCTGTTTATTTCCGGATCAGCACAGTATGCCGCAGACCCTACTCCTTCCACTACTTTGGAACCATCTGTGTACACATGTATCGCCTCGTCCGCCATTTGAGCACCCTTGCGCCAAGCGTCCACCTCTATTGTGGCCTTAAGACCACCCTCGAAGCGCAGATAGGGAATCAGGTAGTCTTTTCGTCTTGTGATTGATGACGCTATACTACTTTGGCCGTATGGTCGGCGCTCAAGCTGCCCCGAGGCACCGAGCCTGGTTGCAATTGTTAACGCTATGTTCTTTGCTACCAGGTCTACAGGTGGAACGTACAGAATGGCGTACAGTGCAGCTGTCGGGGTAGTTTTCAGGGCTCCCGTAATGCTAAGCATTCATGGTCTGCATACCCGCTCTAATTTTTTGAGGTAGGTTGCTTTTTGTGTGACTTTCCACCAAACAAGAACGCCATAGTATAGGATAGGGCCTACAATCGCTGTAAAACCCCAATGACAAAGAGAGGGCGATAAGCCCTCGTACACCCCAGCATTTTTTTACATGCATAAAGTACCGTTGTAGCCTTACTCACCCTCTCCTCCACGTTGAGCTTCCATGACAGCTTACTGTCTGGGATTATTCCTAGATACTTTGTGCAAGGTTACTCCTGTAGAGTAACCCCTCCTAAATTGGGCCTGTACCAATTTGGGATCTTGTACCTCTTTGTAAACAAGACCATATCTGTCTTATCCGCGTTGACTTTCAACCTTGACATTTGATGCCCAGGTATGAATATCCCGAAGCGCCCGATCCATCAAAGAGCTAATCGTTGGAAGGCACTTTCCACTTATGACAATTGCAACGTCATCAGCATAAGGCGTAAGTTTTACGGGTCCCTCATCAAATCGCCTGAGCAGTTGATTGATGACCAGCGTCCACAGCAGAGGTGATAGCACCCCTCCCTGCGGCGTTCCCCTGCCCACTGGTTTCGTGGCCTCGTACAATCCCCATTGTGATGTAATCTTCCTGCAATTTAACATGCAGACGATCCATTTGGTTAAGGCTGGATGCACTTTTATGTAATTAAGACCATCCATAATCGCCCATTTAGAAACATTATTGAAAGCCCCGGCAATATCTAAGAAGACAGTCCGGTAGAAGTATCATCAAAATATTTTGGAGTTCGAGGAGGGACAAGCAAACGTGGCGCTAAATCGAGTAAAGTCTTTTGAAGGATTATGTATTGAGGACATAGATTTTAAGAAATTGTCAGGATTCCTTGCAATAATGAGTCTCTAAATGAACAAAATAGAATGAAAAAACTAAAAACTTGAAAAAAAAAAAATAGTTTCAAAAAAATGTCAATGTGAACGGTTTTATTGAAAACAATACTTACATTAAGTAATAATAGTAACAAAATCTTGAAAAGAATTAGGTAGGTCCTATATATTTATATAGTATATATTTATATAATATATTTATATAATAGGATTCTTGATCCCCACAAGAAAAACTGATTCTTTGCGTCGCGTCGCGTTAACATAATTTGTCCCTATATGATGTGCCAACAGCACTTGCGACAAAGACGCAGAAACATTAGAAGAAAAGCAGTGATCGGTAAATTTAAATGGGACGTAATTGATCCCCCTAGTCCCTTTCGGGTACAGTTGGGATTAGTCAGTTCGAAATCTGTGTAGCCCATTTGAATAAACTTAAAATAAAATAATTAAAAAAAAAAATTTAAGTTAAACGGTTTTATTGAAAATTATATTTACATTAATTAATAATAATACTAAAATCTAGAAAATAATTAGGTAGGTCCTAGGTACTAGTCACCACACTCCTCATCAATCTAGGGCGTTGATCATACTATTAAATAAAAGCGTTGGGCGCATGAAATTTCTAAAAATGTGAGGCGTAGCATAACCTGATTAAGGTTCAGTCGGTCTTACTTATGACTATCAATAGAAATTTGACGCGTCCAACCCTTTTATTTAATTGTATGATCAACGCCCTAGATTGATGAGGAGTGTGGTGACTAGTACCTAGGACCTACCTAATTATTTTCTAGATTTTAGTATTATTATTACTTAATGTAAATATAATTTTCAATAAAACCGTTTAACTAAAATTTTTTTTGAATTATTTTAAGTTTCTTCAATTGGGCTACACAGATTTCAAACTGTGTACTCCCAACTGTGCCCGAAAGGGATTAGGGGGTAGCAATTATGTCCCATTTAAATTTACCGATCACTGCTTTTCTTCTAATGTTTCTGCGTCTTTGTCGTCTTTGTCATCATATAGGGACAAATTATGTAAACGCGACGCTCCGTAAAGAATCAGTTTTTCTTGTGGGGATCAAGAATCCTATTATATAAATGCTTTCACTCAATTAAGTATGTATCAGTCAATAGAGTGGATTTGTCATTAATTGGTTTTTTATGTATAATGATAAATGTGAACGTGAGTTACTGCGACGCAAAGTTTCATTTCATCGTATGTAATATGGCCCTTAAGTATTTTACTGCGGCTCGGTGCCCTCTAAGAAAAATTTATGGGGTGGTGATGTGGGGTGACTGTCTACCCATTGTGTATTTATATGTACTACGTCGAGAATTGGATAGTTGGTGATTGCATCCAATTACGGGAGTTGAGAAAGTTTTATTGAAGCATACCTAATATCTGCATACAAAATATTTAACAAAATCTTCTGGTGGCCAGTATGGACAAAAACAAAGAAATTGAGTTTGGAAGCAGATGGAGGTTTAAGCAGGCATGCTTAACCAACGAACCGATATCATTTCGTTACGATAATTAACGTTAATAAACGAAACAAAGTCATTTCGTTTCGTTTATTAACGTTAAGAACGTCAAATTAACGAAATGATTTTGTTTCGTTTCCTGCCATATCAAAACGAAATCAAATCGTTTATGTTGATTATTAATTTCAAACTATGCTGGCAAAGCTGATTGATGGCGGAGTCATTAAAGGTGAAAGCATTAGCCAAGCTGATTGCAACTTTTCTCATGAATTTTGACAGTACGAACATTTCTCAGAGTATTTTTGACATTACCACCAACGAATTACATAAAAACATTGCATGGAGTTTGTGTGTATGTCCGCTCGCTGTTACCACCTTACGGCTTCACCATGGCTATAGCATTGCCAACCCAATTCAAACATAAAGTATCACGTTTTTGTTAACGTTTTTAACGTTAACGAAAGCTTTTCGTTTCGGTTAAAAACGAGATAAAATTTATCTTGATAATTTCTTTATCGATAATAATTCGAAGTGTTTCAACGGAAACGATGGAAATTTTTTGATAAACGATTAGCTTAACGTTAAGGTGCATCCCTGGGTTTAAGGGAGAATTTTTCTGAGTTGCCAGAGACAGATGGAGGGATAGTCTATTTCCCTTGGTGTTCCCAATTGGCGCCAGTTATAGCGAAATAGGGATAGCTGGTGTGACTAGTTATGAAACCAAAATCGCCTAGGCGACTAACCGCCAATTAATGATGAAGTTTTCGTCCTTCATCCACGAGGGGATTAAGGCCGAAGTTCTCTTCCACTTTGCGTTGTGCTCCTTTTAATATTCCTAACATGTTTTATGCCGATTCCGAAAGGCGACTGCAAGGCTTATAAATTTTCATTGAGAAGCTTTTCATGGCATCCTAAGATCCTCATAGGAAAACCTAAGTCGAGCTCTTGGAGCAGCGCCACGCGATGCTTTGCGTACAAAGCCTTCGCTGTATCGAGCTTCAGTAGAGCTGCCTCGTAGTGAGGAATGTCTTTACGTAGTTCTCATTTTATTGGATTGCTTGTGGCATTAAGCGCACAAAAAGGGGTCTAGCGGGTGATATCACTATTCTTGGTTGGCTGATTTACCAGTTCTAAGTCGGAGAATTTCAAAATGGAAGTCTAGAAATTGTAGTTCGAGGTTTATCTCCACACCAATATACGTGAGTTATGGACATTGAGCTCTTTTCAAAGCTCTTGCAAAATCTCCAACTCATTTAGATGATCACTATTAACTTTTCCCTTTCTCCTTTAGTATAGCAGCCTACATTTAAAAAACTGCATAATACATAATCTTTAAGTTGCAAACTTAATACTGGTTTTCTGGTGTGAAAGGTTTTCTTTTCGGTTCGGTATCTCCGCCGTTTTTCTTTTTCAACACACCCTTTTACTTCGCCTCTTCTTTAGCTACCTCTGCATCGTACCATTATGTTCTTCTATCTCATACAAGTGTTACTTTGCTAAAAAATCAATATCTTTTTGAAGAGGCAAAGCTGATTTTGGAGTTTGGTTTGTTTCCAGAATGAGTTGCAGCACTGCCCACGCTTCCAAAGCTTCAATCAAAACCTCAAATAGTCGTAGCTATAACAAATTTACCATTTCTTATCTGAGAGCATGGTACAGCTTGAAAAAATAACAGTTAAATAGTTAAATTGATAAAACTCGGTTAAGTAGTGACACGAGAATTTTTTATATCCCGTTGTATGTATGTATGTTCAATTAATTTTGGTGTGAACAGGTGTTTTAATTCAAATCAAAGAAAAGGAAAAAATAGATTGCGTTTGATTCATAAAGAATGAAACAAAACATCCATTCAACAACAAAAAAAAAAAAAATTAAAAAAAAAATATATTCCTCTTTAAAATACATCACTGAAAAATTGAGAGGGAGTGGTGGAAAGTAAGTGCTTATAAAAGAGAAATTCTGTTGGTCTACGTGTGAAAATTTTGTATAATTAGTAAATTTAGTGGTCTAATATTTTATACGGGGAAAGTAGCGAAGATTTTAAGCGCATAACTAGGTAATTGAGTATCCAAACTTGTTTGGGATACTAAAAATTATAGAAAGTGTGAATACTTAAGTAGTATCACTTGATCTCTATGCCAACATTAGGGTTTACCATAACTTAATGAGAAAATAAGTTAAGCGTTGTATAGGACGATGTACAAAAAAAAAAAAAAAAAAAAAAAAATAACAACACTAAAGAACTTATAGTATATGGGATAGAATTTACGATGTTTGACATAGTGCATAGTGATAACTTATAACTTCATAGACTAATCGAAATAAATATAGACTCCACTGTATCAAAATGTTCAAGTTGAAATAATGAATAAATTATGCCATTTCCATCGTTCCGTATATCTGTGAATACGAAAACTTAATTATATTTTGAGATATACTGTTGAAATTGGGAATGTGTCCTTCTTGGCACTCATTCTCCATTGCTATTTAACATGAGCGATATCGAACGATAACCATGCCCACTTTTTTATATATATAAAAATTTCGAACATGTGTGATTATTCTGTATATAATGCGGCTACAATAAACAAATTTCTTGAATAGGTTGAAATACGAACGCCTACATAAATAAAATTTTATAAAACTTTCAAAAGGTACGTGGCACCCACTTTGAATGATACACATTTTTCAAATATTATTGATAATTAAGTATTAAACAAATACCAGCAGGATAGTTTAGTGGTTAAAGGCAACTGCAGTTTCACCATGTGATTCACGGTTCGAATCCCGGTGAAACTTTTGATAACATTACAAAATTGCCTGATGATGATTACGTTGGCGGTTTTCGAAATGGTTCCATCGCAATATGCCAGTAAATGTTTCTTTCTTTTCAGTTTCTTTCAGAAAACATAATAATTCAAATTCAATTATTATAAGCCGGTGTTAAGCTCATGAATTCTTAAATATAAGTAAAAAAGGTTTAAGCTGCTATCAAAAACCTTGGTAAACTCCTTTTGAAAGTGATTTAGCAAGCGAGCTTGCAATTTAGCCTCAAACCAAAGTATTTCATAGAACTGCGTTTTTTTGCTTGGAGCCAACCATTATACAAATGGGGTTGGGAATTCGTCTATTTAAGCGAATCGCGTTATCTTACTTTCATTAGCTGAAAACCTTAGTCAATCACCCATATTTTTACACTTTACAGCTTCGTGCTGTAATGAGACCCGCCAACTGCCGGTAATGAAGTGTTAGTTCTAATCAAATATTCACAATAGTGCCATAGTACAAATATATTTCTTTGGGTGCTCACAATCGTTTATTTTTAACAATTTATTTTAATAAAATATAGCTAAACAAACGCACTACGACCAATAATGCCCAAAGCTCGCTAATAGCACGACAACAAAAATTTTATTTATAGATTTGGATTCCAAATAAGAGCGAAAAAGGTACCTGAACATAAAAAAACTAATTAGAAATAATATATAAGATTCTTTGAACAAATTCTAAGAGTAAAAGAAAAAAATTAATTTCATTCGTCCGTATGCATTTTTACAATTAAATATCAGAAATAAGTAAAATGCTTCAAAAAGTGCATTTTATAACAAAAAGTATTAAAACACGGAACTTAAACAAGTAAGGAATTCTAAGTTCGGGTGAAACCGAACATTACATACCCAAATGTACACTTGAAATGCTGTTGTTGTTTGTTTTGTGTGCTTAATAGTGTTACAAGGCTGCGCAATATAACATATACATATGGTTCTATTCTGAAATAATTTTTCTTCGAGTTATGACTCCCGCAACATAGAAAATTGCTTAGTCATAAAAGGGCCGGTGCCACGCCCATTTTTTTGAATTTGAAGTTTTTCCTATTTAATGTTATAAATCCACTTGGGAATTGAAAAACCATTTTTTGCAAAGATATAGCTTATTTTATTAATCCACCGACCCTTTCAAAAATCTTTTATATAAAGTGGGCGCGGTCCTTAACCGATTTCGTTAATTTTTCTTCAAGGCATTTTTATGGTAAATGCAACCTCTGCCAAATTTTGTTGCGATGGCTTAACGATTTTTGATTTATTATTAATAATATTTGTAAAATTTTTTTATCACAAATGTTTTCAAATTTTTATCAAGAGTCTCAATATCAGTCCACACGTTAAATTTAAACATTCTAGGTGTATTATTTACTAAATAATTGGGTTTTTTGTGTTTTCCAAATGTTATATGTATATATAAAAAGTGGGCGTGGTTATCATCCGATTTCGCTCATTTTAAATACCAATCTATTCTTGGTCCAGGTAAGATCGTGTACCAAATTTGGTGAAGATATCTCACTATTTACTCAAGTTATCGTGTTAATGGGCAGACGGACGGACGGACGGACGGACATGGCTCAAGCAAATTTTTTTTTCGATACCGATGACTTTGATATATGGGAGTCTATATCTATCTCGATTCCTTTATAGATGTACCACCAACCGTTTTCCAATCAAAATTATAATACCCTGTGTACAAGTACAGCTGGGTATAAAAAGTAACTGAAACAAGTAAGGAAGGCTAAATTCGGGTGTAACCGAACATTACATACTCAGCTGAGAGCTTAGCTGCGTTGGTTTCGTAGATGGTTTATAAATGGTTTTTAATTCCATATCACATACGTTTGGGAAATATCGCTAAATTGTAGACTAAGGCTGACGTTTTTTGGAACGATTTTTCTTCATCCTTTGTCAAATAAGAGAAAAATATCCAATCAGCTGTCCCGTGCTGCCACCTTGTGTAGTTCCGCCATGAATAAAACCTATGCAATACATTTCTTATTTAAGATAATAATTTGCTTTTTTTAATTTTCAATTTTTCTAGTCAAAAGTTTAGTACGGCATACGTATGTATGTGCTTTTTTCAAATAAAGAGGTTAATTTCAAACGAGATAACTAATCCACTAAGATAACACACAGCGTAGAATTTATTCTGCATATTCATTTTTACTGGTAAACTTTTCCCAGAATTAAGACACATAACTCATATAGTCTCTCACTCACTCTATTTATTAAAGGTTCGCCTAGCTCTTGGGAAAAGTAAACAGCGTGGGGAGGCATTCTCTAACAATTTACTTCTCTCAAATCTGCGCAAAGCTCATACAGCTAATAAACAAATGAACGAATAATGACACTGACGATGGTACAACGCCAAAATTGTTTTTTCTGTAAACCAAATTTGACATTTGTGAGTCTTCTCTAAGATTTGGCGTATTGTAAAAATTTAGCTGATAGTAAATTTACTAGGTCTGATAACACACTAATATCGTTCGGTAACCTTGGGCATCATCATTTGGATTGGTGTTAGAACTTGGTATAGCTTATGATTATTTTTCGAGCCGCGGCATATTAAATCAGGCCGAACTAGATGTTATACTAAATTTTCCGACTTTGGGTAGTCAATGTTTATTTTTCTTAAGTTTCTTTTGAAACGATTTTTTTCTACGTGGGCAGCATGATATTTTGGAGCTGTAAACGATAGTGCTGGCTCTAATGTCCTTCTGACGTTCCCCATCTATCGTGCCTCCTTTGTGACGTAAGTGTTGGGTTTGTTACCTGTATTTCATATGCCACTTCGCTTTTCTAATTTTTAACCATCGGGTGCGGTCTTCAAGTTCAGAGTAGACCCGAAAACCACTACTCATTTGTATAGAAGTTCTCTAACAGGAGTTAGAGGCAACTGTCAGTTTCAACAAATTCAGGGATATCGTCACGTATACTCGTGGTCGTGTAAGTAAGCGTTTAACCCATTACGGTTACATTGAAGTTGAAACATTAAGGTTTGACTTCCTATACCTAGCGTCATCAGCGGCATCGCTTTGTTACAAAATTAGTCCACCGTCACAGTCAATTCAAATTAACCTGATTTCAGCATTTTTTTTTTCGTTGTTTTGAGTTTTGTCGCTTTGTTTTTTGTTTGTGTACATTTAATAAAATAAAAAATGTAATTGAAAATTGTTTATGTTTTTATGAATTTGTTCAAAACGTGGCTCAACTATATGGTTGGCGCATCTCATCAGCTGATTTTATTTTTTTCATTTCACTGTAGTAGGGATTTTCAAAAGGAGATTGCAAACTCAAAGTGAAACCAACACATTGGCAACATTTTCTTACAACACACAAAAACTGCTAAGTTTTATGCCATTCGCCTAACACCAACACGCCGATTTTGACAATCTGAACAAAGGTATATTATTGCTGTAGAGATGAGCGAACCATATAGTTGGGCCATGGTTCAAAAGCTTCAAACATTTGACAAATTGTTCACCGCTTTGAGTAAAGTGGTGGGAAAAAATGTTTACGAATGTGTTTGTACCGTCATGACGGCCGTATCCCCCGAGTAATTTGGGTAGCGCCCGGGTCCCTGCATTTTACTGGGTGATTTGTGTAGTACCCATGTACTTGGGTAATACCCGGGTAATTCGAGCCCCCGAGTAATAAGGCAACCTGGTGCTTCTTGCCGTGCTGACTGATCAGAGCACGCGAACAAAATCGAAAGACTCAACCGAAAACAAAAGAGCACTTTCACCCACCCGTTAATTCATCCGTCAGTCCATCCGCTCTAAGAGTCATCCTCACATGTAAGTTTGCATATATTTTATTTAAATAAATGTATCGTAATACAATTTGGCTTACAAAAAAGGGCATAATCGGAATTCGCTTCCTTTTTAAATATACAATTGTCACCAGTTCGTGGAGCTAAGAAGCTTCTGGCGCGCCTTGTTCGATGGCTGTAACTGTTTGAACGGTCAAGCGTCAATAAAGTAAGTAAGCAAGTATTTAACAAATTAAAGAACGGACAGTGCAGCGCCAACTTATACAGCTAAAACCTTATAAAAAATACATTGCGTCGACATTCGGTAGCGGTATCTCGAGAGTGGGTAAAGCTATAGTGAAGCAATTTGGTATGCATCTTCCCTTTACGTAGGAAACCCCTGAAAAAGCGCCCAGATCTAAAAAATGTTCGGGTCTTAAATAGTGCTCCTTTCTTACACACATAAACATGTATCCTAAGTGAATTTCTTTTTATACAATAAGTGAGTGGGATTATAAGGCGATTTTAGTAATTTTAACCAGAGGGGATCATCTTTAAATTAAAAAAGTGCATTCGTCACTATATCTTTCATTGTTTTTAGGGTATCGCTATTGTAAACTGATCAAAGCCGTTTTAAATTTTTGGTTTAGCGGTTTTTCTTCTTAGAGAAGATACGTAACAAATTTCATCACTATAGCTGTAACAGTTGTCGAGATATCGCTACCGAAAGTCGACGAAAAGCTTTTTCGAAAGGTTTTAGCTGCATAGGTGGGCGTTGTCATGCTAATTTTTTAATTTTGTAAATACGTATATTTAGTCGTCCCTCTAAAAGTAAATTTCCTCTAAAAGAAATTTCATACATAATTTTAATATTTTCGTTACCGCCTTAGGATTAAACTTGAAACGCAAGGTGCGCGTACTGTTACTGTTACTGAGGTAAGCTTCTTGGCTATTTCGTAATTAAAAGCAATATGCTTACCACCTCATTGCTTGCCGTTATAAACCGCCTATGACACCAGGCTCTCGAACCCACTGCCTGAGATTCACCCCAATAAACTTAAATCGTTTTGTTAAATAAAGTTGTGACACCGATTTTGCAAAATTGATTTATTAAACAATGGTTAATTAAATATACATATGTGTAATTAATGACAAGGTGCTATTCTTTTCGTAACCGAATATTTTATTATGGAAACATTTTTCGTGGCTCAAATATGGTTTTATAAAACAACGAAATAAAAAAATATTTATAAATTCTTGTACTTGAATTTTCTACAGGAATAAGCACACAAAATATTTGATTTTACCTTCGATATTTTTTATTTCCTATAAGAATCATATTTCAGAAGCGAAGAAGAATAAATCTCAGCAAAATAATTTAAGACCCTAGTATATATGCATAATATGAATCCAATCGGGAATCTTATGCTATATAAAAGCACTCTAATTAACAAAAACAATTAATTTTACAAAAAAGTTGAAAGAAGAGGGCACAAATTTATTTTGAAGTTCAGCATTTTCTTAACCTTATTAGCGTTAACATCGTAGCAGAGTATTTGCGAAAATGTGACAGAAAATTGTGAGGAAACCAATGATGTTTGCGGGCGCTTAGAAATATCGCAGATATGCCAACGATTCAAAACATTATGCGACTTTTAAAGGCCTAATTGCGAGCAAAAAGCGCGTAAGTATTTAATGATTTTGCCAAGAGTTCAACAATATTCAATAAATTTTGCCTCAACATTTTTCTCTTTAATAGAATACAACATTGTTACCGCAGCCACTTTCAGAGATTTAATAGCAAATGGTAACATGCGGTTGTGCGCTATATTAAACAATACAATTATTGGGAACACCTAAAGTTAGTGGTTCATTGTACAGCTTTTTGTTGTAAGAGGAGGTCCGATAAACTGCTTATTTGGTAATATGGCTTACATTATTGATATTCAGTGTATAAAAGCAAAATAAACGGGAGTGAAAAACATTTTCAAACAGATAACTTGTTAAACTGAATAAAGTGAATAAATTTTTCGGTTTAAGAATACTTAGGCCCGGTTTTTCAGTAGTTGGTTAAGCTAAGCTTAAACTAAGTTATCTTAAACTCTAGTCAGATATAAACTCCAGTTAAACTACTGAGCAATTTTTCAATCTCAGTTTAAGGCCGCCCTTGGGGTATGCTTTTTTGTGCGGCAACATTGGTTTTTTCATTATCTAAATAATTTGTAGATACGGCAACAGCTGGATTTTGCTTACTCAACAAACATGGAAAAAAATTCTTCAGCGAAATATATATCTAGTTCCGAAAGTGATATCCACCATCATTATTTAATTATTTTTAAACCAGATAGTTCTCGAGTTGATATGCAACTTCATTCTCCAATCACTATCCAACCGTTGGGAAATTTTGTTTTCGATTTGATCTCCAACGTCATTAATATTTTCCAATTATTATCCTAATTTCGAGAGATTTTGAGAAATGTACAGTTCTCAAAGGAATATTCAACACATTTCTCCAGTTGATATCCTATATTGCATATCTAGTTGAGATGGAATTAGAAAAAATCTCCAAGATGGTACCACCAAAACCAACAGCTCTTTGTTGTGAGAAATAAACACGAGGTTGTGAGCAGTAATGAAGCGTAATTTATAAAAAATAAATTATATATGTAGGCGGCCACCGTGGTGTAATGGTAGCGTACTCTGCATACCACATCGAAGATCCTGGGTTCACGCAGGTTTTTCAATTAGTAGAAAATTTTTCTAAGCGAGTTCGCCCCTCGGCAGTGTACGAGTATATTTCTGCCATGAAAAGCTATCAGTGAAAACTCACCTGCCTTGCAGATGCCGTTCGGAGTCGGAATAAAACAAGTAGGTTCTGTCCCGTAGAAAAAATTAAAAAGGAGCACGACGCAAATTGGAAGAGAAGCTTGGCCTAAAATCTCTTCGGAGGTTATCGCGCCTCATATTTATTTCTTTTTCATTTTATTTTCGTGAAAATACTGGAGTATGGAATTTTACATTTAAGTCCAGTTAGATAACCACAAGTTGTTAACTAAATTTTTTCAACTTTAGTAATAGCATTGTTTACTTTATAAAAATTCCTTCTTTTGCTGAGTATGGTATAATTCTCGAGTTGAGCCACTTGTTAGAAACAACTCTTGAGATTTTAGAAGTATGTCTATTTATCAACATGAGCTCTAATGGTACTCAAGCCCAAATGTTTGTTGGGTATATTGGACGCCATTCGAACGAACGGAAATAATCGATAGGTTAACTAGAGTTTAACCCTGCTAGACCGGCCGTTTAAGCTGAGCTTAAACTTCAGTTAAAGTAGACCGAAAAACTTCAGAATAACTTTAAGCGTAGTTTAACTGACAAACTTAGTTGAACTTGTACTGAAAAACCGGGCCGTAGCCTAAGAAATTTCTTGAAATTTGTTCAAAGAGTCGCAGTTTTAGTTCACAAACTTCAACATTAATCATTTGTACGCATGCTTCCGCCAAAATAACAAAAACAGCTAAATTTGAAATTAGTACATATTTATTCAAATATTTACGACAAATATTTGTATAACAAAGATATAAAAAACTACAGGTGCTGTCGAAACGAAAAATCATATACCCAGAGTCACCCTTTTCATTCATATTTCTATCGTCACTAGTCATAACAGCCTAAGTCTAAAATAAAGCCATCGAATATGTTGTAGAAAACGCTTCAAATTTCGAATATAAAAGTCATATATGCAAAAATATCATTCAAAATCATTATTCTAAATATGTACCGTTATACACTATAAAAATTTAAAATCGTTAATTATTGTTTAATTAGTATAAATAGCTATCATAAATAAATTTTGTGAATCACACTTTATCGACTTAGGCGATGATGACTTGTTACCACAGATTTAAGAAGAGATGAATCAATTGTTTTTCAAAATGTATAAAACACATGGTATAAATATTATATACCATGATAAAATAAGTACGCGCCCGAAAAAAAGTGTTGGCACAAAGACTTTCACATTTTTCATCTAGTTTTACTTCAGCTCAATTATTTTCGCAATTAAAAAATACCATGTACAAATATATAATAAAATAATTATATAAACTAAAGTTGAAAATCTGACGAAAAATGCGCGAAATTACGAAACGGGAATTTTCATTAAAATTTCAAAATTACGATTACGCAGTTTTGTAGATCATTTAACTTCAGTAAAACGAAGTGGTAATACTAATTTTTATCAGCTCTCTTTTCTGGTTAACTCTATATAGGTTGAGATACCATAAATATGAATTGAGGAAGAACCACGAGTAAGCCCCCGAGAAAAAAACATATACCATATAAATTGTCAAAGGAAATACTAAAAAACCATTATCATCATTATTTCACTTAAGTTTAAGCTGATGCAAACGTTAACTTTGCAGAGACATCCATTCTAGCAGTTTATCAAAAGCCGATATATTGATGTTATGCTTGATATATCGATATTTTGGTAACATTGCTGTATCGGTTGCTATGCCAAACGAGAACTTATATTTGATATATTTTTTGATATATTTTCAACTTGGCGCTCTGACAACTTTTAAAATATCTGCATGAAACAAGGCGCTGTAGTCTAGTCTCCCAAATTATGCCCACAATACCAGCGGCAAATTTTTCTGACGTTCTTTATGCTGAGTAGCCGTATACAGAAAAAATTTAATAACTTTTTAGTTCCTTTACCAGAAACTTCACTGCGTTTTTGAAAAAGTCGTCAGATGTTTTCAATGTGTTTTGGCAGTTAAGCTAAGAATTATTCTTCGAGAAACAAACTTGAATATTATGTTTTCTTTTTTTATAGTTTAGAGGAAAAAAGGTCTGCAGCCTTGATATAATAGTGAACAGCGGAAATACTGCTAATAAAAGCAATACTATTAAATCCGATGTTACTAAGCTCTTAAGAGTAAAAAATAAAATATTCCACACAATTAGGATTAAATAGTATATATAATTAGTATGTATCTAAATGGTGAATAAATGTAATAGCAACAACAAGGCAATACTTAGAGACCAATTGCAAAGCGATCAGCGGGATATTCATATGGCTGAGTGGTTAAAGCCATCTGCCTTTACACTAGTATAAAGTATGAATATTGGAGATTTGAGTTCAAAACTCAGCTCCTGAGAAGCTAGCTGATGAAGAAGGGAAATTCAGAAACATGTCTTAGTAACCATCGCCTTTTGTAAACTTTTTTCATTTTTGTATACAGCTACTAGGTATACAAAGATTCAGAAAATTTGGCCGCTGGTACTATGGGCATAATTTTAGAGACTACAGCGCCTTGTTTCATGCAGAAATTGAGTTCTCACTTGGCATAGAAACCAATACAGCGGTGTTACCAAAATATTATTACTAAGGGGAACTGTCATCTCTAAGCCGATGCTAAGCAGTGACTGTATGCACATCAATAATTCAATCATTGTGTCTACACATATGTACGTACACGCAGAGGAGAAGATTTGGAACAAATATTACATACAATCCGGTAGAATTGACATCAAAATATTTTGGAGTTCGAGGAGATACAAGCATACGTGGCGCAGAGTCGAGTAAAGTCTTTGGAAGGATTACGTATTGTGGACTTAGATTGTAACAAATTGTCGGGAAAGAGTCCTTGTAATAATGAGTCACTATATGAACTAAATAGAATGAGAAGTAATGGTCAATTAAATAAAGACTAAAAACTTTAACATAAAATAATTGAAAAAATTGTTTAAGTTGAACGGTTTTATTAAAAACAACACTTACATGAAGTACTAATAATACTAAATGCTAGAAAATAATTAGGTAGGTCGTAGGTACTAGTCATCACACTCCTCATCAATCACGGGCGTTGATAAGACAATTAAATAAAAGCGTTGGACGCGTAAAATTTCTATTGATAGTCATATATAAGACCAACTGAACCTTAATCAAGTTATGCTACGACTCGCATTTTTAGAAATTTCATTTGTGGCGTAATATCAAAAATTTTAAAAATAAAGTCGAATGCCATTGGCGATAATGGGATACCTATTAAATTTATAAAGCTGATTCTACCCTATGTTATAATCACCTTAACTCATGTAATTAATCATTGTTTCACCACATCCTCCTTCCCTGATTCGTGGAAAGTTGCTTGTGTGTGTCCTGTGGCGAAAAGTAAAGTTGGTTCTTCCCCCAGTGCTTTTCGTCCAATTAGCATTCTTCCCTCTATGTCAAAAATACTGGAGTTCTTAATGGCTGAACAGATTTCCAAGCATCTATCTGAAAACGGTTTATTATCTCCTCTGCAGTCGGGATTTAGAGTGAAGCATGGATGCTCAACTGCGATGGTTAAAATCATGGACGACTTGAGAATTTGCTTTGACAAATGTGTATTATCTCTCTTATATTTGCTCGATTTTTTAAAATCATTTGACTCATTTGATCATCCTCTGCTTTGCTCTGAGCTCAAATCTTATTTCGGGTTAGCCGAATTAGCTTTAATGTTTTTAAAGGACTATTTATCTGGTAGTTTCAAAAGGTAAAAATCGGATCAGTAGCCCGCAACTCAAACCCTTGAAGTGTGGTGTTCCTCAGGGCTCTATTTTGGGTCCCTTGCTATTTAGTATATTTGTTAATGACGTATTTTTGACTTACAAATACGCTACCATGCACTCTTATGCTGACGATATTAAGCTGTATTTTTCAGGTCCCCTTGTTAATGCTAGTGTGGTTGTTGAAAATCTAATCAATATAATCAAAGATATGGACACCATTTCTCGCAGGGATACTCAGAATTATCTTATCATAAATGCAGCAAAATCATATGTCCTACCCATATATAGTCGGAAAGTGATGGTCGTAGACATTTCAACTCTTATCCTGAACAATTATGCACTAAAGATGGTCAGTAAAGTTACCAACTTGGGATTCATAATCAACTCTTCTCTTAGCTGCATATCGCCTCGACTATGCGCAAAGTTTATGCCACACTGAGGAACCTGAGACAATCTGCATATTTCACCTCGCTTAATATTAGGCGTAATCTGGCGCTATGTACAGTTGATGTTACCTATTACATTCTGTTAGTTAGTATATAGTAGACTTGATTGTAGTTCTTTTACCATATCTCTGCGTGGAGAACCTCTCTTCTGGGATGTGAGATTTCCGTATATATGAAATCCTGAAACTGTATTTTCTTATGTCGGCTTATTCACTGCAAAACACGTCGATATCTATATATAAATTCGCATTCCCCAGATCGGAGCGGTCCTTGGAGTTAATACTTCCCACATTTAAATTTAACAAGTAAGGAAGGCTAAGTTCGGGTGTAACCGAACATTACATACTCAGTTGAGAGCTATGGAGAGAAAATAAGGGAAAATCACCATGTAGGTAAATGAACCTAGGGTAACCCTGGAGTGTGTTTGTATGACATGTGTATCAAATGGAAGGTATTAAAGAGTATTTTAAGAGGGAGTGGGCCATAGTTCTATAGGTGGCGCCATAAAGGTGGACCAGGGCTGACTCTAGAATTTATTTGTACGATATGGGTATCAAATGAAAGGTGTTAATGAGTATTTTAAAAGGGAGTGGTGGTAGTTGTATATGTGAAGGAGTTTTCGAGATATCGAACTAAATGTGGACCAGGGTGACCCAGACCATCATCTGTCGGGTACCGCTAATTTATTTATATATGTAATACCACGAATAGTATTCCTGCCAAGATTCCAAGGGCTTTTGATTTCGCCCTGCAGGACTTTTTCATTTTCTTCTCCTTAATATGGTAGGTGTCACACCCATTTTACAAAGTTTTTCTCTAAAGTTATAGTTTACGTCAATAAACCAATCCAGTTACCATGTTTCATCCCTTGTTTCGTATTTGGTATAGAATTATGGCATTTTTTTCATTTTTCGTAATTTTCGATATCGAATAAGTGGGCGTGGTTATAGTCAGATTTTTTATATCAATACAAAGTGAGTTCAGATAATTACGTGAACTGAGTTTAGTAAAGATATATCGATTTTTGCTCAAGTTATCGTGTTAACGGGCGAGCGGAAGAACAGACGGTCGACTGTGTATAAAAACTGGGCGTGGCATCAACCGAATCGCACTTTTTCACAGAAAACAGTTACCGTCCTAGAATCTAAGCCCCTACCAACTTTCACAAGGATTGGTAATTTCTTGTACGGCGTATGGCATTAAAAGTATCCTAGACAAATTAAATGAAAAAGGGCGGAGCCACGCCCATTTTGAAATTTTCTTTTATTTTTCTATTCTGTTGCACCATATCATTACTGGAGTTGAATGTTGAATAATTTACATATATACTGTAAATATATTAACTTTTTTTTTAAATTTGACTTTAAAAAACTTTTTTTTTGCTAGTTTTTATAAAGCATACATATAGTAATAGGAGTAACGTTCCTGCCAAATTTCATGATGATATCTTCAACGACTGCCAAATTACAGCTTGCAAATCTTCTAAATTACTTTCTTTTAAAGGCGGGCGGTGCCACGCCCATTATCCAAAATTTCACAAATTTTCTTTTCTGCGTCATAATTTTAACTCACCTACCAAGTTTCATCGCTTTATCCGTCTTTGGTAATGAATAATCGCACTTTTTCGATTTTTCGAAATTTCGATATCGAAAAAGTTGGTGTGCTTATAGTCAGATATCATTAATTTTAAATAGCGATCTGAGATGAGTTCCCGGGAACACACATACCAAATTTCATCAAGATACCTCAAAATTTACTCAAGTTATCGTGTTAACGGACGGACGAACGGACGGACGGACGGACCTGGCTCAATCAATTTTTTTTTCGATACTAAAGATTTTGATATATGGAAGTCTATATCTATCTCGATTTCTTTATACCTGTACAACCAACCGGTATCCAATCAAAGTTAATATACTCTTTGAGCTCTGCTCAACTGAGTATAAAAAAAAATATTTCTGGAAAAAACGGACGAGATTGGTTAAAGACCACGCCCACTTTTATATAAAAGATTCTTAAAAGGGCCGTAGACGAAAATACCAAAAAAAGAGCTATGTATCAATAAAATTTTACTTTCTAAATAGAATTATAACATTAAATTGGAAAATACTAAAATTTTTGAAAATGGGTGTGGCACCGCCCCTTTTCTGTCTATGCAATTTTCAATGTTTCGGGAGTCACAACTCGAAGAAAAATTTACATATCGTAACAAAATTGGGTACACATATTTTCCTTATAGCAGGAGATATTTTTAGTAAAAATGGATAAGATTGATTAGGACCACGCCCACTTTTATATAAATGACTTTAAAAAGGGTCGTAGGCAAAAATAATAAGTTAAATCTTAGCGAAAAATAGTTTTCTACCAATCGTGTTTTTGTTGTTCTGTTATATCTTTATTTTAAAATAAACAGTAGGAAAATCCCCATATCTGAAGGAAAACTACATTATTACACGCTCAAGGTCATTGGTGTTAGCCTCTGTATCCTTTTTCCTTTTGTTTGAAGGAAAATTAGTTCAGAATAGAACCATATGTATACGTATTATTGCGCAACCTTGTAATACTATTAAGCACACAAAACAAACAACAACAGCTTTTCAAGTGTACAGCTGGGTATGTAATGTTTGGTTTCCCCGAACTTAGAATTCCTTACTTGTTATACTCAGTTGAGGAGAGCTCACAGAGTATATTAACTTTGATTGGATAACGGTTGATTGTACAGGTATAAAGGAGTCGAGATAGATATAGACTTCTATATATCAAAATCATCAGTATCAAAAAAAAAAAAAATTCGATTGAGCCATGTCCGTCCGTCCGTCCGTCCGTTAACACGATAACATGAGTAAATTTTGAGGTATCTTGATGAAATTTGGTACGTAGGTTCCAGGACACTCATCTCAGATCGCTGTTTAAAATTAACGATATCGGACCATAACCACGCCCACTTTTTCGGTATCGAAAATTTCGAAAAATTGAAAAAGTGCGATAATTCATTACCAAATAGGGATAAAGCGATGCAACTTGGTATGTGAGTTGAAATTGTGACGCAAAATTGAAAACTAGTAAAAATTTGAACAATGGGCGTGGCACCGCCCACTTTTAACAGAAGGTAATTTAGAAGTTTTGCAAGCTGTAATTTGGCAGTCGTTGAAGATATCATGATGAAATTTGGCAGCAACATTACTCTTATTACTATAGGTATGCTTAATAAAAATTAGCAAAATCGGAGAACGACCACGCCCACTTTAAAAAAAAAATTTTTTTAAGTCAAATTTTAAAAGAAAAGTTAATATCTTTACAGTATATAAGTAAATTAAGTCAACATTCAACTCCAGTAATGATATGGTGCAACAAAATACAAAATTAAAAGAAATTTTAAAAATGGGCGTGGCTCCGCCCTTTTTCATTTAATTTGTCTAGGATACTTTTAATGCCATATGTCGAACAAAACATTACCAATCCTTGTGAAATTTGGTAGAGGCTTAGATTCTAGGACGATAACTGTTTTCTGTGAAAAAGGGGGAAATCGGTTGCAGCCACGCCCAGTTTTTATACACAGTCTATCGTCTGTCTTTCCGCTCGGCCGTTAACACGATAACTTGAGCAAAAAACGTTGTATCTTTACTAAACTTAGTTCACGTACTTATCTGAACTCCCTTTATATTGGTGTAAAAATAGACCGAAATCCGACTATGACCACACCCAGTTTTTCGATATCGAAAATTACTAAAAATTAAAAAAATGCCATAATAATATACCAAATATGAAAAAAGGGATGAAACATGGTAATTGGATTGGTTTATTGACGCAAAATATAACTTTAGAAATGCATTCTAGAGTCACCCCTGGTCCACGTTTATGTTGATATCCCGAAAAGGCGTCCACGAATGGAACTTAGGCCCATTCCCTTTTAAAATACTTATTAACACCTTTCGTTTGTTACCCTTATTGTACAAACGCAATCTAGAGTCACCCCTGGTCCACGTTTATGGCGATATCCCGAAAAGGCGGCCACCCATAGAACTAAGGCTCATTCCCTTTTAAAATACTTATTAACACCTTTCGTTTGATACCCATATTGTACAAAAGCATTCTAGAGTCAACCCTGGTCCAGCTTTATAACGATATTCTGAAAAGGCGTCCACCTATAGAGTTAAGGCCCACTCCCTTTTAAAATACTCATTAGCACCTTTCGTTTGATACCCATATTGTACAAACGCATTCTAGAATCACCCCTGGTCCACGTTTATGGCGATATCTCGAAAAGGCGTCCACCTATAGAACTTAGGCCCACTCCCTTTTAAAATACTCATTAACACTTTCATTTGATACCCATGTCGTACAAACAAATTCTAGAGTCACCCCTGGTCCACCTTTATGGCAATATCTCGAAAAGGCGTCCGCCCATAGAACTATGGCCCACTCCCTTTTAAAATACTCATTAACACCTTTCATTTGATACCCATGTCGTACAAACAAATTCTAGAGTCAGCCCTGATCCACCGTTATGGCGATATCCCTAAATGGCGTCCATCTATAGAACTATGGCCCACTCCCTCTTAAAATACTCTTTAATACCTTTCAATTGATACACATGTCATACAAACACATTCCAGGGTTACCCTAGGTTCATTTTACTACGAGATGATTTTCCATTATTTTGTCTCCATAGCTCTCAACTCAGTATGTAATGTTATACCCGAACTTAGCCTTCCTTACTTGTTTTATTTTAATTTTAATTATTTATTTTATCGGCCCTAGTGGGGTTGCTGATTTTTTAATTACTTGTTTGCATTACCTCTAAGATATGATGTATCTGATATCTCTATTTTATTGTTTCCCCACACATTTACATATATTTTTGATAATTTTGCTGTTATACTATAAAAGACTAAGTCTTATTGTACTAATGTTTAATTAGTAAATAAATACAAAAATATAAACACAAATAAATGAAAAGAGATATTTCTTAAATAAAAATTTTCGGTTATGACACTACTCTCCCTTATTTTGGGGTTTATACTAAGTCCAGAGTGGATGTCTTAAAATTAAGAATTACTAATTTAAATGAAAGTTAATGAAAAGCTGGGCCGGTGAGGACTCCTTTGAAATAAACGTCTGACAAAAGTTTTTTGCTTTATATGTATAGTTATGGCTGTATATGTATAGTTATGGTGCTATTCGCGAAATGGTCATAAGGCCAAACGGATACTTTTTAAATTGCCATTAAGTCAAATTAAGAAGGATCATAAGTCAGTTGTTCTTGTGACCATTTGAAGTAGTCATATGGACAATTGATCTTATGGCCATATGAAGCAGTCATAACGTCAATTGACTTTTTGGCCATTGACCTTATTTCACCCCAACAAGATTCGAGAGACGTGTCAAGCAATATCCAAATACTTTTCCAAAATGTTTATAACCGGGCTCTTCACTCGGCAGTGGTTTGGAAAGGTGCATACAGAAAATCTGAATCGGCTTTAATTTTTCCTATGCTATATCGAGCTATGTTAATGAAAGGTATAAAGCCCTATGCATGGCCGAAAACAGCACAGTCCCTTACTGTTATAGGTGTTGAAGATCTCGTATAATAGTTAAGATTAGCTGTGAAATTAGACGTTTAAAATATTTTTTTGTTTTTCTTTTTGTATAAATGTACATAAATATGTTTGAATGTTATTCAAAATATTTATCACAGATGACGTAATGTCTTAATTATTATAAAAGAATGAATTTTTCGAATTTGCCACTTAGTTGTTTGAATACCTTTTTGGTAGAATGAAGACTTTTTACACATTTAGTATTATGGTCTTGCTGTGCTCGGTGCTAACCACAGCAACTTTTTTTCGACGATGCGCAATAACTAGTAATGATTGCACAATAAATGCACCAGTTTGTGCGCGTGGCATTTTCGGTAGATGCCGTTTATACCAAAACTTATGTATGATGCAAAGCGATAATTGTCGACGTTTTAATTGTAAGTATTTTATAGTCTTAGCGATTATAGAATTACTTATTATATATTGAAAAACGGTAGAACTTTTCTAAAACAAAATCTTCCTCTTTCAGCTTTATTCGAGACTGTTTTAACTGCATGCAATGGTTTGGCCGTAAATGGACAAGGCAGATGTGCAAGTTGATAAACTTTATGTTTGCACTTCAATATTACCATTTCTAACCTACTACTTTCAACTACATACACACATATCTATATGCCAACGTCACAAATGTGAAGGAGTTTTATGCAGGCTGATATATTTAGAAAATATTGGTTTATAGTTATTATAATAATAAATATAATAAAAACCTTATCCGATATACCTCCAAGCTAATTAAGGCCAAGTTCCTGCGGCAGTATCTGGCAAGCGCTCCGAGTGTATTTGTGCCATGAAAAGCTCTCAGTAAAAACTCATCTGCCTTGCAGATGCCGTTCGGGGTCAGCATAAAACATGTAGGTCCCGTCTCGCCAATTTGTAGGGAAAATCAAGAGGAGCACGAAGCAAATTGGAAGAGAAGCTCGGCCTTAGATCTCTTCGGAGGTTATCGCGCCTTCCATTTATATATTTGTTATTTTGCTGCAATTTGTGGTGTACTGTACTTTTTCATTTTACCTACAAATCGGCCGGCTTAATACTGATTATCCTTTGATAAGGTGCAGAGTGGGGACAAAGTGAACATTTTGTTTTATTCATGTTTGGAGGTCGTAGCATTTAACTGATTTTGAATTTATTTTTTTTGTTTTGAAATGGGTTGAGATTTAGAAGAGAACTTTCGAGCCCATAATGTAATGAAAAATTATAGTGGATGTTTTGACGGCTGTCTTATCGAACGCCCTTAGCTCCAGGTTGTATTTTGGAAACACACGAGAATGGACGGCCCTTTTTGTAATAGTACTCAATTCATACCTTTTTGATAATGATAGAATACAGAAAGCAGTATATGCAGGTTGGTTTTAATGTATCGATGCAATCAATCCAGACAGGTGAAGTCAAAATTATAAAACGAAGTCGCTTTTGACATTACTCGACCTCATAGCTTCAAGAGTTGCATCTTCATTTTCAGCAACATTATTGGTTTCAGTATCATAAAATATAATAAATTATGCCATTCTGAAATATGAAGCAAAGTACAGGAAAATTATGCCCGCGGTCTGTATTTCATTACATTTCGTAATGTCAGCTGTGTGATCAAACCCGACAGACGTTTTTCTGACTTTATCTATCTATCCACCTGCCTCACCTCTGTCTCGCATTCTCCTTCCAATCTACCCTGCATTTTCTAGTGAACCTCAAAAGGCTTATTAAACTTCTCAATTCCTTCTTTTTTTCAATAAATCTTCCCTCTCTTCATCTTTATATTCCTGCTCTTGCTCTTTTCTAAGTCTTACACTCGCTATTACCCTTAATCTTCTCGTTATGTTATCCTTCCTGTTTTTGTTGCCCTCTTTTTTCTACTTTTTCTCTAAAAATTACCCGTATTCTTACTTTTCCCCACTTCCCTCCAACTTCTTCTACTTTCCATACTCTCTTACCTTTTTTTTTTTGCTTGTCCCTTTCTAACTTTTTCAATGTGAAGATATCACAAGCTTGGCTCTTTTCCTCACATTGCTTTATCAAAATAGTAATAAAGAAGAAAATGGCAACAACAACTTTCCCTTTCTATAAATTCATGACCGGATTATGAGGGCCGTCAAACTTGTGTTGTTTTACTACTGACTTCACCTGTCTGCTTTTATTGCATCTTGGTCGAAGTTCGAAGAAATGGATTTCGTTAATAAATATTTCATAACGAAAACCTAGGGGAATGTAAACAAGGTATAACAAAGTGAAACCAATCCAATTCATCGAGTAGGAGAATGTCAAATGAAAACAAAATTAGCATAGATTTCGATTAACTCACATCTTGTTGGAGCAAGGCGTTGCTTGGAAACTATCAAGAAGAAGCAATCAGCTGAGATAACACCACCTTGAACTGAAACGAAATTTTTTTCTCTTCGCAACTAAATAGCGTGTAATTTGCTGCAAAATACCAACCTATTAATTTTTTGATCCGCCGAAGATGCTTCGCTAACTTCACGTTCATGATAAATTTAAATATATGAGTCCTGTAAGAATTATGAATATACGAACTCCCAACAAAAGATGGTGACGACCACGATCCCCGTGAATGACCCTGTGTATCACTACAAATCACATGCTTGCATATCACGATACGTATCACATAAATATGTACATATATCTAAAAAATTTATATACCCTCTTTTGAGCCAAATACTAAGAGCGCGAACATTGTGAAACGTTCTTCAGTTAACAAAATGTCTTATACTCTTTCACCTCAGTGAACCTTTCGCCCAATTTTGTAAAAGAAGAAAAAGTGGTAAAGCCTTAGAAAACGAGATATTTGCGAAAAAACTGATTTATTGCAGGTTTTTTTTTTGGTTTTCTACAGTTATAATATTATAAAAATAAATTAAAAATATTGTTTGATAATTTGAAAAATTATGAAATCTTCAATGTTCGAAACTAGCTCAAGGCCAGAACAGTAATTTTTTGTAATGATTATTGTTTTTTTTTTTTTTTAATTTTTCTATAATTGAAAAGTTTTATTTTATTTTTGGAATAGTAAGTAGAACATTTTTCAGACAACCTGCCATAGCTGCGCATATAGATCCATTTCGAAGGGTGCTAAGCCTTCATCATCAGTACGCTTTAGGCAGGCTGCGCTAACCATTTAGCTATACAACGGTGGTTTGTTTGACTGATAAATTGTATATTGTTGGATTTGTTTATTGTCAATTACTTCGCTACATTATCAGTGTCTTGCAACAGATGGCGCAACGCTGATTAAATATAGTTGGTAAAAAGGAATATAAGTAACAATTTATCAGTCAAAGAAACCACCGCTGAATAGCTAAATGGTTAGCGCAGCGTGCCTAAAGCGTACTGATGAAGGAGGCTTATCACCTTTCGAAATGGATCTATTAGCACAGCTATGGCAGGTTGTCTGAAAAATGTTCTACTTACTATTCCAAAAACAAAATACAATTTCTCAATTATAGAAAAAGTAGAAAAAACAATAATCATTACAAAAAATTATTGTTCTGGCCTTGAGCTCGTTTCGAACCTTGAATATTTTATCAATAGACCGATAAAACAAAAACAAAATTATAAAATCGGTAAGCATTTGACTGCGGCCTGAAAGGGAACTGCACGACAATAACCATTCTGGTATATACAGGTACTATTACACCCATTTGATCAGTACAAGTTCAACTCAGTTTGTCAATTAAACTATGCTTAAACTTTTTCCGAAATTTTTTAGTCTACATTAACTGAAGTTTAGGCTGAGCCTAAGCGGTCGATCTGGCAGGTTCAACTATAGCTAGCCCATCAATTATTTACGTTCGAAACAGTGTCTCAACTTAAAATTCAAAGCGTTCAAAGCATGAAGGGAATTTTTGTATTGAGCAAAAATGCTTTTACATTAGATAAAAAAAGATAGTTCCCAATTGTGGGACTCTTATTGGACTCAAAAGTGATATTCCAATAAAACAGTATTTCACAAAAATAATATAATAGATGTACTTTATTTTTTATTACTGCTACCAACCAGATGTTAATTTTTTTCCAATAAACAGCTGTTGATTTTGATTTGAGAATGATGTTGACTTTCAACTTGAGAACTAGCTATATATCTCAAAGGCTGTAGAAATATTTTTGCCATTTTTGTTGGGAAAACAAAATCCAGCTATTGTCGTATCTACAAATTATCTAGATAATAAAAAACCAATATTGCCAAACAAAAAATGCCTACAACAAAAAAAAAGCCGACTGGAGTTTAAATTTAACAGGAGTTTAAGCAAACTTAGGTTTAGCTCAACAAACTACTGAAAACCGGGCCTCAGTCTCAAACAACAGAGATGAAAACTGCTCCTTTGCGACTCAACCTAAACTACTCGCATCATTTGCAAACTTTCTAAGTTTATTTTATAAACATGTTACACAAATATTGCCAACACTGTTAGATGTGCTTAGCAGTACTAATGTGATATTGCATACTTTCAGGCTGTCGTCATATACAGTAATATTTGGATAATCAAAACGTCTTTTGGTAAATTAAAATCATATTAGCCATCAATAACCGGGTGTTAAAGGAATTGTTGGGAAAAATTGGTAAATAAAAAATTGAAATACAATTTATTTCCATTACAACCTCCAGCGAAAAATATCGTTCTTTGAATATTGCCATAGCAACAGGCGAAGTATATTAACCACTAACAAACTAAATGCTAACAAATTTGTCTCTTTCCTGTTGTATTTACTTATTCGTAAAGAGGGCTGAGGGCTAAGCAATGCTGAAAAACTCTATTCTTAGTTACACAAGTTTACATACAACTTTTGTTTATTTTGCTTTTCAGTCGGGTTTTCCATTCGAATAACAATGACGGTAAATTTGCAAGTGGCAAATATTAGAAAAATGTGCAAACACCACGCGAAAAATTTAAGAACGTTAATTGAAAAATCAATTTAGAACAAAAAAACGTTAACAAATAGTGAAAGTAAGTCGAATAAATATTAAAAGAAGAAAATATGTTTTGGCTTTTATAGTGGTTATAAAATTAAAGCAAATTTATTAAGGGGAAAGGTGAAAATATGCCATTAAGTTATTAAATGTTGAAATTGCGCAAGGTATGGAAAAATTTAAATTAGCTCTATACTTTTTATATGTGTATGCGAATGTGTTCGGATAGTGGTGTAATTTAATTTAATTCGATTGATGTAAGCAATGATTTGATTTGAGCTCAAAATGCAAAGAAAAAGCTGTGCCTTTGCAACGTATGAAGTTGGCCGTGGATCTAGAGCACAGTGTTTCAATATAACAGGCAAAAAAACTAAAAGAAATTTTTCAAAAGAGGGTAAATGAATATTGATTACGTGTAGAGATGGGAAAAGAGATACCCAAATGGTAAATATCCGCTAAATTATTTATGTATAGTAAAAATGGGTAAAAAACCATATATTTAACGCAAAGAAGGGTATTAATTATGTTTTAGAAAATATAGGAAAATAACACACACACTCAATCACAAATGTATCCGATGTACATATGTATGTATACTACATTGGTGAGATTCAAGAGTAGTTATGCATTGTTCCATCGGTTGAATTAGTCTTAATCTGTAATCCAGCGTTTTCCAAAAGTCGTCACCCAATAATATTTATCGTTACAAAAATATTGATTTACTCAGAAAACATTCGAAGTCAAAGAATATACGTAAAAGATATCTTAATCGGATAGTTTACAGTCGTCATGAGTCTCTTTTGGAGGCCTGAATGAATGTATTTCCCTTCATGCGATGCTCACCAATATGAGCCATTTCTCATATATCATTAAATTAAGTACATACTCAAATTAAAATACTTATAAACAGCATACATTAAGCCTCTTCTGGAACTCTTTCCGGCATCATTTTCGACTTTAATGAACTTTTATTATATGACACCTATTTGGGATTTGGAATAATGATAAATGAAATATTTTCGGCATTAAAAAACAAAAATAATAGGAAAATATTTGGAAGGAAATACAAGGAACAGGAATAATGTACAAATTGATTTTTTATTTAAATGAAAAGTTGTCATAGTAAAATATGAATATTTGTTCCAAACTTGCTTTTCCAAATATACATATTTCGCATGCGGCTCAAAATTTCCATCATAGCGGAGTCACAAATAGAGCCAGGGTAAATTTTCTGATTCTTTCATTTCACATTTATCTTGGACTCATTTCGGATTTTTTAATTATGAGCGTCATGAGAATGTTTGATAGGTAGCTTTCTTTGCGTACGTTTGTGTATCCTACAAATATTATCGAAGCGGCTGGGTCCAAAATATGTGACAATAGGAGCCTCAGAAATGCTATCACCTAACTTTGACACGTGATAGTATTCGAAGTATGTACTGTGCAAAGAATAAAATATACGAAGAAACAATTATAACAAGTTTACAATGACTAAGGCATGATGTGGCCGAATGTGTTTGTAACACTTCAACCATCTTAGGAGTTCGGGTTTGAATTACATATCCTGGAGAATGACTTTGAATAGATTTACAAGGTATAATCGAAACAGCTGTCGACTTGTCCGTCCTGATGTCACGTTGTTTAAATTTTTCCAAACTTTTAAATAATCTTAATTTATTTTCCATCAAAGGAAAATTTTATGGAGTTTCTTTCACCAAAATGGTCCTGAACCCAACAAGTATCAGCGCGAGACTTGAAAATATTTCCTTGCCCGCTAACTCGTGCTTACGAATACATTTGTGTAGGTATTTATTAACTAACTTATTTACCATGGGGTTTGCTTAATGCTTCTGAATGTTGCTGCCCATCTTCAAGCTTCTTCTGATTTCTTCTGATTTCGCCTACGTTGCCGCAGGATCTTTCTTTGGTAAATAATATTTACTTATTTAATATAGGGTTTTATCACAATAATTTTCTTCTTCGCATTCTCTGATTCTTGAAAAACTCCCTTAATACACCGAAATAAATGTAACGAAAAGCTAAGCAAAGCCATTGACTGTTTATGTGCTAATGATGTTTGCGAATTGCCCCGAAAAGATTTGCCTTTCTAGACAACTTCCCGAACAGAAAAGTCTAGGCCTTTATTAGTTTAAAAAATAATTGAAAAAAAAAAAAAATAAAATAAAAGCAAGGCGAAACAATCTTCAAAGAGATTTTAGGCCGAGCTTCTCTTCCAATTTGCGTCGTGCTCCTTTTAATGTTTTCTACAAATTGGCGGGACGGGACCTCCATGTTTTATGTCGACTCCGAACGGCATCTGCAAGGCAGATGAAATTTCACTGAGAAGCGTTTTCATTGCAGAACTACGCTTTGCACCTTTGCAACTACTACATACTTTACACTCTTTTCCTTTCCGTTTAAAGAGTACATCTTTAACTCTGTGCATGCATGACGTGCAATTAAGGTCATGTTGTGTCATCAATCTATGTTCAAAGCGGTGTTCGGACCATACTGCTTGGACTGCACTGCTCTGCCTTTACAGAACATAGAAGGAACTTTCCATCCAGGCATTCTGCCAGGAATTTGAATAATCTAGCAAAATTTAGAGTGTCCATGAAATAATCTAGCTTGACCCTCTTTCTTCCACTGTTTCCTGGTGTCTTGTTTTTTCAGATGTTATATATTTCCTTTTTATTTGTTGTTGTCGTTGTTCGTCATATTCGGGTATATTTCCTCATCAAGTACTGGAGAATTGGACGCGCTAACTCTTACGCTATTTAGCAATAATTACAGGAATCTTCCTAATAATTTTATTTTCTTACAAAATTTTTGTAAAACCTAGCATGCGTTTGGCTTTGTGTTTCTTGCGTCTTCCAGCAATCGTCGCCATGTAAATTGTTTATGGTGTCCCTAACGGCGGAACGTATCTGGAATCTTCTAGTGCACATATCCACGGTTCGAGTCCTGCGCCTCACGAACACGTACCTTTAGTGAACCTTTATGCTTAAAGTAGGCACCATATGCAACAAAATGGCGAATTTTATGTCATTCAGGCCCGATTTTCCGACTGTACGATCAAGAGGCTTCTTACTGGCGTTAAAGTTGTCAAGTATTAATTTGATGCTATAGCGAAGACAAATATTGTATGTCTCTTCAACTTTCTCATAAAAGGCGCCCTTTCCATTTCGGCAGCATCGACTATTTGTGCAAAGTTTCAAATAAGCGTTACATTGCAAAACATCGTAAAACATGGCAGTTATGTCAGTTTTTGCTTCATGAGGACATCCGGGGCTTGTTATCTCTCTCGGAAAGTGTTCCTTTAGTTTGGCGTGATAGTCATTAATATCTCAATCGAGCCTTCTTAATGCGGTTTTTCATTAGTAGGAGTTTTTACATAAGAATTGCCTAGCCCAGCGCATAACCCGAGTACGGTACTTGGATGGACTTTAATGACAGGCATATCTTACCGGGAATATATTTTAAGCTCTTCAAACTGGGGGAGGGTTGTCCAAGTATATCAAGTATTGGTAAGTTTCTAAATCAAAATTCATCAATGTCATCGTTATTTAAGGAAAATTATTCAGCAGCTTTGACACGATTTCTTTATACTCAGTTGAGCAGAGCTCACAGAGTATATTAACTTTGATTGGATAACGGTTGGTTGTACATGTATAAAGGAATCGAGATAGATATAGACGTCCATATATCAAAATCATCAGTATCGACAAAAAATTTGATTGAGCCATGTCCGTCCGTCCGTCCGTCTGTCCGTTAACACGATAACTTGAGTAAATTTTGAGGTATCTTGATGAAATTTGGTATGTAGATTCGTGGGCACTCATCTCAGATCGCTATTTAAAATGAACTATATCGGACAATAACCACGCCCACTTTTTCGATATCGAAAATTTCGAAAAACAGAAAAAATGCTATAATTCATTGCCAAAGGCGGATAAAGCGATGAAACTTGGTAGATGGGTTGAAGTTATCACGGAGAATAGAAAATTAGTAAGATTTTGGACAATGGGCGTGGCACCGCCCACTTTTACAAGAAGGTAATTTAAAAGTTTTGCAAGCTGTAATTTGGCAGTTGTTGAAGATATCATGATGAAATTTGGCAGGAACGTTACTACTGTTACTATATATGTGCTAAATAAAAATTAGCAAAATCGGATGAAGAACACGCCCACTTTTTAAAAAAAATTTTTTTAAAAGTCAAATTTTAACAAAAAATCTAATATCTTTACTGTATATAAGTAAATTAAGTGAAAATTCAACTCCAGTAATGATATCATGCAATAAAATACAAAAATAAAAGAAAATTTCAAAATGGGCGTGGCTCCGCCCATTTTCATTTAGTTTGTCTAGAATACTTTTAATGCCATAAGCGAACAAAAATTTACCAATCCTTCCTAAATTTGGTAGGGGCATAGATTTTATGACGGTAACTGTTTTCTGTGAAAATGGGCGAAATCGGTGGAAGCCACGCCCAGTTTTTATACACAGTCCACCGTCTGTCCTTCCGCTCGGCCGTTAACATGGTAACTTGAGCAAAAAGCGATATATCTTTACTAAGTTTAGTCCACGTACTCACTTTATCTTGGCATAAAAAATGGCCGAAATCCGACTATAACCACGCCCACTTTATCGATATCGAAAATTACGAAAAATGAAAAAAATGCCATAATTCTATACCAAATACGAAAAAAGGGATGAAACGTGGTAATTGGATTGGTTTGTTGACGCAAAATATAACTTTAGAAAAAACTTTGTAAAATGGGTGTGACACCTACCATATTAAGTAGAAGAAAATGAAAAAGTTCTACAAGGCGAAATCAACAGCCCTTGGAATCTTGGCAGGAATACTGTTCGTGGTATTTCATATATAAATAAATTAGCAGTACCCGACAGATGATTTTCTGGATCACCCTGGTCCACATTTTGGTCGATATCGCGAAAACGCCTTCACATATACATCTAAGGGCCACTCGCTTTTAAAACCCTCATTAATACCTTTAATTTGATATCCATATCGTACAAACACATTCTAGAGTCACCCCTGGCCCACCCTAATGGCGATAACTCGAAAAGGCGTCCACCTATAGACCTAATGCCCACTCCCTCTTAAAATTCTAAGTAACACCTTTAGTTTGATACCCATATCGTACAAACACCCCTGGCCCACCTTTATGGCGATATCTCGAAACGGCGTCCACCCATGGAACTAAGGATCACTCCCTTTTAAAATACACATTAACACCTTTCATTTGATACCCATATCGTACAAACATATTCTAGAGTCAGCCCTGGTCCACCTTTATGGCGATATCCCTAAATGGCCTCCATACATAGAACTATGGCCTACTCTCTCTTAAAATACTCTTTAATACCTTCCATTTGATATACATATCATACAACCACATTCCAGGGTTACTTTAGGTTCATTTTCCTACATGGTGATTTTCCTTATTTTGTCTCCATAGCTCCCAACAGAGTATGTAAAGTTCGGTTACACCCGAACTTAGCCTTCCTTACTTGTTTTCGTTTGTTTTTGTAATCATATTTTTTCATTGTCAAATATGATACCAACTCATACCTTAATGTTTTTATCTCCCTACGAGACAAATTTTGTTACACTGTGCTGTGCTCATTGCTTGCTTATTGATTTTTTACAAGTACTCAATTGTTTTCAATTTGTACTTAGGTCTTTCTTGTTTTGTTTTGATTATTTTTCCACTTATTTGCCGTCTTCTCTCTATTGAGCTTCTTATTTTTTATGCCCCTTCTTTAAGTACTTAAACTTGATTTTTTATGGTGTTTTTGTATTTCACTTTTTCCAAAGTGTTCTCTCCCACTAGACGCCTTGCTATTTAATGCGCTCGCTTTACATTATCTTTCTTTACATTTCTTTCAGCTTTGTTCTTCGAATTCCTTCTTCTAAATATTGCTTCCCTTTTAAAACTCTTGAGAAGTAAACATTTTAACACGTGCTAAAGCAATAACATTTATTACCAACTTCTTGCCCGCAGCAATGTACTAAATAACTCTAAACCTTCGTCAATACTTTTAACAACAACTCAAACAAATTTCATTACAAAACTTTCTTTTGCATTTAACGACTTTATCAAGTGGCCAGCAGACGACTGGACGTGCGTGTTAACTTGGATTGAGTTAATAGATAGTTCATCATCTCGTCAAGCACTTCTACTTGAACTCATGGTATAACTATGATAATTCTGTGTTTGGGTTTCAGCACCTTTTTAAAGAAAAATAAAGTAGTAATTTAGTGTTGTTGTAATATCGCAGTTGAAGTGTTAAGAAAGGGGAAATATATTGCTTGTAAGCGTACTTTTTTATTATCGGCTAATCAAGAACTGAGTAAATGCCACAAGTCACAATTGATTTTCAAGACTACTGGGGAAAATATTCGTTAGAGCATTAAGATATCTATCTTCTTATATGGGAAATGATTATACTATGCAGCTTAATAAGTGGCTACAAATAAACCCACGATATGGCAGGCCTGTCGTAGGTCTGTCGCTGAAGCGTACAAAATCCAGATACAGTCTAGTCTTGGGACCCGACCGTCCATAACATTGAAACATTCTAACACTGCTGCCACAACCACAGTCTCTCTATTTTAACTTGAAGCCCATTAGTCTTCTTGCGGTATACAGAGCGAATGTCGCCCTAATCTATGTTCCACAATGTTGAAAGAGCAATAGAGTCCTCTTGTTATCAAGAGGGAAGGAGTAGATCGCTTGCATGAACTTAAGACGCCCGACATACCAGCCTCACAATCTTCTTGTTTAAGATATTTGAAAGACTAAGATTTCTACAATTCGTAGTTCCTAATTGAACCCAATCTGTTTGTATAGAACATGACAATATCAAAGGCAAATGAACCATAACGCTCTTCATTTTCGCGTAAATATAGAAGGTACTTTTAAAAATGCAAACAAGTTGGTGCGATTATGGGTTCCCTAGGCAAAATCAATGCTGAAGCTAACATGGATTTGGGACAACAGCATTAAAAATCTGTCAAGCTCAAGACTCAAAGCTCGTTAAAAATTGAGATAAAGCAGTCGCTTATTTAGACGAGATTGTTATCGTCATATCAAAGCAATTGACCTTAAAATTTAGAATAAGACTCGCGAAAGCTCTTTGGCCTACCGTAAACTTCGGGATACATACATATCTGGGTATTTAATGTAAGATTCAGTGCCAACTCGGAGAAGATGGATTTAGTCTTGTTTACTACGAGGTATAAGGTCCCGAATTGGTTAAAGCCTTAGCTCGAAGGTGTAAACCTGCAAGAGAAACCTTATACCTAATATCTAGGAATCGTTCTGGAGAGTAAGTTGTTGTGGTATCTCAACGGGAAAGAGAAAGCGAAGAAAAACTCGGCAGCTTTGAATACATGTAAAAGAATGCTAAGGTGTACGTGGGATGTCTCGCCCTCTCTCTCTCATTGGATATTTACATATATTGCAAACCCCATCCTTTACTATGGAGTAAAGGACATAGCGTTAGCAACTGCAATGAGACTCACTGCATCGGATAGACTTCCTACCTCCCTACCAAAGCTTCGATGGATCACTTAGAGCCACGATAAGATTGGAAGATTGGAACGTATAATAATAAGCAGATAACGGGGTCTAGAACCAGAGCATGGAACGGTACGGTCATTGTGGAATCGTCATAAATCTTCCGGTGTGGCTTCGGATCAAAATGCCACTCTCTCTCCATGGATTTTGGTAAATATTTTAAGACGAAGATCGCCTCAAGAAGTGACTGACGCAGAAACAGATAAAGCAGAAAGAAACTAGTTGCGTTATAAATCTGCAGCCAGTGGGGGCAGGGGAAAAAATTAGTTTTTTGTCTTGTATAGAGAAGAGAAATTGCAGAAATTTATTAATGGAATTGTGGATGGCCGACTTCGCGGGCTCCCGACACATGGTCATATACAGCTTCAGGTTTAAACATAAAAAGATCCATAAGGCTACATTTCGGGGACATGCCTACGCTCTTTTAGATGTGAGCACGATGCGAGTCGCTAAAATCCGCGCACACCTGCTCTCTGAGAGTACAAGTCATCTATGCGGAATGCATGAGCATATCTGTAGAGGAATTCGTGCCCCGCTCAGGAAAAAACTTACAAAAAAAAAATCTGCCCAAAGACCGTAGGAAGTCGTGAATGCGAAGGTCTTGAGCTACGAGCCCCAGAAATAGTGCCCGATTTTACAAAAAAAAAAAAATAAAAAAATACGGATTGTTATCGACATGTTATACATTTGTTTTCGATTAGTTACTGTCTAATTACCCAGTTTTTATTGGTCGTTGCTCGGCAGTAATTTGGCAAACAATCCGAGTGTATTTCTGCCATGAAAACCTCTCAAGTGAAAACCCATCTGCAAATTTTTAAAAAAAATTAAAAGGACCACGACGAGAATTGGAAGAGCAGCTCGGCCTAAAAACTCTTCTCAGGCTATCGTGCTTTGCATTTATTTATTTATTTATTTATTTATTTAGAAGACTTCGTTTATTTGGGAACCAGCATTAACACAAACAACAATATCAGTTTTGAAACCTCGGGAAGAATAAGTCCTGCCAATAAATGTTACTATGGACGAGGTAGGCAATTTAAAAGTAAAGTCCTCTCTCGGCAAACGAAAATCATGCTCTACAAGGCACTTGTCCTACCCATCCTGCTAAATGGTCCAGAAGCATGGAACATGACAACATCAGATGGAACGGATCTGGGTGTGTTCGAGATAAAAATTCCTCGAAGGATTTACGGATGTCTAGGTCTACGAATACCGAAGAAAATTTAATAATGAGCTGTACGAGCTTTACACAATCAACTTAAAAAATAAATAAATGCAAGGTGGAATTTTAGACATAGCCTCTCTTCCAATTTGCGTCGCGATGCTTTTTTATTTTTCCTAAAAATTGGCTGGACGGGACATCTCTTAGGAAGATACGTTTACACTGAGAAGATTTTCATGGCAGAAATACACTCGGAGTATTTGCCAAATAACTACCGTAGGGCGACTTCGCTCAGAAAAACTTTTTTCGAATTGAAAAAATTTGTTTATACATTTTTGAGTTTGCTTTGTCCTGAGAATTTCAGGATCTGCGGTGTGATAGGTGGAGCATGCACCACACCGCGGCGGCTACTGTAGTCCAGCGAATTAAGCCACAGCGGCTACGCTGGCTCGGTCATGTTATGCGAATAAAAGATGATGCTCCGACTAGGAACGTTTTTTACCGGAACTCACCTATGGAAGCGGAGGAAGAGGGCGGCCCACTTCGCTGGAAGAAGCAGATGGAAAACGATTTAAATTTCCTTGGTGTATTTAATTGGCACCAGTTAACCCCATGAAGAAGCGATTGACACCGCCTGTTGGACGGCCATACTCGTTTATACGGTTAAGTGCCAATTAAGTAAGTATGGGGCCTTAAACATAAGATCACCTTTAATATAAGTTCCATGTTAAATTTGCATACAACTTTAAGGTCTTAAGTGAAGTATAATATATATATATATATATATATAAGTTATATAAGGTGACAATGTTTTCGCGGGTACACTCATAACGACTTACATTAAAACAAAAGCAAATCCATACGACCCAGTAATATCCCGCTTCTTCTGGTAATGTCTTTTGCTACCTGCAACAAATTGGGTCCCTCCACTTTTAAGAGCCATTCAAAGTACTTTTACATAAAAAATTAAAGAACAAACAACTATATGGATGTGCATAAAAAAATCTCGAGTCATGCTTCAATTCATTTTACCATAGCTACAACGTGCTTCACTCCCTTTACCCTGTTTAAGTTGCAACCTGTCTCAACAATGCAATCGGGTGTGTTGAAACGTAGGTACATACATATATACGAGCAAGTTTGCTCAATAGCTATGTACTTATCGCGCAAGAATTTACTATCGTCCCCCACTATTTTTTATCAAAGCTACATTGTTGTTGTTGTTGCTGTTGATGGCATGCTATTTGTGTGACGTCATCACAGTTGCAATAACATTTACATGGACACCCCATAAAAATGTTAATGTTTACATGACGACATTGCTGGTGGTGATGATGATCATGATAATCGTAGTGATGATGAAGCATAATGATGATGAAAAGGACATGATCGATATTAGCATTCAAGCGAAGTTGCTGCTACCGCAAGAAGATATTAGTGCAACATTAAGAACAAAAAAAAAAAAAAACATAAGCAAGTAAGTACACCTTTCTTGTTCATTATCTTTAACGACTCTATCGCGTCTGTCAGTCAATTCAATTGCTACAATGTATTTACTACAAACTACCTGCTCTACATAAAACGTGCAACAAGCGTACAACACTGCTGGTGATGGTAATGTGATGGTGGTTGCTTAGCGCGGGTCAAAGTGCAACAGTTTTTTACGCTCTGTTGCATTTGTAACGGTGACTCATCGTGTTTTGCTTTGGAATGAATTGCAACGGAGCGTAAAGACCGAAATGAATGATTGCAGGCAGTAAAAGAGAAATCAAATTTAACTGCCACAACTTTGAAAAGACGGCAATACATTTTTTTATACGTCAGTGGAATATTTCTGTTTGTATGTTTCGGCTGTTTGTTGAGTCTTAATTGTAGAAGTTTTTGTCAAAAATAATATTCCGTAAAAAAGGTTCGTGAAAAGGTTATAATATCGAAGTGCTACTTTTTAAAAGTATCGATACATATTATAACATCAGATGAAGCGGCTCTGGGAGTGTTCGAGAGAAAATTTCTTCGAAAGATTTCTGGACCTCTACGCGTTAGCCATGGCGAGTACCGAAGAAGATTTATCGATGAGATGTACGAGCTCTACGCAGACATCAACATAGTTCAGCGAATTAAAACGCAGCGGCTGCGCTGGCTAGGCCATGTTATGCGAATGAAAGATGACGCTTCGGCCAATAAAGTGTTTCTATCGGAACCCGTTTATTGAAGCAGAGGTAGAGGGCGGCCTCCACTCCGTTGGAAGGACCAGGTGGAAAACGATTTAAACTCCCTTGGTGTGACCAATTGGCGCCGGTTGGAAGGAAGGAAGCGACCTGTGCTCTTTGTTGGACGGCCATAACCGTTTAAACGGTTAAGCGCCAATTAACTAAGAAAGCACATATTATAAGATTACTTGATCAGTACAAACGAGGGTTATAGGGGTTATATCGCACACCTAGCTCACAAGGAATGAGGGCTGTGGTGGTAAGAGTAAAATCGGCGTAGTGGTAGTGGTTTAGTCGTGCATTAACGAGCAACGAAGCAAGACGTATGCACGCATGTTTCCTAATACTCAAAAGTAAACCACTTCCGTGATTGCTACTCTGCTTGTACCGCGACTACTAAACGAAAGAGAATGACCGACTTTTCAAGAGCATAACTAAGAATAATTTACATTGTTTTGTAGGTATGTTAGAGCAAAATTGTACTAACTTCTATGTAGACTTCTGAAAACAATCCGAAATAGCAACAAAACTATACAAATATAATATTTTAGCAGGAGAAACATTACACAAAATATCTAGGAACCATTCTAGACAGTAAGGTGTCGTGGAGGTTCAACGTGTAGGAGAAAGCGGAGAAGGCATCGATTGCACTTAATTCATTTAAAAGAATGCTGGGATATAAGATGTATTGCCCTCTCTCTCTCTCTCTGATAGGGAATTTATAGTGCCTCGGAGCAGCTTGGGCTCAGACCACACAGCCATAGTAGTAGAACGTCATGATTTACAAAACGTACATATTACTTGATCCCTTAGAGCCACAAAGGAGGTCGATTGTTGGCGCAAGGGTGCCCAAATGGCGTACGAGGCGATACACGTGTACACCGATAGTTCCAAAGTAGTGGAAGGAATAGTAGGGTCTACGGTATACGGTATACGGTCTACGGTATAACGTGATGATTCGGAGATAAGAAGATCCTACAAGCTGCGAGACCACTTCAGGCGGAAGTAGTAGTCGTAACAGAAGCAGTAAAAACACGGGAAGAAAAAAACCTAAACTGCAGGCGCGTAAACTTTTATATTGATAGTTAAGCAGCAATTAAGGCAATATTCTATATATCACAGCATCTAAAATTGTGTTAGGGTATGAGCAAACCCTGGTAAGAGTCGGGATAGATAGAATCATACATCTACATATGTAACCTGATCTATATTATTTAATTTTTTTTGTTTTATTTTATTCTATTTTGTTTTAGTTTTATTGTATCATATTACTTTTTTTGCCGTTTTATTTCATATTTTTTTTTTATTATTTTTTATTTATATTATTAAATTTTATTTTATTTGACCACATTTTTTTATTTATTTTATTTTATATTATTTTATTTTATGAAATTTTTTTTTGTTACGTTTACTTTAAATACATTTTTTTAATTTTTTTCTTGGAGCAATTATTATTTTTATAAATTCAACTAAATAATACACAAAAGTGTTACAACCAACATAAGCCTAAAAAAAAAAATGTATGTTAAAATTAATTACCTAACCACGTGTTTTATTTTGTAAACACTTTGTGTCTAGTTATACAATTTTTATATCTCTGGCTCTCTATTTCCAACAAATCAGCACTGTATATAGCTCTTCGTACACTTGCATGCAAAAAATTGTGTATATGCTCAGAAGTTTGGAAATTTTTATAAGTGACGTGTTTGCATTGCGCTTATGTCAAATCTATCTCATATCTTGCTCCCACATTACGCTGCTGTGTAAAGACAACACTTACGCCACACACTATGCCTATTAAAGCATATTCTGAAGTACTCCATACAATACACTTACCAATATTGCGCTTGTGCTAACAAATTATTTTACATTCCATACAGTACTCACTACGACTGCTTTTATAATATACAAGACTACTCTTACACTAAGGTTCAGGAGTCCCCCATACCGTGAGCAAAAATATTTACACATCTTTACTTTTGTTGAATTTATTCTTGCTTCCAATTCAAACAAAATATCATCTAACAGACCATACAAGCATTCATTCACACATTAACGTAATCAAATATCCTGTGAGCATATGGACAACTAACCTGTTATTCTTCTATTCTATTAACTTTTCATTACATTTTCTTTTCGACTTTTCAATTGACGTGTGGCAGGTGTTGCATTTTAGAATGCAATGCAAATGCAAATACAAAACAGCTACGCAAATAGGAAAAACAAAGTCTATACGAGATTAAATAAGGGGAGAGAAAAGAAACTCAGCTAAATCAGAAAAGCTAAGAGGTTAATAACAATGTTCCATGGTAACGGTAACAGCATCTTGCAAATAATGTAAATGTCAAATGTTTTGTTGCAGCTGTAAGGTTTTGAAATCTAATCAGAGTATATATCTCTGAGTCAGAGCGTTGGAGGGTTTCTCTTCGACATTTTGAATATTTATTTGCATACGGGTGAGGGAGACGGCCAAATGCTGCAGTTCTATACATAAAAGTACATATATATTGTGTTGCATATTAAGTCTGAAATAAACAGATGCGTTTGCCCTAAGCTTTGAAATTTATTGTTTTTTTTTTGTAAATTAAGAATTCATCAAGTCAATACATCAAAACAAGTGAACTTTTTTTTTTATTGGAAATACCAATATATATGTTATATAAATAAACTAGAACCATTTCGAATTTCTTCGTATAATTTTTTCGAAATGCTTACAGATATAATCCAGAAGTCATACTGAATTTACTCAAAACTACAACGAAATAGTATCTAAACTATTTTTTAAATATCTTGAAGCCTTCATAGAACAGTCCCGAAATAGTCCTAAAATGGTCCAGAAATATGCTATACAATTATGTTCCCTTAAAAATTTTATCGGAGTCCGTGAATTCGTTTCGAATGATCAAAGGTGCTTTCTATAAGAAATTTTACTGTCTGCCTTTTTCTATACGCACTGTTGCGTTTCATTCCAATTCTGGTTATTCGGCGCCTTTGCTAACGCTCGAATCATTAATATAAATCGAATAAATACATTCAAATCTTCTACATATAAATGCTCTTCATTAATAATGCTTCTATCATAGTAGATCTTCACAATTTAATGTATTCGCGTACTTCACTTAAAGCATGTTGAAATCAAACTAATTGACTATAACTAGGATGGCGCTCGTTTAATATTCTCAGTTGCCTCCTTCGCCTATTTCTGCCAGGGTCAAAAGGTTTAGCTAACAGCTTTCTCGATTATTTGTTTATTTACTTCTCTCCCCCGCTGCATCTCATATTCCCTGTTGTCTGCTATGCTAGCGTGAGTAACGTCATCTACACTGTTTTTTGCTGCGTATATGTGTGAGTATTGACTCTGCTCTCTTAGTTGCTGTATATAGGTGCGTAGCTATTTGTTGTCTCATCTATTTATATTTTCATTGTGGATGTGCAGCAGTCGTGTCGAAATAAGTAATCTTCGCCACAATACATACAAGTGGATGGATAATACAGTTTAATTTCATGGATTGCGTTTCTTTATATTTTTTTTTTTCTAGAATATATTTGCAAAATCTCTCTTTAACGGTGCAAAATAATTAGATTCTAGGCAGCCGTTTGATCCTGATAGCTGTAACGATGTCCTAAGCAAAATCCAAACAGAGTCGGTAAACCCCATTGTTAGGTCGCGCCCGGTGAACTCAGTTATCAATTTAAAGTACACTAGCCTTGCAGAAGAACAAAGCACAATATCAAAGAAGACACGAGTCACAGACCTTCATTCTGGATACCGTAGCAGGTTAAACTTTTACCTGTCCAGAATCAAACTCGACATACGTTATATATGTCCCGCATACGATGTGTCCCCACCTGACATCAACCATAATTTCAATTGTACTTTGAAAACTACGCCTGCAACAGCAACTTCTCTATGGTTCACCCCTGTTGGGACTTTTAGAGGACTTTAATGACTATTTGTGGGTCCCATTGAATGGGCTAAGCACTGCTAACACAGCAACAACAACAAGAATATAACAACTGCATGCTCAAAGTTATTAATTTTTTATACTCAGCGTGCTTTACACACAGAGTATATTAACTTTGATTGGATAACGGTTGGTTGTACAGGTATAAAGGAATCGAGTTAGATATAGACTTCCATATATCAAAATTCATCAGTATCGAAAAAAAATTTGATTGAGCCATGTCCGTCCGTCCGTCCGTCTGACCGCTAACATGATAACTTGAGTAAATATGGAGATATCTTCACCAAATTTGCTACACGAGCTTATCTGCACCTAGAATAGATTGGTATTGAAAAGGAGCGAAATCGGATGATAACCACGCCCACTTTTTATATATAAAATTTTGGAAAACACAAAAAAACTGATTATTTAGTAATTAATACACCTAGAGTGTTGAAATTTGACGTGTGGTCTGATATTGAGACTCTTGATAAAAATATTAAAATTTTTTTTTAAATGGGCGTGTCACCAATCAATTTTACAAATATTATTAATCATAAATCAAAAATCGTTAAACCTATCGTAACAAAATTCGGCAGAGAGGTTGCCTTTACTATAAGGAATGCTTTGAAGAAAAATTAACGAAATCGGTTAAGGACCACGCCCACTTTTATATAGAAGTTTTTTAAAAGGGTCGTGGACGAATAAAATAAGCTATATCTTTGCAAAAAAAAGAGCTTTATATCAATGGTATTTCATTTCCCAAGTGGATTTATAACAATAAATAGGAAAAACTTCAAATGTATACTACCGTGCCGTCATTTATATTTATATAAAGTCATGAGTATTTTCTTTATTCGTTCAGGTTACTTGGAGAGCTTTCCCTCAGAAGTCTATAACTTACGTAGGAATATACTTCCAACTGTACAAATTCCGTATTCTAGAACGTCACACTTTAGAAGCTTTTATATTTACACGTCGCGCAAGTTCTTCAACTGCCTTCCTAACACTGTACAGGTTATTAGAAATTTTAACTTCTTTCAAAAACAGTTAAACTGTATCTGCTTGGACATACTCATTATGAACTAGAATCGCTGCTGAGGGCGATATTATAAAAAATAAAAAATATTATAAAAATAATTTTAGCTGAAGTTCTTTTTTAATAAATTTTTTAGTGTATTAGTAACTTTAAGGTTTTATGAAAATATTTAATGTACACCCCACACAAAAACAGTATATCATTATTGAAAATGGCATTAGTACTATTTTAATTCTTAAAATAATAATTGCCATCTACCTTACTTAAGCTATGTTATAGTTCATGTGTTGAATACAATATGGAAATTTAAAATATGTACATAGCATTAAGAAAATGATTAATAAATGAATGAAAATGAATGAATGAAGAATGTTAAGAAATGGGCGTGGCACCGCCCCTTTCATGACTAAGCAATTTTCTACGATTCGGGAGCCATAACCCGAAGAAAAATAAACGGATCGTAATGAAATTGTGTACAGATATTTTCATTATAGCAGTAAATATTAGTAAACTAGTAAAAATGGACGGGATCGATTGAAGACCACGGCAACTTAGATATAAAAAAAGTTTAAAAGGGTCGTAGACTAGAATAATAAGCTATTACTTAGCAAAAAATAGTTTTGAATCAATGATATTTCACTTATTAAGTTTTAGCGTAAGAGGAAATGGTGAGACATTTTTCTTTTAAACGGGCGGTACCACGTGTTATGTAGAGAAGTAATTTATCTGAAATGAAATGTACAATTAAAGTTCACGCTGTGTATATAATGTTCGGTTACACCCGAACTTAGACACCTTTACTTGTTTCGACTAAGTTTTAGTTGATGTGTAAAATAACAAGTAAGGAAGGCTAAGTTCGGGTGAAACCGAATATTACATACTCAGTTGAGAGCTTCGGAGACAAAATAAGGGAAAATCACCATTTAGCCAAATTTACCAAGGGTATCCCTGGAATGTGGTTGTATGACATGTGTATCAAATGGAAGGTATTAAAGAGTATTTTAAGAGAGAGTAGGCCATAGTTCTATGGATGGACGCCATTTAGGGATATCGCCATAAAGGTGGAACAGGGCTGACTCTAGAATTTGTTTGTACGATATGGGTATCAAATGAAAGGTGTTACTGAGCATTTTAAGAGGGAGTGGGCCTTAGGTCTATCGGTAGACGCCTTTTCGAGATATCGCGATTAAGGTGGACCAGGGGTGACTCTAGAATGTGTTTGTACGATATGGGTATCAAATGAAAGGTGGTAATGAGTATTTTAAAAGGGAATGGGCTTTAGTTCTATAGGTGAACGCCTTTTCGAGAAATCGCCATAAAGGTGGACCAAGATGGACGATATGGGTATCAAATGAAAGCTGTTAATGAGTATTTTGAAAAGGAGTGATCCTTAGTTCCATATGTGGACGCCGTTTCGAGATATCGCCACAAAGGTGGACCAGGGTGTCTCTAGAATGTGTTTGTACGATATGGGAATCAAATGAAAGGTGTTACTGAGCATTTTAAGAGGGAGTGGGCATTAGGTCTATAGGTGGACGCCTTTTCGAGATATCGCCATTAGGGTGGGCCAGGGGTGACTCTAGAATGTTTGTACGATATGGGTATCAAACGAAAAGTGTTACTGAGCATTTTAAGAGGGAGTGGGCATTAGGTCTATAGGTGGACGCCTTTTCGAAATGTCGCCATTAGGGTGGGCCAGGGGTGACTCTAGAATATGTTTGTATGATATGGGTATCAAATGAAAGATGTTAATGAGTATTTTAAAAGGGAGTAATCCTTAGTTCTATAGTTGGACGCCTTTTCGAGATATCGCCATAAAGGTGGACGAAGGGTGACTCTAGAATATTTGTACGATATGGGTATCAAACGAAAGGTGTTACTGAGCATTTTAAGAGGGAGTGGGCATGAGGTCTATAGGTGGACGTCTTTTCGAGATATCGTCATTAGGGTGGGCCAGGGGTGACTCTAGAATGTTTTTGTACGATATGGGTATCAAACGAAAGGTGTTACTGAGCATTTTAAGAGGGAGTGGGCATTAGGTCTATAGGTGGACTCCTTTTCGATATATCGCCATTAGGGTGGGCCAGGGGTGACTCTAGAATATTTGTACGATATGGGTACCAAACGAAAGGTGTTACTGAGCATTTTAAGAGGGAGTGGGCATTAGGTCTATAGGTGGACGCCTTTTCGAGATATCGCCATTAGGGTGGGCCAGGGGTGTCTCTAGAATGTGTTTGTACGATATGGGTATCAAATGAGAGGTGGTAATGAGTATTTTAAAAGGGAGTAATCCCTAGTTCTATAGGTGGACGCCTTTTCGAGATATCGCCATAAAGGTGGACCAAGGGTGACTCTAGAATGTTTGTACGATATGGGTATCAAACGAAAGGTGTTACTGAGCATTTTAAGAGGGAGTGGGCATTAGGTCTATAGGTGGACGCCTTTTCGAGATATCACCATTAGGGTGGGCCAGGGGTGACTCTAGAATGTTTGTACGATATGGGTATCAAACGAAAGGTGTTACTGAGCATTTTAAGAGGGAGTGGGCATTAGCTCTATAGGTGGACGCCTTTTCGAGATATCGCCATTAGGGTGGGCCAGGGGTGACTCTATAATGTTTGTACGATATGGGTATCAAACGAAAGGTGTTACTGAGCATTTTAAGAGGGAGTGGACATTAGGTCTATAGGTGGACGCCTTTTCGAGATATCGCCATTAGGGTGGGCTAGGGGTGACTCTAGAATGTTTGTACGATATGGGTATCAAACGAAAGGTGTTACTGAGCATTTTAAGAGGGAGTGGGCATTAGGTCTATAGGTGGACGCCTTTTCGAGATATCGCCATTAGGGTGGGCCAGGGGTGACTCTAGAATGTTTGTACGATATGGGTATCAAACGAAAGGTGTTACTGAGCATTTTAAGAGGGAGTGGGCATTAGGTCTATAGGTGGACGCCTTTTCGAGATATCGCCATTAGGGTGGGCCAGGGGTGACTCTAGAATGTGTTTGTACGATATGGATATCAAATTAAAGGTATTATTGTGGGTTTTAAAAGCGAGTGGCCCTTAGATGTATATGTGAAGGCGTTCTCGCGATATCGACCAAAATGTGGACCAAGTGATCCAGAAAATCATCTGTCGGGTACTGCTAATTTATTTTCTTTATTAATACCACTAACAGTATTCCTGCCAAGATTCCAAGGGCTGCTGATTTCGTCTTGTAGAACTTTTTCATTTTCTACTACTTAATATGGTAGGTGTCACACCCATTTTACAAAGTTTTTTCCAAAGTTATATTTTGCGTCAATAAACCAATCCAGTTACCATGTTTCATCCCTTTTTTCGTGTTTGATATAGAATTATGGCATTTTTTTCATTTTTCGTAATTTTCGATATCGATAAAGTGGGCGTGGTTATGGTCGGATTTCGGCCATTTTTTATGCCAAGATAAAGTGAGTTGAGATAAGTACGTGGGCTAAGTTTAATAAAGATATATCGGTTTGTGCTCAAGTTATTGTGTTAACGGCCGAGCGGAAGGACAGACGGTGGACTGTGTATAAAAACTGGGCGTGGATTCCACCGATTTCGCCCATTTTCACAGAGAACAGTTACCGTCATAGAGTCTATGCCTCTACCAAATTTGAGAAGGATTGGTAAATTTTTGTTCGACTTATGGCATTAAAAGTGTTCTAGACAAACTAAATGAAAATGGGCGGAGCCACGCCCATTTTGAAATTTTCTTTTAATTTTGTATTTTGTTGCATCATATCATTACTGGAGTTGAATTTTGACTTAATTTACTTATATACAGTAAAGGTATTAAATTTTTTGTTAAAATTTGAATTAAAAAAAATTTTTTTTTAAAAAGTGGGCGTGTTCTTCATCCAATTTTGCTAATTTTTATTTAGGACATATATAGTAATAGTAGTAACGTTCCTGCCAAATTTCATCATGATATCTTCAACGACTCCCAAATTACAGCTTGCAAAACTTTTAAATTACCTTCTTTTAAAAGTGGGCGGTGCCACGCCCATTATCCAAAATCTTACTAATTTTATATTCTGCGTCATAACGTCAACCCATCTACCAAGTTTCATCGCTTTATCCGCCTTTGGCAATGAATTATCGCATTTTTTCTGTTTTTCGAAATTTTCTATATCGAAAAAGTGGGCGTGGTTATAGTCCGATATCGTTAATTTTAAATAGCGATCTGAGATGAGTGCCCAGGAATCTACGTACCAAATTTCATCAAGATACCTCAAAATTTACTCAAGTTATCGTGTTAACGGACAGACGGACGGACGGACGGACGGACGGACATGGTTCAATCAAATTTTTTTTCGATACTGATGATTTTGATATATGGAAGTCTATATCTATCTCGATTCCTTTATACCTGTACAACCAACCGTTATCCAATCAAAGTTAATATACTCTGTGAGCTCTGCTCAACTGAGTATAAAAATTGTTACGAGCAAACACAATAGAAGAAAATACCAGCTAGGTAGGTAAGAAAATGCAACAAATGACATGGCTTAAACAAAAGAGTATGGGGAATCAGAAAAAACTTTAAGAAAATCACGTGCAGAAGCAAATGTCAGAGTTTGTTGTTAAAGAAAATTGGAATTTTCTTGAACTTCTTTGACTATCAAAGGCAACTGTCGTTATGGTGGAGTCTATTCCTGACCTAATATGTAGTGCAATATGAAAATACGTACCAGTTTGATACTTGTGTAGACATCATTATATATACATATGTATGTATATGTACTTAATTTGAAACGTGTTAAAGACCTTAGCCTAAATAACATGCATATTTGCAAATATATACATACATATACATATGTAAAAAATTTGTACGTGTAGCATACAACAAGTTTTTAAAGAAAGAAAATGCAAATCCTCTTTGAGACGATACAAAATTGATGAATAACAAAGTGTCACATATTGAAGGAATGAGCAGCGTGAGGTGTAACAAGTAAGGAAGCCTAAGTTCGGGTGTAACCGAACATTACATACTCAGCGGAGAGCTTTGGTGACAAAATAAGGGAAAATCACCATGTAGGAAAATGAACCTAGGGTAACCCTGGAATGTGTTTGTACGAGTATGAATGGTTATCAAATGGTAGGTATTAAAGAGTATTTTAAAAGGGACTGGGCCATAGTTCTATAAGTGGACGCTTTTTCGAGATATCGCCATAAGGGTGGACCAGGGGTAACTCTAGAATGAAAGGTGTTAATGAGTATTTTACATGGGAGTGGACCTTAGTTCTACAGGTGGACGCCTTTTCGATATATCGCCATAAAGGTGGGCGAGGGGTGACTCTATAATGTGTTTGTGCGATATGGGTATCATATTAAAGGTATTAATGGGGGTTTTAAAAGAGAGTAGCCCATAGTTTTATATGTGAAGCCGTTTTCGAGATATCGACCAAAATGTGGACCAGGGTGACCCAGAACATCATCTGTCGGATACTGCTAATTTATTTATATATCTAATACCACGAACAGTATTCCTGCCATGATTTCAAAGGCTTTTGATTTCGCCCTGCAGAACTTTTTCATTTTCTTCTACTTAATATGGTAGGAGTCACACACATTTTAAAAGTTTTTTCCAAAGTTATATTTTGCGTCAAAAAACCAATCCAATCACCATGTTTCGTCCCTTTTTTCGTTTTTGGTATAGAATTATGACATTTTTTCATTTTTCGAAATTTTCGATATCGAAAAAGTGGGCGTGGTCATAGTCGGATTTCGCTCATTTTTAATACCAAGACAAAGTGAGTTCAGATAAGTACGTGAACTAAGTTTAGTAAAGATATATCGATTTTTGTTCAAGTTACTGCGTTAACGGCCGAGCGGAAGGACAGACGGTCGACTGTGTATAAAAACTGGGCGTGGGTTCAACCGATTTCCCACAGAAGACAGTTATCTTCATAGAAGCTATGCACTTACCAAATTTCACAAGAAATGGTAAATTTTTGTTCGACTTATGGCAATAAAAGTATTCTAGACAAATTAAACGAAAAAGGGCTGAGCCGCGCCCATTTTGAAATTTTCTCTTATTTTTGTATTTTGCTGCACCATATAATTACTGGAGTTGAATGTTGACATAATTTACTTATATACTGTAAAGAATTTAAGTTTTTGTTAAAATTTGACTTTTCTTTTTAAAAAGTGGGCGTGTTCGTTGTTGTTGTTGTTGTAGCAGTGCTTCGCCCCTCCTAATAGTTGCGACCGATCCCAAATTGTCATCAATATCCTCTAACGGGAGTCCAAGGAAACTTGATGTTTCAACAGGGGTAGACCATAAAGCTAGGGGTGTTAGAGGCGTTGGTTCCACATTACAATTAAAGAGATGGTTGGTGACAGTCGGGGACACATTGCAAGCGCGGCATACATTTCGTATGTCGGGGTTAATTCTGGATAGGTAAAAGTTTAAGCTGTTACAGTATCCAGAAAGAAGTTGAGCCAGAGCGACTCGCGTTACCCGTGGGGTATGCGTTCCTCTTCCGCAAGTTTTGCGTACTGTTCTTTGAGTACTGGATTCACCGGGCAATTCCGGAATAAAGGTCCGACGCCTGTTTGTGGAGTTCACCAAGGACCTGCTTGTATTTTTTTGCTTTATACGGCTGAGTTCTCAGGTGCCGTAATTCTTCAAAATGCTTACGGAGATGACTTCTTAAGTCCCTAGGCGGAGTTGGCTCATCAATCAGATGTCTGTTGAAGACAGACCGTGGCGGTTGTGAGAGCAGTATTTTGGCAGGCCTGTGGGTTCTTTCAGTGGGTAATTTTTAGGCTTGGCGACGGTATAGGGGACGCGTAGCATACAATCGGCCGGCCAATTGCTTTGTATGTGGTAATGAGCGTTTCTTTGTCTTTTCCCCATGTACTGCCAGCAAGGGATTTGAGGATTTTATTACGGCTCTGGATTTTAGGTACAATTGCGGCTGCGTGCTCACCAAAATGTAGATCCTGATCAAACGTCACACCCAAGATTTTGGGCCAAGATTTTGGGGTGTAGGATAGTCGGTAGGGTAGTGCCATCGACGTGGATGTTCAAAATGGTCGACATTTGGGACGTCCATGTTGTAAATAAGGTCGCGCAGGATTTAGTCGGTGATAATGCCAGGTTTCGCGAGGCGATAAAACTGGAAAGATCAGGGAGGTCGCCGCTTATTCTGTTGCAAAGCTCATCGGGTATGTTCGTCATACGACTTTGCTAATTTTTATTTAGCACATATATAGTAGTAGGAGTAACGTTTCTGCCAAATTTCATCATGATATCTCCAACAAGTGCCAAATTACAGCTTGCAAAACTTTCAATTTAACTTCTTTTAAAAGTGGGCGGTGCCTGGCCCATTGTCCAAAATTTTACTAATCTTCTATTCTGCGTCATAAGATCAAGTTTCATCGCTTTATCTGTCTTTGGTAATGAATTATCGCACTTTTTCGGTTTTTCGAAATTTTCGATATCGAAAAAGTGGCCTTGGTTATAGTCCGACTTCGTTCATTTTGAATAGCGATATGAGATGAGCGCACAGGAACTTACATACCAAATTTCATTAAGATACCTCAAAATTTACTAAAGTTATCATGTTTACGGTCGGACGGACGGACGGACATGGCTAAATGAATTTCTTTTTGCGCCCAGATCATTTTTATATATAGAAGTCTATATCTATTCCGATTAGTTTATGCCGTTACGGATTACCGTTATGCGAACAAAATTAATATACTGTGTGAGCTCTGCTCAGCTGAGTATAAAAAGGAGTTTAATACGAGCATGCGTTGATGAGTCAGTGCAACAAGAGTCACAGACAAGAAGAACTGAATGAACGAAGTAAACGATGCACCTGTAGCGCAATCTCAAATCAACTAAAAGCAAAAATAATAAACACAAAAAATAAAAATGAAAAAACTATAAACAAGAATGAAAGACAAATTAAAGAGAAGAACCCTTGATTATGGCATAACAAGTAGGTAGCATATCTGGATCGTTTAGGAACTGAATGATGAAAGGAAATAGTTGGGTACGTAGGTAAAAGAAATCATAATTTGTAATGAAGTGAAATGAAACAAGCGCTCATTTGGAACACGCTCTCTACTGTTTTTTATCCAATGTCGACGACAAGTAAAAACTTACAACAAAAACATTGATACAAACACTAAGGGCATTGACAACAACAAACCATTAGCAAGCTGACAAGTGGAGCAAAATGTGGTAAGTGGAGCCAAATGTGGGTAGACAGAGCGACATAAGAGCGCTGGTAAAATGACTAATGCACTTCTGCATTGAAAAACTTAAATATTTTATTTATGCTGCATGCCACAGAGCACACACATTTAATCTCGCACAAACTTAGTAACTCTGACGATGTAGAAAAATAACTAAAAGGACATTAATAAAGAGAATTTAATTTAACGTTCTACATTTTTATTTATAACAAACTATATCATACTTTTATAAAAATAAATAAATGTAAGGCGCGATAACCTCCGAAGAGATCTAAGGCCGAGCTTCTCTTCCAATTTGCGTCGTGCTCCTCTTGATTTTCCCTACAAATTGGCCGGACGGGACCTACATGTTTTATGCCGACTCCGAACGGCATATGCAAGGCAGACGAGTTTTCACTGAGAGCTTTTCATGGCAGAAATACACCCGGAGCGCTTGCCAAACACTGCCGAGGGGCGACCCCGCTTAGAAAAAATTTCTTCTAATTGAAAAACCTTATTTCTAAAATTTTGATGTTGCTTTGCCCGGGGTGCGAACCCAGGGCATACGGTGTGATAGGCGGAGCACGCTACCATCACACCACGGTGGCCGCCACCGTAAATAAGTGTTAAGCTTAAGTCAAGTGCAACGAAGCTTGTTGTTCATAAATCATAATGCCGACGTACTATGGGGTAGATTGCAAAAAATTGTCTCAAAATCAAATTTCTCAGCAAGGATGGAGCTATCAAACACAAAAGCTTGAAATCATAATACAAAGGAAGTTCCACTTTTGTTTTTTGGACGCCATTGCTCCTATTTGCCTTAACCAATGTTTTGTCATCCCCTTTTGAAACATCGCTACCACATCCTAAAAAAGCAACCCAAACTGATATTTTGGTTTGCAGTTATAATTACCAATCTCCTAAAAGGAAGTGGAAAGCATTTGAAATATGTGTTGGTTGTATGAAGCATAGTAACATTTTCTGCGTAAAGCTTTGGACCTCTTTGAACCAACCGATTTTTTTGGTCTTTTTTTTGACGTGAACAAGCTGTTCCGGGCAGATATTGAACCCAAAACCATTCCAAGAACATATACCTACCCATTCGCTTAAACTAACAGGCAGATTGTTGCTAGTGTGAGGGCTTAGCCAAACTTCACAGTACCTCACTATGTAGCTGGATTTGAAAAAAAGATCATTGCAGTAATCTGGCAGCCTGTGTGGTCTACATATTTGTGGATCATTGCTCAAAGGTCCTAAGACCTTAAACAGGTACCTAGGCATCTGGCCCAGGAGATCCAGCATGCTTGCACATTAGAGTGACCACAAAACATATGGGATTTGCAAAAGTATTGAATTTTTTCGCTCCCCGCGCATTTTTTGATAGCTTGGCAATATAAAATAAGATCTGCATAAGAATCTGACCACCTGTAGTGGGAAATAGCCACGCGCATTTGACCTAAAATTCAAAAATTGACCTAAAAATTATGCATGGCTTTAGAGACCAATATCTCTTTAAACAATGATTTTCGGAGAAATAATGTAATAATGATTTTTATACAAAATGAAACTGGGAACATATTCTCCATATAATATTTATACCTACCGTTATCCTTTCAGGACATATTGAATCCTTAAAGTGAAAATTAAATTTTTTTGTTTGTTAAAAAGGCAAAAATAAATATTTAAAAAATAGGGAATTGCATAAACTATACATCATTTAATAGGTTATTTAAATTAGTTTTACACATCGTAAATTTTTTTAATTTACATGCACTATAATAGTCAAGAAAATGATTTAAAATAAGCAAGACGCATTTTTTCAAACTTTTTTACCAAACTGAAAATATCGTAGTAGGCTTTGCAATTAAAAAAAAAATGTGGTATAGTTTCATTCTTAGCAGGCTATGAAAATGTTGAGATAGGGCAAATTAAATGTGCATTAAACAAAAAAACTGTTGTAGTTGTTGGCGCAACAACGACAAACTGTACTTCATTTAATTAGTTTTTTTTAGTATCTTAACACATCATAATTTTTTTTTGATTTACATGCATTATTACAAACAAAAAACGATGTCGAATTTTACAAAAAGTAGTACTCTTTTTTTTCGCAAACTGTAGTAGGCTTTACTAAGTGAATAAAAATATGTATTGATACGAGAATAAAAAAGATAAATAAAAAAAGGTATCCGCCGAGCTTTTAAGAAGCGACCGCATTTATATATTTATATTGACTGTTCTAATAATGCAATCCTCTTCTTCTTTCTGTGGTTCATCGATTTGGTCATCTAAATCATAACGCGACACACGAGCTTCATTAGACTGTACCACGGCATTAAAATTACATGCTTTTGGTTCTGCTTGTGGGTCTAATGACTGAACTTCAATTTCTAAAGCCAATTTTGAGCGCACAGCTTCTATTGATACGCGATGTTCGTTTAAAAAGTTTATGGCTTTTGTATTTTTATTCTTTTGCAATGTTTTAATGGCATTTGCATGAGATATGTCAAATAACACGTCCAGAGAGTCAGTAAAATATTTTTTTGCCTTACCACATTTCAATTTAATAACTTTGTTGTATTGATTTAAACGCCTTTTAATCATTTTCTCTATTCTATCTTTTCTTTTGGTCGGAATTCCGAATTTCGTATAGACCTCAATCAATCTATTGGACAAAATAGGAATGCTTTCCTTTGCCGTTTTATGTTCATCACGAATCAAATAAAATAAATAGCTTAACACATCTCTTCTGTTTGGAAGCATATTTCCATTCAAAGAGTTTTTTTCCAGCCTGTGTTTAAAAAAGATACTTTAAAAAAGGCCACCGTGGTGTGATGGTAGCGTGCTCCGCCTATCACGCCGTATGCCCTGGGTTCAACTCCCGGGCAAAGCAACATCAAAATTTTAGAAATAAGATTTTTCAATTAGAAGAAAATTTTTCTAAGCGGGGTCGCCCCTCGGCAGTGTCTGGCAAGCGCTCCGATTGTATTTCTGCCATGAAAAGCTCTCAGTGAAAACTCGTCTGCCTTGCAGATGCCGTTCGGAGTCGGCATAAAACATGTAGGTCCCGTCCGGCCAATTTGTAGGGAAAAATCAAGAGGAGCACGACGCAAATTGGAAGAGAAGCTCGGCCTTAGATCTCTTCGGAGGTTATCGCGCCTTACATTTATTTTTATTTTTACTCTTACAGTATACAATAGAAAAGCCTTACATAGCACTTAGCTCGTAAGATATTATTAAATAATTACCAATTAAGGGAATGCATCTGGATCTTAATGTCATTACAATAATAGTTTTAAAAAAATTTGAACAAAACTTTTTTGAACTGAATATAACACACTTATGAGCACTACCGCTACAAGTTCACTTTAAAGAAGGTTCAACACACTATTGAATGAGATGGAATATTTTCATAACCTACTAAAGGTAAGACCACACCTAGCGTCGCGTCACGTAACAGCAGCGTAGCAGCACGTCATGAGCAAATATTCTTTGCATGTATTCTTATGGAGCATATCACACTTAGCGGCAGTGGAACTGCGCGTTGCGTCACGTAGCGACAAATTTGAGCAATTAGGCTAAACTGGCGCGCTGCTGCCGCTCATGTGCTGCTTGGTATATCACACTTCACGGCATGTTATGTCATTTTTAAACCACTATATGCTTAAACAACAACAAATATTTTGCGGCGACGTGCCGCTCTACTGCCGCTTTAGTGCGATATACCAAATTATGACGTACAGTGACGCGACGCTGCTGTTACATGCCGCGACGCTAGGTGAGTACGTACCTTAAGAATGAAACTATACAAAATTTTTTTTTAATTGCAAAGCCTACTACGATATTTTCAGTTTGGTAAAAAAAAGTTTGAAAAAATGCGGCTTTCTTATTTTAAATCATTTTCTTATTTTAAATCATTTTCTTGACTACAATAGTGCATGTAAATTAAAAAAAAATTATGATGTGTAAAACTGCTTTAAATTGCCTATTAAATGACGTATAGTTTATGCAATTCTCTATTTTTTAAATATTTATTTTTGCCTTTTTAACAAACAAAAAAATTTAAATTTCACTTTAAGGATTCAATATGTCCTGAAAGGATAACGGTAGGTATAAATATTATATGGAGAATATGTTCCCAGTTTCATTTTGTATAAAAATCATTATTACATTATTTCTCCGAAAATCATTGTTTAAAGAGATATTGGTCTCTAAAGCCATGCATAATTTTTAGGTCAATTTTTGAACTTTAGGTCAAATGCGCGTGGCTATTTCCCACCACAGGTGTTCAGATTTTTATGCAGATCTTATTTTCTATTGTCAAGCTATCAGAAAATGCGCGGGGAATAAAAAAAATGAGCACTTTTGCATTTGTGGTCACTCTAAGGCACAGCGAGTTCCTTGTTTTCTATGCGAGGAGAGTTTTGCAGGGACCGGAGTTACTCGTAACCCTAGTTCCACATTTTCCTTCATTAAAATCTGCTTCTTTTTCAAAGGGGTAGAGAAAAACTTTGCTCTAATCTCTTAATTTTTATAAAAATTGAAAACTGGTACCCATAGACGAACGGATGCTTAGCAGTAATTATACTACAGGAACAGAACTCACATCGTCTCGGAGAAACATGAAATACTTGTAGAAAATGGTGAACAGTATTGAATAACGTTCAGATTTGTGAATAATTACTGTTACAGGACAATGTAAGTAGTATGCTTTTCTGACTGTATAACTTGGTTCGAAACCCTATAAGATACAATAATTTCAAGAAATTTAAGTTGGTTTTTTCGGACATAAGACACCCATCACTTTCATTTCCGCCATGAAGAATTTATTTAGAAGAAACATACATTTTGTAAAAAATAAAAATACCACAAATTGTTTTTTGGTGCAAAATCAAAACCAAATTACGCCTTTGCGTGGGTTCTTCGACTGAAAATTTGTTTTATGAATAAATTTTTTTATTCTCGTAGGCGTACTTATCAGGTTTTTTGCTTGTGTGCTTATATACTTTTTTTTATTTCTAACTTACTTAGTTATTGGCGCTTAATAGCTTAAACGGTTACTGCCGTTCAACAAGACGCGCCAGTCACCTGTTCTTCCTGTGGAGCGGGACCACCCTCTTCTTCTGCTCCCAGGAGTTCCGATGCCGGAGCATAATTTTTCATCCCCAAGACATGGACTAACCAAGCACCATCTTTTATTTCCAATTTTCTCCTTTGGCCCTTTTTTTCATAGGCCTTAAAGAGTATTGTAAAGAGTTTACTGAAACTCCTCTTATTTGCAACCTTCTGCTAACGTTCAGTAATTCAAAATGGCCTTTATTAGACTACTTCACAATAACACTTATACTTCGCAACCAATAGCGTGCTTAAATTAAACTGTTTCTGATTACTCAGCTTTAACTCCTTTTGTACTCTGTGATGTCTCGTTCGCATACTCCTAGGCTTTCTTCTTCTAGAATTTACTACTTGTTTACCAGCTATAAACTCACCAGCTATAAATTACAGATGCACGTTTATAGCTTCTCATATGCACGTGTATATGTGAATGATACTTCTACCGATGATTGCATACTTTTGTGAGTATCTCAGATATATGCATGTGTTTGTGCATATCTCTCCGCTTCTTGTATGTACATATGTGTAGATATAATGATTGATTTGTTTATGTAGATATAAATGACTGCTTAGTATCGGCTTAGAAATGATAGTATGCCTTAGTGTTCTATTATTCGTCACAGTATTCTGAATAGTGTGTAGCAAACGTTCTTCCAACTAAATATGGTCTAATACACACGTAGTACATGCAGATATATTGCTAGTAAATTTTTGCCGGAACCAATTTGTGACCAATCAAATGTATTCATAAATGTGCAGAATAATAATAGCACAACCTTACTAGAAGCCCATTTAATTTGACCCAATTACAAAAACTACCAATACAATCATATAAAAATCCTAGTGAATTTCGAACAAATTTAACTTCTAATCACGTTTAATCGTTCAAATATTCACAACTTCAGTTTTCACCTGCTTTTCTGCTATTAAATTGCAACAATATCTACAGAAACAAGTATCCTATTACAACAAACATAGTAAAATTGTATGACGTGAATATGAAAACGTGATCATAAAAAGGGGCGTTTTGTAGGCTGAATGAATACAGGACAAGCGTAAAAATTCATTTACACGCCTATTACAATAAAGTTGTGCGTCAAACATACCCACACACATAGTTACACATTGATACTTTAATTTTATATAGAGCAAACGTTTTGCTTTACTTATACATAGGTACTAGGGGTATGAGTTTTATTAATATTCTTTTTTTGGCATTTTTTTAAATATTTTTAAATGGGCCAACAGTATTGGTAAACACGAAAATACCCCAGAAAAGCGAGTTTATGGTGCAATATGAATCATATCTGTGGACATTTGACAAAATAACCTGTTTCAAAAATGCAAACTTTTCAGGAGAGCGAAAAAACGTGTTTAAGGCCTTCCACTATAAAGATTCCTTACATATAAAGGACAAAATCACTTAAACCTGGATACTGGTAATTAACGAAGTCTTCTTCTATCAGTTGATTTATTTTAAACCTTTTACTTTTTTAAATAAATACAAAACAAATAAGTACGTTGTTTTGTCAAATGCCTTTCCTTACAGAAAAGCATCCTACCTCATACAAGCTGTTTTTTTCAAATTTCATTTTTGTAAAATAGGACATGGTTTTTTTGTCTTATGTCGACACACGTTTTTTTGACGAAAGCCAATTAAAAAAAAGCCAAAATAAGCTTTTTTTCATGCGGCATTTATCTTTGAATTAATTTTATTAATGAATTTGTTTTAAAATAAAGAAAATATGCCATTTATTTTTAATTAAAAAATTCAAAAACATTGTGTATAATATTAAATTACTATTTGCATATATGTAAGTATAGAAAATAATGATAATAATTATTATCAAGTATGCTCTATATCATCTAGGTCCGAATCAGCTTCGACTTCGCATTCACCTTCTGCTGGTAGATGTCTATAAAAATTATGAAAATCGGTGTTGATCAGGGGCAGCATAACCAATAAATCTTGCTTTTTGTTTTTTGTTATAGTCAACAAAGATGTATAGGTCGTCGGCAAAAGAGGAATCGACTTTCCTGGACGACGTCGGATGATGTTTAACTCATTAAATTCCACTTCTGACGTCTTTTATTGTAAAACTCCAGACTTTTGTTTCTCATAGCGCATCCAGCGAACGTTTTTCCACCCAAACTTGTCATCTGAAATTGACGAGATTAAATAAATAGACTAAATATATACATACATATAAATAAGTATCATTATATGTTTAATAACGAAAAATTTTGAAATTTATAAGTTTCAATGTGAAAATTACCACTTGAGTTTGTCGTTCTCCAAGTGTAGTTCATTTTAAGGAGGGCACTGAAGTCAAAAAACTCTTCCGGCTTCATTTCGTGTACGAATTATTTACTACTCGTAGCAGCTATAAGGTTGGCCCAGTCGTGCGGATGCTGAATGGATCCTGACATATTTTTCTTTTTTCTTTCAATCTGTACATGAACGGAATCACATTCAAGATGCATGTGTCCCACAATAAGGAATTTATGGTCTATAACCGCTATACTAGGATGTTTTTCGATAACTTGTTCGAACATGGCTGAAATATAAGAGTTACATTCTATCCCGGACATGAGTCGCTGTACATAATAACATGATTAATAGATTTTGACAGGCTTATCAAACATTTAAAAATGCAGGAGCCAATATCATTTGCTCCACGTTTTGCAATTACTTCGTGCCTTATGTAACAATTTGCTTTTTTCGTTTCTCCGTCGTGCACTGTTAAATTGAAAGTCCATAATGGACGTTTATAAAAAAACATTGAAGCATATAGGTACGGAGTTGGCAAACAGTGCTGTAAGTCAAACGAAAACATTGTTACATTCCCATGGTTAATGGCCATCACTTTGTCGTTTTTTTTTTGCAGTTATATGCAAAATCTGCCTCATCGTGATGTCCCTTTTGTTCCATTAATAGTTGTGTCTTTTCATTTTCCTCCGTCGTGTTTTCTACACGGGATATAGGATTTCACATTTATTGCAAAGATCAACTTGAGGCTCCTTAAACTTTATATTTAATTGTCGAAATATTTCTTGATATTTTGTTTCTGAAACCGATTCAGAGTACTTTTCTTTATACAATCTATATAAGTGAGCAAGGTTTAGGCCACGCTGGAAGTATAGCTGACTAATGTGACGACGACTGTAATAGTTTTGGTAGTTAGGTTACTGTGTATGTGTGCTAGTACTTCATTATATTTTTCGATTGACAACTTATGATGAGGAGAATGCTTTCCACGTTGGTCATTTGCGATATCCCACCAAAATTGCCTTTGATCTTTTGACGACATACAGTTTTAATAATTTGATCCGTTTCCCCAAATATTTTTAAAAATCACCTTTTGCATACTCGAGTTGTCTGTACATTAATTTCAAAGTGATAAAAATAAACAAACTGTCGATTTCTTGGATTTGAGGCCTTTTTAAGCGTTTCACTTTTTTTGGCTCTATGTGTATCATACGAGCAATATAATAGCGTCGCTTGTTATAATCCCCCAGTTTCCAGTAGGCTTTGAATATTTTTCCTGTTGGTCCACGGTGATTTTTGTATTACACATTTTAAAGCAATCGACTAATTTTTCAGTTTTCTTTGCTGGCATTGTCTTATTCTTCCACGTAACATATTCTTTTCCCAAATTTTTGTTTAGTTTATTAGTTTTCTTAAGATTTGTTGGCTTTGGATTATTCAGAAGTAGTTCCTCATTAAATTGTGGTGAAACTGAATTGCTAAGGTTTGATTCAATTACACCTTCCATCATTCTGATACTTTCCGATGTAGTATTTAGACCAGAAATGCTCGAAGGTACATAATCTGAAACGTTGTAATCAATTTCATGAAATATATCTTCTTCTGAGTGGTCGCTTTCAATGCTCCTAAATTGGGAAGTATTTAGATGTTGTCGAAACATAGAAATATTATTAGTATTGAACAGCACATTATAGGATGAAGTGGTCGCTTTCAATGCTCCTAAATTGGGAAGTATTAGATGTTTTCGCAACATAGAAATATTATTAGTATCGAACAGCACATTATAGGATGAAGCTGTTTCATTTGGGAGTTCATTCAACACTTCACTATCCTTGAAGCTAAACGGATGAACTATATGTTTATTTTGCACAATTTCACTAGGGCATATATTGGTGGTCACTTTTATTTTTTTGGCTAAAGCCACTAATTTTTTACCTCTACTCATTTTTTCAATAACACTTGTTTCATTTTCGAAAAGCAACTTAAATTTGCTTATTTTACTTTTAAAAGTTTAGCTAAAGCACTTCTCTGCAAATAAGATTTCACTTTATACACTTTTTTTTCGCAATAAATAACCTGTATTGATGCAAGATGTTCTCTCACAATTTCATTTGGCAACTGAATGATTGACAAATCAGCTTGTTCAAATTAAGAAAGCAGTTTTTAAGCATGCATTTGACAAAAGAACTTCCATCGAAACAAGTTGTTTTGTCAAATTAAAATTGTTGAAGTTACTCAAACGATAAACAGAGACCAGTTTTTTTGATAAATTTCCGTTATGCGTTTTACGTTGGAAATTCCAACTTAATCGACACAAGCTCTTTTGTCACACGTAATTGTGAAAAACTACAAAAGAAGTTATTTTGATGACCGTTATAACTTTAGGTCTCTTAAGCTAGCCCAACCTTTTCAGCCCAATCAAAAAACGAGGCCGTACTAAACCGCAAAACATTTATTACTAATTTAGTACCGGTTAATTAAATTTATTACCCTTGTATTTTAAAATATATCGAGGGTTGGGCTAGCTTAAATTTAAGCCAACCCACCCATATGCACAATCAAAAAACGAGACCGTACTAAATTGCACAACATTTATTACTAATTTAGTACCGGTTAATGAAATTTATTACTCTTTTATTTTAAAAAATATCGAGGGTTGGGCTAGCTTAAGTTTAAGCCTGTCTCGTTTTTTGATTGTGCATATGGGTTGGGCTGGCTTAAACTTAAGCTAGCCCAACCCTCGATATTTTTTAAAATACAAGGGTAATAAATTTAATTAACCGGTACTAAATTAGTAATAAATGTTTTGCAGTTTAGTACGGTCTCGTTTTTTGATTGTGCATATGGGTTGGGTTGGTCTGTAATAAATTTCATTAACCGGTACTAAATTAGTAATAAATGTTGTGCAATTTAGTACGGTCTCGTTTTTTGATTGTGCATATGGGTTGGGCTGGCTTAAACTTAAGCTAGCCCAACCCTCGATATTTTTTAAAATAAAAGAGTAATAAATTTCATTAACCGGTACTAAATTATAATAAATGTTTTGCAGTTTAGTACGGTCTCGTTTTTTGATTGTGCATATGGGTTGGGCTGGCTTAAACTTAAGCTAGCCCAACCCTCGATATTTTTTAAAATAAAAGAGTAATAAATTTCATTAACCGGTACTAAATTAGTAATAAATGTTTTGCAGTTTAGTACGGTCTCGTTTTTTGATTGTGCATATGGGTTGGGTTGGCTTAAACTTAAGCTAGCTCAACCCTCGATATTTTTTAAAATACAAGAGTAATAAATTTAATTAACCGGTACTAAATTAGTAATAAATGTTTTGCAGTTTAGTACGGTCTCGTTTTTTGATTGTGCATATGGGTTGGGTTGGCTTAAACTTAAGCTAGCCCAACCCTCGATATTTTTTAAAATACAAGGGTAATAAATTTAATTAACCGGTACTAAATTAGTAATAAATGTTGAGCAGTTTAGTACGGTCTCGTTTTTTGATTGTGCATATGGGTTGGGCTGGCTTAAACTTAAGCTAGCCCAACCCTCGATATTTTTTAAAATACAAGGGTAATCAATTTAATTAATCGGTACTAAATTAGTAATAAATGTTGTGCAATTTAGTACGGTCTCGTTTTTTGATTGTGCATATGGGTTGGGCTGGCTTAAACTTAAGCTAGCCCAACCCTCGATATTTTTTAAAATACAAGGGTAATAAATTTAATTAATCGGTACTAAATTAGTAATAAATGTTGTGCAATTTTGTACGGTCTCGTTTTTTGATTGGGCTGAAAAGGTTGGGCTAGCTTAAGATACCTTATAACTTTTGAACTAACGGTCCCAGGAATATGGCTATAAGACAGAAATATGCGCCTTGAAATTTCATATATATGATAAAAATCTTGGAGAATTGTCTTATTTCGAGAGAAGTTGTTTTGTCGAATGTCCACAGATATATTAAATACAAGATATATACATCGGAATCGATATCGAAATAGTGGTATAGGATCGATTTTGGTATTTCGCACTTCAGTGTGCGGAGTGAAATACCTTTCGTTTGATACCCATATCGGCATATCTCATGCAATTTTTTTTATTTCGAATAGGTGGAAACCTTGTGAAACATTCTGAGTGTCAACACCTAGGTAGAAAATCTTAGAAGGTGATACATTATCTCTGTACCAAATTTCATTTAAATCGGTTGAGCCGTTTCCAAGATCGTTCGGCTACGCAAACAAACAAGAATTGCTCGTTTAAAGTTATAAGATGTAATGTTGTTGTTGTTGTAGCAGTCTGCGACGCATCATATACAAATAAAATCCAACCACAATATGCATGAAATGATATATGGGCAAAGTATATGAAGTAATTATTTACATATTTTTCAAAAATTGTAAGAACTAAGAAATTTCTCTTGAAAAGCTCGAGAAAAGAAAAAACGTTTCTTATGTAAACAATGTTTTGACATATTTTTTCGACTTTAATATTTTTTGGTTTGATAAAGAACATTTCCATTATATATGTAGTACTCCTATATTGCTAATAAAAAATGATCGTAATGAGTTTTGAATTGAAATCAAAACATTGTAGTAGCATCAGTGTGAAAAGAAAAAATTTAAATTTAGGTACATTCGAATATTGAAACAAAAACATATAAACAGTAATATATCGGCACTCTGATCTTGTAAGTATACCTATACTGAGTAGCAATATAGAGTTATTACATATATGATTTCCATTGGTTTCGATTAACTGAAATATTGCTGAACCAAGGAGTTGTATAAAAAATATCAAAAAGAAGCTATCAGCTGATGGGAAAACAACACTGCGTACTGAATTCCTCCCGAGTTTGATTTTATAAATTTTTACAGTGGTTGCTATGGCAACGTTGCATGACTTTACTAACAGTTAAGGCTAATTTTTATACCCAGCGTGTACTTGTACACAAAGGTATTATAACTTTATTTGGATAAAGGTAGTACGTAATGGTATACGGGAATCGAAATAGATATAGACTTCCTTATATGAAAATTATCAGCACCGAAAAAGATTTAGACTGAGTCATGTCCGTCCGTCCGTTAGCACGATGGCATGAAAAAAAAAAAATTGGGATATCTTTACGAAATTTTTTAATATCTATAACTTCGAAAAAACAAAATGCGTCATTTAATACCAAAGACCGATAAAGTAACGAAACTTAATATGTGTGTTAGCCTAATGATTCAGAATCGATCTTTTATAAAGTTGGACGTGGTACAGTTTTGTAATTTTGTAGAAATTATTTTCTTGAAATTTCATATATATAGTTCCGAATAAAATTTCGGTAATAAACACTGTTACTTTTTCTTAAATACTTGTCTTATTTATGGCAAGTTACCACATTGCCGTTATAGATATGTATGATAGCTCAAAGAAAACTTTAAAAATATTTTGAATCGTCCTGGTACGCTTCTTTTTTCGGCGCTTCACAAAACTTTCATTACCAAAGTCGCACAAAAAGCGACAAATTTTAACGAGATTTGGTACGAACATTGTTTTTTGACAGTAACTGTTTTATAGCTCCTTAGAGCAGACAATTGTTGCATGGGTATAAGTAATATATTTCAGCTTCCATATTGCATGTTCGTGATAATTCCCTTTGAATGTATTTCTAAGTTATATATGAAACGCTGGGTATATAACGTTCCGATTTGCTCGAACTTGGATTTATTTGCTTTTTATTTATAAGATTGCTACAGGCAGAAGAGCTACCAGCTCAACAACGGTAATAACAGCAAACCATACAACAACAGCAATTAAAAGTGTAAGGCAATTAATAAAGGCAAAGCAATATCAACGTCTATTACATAAATACATACATACACAAATGCGTATACAAAGTCACATAAGAGAAGTGAGTATAAACACAAGGACTTAGTCCATTTAAATCGCATTCCATTTCCCTGTCAGTTAGACAAACTCACACATTGTCATACAAAATACGCATAGAATGCTTTGGATGGCATCGCCAAGTTGCCAACCAAATTACGCACTTCTCTATGCAATAACAATCTGCCACAGACCATACGCCAACTTTTCCAAATTTAGTTTCTCAAAGCAACAATCGTCACCAAAGAACCTACGTATGTAAAAGTGTGTTTAACGCCAAAGATAGAAATAAAGTTGGCAGCATTTAACGTTTGTTCAATGTTGTTTTAAATAAGAGAATACACAGTGGTCAGCAAAAAAGTCTGGCAACACTAGTGCCATAGAAAACGCACACTCAATCGCACTCACTGACGTCTAAACAAACGTTAAAATTATTATGGTCTAGACATGAACAAGCAATAATAATAATTGTACGCATATAAATGTCAGTTTAAGCGGCAAATAACTTTATTTAGTGTTGAAGAGAGTGTATTAGTTCTGTTCAAAACAGTTCAAGGGAGGCAACTGCTCTCCACGAAAAACATTTTCCCAACAATCTTATGAGTACAAAACCCAGGCAACATTCGGTTTGAAAATAAAGTTTATCTTGCTTAAACCAGCTCAAAAATATTATGCTGTCCGTTGGGGAATATAACATCATGTAGGCTTAGTTGTTTGACCAAACTTCCTCCGTGGCATTTAAGGCCAAATCATTACTTTGATGACATAACGGGGGCTGTGAATATATATATGTCTTTTCTAGTTTATCTTTGACTGAGCGCAATAGCTGCCCATCTTTTAGGCATAGGCGTTGATAAACGCCGCCTTGAAGAATCCACGTTCACAGTAGTGAGCGACAGTACATGGTGTCGAAATCTCTTTCCCATCACAAATACAACTCCACGGCTACGGCTTGCGCTTATCCTTCCTTGGCTATAATGGTAAATGTCGGAAAGTTTTAAACATACAGAGGGAGTCTGACTTTAAAATTTTCTCTCTGCCACCACCATTAGATTAACAAGGTGCCACCTGTTTTACTTTTTTTTAAATTAAAGGAAATACGTCCATTTGGAAAGATATTTCTTGCCGTGTTCAAAAAGATATCTACAGGAGGAGTTGGCACCTATTCCTACTTCAGTTATCTTAATATCTATGTCGAAAACTACTTAAGGGATTTGGATGCAATCTAATTTGTTGATAGTATATCATATTGTAACCCCGTATTCATTAAAAATGGAAGTGGTTTACAAGCTTTTCAAAATGACGTTTCCATAAAAAAAATTATAATTAAAGAAGCTTTATAAACCCTTTATATGTTTTATGATTAAGGGGTAACACTGAGGATGTTTTACCATTTGCTTGAAGTTCTTTAAAGATTTAATCCGGCATTTTTATTCACGTATCAAGAGAAACGTGCTATGTGACCTGAACAACTTTTAAGTAGATTTGCCAAATAACCTTTAATAATAATAATTTGAATCCTTTTGGTATAGTGGCAACTCTGTTCACACAAGGGCCGGCCAAACTCCGGGTGGGAAGTTTGGATCGGCGATAAAGGTGGTAGGCATGAGGGATTATATTATTCTACTAATTAGGTATGATCAGTAATCAATCGACAAGTAATAACGTAATGCAGATTTTATTGTAATTTTTATCGACTATTTGAAATATTTTTCATCGAATATTTTAAATTTTATTTGTCAAGTAGTATCCATCTCTAAAAACCCTGGTTTCTCCATAATTCTTGCGCAGCGACCCTGTGAGAGTACAATCGGTTAAATACCAAGAATAAAAGTGACTGTTTTTATGATTTTTCTTGAGGGCAATTTATGCACAAATGCCCTTTTTTGATTCTTAGCGTATTCTACTTTTCTTAAATGCATTTTCAGTCCGGGTATGTTAATTTTAAAAAATTGTCTTCTCATGCATTGCTGAATCTGATTTTTGTGTCTTGCAGGGAAATTATTCCACTTCATAGAGAACATAGGACTCTTACTAATTTTCACACGTATACGAAATTTTTCTTAAGCAGTTTTTTATGATATGGATACATAGTTTGGTCTTCAAGGAACTTTGTATTATTGCTTAATATAACATGAAATTAGTTTATTGCTGTACAACTCTTACTAGAGTCCATTCTTAACTTTAGCGCTATATAAAATTTAAATTGTTTTTAAATCGCTAAAAAAGCATAATTGACTTTGAAAGTTGAAAAACTTTTATTTAACTGCATATTTATTCTGCTTCTGCAAACAATTCGTTTAAGTACTTTTTCCACCATGCAGTCTGGGGCCAGTCTGGCGCATTTGGTTAACAATATACAGCCATATCCCTATGTAAATACATTTGTAAGTATATAAATGTGCATATGCTTATGACAACTGGTTGCATTATAATTACTTGTACATAAAAGCAGGTTGCCGTTGTTAGCCAACTTAATACAGATGCTGTTATTGTTGTTTACTCGAGTGTATAGCTACTCGAGTATTTGTATCTCATGCTGAATGTATGGCCATTGTTGTTGCTAACTTTTCTATGTATGTAGATAAGCTATTATTTGTATCTGTTCTTATGAAGAACGCTATAAATGTTATACATTTTGCGAAATTGCGTACCGCTTTTTGTTGTTGTTTGCTTGTGGTTGGCGCTTCATAGGCGAGAGGGTGGTTGAACATTGCTCTTGTAACTTTCTACCGACGACGAGAACAAACTGTCGGCTAACTTTTTTTTACGCCGCTGGTGCTCATGCGCACAAGCCATTACAATCAATTCTAATTGTCTTCAAATTGCTTGCCGCTTGCTTAACTCGAACTACAAAATAGACAAACATTTATATCATAATACTGGCATATGCATGCGGCCACGTACATACATACATATATTTGTAGGTGTTGTGTGTATATACATATGCTTGGCATCATTACCTTGTTTCGTAGTTAAATTGTTGTCTCCCTTTAAAGGTGTTTACGTTGCAACTTAGGTTTTGTGGGAATTAAAAGTAGCAAACCACAATCGTTTCATGCTATATATGTACATTAGACTGGGTCGATTTATTAACCGATATCGCGCCATCGATTTTTCGATAGGATTTGGGCTCAGGAAAAAAAGTTCCACTACGATACCCAAATTGATTTTTTTCGTTTTTTTCATGACCTACTAAAAAAATTTTCATTTGATTGTAAAATTTTCATGTATACCCTGTCCGACCCAAAAATGTCCGCTAAAAATGTTGGCGATAAGTTAGGTTAGGTTGAACTGGCCGGTCCATGAGGACCTCACATAGACTGATTGAGTCCGTAATGTTACCAGAAGTTTGTTTTAACGACCAAACTGAAAACCCCTATCAAAAACCAGGACCTATGTTATAAAATAACTCCGTCCTCCTGGCAAATACTAGAAGCTTCCTGCGACTTAAGCCACTTGCTGCTTCTAGATCTGACAGCTGTATCACTCTTAATAGCTGGAGTCTTAGCCTGGCAAAGGCAGGGCACGAGCACAGAACGTGCTCGATCGTTTCCTCCTCCAACCCGCACTACCTACATCTGCTATCACTGACCAAGCCTAGTTTAAAGGCATGAGACGCCAGAAGGCAGTGTCCAGTCAGAATACCCATCATGAGTCTACTCTCTTTTAAATGATAGAAGCAACTTTGTTAGTCTAAGGTTCTAAGACCTGTTGGCGATAACAGTTTGAAAAAAAATAAAAAATATTTTTAGAATGTCATAAAAAAACCTTAAAAATCAAAGTCGAAAAAAAGTCAAAAAAATGAAATTTCGCAGGCTCTAAAATTATTTTTTTGGGTACGCGTAGTGGAACTTTTTTTCGTGAGCCCAAATCCTATCGAAAAATCGATGGCGCGATATCGGTTAACTTTCGTCCATACAAATCGACCCACCGCAATTACATATCTTTATGTATAAAAATCACGTGTCACTATGTTTGTCCGCGATGGACACCTAAACTAGTGAACCAATTTTGAATTTGTTTCCCACTTCGTGTGTAGTTTGATCAAATTTGCGAGATAGGATTGGTTGTATGCCAGTTTATAGTCGCAATATTATTTTATTGCAAATTTTTTTATTTGTTTATACGTAATAACAAAATGTTACGTATACGCAGCGGCACACATATTTTCAGGTGGTGCGGGTATACTTCCGTGTAGTTGCTTGGTGTTTAATTAAACAACCTGTTTATCAATAAAAAATATTATAGCGAATGATATCAAGTATAGCACATCACCAGGCCCGTCGAGAGAGGGCGAGGGGGGTGATTACCTCCGGACCCGGGGCTTCTGAGGGGGCCCGCGATTTAGAAGTACGAAAACATTTTTTTTAATTGAGGAGAGTCTTTAGTTGTTCCATGTGCAATTTTTAAGCCGAATTTCAAAAGCAATGAATATCTTCATTTCGTTTTAATATTATAGTGAAGTGTGAAAAATAAAAATCTATATATATAAAAGGAAAGGCTAAAATGTGTGTTAGTTGGTCGCCGGTGTTTGAAGAGATGCGTCAGTCGATTTTGTTCAAACGTGGACCAGGATACCCCTATATGTTTATAGAATATGGATAACAAATGAAAGCTGTTGATGAGTGCTTTAGTAGAGGGTAATTTTCATACCCCTGGGTGACTAGGGTCTTGATATACAGGCCAAAACGAGGGAGCGTGAATGCCTAGACGGTGTTTATACAATATGGATATCAAATGAAAACTGTTGATGAGTGCTTTAGTACAGAGTAATATATTATACCTCTGGGTGACTAAGGTCTTGAGATATAGGCCAAAACGTGGACCCCGATACTCCTAGAATGTGTGGGTAATATGGATATCAAATGAGAGCTGTTGCTGAGAGCTCTAAAGTAATTTTCATTGTGATATTCGATTTAGTCGCATCAAGCTGGAAAAACTGATAAATATGCATGCAAAGCCGAAATAGAGACCTGAATTAATAAAACCCACATACCTATTTAAATACATCCTATTCGATTTGCCTGAAATTAGGTATATAAATTTGCCTACATAAGTGTTTACGAGTCTTTTTTCCGACCAGAGACGGACTGGAACTGGGATTAGGACTAGGACTGGGACTGAGACTCGGAGTGGGACTGGGACAAAAGATATAGACTGAGAGAGAGCTAGAATGAGACGGAGATGGAGATAGATGAAGCGAAAAAGGCGGAGGGAGGAGTGAATAAAAGGATTGGGAAAAGTGAAGAGGGGTAGGGCAGAGTTGGACGGAAAAAGCTTTTTAAAATGTATGCAGGTAGGCCAAATTTAGGGCAGAACAACGTCTGCCGGGTCTGCTAGTGTACATATATATTGAGATATATATTTATCTGCAAAACCATTTAATGCCGCGGCACAATGACATTTTTCATATAGATGCGTTTAACACAAGCTAATGCATTCCAATAACATCGCCACAATCAACCAAAATGTTGCGTTTGTAAATATGAAGGGACTTCAGACTTGGCACTTGAAGTTTATTTCGCCTTGCCAACTCACATACAAAATTTCGCGAAGCACTGTTATAAACTTTCTCCCTATACAACAAAAATACTTGCTAACATATTTTGTGTCGTATTCGATTGTTATATTGCAGTTTTTAAATGCGTAAAATGTTAGAAAAGTTACCAACCAGTGGGAAAAATAATTTCATATGCAAAAAAAGTGTGCCAACACCCTTAGCCAAAGCAAATTTCAAATTCTTCTTTTTATGATTTGCTTGCAACAAAATTTGGGAGTTGGCTACTTTTCCACATCAGATGGCGCCAGTCTCGCTCAATCTACCGTTCTCCCTAAAAATACGTGCAATCTACTCATAATGCATAAGCTTGTGTTAAACTCATCTACAATAAGAAAAATTGCTTATGTGACGTAGCTATTCCTGCTGTAGCAATAGCAATAACTATAGTAATAAGAATAATCGTAAGCAGAAGATTTTATTGCCCATAGGTTAGCCGCCAAATGTTTTGTGAGGGCTGTCCGTAAGAATTTTTGGAATATGCAAAATTCCCATGCAGGTTCACTACTTTAACCAATGTGTTAAAGTGCTTACTCTTACTCTCTTAGTTTGAGGACAATGTACGTTGTATAGTTGACATGAGCGCAAGCAAGCACGAATTAAATTCAATGCGGAACGTGCTATCAATTGTAATTGGTTTGTTATCAAGGGAATATGGTAGAATAACTCTTACCAACGAGTGCTACTTTGGACTGAGTAGGCAACTGAAAAGTAAAAACCTCTCTCGATGAACAAGGCGCTCATCATACCTGTCTTGATGTATGGCTCGGAATCAGGGACGGTGCCGAGAAAAGATTAGGTGGCTCTTGGAGTGTTCGAGAGAAAAGTTCTCCGGAGGGTTTATGGTCCTGTCCGTCATACCAACGCGCGAGTATCGAATGAGGTATAATGATGAGCTGTTTGAGCTTTATGCATATATAATGATAGTCCAGCGAGTAAAAAATCCAAAGGCTTCCCAAGCTAGGTCATGTCATGCGATTGGACGAAGACGCTTCTGCCAAGAAAGTATTTGAGTCGAGAAGAGAAAACGCTTCATATCCCCTGGAATTATATGAATATTTTAGTTGCCTCTAATGATAGGCGTACCTACCGCTAGTTTATTCTTAGCCCCTTACCCGCTGGGGGCAAATTTATAACACTTTGATAACAATTCGATAGCTCGTCTATACCTCGCCAATAACACAGCTATAATAAATGGATGACTCGTCGATAAGAAATTGATAACACGATCAATACCCGTTGATATCTTCATCATTAATTGGAGCTTAATCATCTAAGCGATTTGGTCGTTTCGTAAGCTCCTAATGGAAATAGGGGTTGGATGGGATGGCCTAGAAAGTACAAAGTGGTCATATTTAATCGTTCCCGAGAAAGTGCTTGTTATCGGAACGTACCGGATCTACATCTGGCAAATAACCATCAACATCAGTAATACTCCCCTACAAATTTTATCGACGAGTTGACGATTTTTTATCGAAAATATATCAATTTATCATCAAAAAGTTACCAATTGTTTGTTATAAAAAGTATTAGGTTTAAAATAAGTTATCACCCAGTAAGCGTAAAGCTATCGATTTATTATAGATTTCTTATGGCAAGTTATCGCTACGATATCGAAAAGTGATTGATTTATTGATCAAAAAGCTATCGATGATTTATCAAAGATTCTCGATATATCATTACAAATTTATCTAAAATTTACGAAAAATGTTATGAAAAGTTATCGATGTATTATCAGATTGCTATCGATACCACACTTCAATATCGTTTAAGTGACTTAAACTATGAACATTTTTTGTTCGTTTGTTTCATTAGCCATTGCGTGTGCTTGGTTAGTGAAATATTCTAAAGACATAGTTTAAATTTTTTATCCCAAAGCGGGGTTTTTCAAAGCAAAAAAAGGTGGATCTCTCTAAATAAAATTATTTACAGCCTACTTAAATAACAAATAATATAATAACAAAAATTATTCGCCCTTCGAATCACCAAAGCTTAGACAAATATTAAATCGATGGCACATCTGTAACCAGTGGATAACAAGCCGATAAGAAACCAATAAGAAGCCGACGTCTTGTCGATAAAAAGTCGATAATAATTCGATAACTCTTTCATAGTAATAAAAAAAAAAATAAATGTAAGGCGCGATAACCTCCGAAGAGATCTAAGGCCGAGCTTCTCTTCCAATTTGCGTCGTGCTCCTCTTGATTTTTCCCTACAAATTGGCCGGACGGGACCTACATGTTTTATGCCGACTCCGAACGGCATCTGCAAGGCAGATGAGTTTTCACTGAGAGCTTTTCATGGCAGAAATACAGTCGGAGCGCTTGCCAGACACTGCCGAGGGGCGACCCCGCTTAGAAAAATTTTCTTCTAATTGAAAAATCTTATTTCTAAAATTTTGATGTTGCTTTGCCCGGGAGTTGAACCCAGGGCATACGGTGTGATAGGCGGAGCACGCTACCATCACACCACGGTGGCCGCCGTAATACTCTATCGGTAAAAAGCGGAAAGTAAAGCATAACGTGTCGGTATCGGCTGTTACCTATAAGACTCCGAAGAAGCTCTTCTCAAAAACCACAAAGTTGTTTCTTTCTTTTAGAGTTACCTTCGTTGCGGTTAAACTTTATTCCGAGCGAGCTTTTTTAGAAATTTCATAGAAATTAAATGGAATACTAAGTTTGGTCCGAATCTCCAAAACTGTAAGCGCTTCAAGAAAAAGAGATAAACCAGCAAGTACACCGAAATGATCAGATTGACCAGCTGAGTTGGTTTAGTCATTTCCGCTTGTCTGTCTATCTGTTTCAACGCAGAATAATCCCTGAATTTTTTAGATATCTTTTTAAGATATCAGGTATATCCAGATGTCCGATTAATTATATGTCGGAGACGAACGGATGGGATAGGGTGTTCATCATATCTGCCTCATTTTATTAGCTAGAAACTTAATATATTATCAGATTATTGTTCAGCTTCATTCATGAAAGATATGAGGCCTTCTGTACAGCCGAAGACAGTCCCGTCCTTACATGTTTTTGATTTCAAAAAGGTGGCAACCTTGTGAACTTTTTTTGATGCAAGAGCTTAGAATTTTGCCGGATACCCCTATCACCTACCTCAGCATTGAATTCATCCCTTGGATATTGCGGACAAGGCTGCTATGGTTCGGTAGTTGATTTAGTTTCGTGATACAAAGTATGAGCTTTCTGGCTTCGGAAACTCCAGTACTATTCCAACTTCGAATTTATCCCAGCAAGGGAGACTATTTTATGCCGAAAACAGCCCACTATGAAAGTTTAATACAGTAATTATGTCAAAAAATGGTCTAGCATAAGAGATTCATCAAGTTCAGTGCACAAGGTAACTGATTCACGGATGAATAGACTTCGAAAGGTAGGAATTTTTCAAGGTTCGAATCGAGCTCAAGGCCAGAGCAATAATTTTTTTCTAATGATAATTATTGTTATTTTTTAATTTTTCTAAATTTGAAAAATTGTATTTTGTTTTTGGAATAGTAAGTAGAAAAATTTTCAGACAACCTGCCATAGCTGCGCAGATAGATCCATTTCGAAGGGTGCTAAGCCGTAGGTAGGAATTTTTGTCCAGCACTTGATATAAGCCACAAGAATACTCAGAGTTCTTACTAATTGACTATTCGTACAATCGATGAGAAAAATTGTTTAGTAAAATAATCCATTATCACTAATCGATTAGTTGTTTGCATTAGAATAGTGGACTCCAGAGTATTTCCTTTCTACGAAATGATTCTTTATATAGCTGTAGCCTACGTTACATTAAAGCGACCCAAGAAACCTTGTCAACCAAACCCAACCAAGTTGAATATTGGAATTATAGAGCTTTATTAAACATTTAATTTCGAAAAAGGCATATAAACACGTCACTTACATGGATGATAAACTAGAGATTTTAAATTAGTCCCCAGAAAGCCGTTATTTGTGAAGAAGAGTGGAAGGAGACAGTGAAACAGATGAAAATTTGCTATATCTGTGTGAGTTGCTGTGTTCGCAAGCCACAGCTTACCACGATTGCCAATGAAAAACCACGACGCCTAATTAAGCTGTTATTATTTCTGGTTATTATTATGAAGTGGCTGAGTTTTTTTGTTTGTATATTCGCGTAAATGTTCGTAGATACATATTTATAAAGGTATAAGGAAATTGCATGTACACCCAGTTAACACAAAGATTAGGAGATTGTAGTTAACTCCTAAAATCTTGGGTGTGACGTTCGATCAGGATCTACATCTTGGAGAGCATGCATCCGCAATTGTTCCGAAAATTCAGAGCCGTAATAAAATGCTCAAATCTCTTGCCGGCAGCACTTGGGGTAAAGATAAAGAAACTCTCATCACCACTTACAAAGAAATTGCATGCTACGCTTCCCCGATATGGTCGCCAAGCCTAAAGGTTACTCACTGGAACAAAATACTGCCCTCAGAACCGCTACGTACTGTCTTCTTATGTCACCAGAACACCATCAACACAATGAGGCTAGAGTATTCCCCATTAGGGAGAGAAACGAAATGCAAACCAAACAGTTTCTGTTTAATACGCATTAACGTGGGCATCCCAACAGACATCTAATTGATGAGGCTATGACGCCCAGGGGCTAAAGGGGTCATCTCCGTATATATTTTGAGGAAATACGCCACCTCAGAACACATCCGTACGAAGCAAAAAAGTACAAGCAGGTCTTCAGTGATATCCACAAACTGGCGTCGGACCTCTCTGCCAGGAATTGTCCGGCAAATCGGGTACTCAAAGAAAAATACCAAGAACTAGCAGAGGAGGAACGCACTCTCCCTAGGGAAACGCGCGTCACTCTAGCTTAACTTCGATCTGGGTACTGTAACAGGTTAAACTCTTACCTATCCAGAATTAACCACGACGTACAAAATGTATGTCCTGCTTGCAAAGTGTCCCCACATGACACAAACCATCTCTTCAATTGTAAGGTGGAACCAACGCCTCTAACATCCCTCACATTACGGTCCACCCCTGTTTAAACAGCAAATTTCCTTGGATTCCCGTTAGAGGACATTGATGACAATTTGTCATTGGTCGCATCTATAGGATGAGGCGAAGCAATGCTACAACAACAACAATAAAGATGAGGGTAATATTGAATAGAGTTGTAAAAACTCCCACCATTTTGATATGCAATCAAGTATAGCGCTCCTTATTTGATTGTATTTCAATTCGATTACATTTTTTTGTGATTGCGAAATTCAAAATCTGCAATCAACTAACAATCATATGAAGTAACTAGAGCTCTGCCACGATTATACCACAACAGAGGAAACTTTACCAGAAAAAAATAATTTTCGGCTATATGACAGGAGCTTTGTTGGCTTTCTACCGTTAATAACCGACATCAGTAATTTATTTTTTTATTGTCGGTCTATTATCGAGATCGAATTACTGTCGCTCAGTCATCGGCTTCTTATTGGATTCTTCTTTTTCGATAGTTTACAAAAGTGTGATCGGCTTAATATTAAAATTGTATCGGTATCTGTTTCATAGCAAACCGTTAAGTTGCCATTAATATATCGATAATACGCCAAAATTGGTAACATTTGAAATAAAGCCATAAAGTACGACCATTAGATTGCACCTTTTCGGGATTTTTGAAAATTTTTATATTACTTATGTCTTGAAGGGAGTTTGAATGGCTTAAATGGGTCAATAACTCGAATTGAACTCGTATATGGCTCTTCATAGTCAAGCAGTATCGCTGCAATAATGTTATCAACTCTTCCATTACGAGGCGCCCCATTGTGCTTGCTGGGTAGCATATGTACATATATGCACGTAAAAATGCAAATGTATGTATGTTTGCGCTAGGCATGGTTACAATCTTCCTTTTTTTCAATTGGGTATTATTTTGGGAAGCATATTTAACGCCGCATACAACAACAAAGATAACGCGTCTACTGTTGGTAATTAAAATTAATTAAATTAATTTTAATGAATTGTACTGGCGAGGCGAACCTACTGCGCTTGAAGAGTGTTGTCGATGAGTCGAAAGGATAACTGGTCGATTTTGTATACTTCGAGTTGTTTATATTGCACAGAGGCGTTTAAATAGCGGTTAAATACAACAACAATAACCTTTTGCAAATTGTATTCACAAAAAAAGAAAACCAACAACAAGATTCTTTCATTCAGCAAAGGTATGTAATTTTAATGGTATTTATTTTTACTTCACTATGCATACATATATAGAGCGCCAACAAGGGCAACTACAATGTGTATGTATCTATGCTATGTTGCTATGTGCGGCTGGCTATATGGGTGTGGCTTTTGTGTTTGAGGCTTTGCTTCAGTAAACTTGGGCGGTTTCTTTGTTCGGTGTCACTGTGTCACCAACAGTCAGAACCACTAAGTTGAGTTTGTGAAGTACAAGATAAAGAACTTTGAGTAGGTGACGCTTTGTCCTTTTATTTGCCAGTTGTTGGCACTCTTGATGGCTGTCAGTAGCAAGCGTTACCAGTTCTGTGGCTGCTAATGGTACTTTTACAATTTTTGGCACTTTTATCAACACTGAAAACTTTAAACTGTATAAAACTGAGTATCGGTATTTATGTACTACGCTACATACATACATACTATGTATTTATGTTTAAGTATGCCTATGCTCCTCCCCAAACTTGAAAACTAGTTCAATGCAAAGTCGTGTAGGCTTCCTTCTAGTGTACTCATTCGAGTGTAGCCGAAGTACGCTAGAGATTCTTCTTAGCGATACCTGAACATTGTTCGGAATATCACTTGATGATCTCCATCTTCTATATATTTTCACTTTGCGAATCTTGGCATTGTGACTGCCGTGTGACGATCAGAACCAGCATATGGGCAACCACGCTGCCGCAATTGCACCTAAATTTCAGAGCAACAAAAAAATTCTCAAGTCTCTTGCCGGAAGCACTTGGCGCAAAGACAGAGAGATGCTCAAAGCCACCTGTAAAGCAATTGGCCGGCCGCTTGTATATTATGCGTCTGCAGTATGGACGACGAGATAAGAGGAACACACTGGCAGAAAATGACGGCTTGTCCAAACGCCGCGCTCAGAACTGTCATCTTATGTCTGCAGAACAAAATTTACACAGAAAGGTGGGAGTTATCCGCATAAAGGTGAAACACGAAATGCTGAACAAAGAGTTTCTGCTAAATACTCAGAAACCTGGGGATACCAACAAACATCTCACTGAAGGGGCCGCCACGCGGCTCCTATGGGGCAAATGCCATGATTCATTATTTTTTGGCAGCAATTCCTTGCTCTATCTTACATTACGAGCCTAACAAATAACATACCTTAGGATACCGTCTACCACACCGAAAGTCTTGAGTTCAAGTTCCGCACAGAGCAACATCTAAAGTTCTGAAAAAAGTAGTTTCAATAAGAAAACAGTTTCCAAGCGGGATCACTCCTAGGCAGTGGTTTGGAACATTACGAGTGAATTTCTGTCACTAGAAGCTTCTCAATGAAAATCCATCTGCCTGGCAGCTGCCGTTCGGCTTAGGCATGAAATATGCCAATTTGAAGGTAAAATCAAAAAGGATAAAGACGTGAATTGAAAGAGAAGCTCAGCCTAAGTCTGCTCGGAGGTAAATCGCTCCAAGTATTTGTTTATAATAGGCAAGCACCTAGAAGAGACGACGACTGCATATGTCAAGGCTTCTTTGGCCCCGTATTCGGAAAATTGTATCTCTGCTTAAAGCATCATCTAATGGGTTAGGGCTAATTGAGTCTGCCGCATTTCTAAATATGGTAATCTACTGTTTCAGGTTCCACCATAACAAGATAAAACAAGCTAATTGGTTGTATTCTGATTGAAGATCTCGAAATAAAATCATTCACGACGTGATTTGCAGCTATCGAAAAGCTTTTCACAATACAGACACCTGATGATTTTTCCACATGACTCTCACACCTGCTCATTGAGACCATTCCTCGACCTAACAATGCAACCGGGAAACTTCGACAGAAGTTTTCACAAAATAACGAAGTCAGTATGACAATATCAAGGCTACAAATCTATCAGTAATATCTCCCTGATGGTACTTTTTCTGATGAAGAGCTTGTCTTTTCGAGAGCTGTCGAATGAAGATGGAACGACTTCAGGAGTATTCAAGTCAACGACGTAAATTGAAGAAAGGGAACTAAAGCCTGTTTAGCAGTCTTTGTAGAGATGTTTCGGCTCAGAAAATATTTCAAATATCATGCGGTTTTGTTAGCGGAGTAAGGCGTGCCATTTAATGATGATGATCATGATGAAGTAAAATGCAGGAACTTTTTGTTGGCTAGGTATCACTATTTCCAAGCAAGTATCAGACAACCGGGGTCTCTTCTTTTTGCCTATAAGTAATATTTGCTTAATCCTTAGTAAGTAGCTATTTAAGAGAGCTCTCAATACTTGTTATGATATCGAGAACAGCCAGTTATGGATGATGGCAGTGGCGTATCCAGCGGGGTGGATTGGGGGATAGATCCCTCCCTTCGCGCTCAACTTCTTATTTTACTTCGTAATTTATATTAAAATTACCAAACTTCCTTCTGATTTACCAACAAAATACAAGAGAAAATCAAAATCTCTATATAAGTACATACGTGAGAAGGTAATAATAATATTTAATTTTGTCGTGGAGTATACAGTACTCATGAAATTCCATATCGTCGGTCCCAACGAAGACTATCTCAGTTCGTTTTGATTTGCTAATTTGGTATTTTTTTGTTTAATTTTACTTATTTTTGTATTATCTTATTTTATATTTTTTGTTTAGTTTATCTTATTTTATTTATTTTTATTTATAAAATTAATAAAAATAAATAAAAACCTAAGTAATTAACACAAAAATAAACAAAATAAAATAATACAAAAATAAGTAAAATTAAACTAAATAATACAAAATTAGCAAACAAGCAAAACGTGCTAGTTCAAAAAAAAAATACGAACTGAGATGGTCTTCGATGCAATTTGAACTGAGATAGTCTTCCATGGAACCAACGATATAATCACTTCAACAATTTTCAAATATTTTAAATCAAAAGCGCACGTGATTTTAGCAAAAAAAAGATTAAGAGATTGAGTGTTAAGGAGCGAATACTAAATTTCGTTTTATAACAAACAGAATTAATGTTTTAAATAAAGTTTTTCAATTTAATTGAAATAAATGAATAATAACACATATTAATTGAAATAATCTAAGTATTTCCCTTGAAGTAAACGATTTTGCATAAGTATATGCATGTATATATGTGTGGCGAATATTAGTGACACTAAGTGAGACTCACATCACTAGTCTGATGCTAAGTACATGAAGCCACAACAACAATAAAACAGGCAGTCACTTGTATCTACATAAACGAATCAATCATTATCTTTACACATATGTGCGTACACGCAGCGGGGAGAGATGTTCAAACACATGCATATATCTTATCTGAGATGCTCCCAAAAGTATGGAATTATCTGTGGAAGTATCACTCACATATACACGCACATATGAGAAGCTATAACGTGCATCTGTAGTTATGTTAGGGCTGGTAATTTTATAGCTGGTAGCAAATTCTAGAAATAGAAATGCCTAGAAATATGTCAACGAGGAAACCAAAAAGTATAAAAGCAGCAGCAGCTGAGGCACGAGGAATTAGTTTTGATTTAAGCATGCTATCTGTTGAGCAGTAGAAGTGTTATTGTAAAGTACTTTAATAAAGGCCATTTTACATTATTGAATAGTGGAGTTATTTATTCAACAGTTTGGTGATTCGAACGTTGGTAGAAGGTTGCAAATAAGCGGAATTGCCCTAAATTCGTTACGTATGTATATGATGGTCAGTATTGCTTATTTATAAAGAAATACACACAGATGGTAAACCTAGTTACTGTGTGTCTAAATTTCTATTTAACTTAAAATAAATTATTGCTCATCCCCCCTTAGCGAAATCCTGGATACGCCACTGGATGAGGTATCCTTACCTATGCAAACCGATCGTCAGCAGCAAATTAGGTTAAGTTGCTAGTTTGATGAGTACAAAACCACCAACGCATGCTCATTATTTGTGGAATAAACCAATTTATTGTTATTTTCAATCATCTCTATATGACAGACGTAGCTTTTGATAGTAAGTTGGTCGCTAATAACGCCATAAGAATGATGAGGCTGTTTCGGCAATGAAACAGATTTGCTTTTGCCTCTGCTACTGTACTCCTACTGCTAATGGTTTTTGAAGCTTAATTTAATTAGGATAAATGCTATATAAACGAGAGGCTTATGCAGTTACATAAAGTTTTCGTAACATATACATAATTGCATGTTAAATTAAAAGTAGATGTATATAATTTTTAAATTAATCACTTTTACCACAGAATTACGCTGACAACAACGAAAGTTGGTGCTCTTTTTTTGCTGATATAAAATTACTTAATTATACAGCTCAGCATTTTTTAACCACAGTTTAATAAGGTAAAGTTAATTGGAAAATTTCACTGAGTGAGAAATAAGCACGATAAATTTTTAAACTGTCTATAAACTTAAAAAGATCAAGTAAAGAATTTGGATTGAATTATTTATTTACAAGCTTTTTAAAGTTTATTTTTAACGTGGTATTTAATGATGCGGTTTTAGATTAGACTGTGCAACACCAAAATTTTGAAACGGAATATATTAGAGGGATTTCTAAGGCGCTTCGACGGAGAAACAGTAAAACTAAAAGCAGATGCTGATGACATTTCAATCATCATAAGTGGCAGATGCCTAATAACAATCAGCTCTCTGATGGATTCGGCATTTCAGAATGTACATGCCTGGACATCCGGAGTTGAGTTAACGGCCAACGCGAAAAAAAAAGATCTGGTATTATTTACTATGTAATATAAGGACAATTTGGATTATCCTAAGCTTGGAGAGCGCGCTAAGGAAATCTCCGCGGCATTGTACGCATGCAAGAGGATGCTAGGATGCAATAGGGCCTTTCACCCAAACTTTCTCATTGCGTATTTACGGCAATTGTCAAACCCAAACTTTGCTATGCGGCTCTTGTTTGATAGACAGACACACAAACAACAACGAATTCTAAAAAACTAGAGTGGGTACGCAGTTCATCAATGAACGGGAGCCCTAAACACTACCCCTTATAAGTTACGCTTCGTTGGTAATAGCAGATGAAGGAAACGCAAGCTGCGGGAAGAAACGTTTGAGCACGTTCTGTGTTCATGTCATGCGCTCGCCAGGTCAAGGCTCCAGCTATTAGAACCGACAGAGTTGCTAGATCTCAAGGCAGAAATTAAGCTACATAGGTCCTATAAAACTTCTAGTATTTGGCAAGAGGACGGAGTTGTACCGTCAGCGGGTTATGGGGCTTAGAATATACCAGCGGCAAGTATGCCTGTCGTAAGAAGCGACTAAAATACCCAATTGATTCAAGGGGTTGTGTATCGCAACCCTTTCAAAGTGTTGCCAGCGCAAAATATAGTTTCTTCACCCCAGTTGTCAACCTCACCTACCCGTGGCGAATCCTGTTACTTTAACAGCCGAGGCTTTGGCAACCTCAAGTTCCTCATGGATCTAGGGGGTGGGAAGGCGTTACGGCCTTGCAGGTTTCAAGTGTTCATACTAAATCGTTCCCGAGTTGGTCGGGCTAGTGACTTAATGGTGCTTGTTACCGGAACGTACCGGATCTGCATCCGGCAAAGGACTATCAACACCGATAACAGACCCCAAAGCCTTCGGGGAGTGTTCCTATTGCTACAACAACAACAGCATGACGGAGTTTATTTATAACATAAATCCTGGCATCTGCTTCGAGCTGTTACGATTCGTCGTCAAACAAATTGTAGTAACATTATGGATACATCCAACCTATATGAAGTCTCTATTGACCGGCCAGTTCAACCTAACCTAGTAGGAGGATTCGCTTTGTCTTGCAAAATGCTCCGATTGCACTATGCAATACTACGAGAGCACCCTATTATGGGGTTATAGCATACAGCAGTAAGATGCGTAAAATAAGTTAAAATTGAAAGCTTAGACATTGCCTATTTATTAATCTCCTGCAGATCCTATGAAAGTGTTATCACTAACGTTAAGATTCCAGTACGGCTGGAGTTGTCTGCTTCCTTTTAATAAACAATTTGATATCAATTTTGAGTTTTACCTGCGAAAAGTTGCAAGATTCGCAATATGAATTTACCTGAAATAAAAAGGAAGATAAAGTTAGTTATTTTATATAAATATATAATATATTTAAATACGAGTATACATATGTACATGCTGCATATGAGTTGAAAATGGACAACTTGGCATCCCTTTAATTTATGTTCAGATCTCCTATTCCTACGCTGTCACTTTTAAAGATCGCACAAATAAATAGATCCATCATTTAAAGTTTTCGTTTTCCTGCATTTTAACACAATGAATATATATGCGAAGTCAACTTCGCCTATAATAACCCTTTAATTTTGTGAAATTTTTCTCATTCCCAAATATCAAGCCAATCATTTTGACATGAGGCATTCTGTTTAATTATCTTTTGAAAAATATTTTCAAACCAGCGGCAGCATTTCATTACTATTAAGCGCAGTTTCACATTAAAAAATGCCACTTTAACTAGATATTTATGTTAATATCTTTCACTTAGCCTAACAGTGAACAGTCGTACATTGTCATGTCAATTTATTATAAAGTGTCATACCCAAACCAATACATATACACAGCAGATTATGCATGTTCCCAATCAGCTTTTTTTCACGTTCAATTTTGTGAAGCATTTGAAAAGAAACTTATTGTGAAATATTATATATATGTGACCCGGCCTATGAATAAGTGGTTTATGACTCAAAAAAAGGAAAACTACTAAGAAACTGAAGAAATGCATTGTTGTTCTTTAACAGCTGTTTCTCGCAATTTCTTTTTTGACATAAGCCGCCATTTCATAGGCCGGGTCATATATATGCTTGAACCTCTAAAAAGCATGCATATGAACAAGGGATAAGGATCCCAGGATCCCGGGATTGTATTACTTTAATCCCGATATTGTTAATGTTTTTTTTAAGAGCAACCATAATACTGGGAAACAAAAAAATATAAAAGAAGTAAGGATGGGACTGTCTTCAGCTGTGCCGAGGACTTCATACCTTTCATGAATGGAACTAAGCAATAATCTTATTCCATACGTTGGTGGTTGGTGGTGGTGTTACTCTTTTTTAGTTTTTTACATATGGAGTCCTTGTACTTTTCGTCTCCGAAGTTCTCGTTTGTTCATATCGCCACTTTAGTAGACTTCGCTCTTCTTCTCATTCGCCGTGCTTCTTGGATAGCGGTGATGTCGGCCTTTGCCTTGACAAGGACATCAACCAATCGAATCCGGGCTTCGGTGCCTTCTCCTCAAATTGCTCGGACATTCCTGGTACATGCCCTGGAATCATGGGCTTTAAAATCATAGTCGGTGAAACGTTGGCTGTATATAAGACCGATCTCTAATAGTCCCAGTACCTTTAACGACAACTCCATTCTTGATTTTTTTAAGATCCTTATTCTACCTTAAATCACCACTCCTACTCTTCCAAATCCATTTCAAGTGTTTAGAATATCATTTTCTACTCCTGAGAAATCGTAAAAAAAAATTGTTGAATTTTGCAAATTCGTCAGTGCTCGGATTTTTTCAATATCTCGACATCTGCGCAAAATCCAGCATACTTAGTGGGCGATTTATCAGAAGCAAAAAAAAAAAGATTTTCAAAACACACTAAATGGATCAAATTGCATTTAGAAAAGCAGCAGTAGTACTTTTAGGTTCAAAACCGTTCTTAAAAAATATGAAAGAGATATTTATGGCACTTTTAGGTATGAATGTCTCAAAAAACTATATCCAATTAAAAGAAAACTCGTAATGTTTTCATATTCACTCTAAAGTAAAATGACTACCGCCAGTGCTATTCCTATAGCCGTGAAGAAATCTATGCAGGCTAAATTTGGGGACAATCCTAACACGCCGATATTCCCTGAAGTTAAAAAATCCTGAAAATCGTCATCCCTAATAGAAGCGGAATGGAAACGAACGGCCCAATCTTAAAGGTTTCTTCAATTGTACTCAACTTGAAAACAAATTGTTGACGAAACATTGAGAAATATTATTTTACCCAATAATCGAAATCATTGCAAATCAAATTTATAATATTTTCTCAAAGTTTTAAAAATTTTCTTCGGTTGTTTATTGGGTTATATTTATAATAAGGGAGAGTAAAAAAAAAATATCTATACTACAAAGAAGAATGATAACAAGCAGCAAAATGCTATTCATTAAATCATTGTAAGTGTCAACTGTCACTTAGCATATCCTTTCGTTTGATTATATTTTTGTCACCCACTAAGACTGCCGCTGGCAGGCTTGAAAACCAACAACAAACAATGTTTGCTATCAATAATGATGATGTTGATGATGCTGTTGATCGGCATGTGTAATACACTCACGTGCATTAATATTGTACAAAGTAAACAAAAAAAAAAATATAAGGAGATACAAGTTCATTGGCATAAGTATCCGCATTTGTTGTATTTGTTGTTTGACATCACCCAGTAATTTATGGATGCGCCGTTTTCGGAGAAGGTCAAGCAGATATTTTCAAATTTATGCTAACATCAACGGTAATGTCATACGAATGAACTAAACAAGATAAAAAGAAAATCGAAGTAACCGACTGACTTACATACAAATGAAAGGCAAACCTACATACAGAGAAATGTTGTCGGTTTGGTTGTTTGTATGTGTGAGTGTTGGTGAAATTATTGTGTACCTCTTCCCTTATAAAATCGAATGTGACAACTTTGAAGCCGCCAATTGATCAGATGTTGCCGCTTTGTACAATGATGACTCATTTCATTGGCTTTTGAGTGGAAATGCATGCACGCAAACAAGTTCTTATATGAAGATAGCATTAAAAGAAGAAAGGATAGCTTGAGTCCCTCCACTTTTTATACTCAGTTGAGCAGAGCTCACAGAGTATATTAACTTTGATTGGATAAGGGCTGGTTGTACGGGTATAAAGGAATCGAGATAGATATAGACTTCCATATATCAAAATCATCAGGATCGAAAAAAAATTTGATTGAGCCATGTCCGTCCGTTAACACGATAACTAGAGTAAATTTTGAGGTATCTTGATGAAATTTGGTATGTAGGTACCTGAGTAGTCATCTCAGATCGCTATTTAAAATGGACAATATCGGACTATAACCACGCCCACTTTTTCGATATCGAAAATTTCGAAAAACCGAAAAAGTGCGATAATTCATTACCAAAGACGGATATAGCGATGAAACTTGGTAGGTGAGTTGAACTTATGACGCAGAATAGAAAATCAGTAAAATTTTGGACAATGGGCGTGGAACCGCCCACTTTTAAAAGAAGGTAATTTAAAATATTTGCAAGCCGTAATTTGGCAGACGTTGAAGATATCATTATGAAATTTGGCAGGAACGTTACTCCTATTACTATATGTATGCTTAATAAAAATTATCAAAATCGGAGAATAACCACTCCCACTTAAAAAAAATTTTTTTAAAGTCAAATTTTATCAAAAAATTTAATGTCTTTACTGTATATAAGTAAATTATGTCAACATGCAACTCCAGTAATGATATGGTGCAACAAAATGCAAAAATAAAAGACAATTTCAAAATGGTCGTGGCTCCGCCCTTTTTCATTTAATTTGTTTAGGATACTTTTAATGCCATAAGTCGAACAAAAATGTACCAATCCTTGTGAAATTTGGTAGGGGCTTAGTTTCCTGGACGATAACTTATTTCTGTGAAAAAGGGCGAAATCGGTTGAAGCCACGCCCAGTTTTTGTACACAGTCGACCGTCTGTCCTTCCGCTCGGCCCTTAACATGATAACTTGAGCAAAAATCGATATATCTTTACTAAACTCAGTTCACGTACTTATCTGAATTCACTTTGTATTGGTGTAAAAAATGGCCGAAATCCGACTATGACCACGCCCACTTTTTCGATATCGAAAATTACCAAAAACGAAAAAAATGCCATAACTCTATACCAAATACGAAAAAAGGGATGAAACATGGTATTTGGATTGGTTTATTGACGCAAAATATAACTTTAGAAAAAAACTTTGTACAGGGTGTGACACCTACCATATTAAGTAGAATGAAATAAAAAAGTTCTGCAGGGCGAAATAAAAAACCCTTGAAATCTTGGCAGGAATACTGTTCGTGGTATTATATATATAAATAAATTAGCGGTATCCAACAGATGATGTTCTTGGTCACCCTGGTCCACATTTTGGTCAATATCTGCAAAACGCCTTCACATACACAACTACCACCACTCCCTTTTAAAAGCCTCATTAATACACAAACACACTCCAGGGTTACCCTCAGTTCATTTTCCTACATGGTTATTTTCCCTTATGTTGTCACCATAGCTCTCAGCTGAGTACGTAATGTTCGGTTACACCCGAACTTAGCCTTCCTTACTTGTTATTAATCCATTCTCCGCTTATTAGATATCACTTAACCCTTTGGTTCGTCTTTGTTAAGATATGAACCATTTAAAATGTCGAAACATTTAAGCTGCGTAAGGTTGAACATTTCTGTCGTGAAGACCTCACGTAGACTGCACATGGTCATAGTGCCACCAGCAGTTTATTCGATCAAGCGGAAAACCCAGTAAAGAACCAAGACGAATATTATTTATAATTACAAAAATTGTGTCCCCTTGGCAAATAGGTACTAGAAGTAAGATCGAAAATTTGTACCACTTTCAACTGTTGGAGCCTTAATCCCGATTCTACCTTGCGCACTTCTAACGTGTTATGATTGTTGTTCTTGGGATTTCTATTCTTGAGGACGAATACGTCGCGCATTACACGCTGCATAAGAAGGGTTCGCAGTTCTATTTCTCCTCCTTCAGCGAGACAGCGTGACGTAGTTGCAAGTTTCTAAACCGCTCAACCACGTATTGCATAAACTAACGACAGCCTTGCTCGCTTGGTAGGTTTTTTCTTACAAATTTATTTGCCGTGCCGGCATCTGTGCTACAGCGATTTTTCAATTGGAATTTTTCTAAGCGGGATCACCCCTCAGAAGTGCCATGAAAAGCTTCTCTGTGAAAACTCATCTGCCTTGCAGATGCCGTTCGGAGTCGGCGTAAAACATGTAGGGGATCTACGCCCACCAATTTTTGAGAAAAATTTAAAGTAGCACGATGGAAATTGGAAGCGAAGCTCGCCCTAGTGTCTCTAATATAATTCGGAGGTTATCGTGCCTTGGATTAATATATATTTATTTATTATTATTTTAATGCTTAATTAATCTTTGTGATAAGCATAATGGGTTTTACACAAACGGCAACATGGGAAAAGAAATTGCTTGGGACCATAATCTGTTGCTCTCTCACTGAGATATTACTACCTTCGCGGTAGAGATGATAAAGAAGATACCGCAAAAGGCATGCACAGCATATATTGACGTTTGTAGGCACATTGATTTAACTACAGTAGAGTGTACTACATCGACCATCGAATCGTTGCCGTAGGAGATCATCTATCCTATGGTTGGCATTTGTTGTTTTAAACAGACAATTAGACATCTTGACATCGGTTGGCCCTAAGATGTATACTGACACTATACTCTGTTGTAATAGATCTAAACAAAAGTCGCAGTGCAGCGGTTCCTAATAATAATAATTATGGTTGCAACACCATTGTCTTAACGGCGATCCTCGCTCATGACATTGAACACCGACCAACTGAGTCCCTCTCGGGCTTTTGGTCATCAAGTTTCCTATCCCTTCGAATTTATCAATGTACTAATATATATTCGAACTATCTTAAGGTGTCTGGTAGTAAACAGACAGCTAATAGAAGAACAAAAAAATAAGTTTACAAACACTTCTATCGATATTAATATTTAAGGTAATCAAAGGGTTAAGCATAATAGATGTTGATTTATAAACTCAGATAAAATTTCCTAATATGACAACACTTAAGAATTATTTGTTATTTTCGAAAAATACGGAGGTTATCCATCATCAAATACAAGCAAAAGAAAACGCGCATATTTCATCAAGACTACCTTGTTTTTGTAATATGTGAATGTTGCACGAAATAGTATTACATGAATAGTGTAATCACTTTGGTATGCATGGAATTTTAATAATACTTAATAGCGTACCTGTTTGGTTATCAACATATTTTGAATGATGTTAAGCAGTTGTTTGTGTGTGTGTGTGTGAGTGTTGCAGTCAAAAATGCTAGTGGGCTAAATTTATATTTCTCCTTTTATTACCATATTTCCGCTTTTATATTTTTGTTTTGTCTTTTATATAACAAAATAGCTTAAACATGACGCATGCATTTCCAAAGCCATTCATTGCTTGAAGCGTTAATTTTTCAATGTAGATGCTAATTCATCTAAGCATTTCAGTTAACAACGGATAAAACTTTAAAGAAAGTGAAGATAACATTTCTGGGATTGAAAGTGAAGCTTGTTTTTTTTCTTTTTGCTCTTTTATATTGGCGTTTCATTCTGGTCGTCATATTTAGACTGTGAGTCATTAGGAAATCGAAGTGCGACTGTAGATTTTACAAGACATTTTTTACATACATTTTTGTAAGAACTTACGTTAGATTAAGAGGCGAATTACGTATAGTGCAACGAGTAACTTTTTCTCGTGTGAACCAAAATTCCTATCATATAAGGGCACTAATTCAATTGAGTGAGTGACAGTTAACCCGAATACCCTTATGAAATTTTTGTTATTATATAGTGGAGACTGTGAATGGGAGTGACTGCGATGAAAAATGTCACGTCGTCATACATAATCTGGCGGTTAATTGAAGAAACTTTTGTGGCCGCCGCGGCGTGGTGGCAGCGTGTTCCGCCTACCACACCGAGGGTACTGGGTTCAACTCCTGGACAAAGCAACATCAAAAATATAAAAACGTTTTTTCAATTAAAAAAAAATGCTAACCGGGGTCGCCCCTGTGAAGTGATTTGGCAAACACTCCGAGTGTATTTCTGCTATGAAAAGCTTCTCAGTGAAAGCCCGTTCAGATGCCGTTCGGAGTCGGCATAAAAACACGTAGGTTCCGACTCTCCAATTTTTAGGTAAATTAATGTCCTCGGAGCTAATAGCGCCAAGTATTTTTTTTACTCTGTGTCTGTCCTTTTCAACACAGTACTGCCATCCCCTCTCGTAGAATGTAAAACCGAGTTTCGATAAGAATATTTTCGGGTCTGGAGTTTTTACGTCAGTCTCAAAACATAACCTAAGCAACGAAGCGTAAAAGCTCTCAGTGAATTTCCTTTGGTATGCAATCATACGGGAGAATTTATCTTTTAAAAAATGTTCGTACTCTGGTGTCGATTTTAAAGTGACTCAATTAGTTTCATAGTTTTATGATCAGAGGACAATGCAGTGATCATGGCGATTTTTGACGTCCAGTTGTAGAACATAAGGTATCCGCCAAAGGAAGAATGGGAGGAAGGCTTAGATATTGGTAGCGACATAGCAGTCTACAAAGACGGCTAAAAAATGAAACAGTGATCTGGAGACGGAATAGGCACAAAGCCTGGCAGCTGATCCAATCATACCGACTTCCTGATTCAAGCCGTGTCTTCAAACGATCTTTGTCGACAGCATCCATAACGCATCTCAATGTCTCTTTTTGCTGAATCCCTGGGCACAGCGTTATTGAAGGATATGGATTTGCAGATTCCATAGCCAAAAAATAATAGATTAGGGCAACGTCCTTAGATGGGAAAGAAACCAGCTTCCTTCTCAAGCTTAACAAATCGAAGATGAGAGTACTTATGGGTGTTATCACAGGTTATAAGTCTATTGCCCGAACGCTCCGACGGTGGCGCATACCAAAAAGCTCACTCTGCAGAAGCTGTCACGATGAGGAGGAAGGGGACTCGATTCGTCACATTCTCCGACGATGTCCAGGAGTGCAAACAAAACGACTCAGATTTCTGAGCGAGGTTGGGAAGCTGAATCTCTCAATCATACTTAAATGCATCAAAAAAAGCAAGTGGTTCGTTGAGCACCACTAGAAAGTAATCTGGTTATACAAATGTACAGCCAACCGATACTCACTAAGGGCACTGACAATGGACAAATATCGTTGGAAATGTGGGAAGTTTGCACGCACGCTCCCTTAACCTAACTTAACCTATCACGGCCATTCATTCAGGAAATGGAGTGGAATAGAGAGTTTTAACGTCTGATTACTCCACTTTAGGTCTGATTTAATGCATTTTTACGAGCCTCTATGCCCTGCTGGGTGAATGTATACATATGAGGGTAAATATACAAGCATAGAAAATATACCACATTAATATTGCTTACTAAACACATGTAAAAATATTTCCTATGTTGGTAATCCGAATATTTTGAAAACAAATTTTTCTATGCCTGAATAGACTTACATATCTAATAAAATATAAATATTTTTACCGAAATTCAGAGAACTAAGCCTTCTTAAAATATGCATTTAAATGCATACCCCAACACATATTACGCACACATATGTATACATATGTGTATGTATTAAGTACGTATGTAACTATCTATGTATGCATTTGTTAACAATTTTGTTTACGTTCCTATTCACATTGCCTTTTTACAACTAATCCTACATCAATCTGTTCATCCAACCATATTCCCCCAACAACTGCCCAAATGCAAATTTTCAATGTTATCCGTTTTTGTTTCCGGCCAAGTACCAAATAGTAATAGGCAAAGGCCGGAAGCTAGCAGGACCAAAGGCAACTCATGAAATGCTGGCACGCATATCAATTTGCGTATGGAGGGTTTGTGTTTGTTTGTGTTTTTACGTTTTCTAATGCATATGTAATTCGATATAGTTTGTGAGTTGTTTTGTTTGCGAAAAGCCTAAAATGTTTTTATTTGACTTTATTACTATTCAGGTGTGTGTGCTTGTGTGTGAATGTTTTATGGGGGTGCTATTGCTATGATTCTACATTTCAATGCATATGTTGTTGTTGTTACTACTATTGCTGTTGCTGATGGGAGGTCGCATCTTTGTTATATTTTTCTTTCAGCTGTTGCTTTGCTTTCGGCCATCGTATCATGACCCAATAAACAAGAGAGCTAAAATTCTCAAAATTTGAAATATATTCTTGCGAATATCTTTTTGATTATTATGCACCTTCTGCTATTGTTCGAATCGCTTAACTGTCGAATAAATAGTCCAAAAGCTCAATTATAGCAAAATGTTATTTATTAACAAAATATGTATTAGGCGGTGTATATCCTGCAAAGAAATGTATCTTAGGATAAACCATTATTTTACTGAGTAGAATTGGAAAAATTGAAAAAAAAAACAAGTAAAGGTGTCTAAGTTCGGGTGTAACCGAACATTATATACTCAGCGTGAGCTTCAATTGTACATTTCATTTCAGATAAATTACTTTTCTACATAACACGTGGCACGGCCCGTTTAAAAAAAATTTCTCCCCATTTCCTCTTACAGTAAAACTTGATAAGTGCAATATCATTGATTCAAAACTATTTTTTGCTATGTTATAGCTTATTATTCAACTCTACGACCATTTTAAACCTGCTTTATATCTAAGTTGCCGTGGTCTTTAACCGATCCCGTCAATTTTCACTATAAATATTTTCTGCTATAAGGAAAATATGTGTGCACAATTTTTTTACGATATGTTAATTTTTCTTCGAGTTATGGCTCCCGAAACATAGAAAATTGCTTAGTGATAAAAGGGGCTGTGCCACGCCCATTTTTTAAAATTTGAAGTTTTTCCTATTTATTGTTTCAAATCCAGTTGGGAAATGAAATACCATTGGTATAAAGCTCTTTTTTGCAAAGATATAGCTTATTTTATTCGTCCACGACCCTTTTAAAAATCTGTTATATAAAAGTTGGCGTGGTCCTTAACCGATTTCGTTTTTTTCAAAGCATTCCTTATAGTAAAGTCAACCGCTGCCGAATTTTGTTACGGTAGGTTTCACGATTTTTAATTTATTATCACAAGTGGGCGGTGCCACACCCATTTTAAAATTTGTTTTTCAAATTTTTATGAAGAGTATCAATATCAGTCCACACGTCAAATTTCAACATTCTAGGTGTATTATTTACTAAATAATCAGGTTTTATGTTTTTCCAATAATCCGATTTCACTCATTTTCAACACCAATCTATTCTGGGTAAAGCTAAGCTCGTTTACGAAATTTGGTGAAGATATCTCAATATTTACTCAAGTTATCGTGTTAACGGACGGACGGACGGACATGACTCAAGCAAATTTTTTTTGATGCTGATGATTTTGATATATGGAAGTCTATATCTATCCCGATTCCTTTATACCTATACAACCAACCGTTATCCAATTAAAGTAAATATACATACTCTGAGTGCAAAGCACTCTGTGTATAATAATAATAATAATAATAATAATAATAATAATAATAATAATAATAATAAACGATTTTGTCTATTTGCTTGCTAATAAGCGAATGTACGCAACATTTATTACTAGCGGCATAGTGACGTTTCGAAACTGCTATGTACCCATATTTATAATACTTCTATATCAATACCTTCCTATCTTCCTAATGTGCAAATTTTCTGTCAATCATTATTTGCTGAAACTGTGCAAATGTTTGTTATGCGCATGCGCGGGCTTTGTTAGTGTTAGTGAATTGTAGCAGGGTGTGTAAAAAAGTATTAAAGGGGTTACAACGGGTCATTATCCCCTTTACCCAACTTCTGTATACTAATTGTTATAAAATCTCAGTTTAGTCGATTAAACAATGAAAAGGCCAACAAATAAAATACAAGTCTTGATGTATTTATTATTTAAACATGGGTTGCAGCCGTACAAAGTATACCCACACCCCACACAGCATTTAGATGATAAATTTTTGAACTTTCCTTCATATCAATACAATTTGACTACTCCTTGCGAATAAATACTAAGTTTTCATACAGTTGAACAAAATAAATAATAAAATAAGATTACTTTTAATGATCAAAAACTGAAAATCATTTTTCGATCACTTTTTGAAATAATTTTCGAATAACTTTGATGAATAACTTTTAAGATTTTATAAAAATGAACATAGAGAATAATAAAACTTGTTTGCTTTTGATGGTCAATAACTGAGAACTATTTTTCAACCACAATTTGGAATCATTTTTGAATTTAATTTATTTAACTTCGGTGATAAAAAATTTAAAATCATTTTTCAATCAACTTTCTTAATATTTGCAGACTGCCTTTCTTGAATAAATGATGAATTATTTACTTGTTAAAACTACACTTCTCATTTAAAATTTGATTTTTCTTCATTAGCTCACAATTTTTCAATCATAAAATCCAAAAAAATTACAAATATACAACACATATTCAAGACTAAAAGTAATATAAGCGCTGCTGCTAACCTAAGATGTCTTCTATCATTTCTCTAGATGCGGCTTCCCAGAAAAGACGTACTGGATGGAAACGATGTACGGAAGTTGTAAGCTGTTTAACCGCTGGTAAGTTAAGCTTGATCGACACGCCTGGACCCGGCTTCAACATCCTCCATGAGCTATGGTTGTCGAAAGCATCTAGTTATATTTAAAGAATGATATGAGACATAGAAAAATCGTGATTTTTAAAGTGCCATCATTACCATGATCTAAGATGATGATCATAGATGATGTTGGATGTTGTAGTCGTGTGTGTGTACAACGGTCAAGTTAATTACTACCTGCGGTTCAAAAAGCTTACTTCAGAGCTTCCAGATGCTTTCACCCCCTGATGAAATATGATCTTTATATAGTATTTAGTTATGTATTAAATATGATGGAAAAATGAATCACAATCTTATTCACAAATGATTCCAAACCATCATATAATATGATTGAAAATTGTTCTTAAATGTGATCAAAAAATTACTGTGAAAAGTAATCAAATGTTATTCCAAAAGAAGTAAAGTACAATCTTAAAGTAATATCAAGTATGATAAAAAGATGAATAAAAAGTGTTTCGAAATATGAATCATAAATGATTATTCAAGAATAATCACATATATGGTACATTTTTCTCCCGACGATACGTTAATTTTCGAACAGAAAATGCTTTTAAATTTGAACGTTTTTAATCATCTTGGGGTATGATATTTTAATATTTTTTTTTTCAAAAAATGCTGGCTGGGACGACATTTAGATGATAAAATTTTGAATTTCCCTACATATAAATACTGTCACGGATATTACCATCACTAAGTTATCCCATCACTAAGGCGATGCTAAGGCCATGCCAAGCAGTATTTACGTTAATAATCAAATCAAGTATACACATATATAAGGCAGCCCAGAGAGATGTCACACACAGATGCATTTACTTATACGCCTATGTGCGCGCGAGAGACTGTAAACTACAAACATTCACATCAATAATTCAATCTTTATGTATCTACATAAACGAATAAATAATTGCGTCTACACATATGTACGTATACGAGCAGCGGAGCGGCAATGCACAAACACATGCATATATCTTATCTCAGTGGTCACAAGAGAGGGCAATAATTTGTGCACGTAGTTGTGGCTGGCGATTTTGTAGCCGAAACAAATAGTAAGTTCTGGAAATCGAAGAGCCTAGAAGTATGCAGCGTAAACTATAAAAGCGGAGCAAGCGAGTAAGAAGTAATTCAGTTTGATTTGAGATTTGGATTAAGCGCTATCTAGCGAGCTATAGCAGTATTATTTTGAATAGTAGAGTTTCATTTGAGCTGTCAATCAGTTTGGTATTAATTATTTATTCAACAGTTTAGCGATACGAACTTAGCAGAAGATTGCAAATAAGAGGATTTGCAAGTAAATTCGTTACAATTGGTGTCAGAGGAGGAATTGTTGAATAAATTCCAGAGGACTACAAGGACATGGCAAAGTTCAGTGAATTGAAGATCCAGCAATTGAGAAGGAGTTGGAGAGCCGTGGATTGAATACAACCGGCAATAAGATCGAACTTCAAGCACGGCTACGAGAGGTAATGGAGTTGGAAGGAATTGATGGGGACGAGTATGCCTTTTATCCCGATGTGGAAGAGCCAGCGACTAAATTGGAAGAGAAGATAGAGACTCCGAATGTAGACACTAACGCGATACTAGCAGTGCTGAAGCAAATGTCGTCACAAATATCAACCGATATGTCAACACAGCTCGAATCGCAAGAGACACGTATAACATCGAAGATGGAAGCACAGGAGGCAAGTATTTTAGAAATGTCATCGCAAATGTCATCTCAACTTGAAGAGCAGAAGACATATATGGCATCCCAGCTGGAATCACATGAGACACGTATTTCAGAAATGTCGACACAGATTACATCAAAGATGGAAACACAACTGAAAGAGTAAGAGGCGCGTATATCATCAAAACTCGAAGCGCGTATAGACGAGAAAATAACGCAGTTTGAAGAAAAATTTGAGGCAGAGGTGGATGCTTTGAGAGGTCGTATACAGGAATTGCAACTTAATCGTCCAGCAGTTTCAGCGAGTAATCCAAAGGTAAAAACACCATCCTTTGACGGTTCTGTTCCTTTCCAGGTCTTTAAGCTTTTGAGAAGACCGCAGCAGCGAACAACTGGAATGTGGAAGATAAAGTTGCCGCACTCTTCGTAGCATTGAAAGGACCAGCTGCCGAAATCTTACAGACTATTCCAGAGAACGAACGGAACAGTTATGACGCATTGATGGCTGCTGTAGAACGGCGATACGGAAGCGAACACAGGAAACAGATATTTCAAATAGAATTGCAAAACCGCTACCAAAAAGCTAACGAGACTTTGCAGGAGTTTGCTTCGGACATTGAAAGATTGGCTCATCTTGCAAATGCGGATGCACCCGTGGAATACACGGAAAGAGTGAAGATTCAGAGCTTTATAAATGGCATACGGGACGTCGAAACGAAGCGATCCACATACGCGAACCCAAAGCAAAAATTTTCTGAAACGGTATCCCATGCATTGACCCAGGAAACGACGTCATTATTGAGTAAACCAGCATACAAAGCTCATCGTGTGGAAGTAGAAAGGCCGGAGTGGGTAGATACAATTTTGGAAGCTCTGAAGGGATCACAACAGAAAAATGCCGGAGTTATTAAATGTTTCAAGTGCGGCAACCCAGGTCATATTGCACGACATTGCAGCAGCGGTCCCAATAGCTCCAACAATGTGGGTGGTCGTAAACGCAGAGCAGAAGGTGATGAGCAAATATCCAAGACCACTCAATCGTTAAACTAAATCGAGTCAGCCGCAAGGGGCGACAGCTGGCTCCCGCAATTGAATTCCCCATAATCTCTATCTCGCAGATTGGAAGAAGATCGAGCAATCTTACTGTTGGAGGACATGTGGACGGAAAGGAGCGATTACTGACTGTAGATACGGGTGCATCTCATTCCATCATTCGAGCGGATTTAGTCAACAAGAAGATAAGACCATTGCTTGGAGCAAGATTACGTACAGCCACGGGAGAGAACACCCAGGTAATTGGAGAAGTAGAATGTGAAGTAGCAATTGGGAATGTCACGGTACTTCACAATTTTATAGTGGCAGGTATTGTTGATGAAATCATAATTGGAGTGGACTTCTTAATCAACCAAGGCATCAAGATCGATATGCAAAGCAAGACGATGCGATATAAGAACATGGATGTGCCACTTAATTTCGGCTACGAGAGAGGCTACAGCAGTAAACGAGTGCTGGTGGAAGAGAGTCAGCAAATACCACCAAAATCAGAAGCAGTCATCTGGGCAAAGGTAGATGGAGATTGTGGGACAAACAAATTGTGGGTTGTCGAAGCAGCAAATAAATCACCACTGAAAATACTTGTAGGAAAAACCTTGGATATGACAAAACAAGATGGACGTATTCCGGTAAGAGTACTCAATGAGTTCAAGTCACCATTCAATTTGACCAAAGGAGCTATTTTGGGAAGATGCCAAGAGGCCGAAGTAGTTATTAACTGTGAACAGCTCCAGGAATACGTTCCATCTAGTAATACTGATCTTTCAAATGATATCACGGCATGGACGCATGGGCTAGAGGACCCCTATCAGAGTAAGGCAAAACAACTGCTCCTAAAGTACGCGAACATATTTGACCAGGATGATTCTAAACCAGGCCGCACCAACGTTGTGAAACACCAAATTGACACTGGAGATGCGAGGCCGATCCGTCAAGCTCCACGTAGTGTTCCACTGGCGAAGCGGGAAGTTGTGAGTCAAGTCATTCAAGAAATGAGCGACAGCGGCGTCATCGAACCATCAGCTAGTCCATGGAGCTCACCGGGAGTACTTGTAAAAAAGAAGGATGGAAAAATGAGGTTTTGCGTGGACTACCGGAAGTTGAATAACATAACGAAAAAGGATAGATACCCATTGCCAAGAATTGACGACACTCTGGACTCGCTATCTGGTATGAAATGGTTTTCCACATAGGACTTGAAAAGCGGCTACTGGCAAGTGGAGGTGAAGGAGGAAGATAAAGAGAAAACAGCCTTCAGTGTCGGTGATGGTCTTTGGAAATTTACAGTGATGCCTTTTGGACTTTGTAATGCACCAGCTACTTTTGAGAGACTCATGGACCAGGTACTGAAAGGACTACATTGGAAAACATGCTTGGTGTACCTGGACGACATCATCGTATTGGGCAAGAACTTTGATGAACATCTTAAGAACTTGGAGGAAGTTTTCCAGAGAATAACTGGCGCTGGTCTGAAGTTAAGTCCCAAAAAGTGTGCGCTGTTTAAAAAGGAAGCCAATTATTTGGGTCACAAGGTAACGACAGAGGGTATCTGCACTGCGAACGAAAAAATAGAGGCTGTAAAGGATTGGCCAAGACCACAGAACCTATATGAATTGAGAAGTTTTCTTGGGCTGTGCACATATTACCGCCGATTTGTACCAAATTTTTCCAGCGTAGGCCATAGCCTCCATGAGCTTACAAGAAAAAACAAAGCTTTTGAATGGAAGAAGGAGCAAGAAGTGGCTTTCCAAACATTGAAGGAGCGTTTGTGCACTGCCCCAATGTTAGCATATCCGATTCCAGGAGCAACATTTATTCTGGATACAGATGCGAGTGGATATGCTATAGGAGGCGTTTTATCACAACTGGTCGATGGACAGGAGAAGGTAGTTGCATATCACAGCCGTTCCATTGGAAAACCAGAGAGGAACTACTGTGTTACGCGGAGAGAGCTGTTGGCATTGGTAGACTGCATTAAACATTTTCACAAATACCTCTACGGCCAGCGATTCCGTGTCAGGACAGATCACGCAGCGTTGAAATGGCTTCTGCAGTTCCGTAATTCGGAAGGACAATTGGCACGGTGGATCGAGCGACTACAAAGCTACGACTTTTCCATTGAGCATCGAAAAGGTAGTACACATTGAAATGCTGATGCAATGTCACGAAGACCATGTAGTTTGGAATGCAAGCACTGTTCAAAAGCCGAGGCTAAAGAAGACATTATAGATGTCCGGCTAATGAATTTAACATGTACAGATGAATGGGACAAGGAACAGCTAAGAAAGTGCCAGCTAGAAGATGCAGATCTGTCACGTGTTATGCAAGAGCTCGAATGAAATGAAAGACCAAACAGAGAAGAGATGTCAGCAGAGAGTCCCATTGCGAAGTCATATTGGGCTCAGTGGAACAGTTTAGAATTGATATCCGGTTGCCTTCATCGACTATGGGAGAGTGAGGATGGTAAATACAATAATAAACTGATAGTTGTTCCCAGAAAGAGGATTCCTGACGTGCTCAGCGAGCTGCATAATGGTCCAAGCGGAGGTCATCTTGGAATCACGAAGACGCTCGAGAAGATTAAACAGAGATTCTATTGGGTTGGTTGCCGTCAGTCGGTCACTGAGTGGATTGCGAACTGCGACGTTTGCAGCAGAGCGAAAGGGCCCAGAACACGAAGTCATGGCCAGATGAAGCAATATAACTCAGGTGCGCCATTTGAAAGGATCGCCATGGATGTCGCAGGTCCATTTCCTACTAGTAACCGCGGAAACAAATACGTACTGGTGGTTATGGATTATTTCAGTAAATGGCCAGAGGTATACCCAATCCCAAACCAAGAAGCAGAAACAGTAGCAGAAGTGGTTAAAAACGAATGGGTTGCAAGGTATGGTGTACCAATGGAGTTACATTCTGACCAAGGCAGGAATTTCGAATCAGCTGTGTTCCAGGAAATGTGTAAGTCATTGGGCATTCGAAAAACACGGACAACTGCATTGCATCCTCAATCCGATGGTATGGTAGAACGATTCAATAGAACATTGGAGGAGCACTTAAGGAAAGTAGTAGACAAGTACCATAAAGAATGGGATACCCGCATACCATTATTCTTTATGGCTTACCGATCAGCAGTGCATAAGACAACGGGCCAAACCCCTGCAAAAGTAATTTTTGGCAATGAACTTAGACTGCCAGCTGATTTGAAGTTTGGGATAGATGCCAATGCGGAGAGAAATGTCGGAAAATCCACTAGTGATTTGGAAGAAGAGCTAAGAGAAATACATGATCTGATAAGGCAAAGAACAAAGATTATGAGTGACAAGATGAAAGCCAGATACGATAAAGCAATTAATTCAGAAGGTTTTCAGGAAGGAGATTTGGTGCTGTTATACAACCCACAACGTAAAAAAGGTTTGTCCCCGAAATTGCAGTGTAATTGGGAAGGCCCATACAAAGTTGTAAAACGGATCAACGATGTAGTGTACCGCATGCAAACCATCGGTAAACCACGAACCAAAATGAAAGTGGTCCATTTGGAAAGGCTGGCAACGTTTAGATCGAGAGATTTGTCTGATCGGGACGATCAGACTTAGGTGGAGGGCAGTGCCACGGATATTACCATCACTAAGTTATCCCATCACTAAGGCGATGCTAAGGCCATGCCAAGCAGTATTTACGTTAATAATCAAATCAAGTATACACATATATAAGGCAGTCCAGAGAGATGTCACACACAGATGCATTTACTTATACGCCTATGTGCGCGCGAGAGACTGTAAACTACAAACATTCACATCAATAATTCAATCTTTATGTATCTACATAAACGAATAAATAATTGCGTCTACACATATATACGTATACGAGCAGCGGAGCGGCAATGCACAAACACATGCATATATCTTATCTCAGTGGTCACAAGAGAGGGCAATAATTTGTGCACGTAGTTGTGGCTGGCGATTTTGTAGCCGAAACAAATAGTAAGTTCTGGAAATCGAAGAGCCTAGAAGTATGCAGCGTAAACTATAAAAGCGGGGCAAGCGAGTAAGAAGTAATTCAGTTTGATTTGAGATTTGGATTAAGCGCTATCTAGCGAGCTATAGCAGTATTATTTTGAATAGTAGGGTTCCATTTGAGCTGTCAATCAATTTGGTATTAATTATTTATTCAACAGTTTAGCGATACGAACTTAGCAGAAGATTGCAAATAAGAGGATTTGCAAGTAAATTCATTACAATACAATTTGATTCTTCTTTCTGACTAAATAATGAGTTATCATACAATTGAACAAAAGAAACAATCAAATATGAACACCTTTGATGTCAAAAACTGAAAATCATTTTTCGATCACGTTTTGGAATCATTTTTGAAGTCCTTTGATGAATAAATTTTTATATTTCATAAAAGTCAACAAAAAGAATAATCAAATATGCTTACCTTTCGATGATCAAAAACTGAATATAGATTTTCAATCACATTTTGAAATCATATTTGAATCAAATGTGTTTACTTTAGGTGATCAAACAATTATAATCATTTTTAATTCAGCTTTCTGAATCTTTTCTGACTATATTTGTTAACTGAATAATGAGTTTTATACTTGTTAAAATTTTATTTTTCATTGAAAATCTTATTTTTTTCACATACACACATTTTTTCAATCATGAAGTTCAGAAAAAATATGTATATACAATTTTTATTATTAAGACATTCTTCAAGACAATTTAATGCAAATGCTGCTCATGTCCGAAGATTTCCCCAACGATTTCTCCACCTTCGGCTTCCCAGATAATACGTAATAGTTGGACAATACAAAAGTAGTGAGCTATTTGACCAGGTAAGTGAAACTCTCTTGACATATGTACCTGGATATGTCTTCAACATCCCGTACCGTATCGTATTTTAAGATATTGACGATCATAGCTGATGTTGGATGTTGTTGTCGCAGGTGAATATCGGTCAAGTTTGTTGCGAGTGTGGTTCAAATAGCTCACTTCCGCATGCTTTCTTCCCCTGCTGAAATAAGATTATTATGTAGTATCTAATTTTGAATGAGATATGAAGAACAAACGCATCATAATCGCATTCAAAAATTAGTCAAAAATCTAAACCAAAACGATTGAAATATATTCACGTATATGATCAGAAAATGACTGTGAAAAGCAGTCAAATATTACTCTAAAACAATTATATATATATATATATGAATAAAAAGCGTTTCGAAATATGAATCATAAATGATTATTCAAGAATAATCACATTTATGGTACATTTTTCTCCCGACGATACGCTAATATTCGAACAGAAAATGCTTTTAAATTTGAACGTTTTTAATCATTTTGGTGTATGATATTTGAATATTTTTTGATCAAAATTTTCAAAAAATGCTGGCATGACTTTTTAGTAGGTCATGAACAAAACCTTAAAAATCAAAGTCGAAAAAAGTCAAAGAAATGAAATTTCGCAGGCTCGAAAATAAATTTTTTGGGTATGCGTAGTGGAACTTTTTTTCCTGAGCCCAAAACCTATCGAAAAATCGATGGCGCGATATGGGTTAACTTTCATCCATGCAAATCAACCCAGCTTAATGTACATACATAAATATGTATGAATTTCCTTGTTTATTTGCAATGTATGTATGTATGTTGCCAATGTTATTCATGTTTAGATTTTGGTCTGTCAATACGGTATAAAGGATTTTTTTCGTATTTTCACTATATCGAACATTTCATTTTTTTGCATCATTTCCGTGCAGAATTTTTCCATTTAATTTTTTATCAGCACTTTGGTTTTGTTATGGGCTATCAATAGTAACATACTTATGTATGTACCGAACCGTATACTACTAACATATTATAAATGTATATGTAAAGTTGGTTTATAGTTTATATTGCGTGAAGATATTCCCGCCAAAAAAAATTGTTGCCTTATATAATGATTATACCATTTGAGTAAAATTCTGTATAGGCATGTATGGAGGTTACCGTCAAAACGGGACATTTTCAAAATTTACAAAAAAAAAAAAAAAGAAGTTTTAATGCAGATGTAATCAGGCATAGAGTTTAAATCTAGCGCTAAGGGGCAACCTTGTTTATAAGGATAATAGAACCTATAAATCAAGAATCACATACACCTTTATTATACGACTAGCAAACCCGGTAGACGTTTTTTTGGCCTAACCTTATTTTTCTTCCCTCGCTTTCCATTCTCTGGTATGTAAGATAATAATGTAGGCGATTTAAAAGATCTCGCATCATTAATTTTTGAATAGCTTAGTCCCTGGTCCACTACCCAAGATAATAGGTCCTAAGTACCTCATAATCTAGGCAAGAAAGAGGCTTTCAATTTACGAAGTTGCATTTTAAACATGATTTTTTAGAATTCACCGGTCTCTCTTGTCCAGCTTCCGAAAACAATTTAACAGAAACAGTCTCACAAAATCGGCTGACATACACTCAGAAAAAAAAAACACTTACAAAAAATGAAGAAAAAAATTCCTAAAAATCGTGTGTTTAAGTTGAGGAAAATTGTTATAAAATGAGTAATAGCGTTTTCCTTTCTGGAAGAATGTTACGCTTTTTGTACGCTGCGCAAGGGTTGTAAATATATGTTGTTCTCTTCTAAAAAGCAGGCAACGCCTTTAACGCCTTTTATTATTATTGGCATGGCGCTTATGAAAATCAGGTGATACAAGGGGTAGCCATTTAAGTTCCTTTCACAAACTATAAAAGATGACACTCTACTAGGTTTTACCATTTATTTAGGCAACTTTTTTTTCAGAAAAGAAAACGATATATGAATTTTTAATTTTTGTGTTAAACTTTTCATTGATTTGAGAGCAAAATTTTTTTTAATTTTCTCAATCAAGATTACTTGATTGTATATGGTAAATATTTATATATACGAGTAAGCTCTGTGAATGAGAGCACTCGACAGTAAAGTTGAGCACCTCGACTTAAAATCCAGGACGGTGACATTATAGGGCATACACATAGTAAGTCAGAGTCAAGAGACAGTTTCGATGTGTTAGTGAAAATATTTTAGTATTTGTCACACAGGCATGGCTCTGGCTGATTAGTTAAAATCAAAATGAGTTTGATTTTGACGGGTGAGTCAACACGTACACGGCTGATTCACGAGTCGGACGCACCGTGTGTACACAATTTAATTTTTATACTCAGCTGAGCAGAGCAGAGTATATTAATTTTGTTCGCATAACGGTAATCCGAAACGGTATAAACTAATCGAGATAGATATAGTCTTCTATACATCAACACGATAACTTGAGTAAATTTTGGGGTATCTTGATGAAATTTGGTACGTAGGTTCCTGGGCACTCATTTCAGATCGCGATTTAAAATGAACGAAATCGGACTACAACCACGCCCACATTTTCGATATCGAAAATTTGGAAAACCCAAAAAAGTGCTATAATTCATTACCAAAGACGGATAAAGCGATGAAACATGGTAGGTGGGTTGACCTTATGACGCGAAATAGAAAATTAGTAAAACTTTGGATAAAAAGTTTAGTAAAAATTTTTTTTAAGTCAAATTTTAACGAAAAATATCATATAATATAAAATATTAACGCAAAATATAACTTTAGAAAAAACTTTGTAAAATAGGTGTGACGTGACACCTATCATATTAAGTAGAAGAAAATGAAAAAAAGTTCTGCAGGCCGAAATCAAAAGCCCTTGGAATCTTGGTAGGAATACTGTTCGTGCTATTACATATATAAATAAATTAGAGGTACCCGACAGATGATGTTCTGGATTACCTTGGTCCACATTTTGGTCGATATCTCGAAAACGCCTTCACATATACAGCGAAGGGCCACTCCCTTTTAAAACCCTTATTAATACCTTTAATTTGATAGCCATATCGTACAAACACATTATAGAGTCACCCCTGGTCCATCTTTATGGCGATATCTCGAAAAGGCGTCAACCTATGGAACTAAGGCCCAGTCTCTTCTAAAATACTCATTAACACCTTCTATTTGATATCCTTCTCATACAAACACATTCCAGGGTTATCCTAGGTTCATTTTCCTACATGGTGATTTTCCCTTATTTTGTCTCCAAAGCTCCCAGCTGAGTATGTAATGTTCGGTTACACCCGAACTTAGCCTTCATTACTTGTTTTACATTATTTTCTCCATTTTTAAGAGAATGATTCCCACAACCGAGGAAATAAAATTAGTTTTCAATTTAAGGAAAGTTACATTTCCAGATTTAGGGAGCGATTTCTATGGCGAAATATCATATACCATTTTTTCCATATTTTAATAGCTAATTTCATCGTTTTAGGGAAACTTCTCACTCCTACTCTTCCTCACACTCCCTTTATCCCTAGATTTCTCCCACTTCCTTTCTGCCTTATAAAAATATTCATATAACATTCTCTCCTTCCTTAATTCGATATTTTATTCTCCCCTTCCTCTCCCTAGCTTCCCATTACTAATTTTTACTTCTACACTTCGTCTGGATTTGCCTCTGTGTTTCCCTGTTCGTATCCTGCCGTATCGGCTGTTTTGCTTTAAGTAAGCTAGATTCCCTTATTTTATATATCGTAAAACAAAATTATACTATCTGCAGAACTTTTACCGCTCTGGAATAATATTCAATAAAAGCGTGCAATTACTGGCGTATGCTGATTACATTGGTATCATCGGCCTAAAAAACCCACGCCGTTAGTTCTGCTTACTCCACACTGGAAAAAGAAGCAGTAAAAATTGGTTTGATGGTGAATGGGGTCAAAACGAAGTACCTGCTGTGATCGAGCAAAGAGTCAGCGCATATGCACCTTGGCAACCACGCTACTGTTGACAGCCATCATTTCGAAATAGTAAAAGACTTCGTTTGTTTGGGAACCAGCATCAACACTAGCAACAACATCAGCTCTGAAATCCAGCGAAGAATCACTCTTGCCAATAAATGCTACTTTGGACTAGGTAGGAAATTGAAAATAAAGTCCTTTCTCGGCAAACGAAAATCATACTCTACAGTCACCTATCGTACCCGCTCTGCTATATGGTGCAGAAGCATGGACCATGACAACAGCAGATGGAGCGGCTCTGGGAGTGTTCGAGAGAAAAGTTCTGGACCTATACGTGTTGGCGATGGCGAGTACCCAAGAAGATTTACCGATGAGCTGTACCAGCTATACGCAGACATCAACATAGTCCAGCGAATTAAAACGCAGCGGCTGCGCTGGCTAGGCCATGTTATGCGAATGAAAGATAACGCTCCGGCCAAGAAAGTGTTTCTATCGGAACCCGCCTATGGAAGCAGGGGTAGAGGGCAGCCCCCACTCCGTTGGAAAGGACAGGTGGAAAACGATTTAAACTCCCTTGGTGTGACCAATTTGCGCCGGTTGGCAGAGAGAAGGAGCGACTGGGGCGCCTTGTTGGACGGCCATAACCGTTTAAACGGTTAAGCGACAATTAAGTAAGTAAGTCGGTAAATAAAAAAAAGAATGAAACATAATATTAGGCCATGTCAAAATTGCTTACTACCAGGAAGAGTCAGATGTTAAAATTACCTTATAATAAGGTTTATAGGCCAAGCAGCTAGCAGCAGCATTGTAGCCATTGTTATTAGATTTTTTTAGGTTATTTTACATAAATATACATACATCGTATTTTTTGATGGTATTAAATTGTCAATTGCGTTGTCAATGCCTTAACGTTACAGGACTTGTTATTCATGTTATTGTTATGCAAGCAATCAATATGGCAACTTCGATGTTTGTTTCATTTTATACTTTTCAGAGTATCTTGGCATACTATAAATACTATATCATACATACCATAGATATCACACGCCTGTGTTTTTGTTGTTTTAGTCAATTTGGATTTAGTTGGGTGGGCGGATTAGCATTGATTTGAATTCGATGTGACTAAATAACGTCAAATTGAGTATTTTATTGCTTTTACGAATGAATCGTCATTTGTTGTTTTGGTAGAACGATTTTGTTTTAATTTTAAGTTTCAGGCTATATTAAATTTATGTTTTATAAAAACAAGTTTTCGAAATAAAAAAAAAAGCAGATAGAATTGAATGATAAAGTTTTCCTTATATTATATCACCTACGTCAAAATAGCGGGTAACTCGAAAATTCGCAATGTTCAGAAAACACGAAAAACTGACTATCTCTGCCAAACGCGCCAATGCCATTTTTATTTTTTACAAAGTCTTTTCTCGTTGATTATTGTAAGTATTAATAAATCGAGTATACAGTTCGGTAGGTTTTGAATAGGGAATTCCGGAATAATTTCGAAATTTAAAATTTTTGAGTTAGCCTCCTATTGCTCTAGGTGTGCGAAATATGACCAAATAATAAAAGCAATGGCATCGTAGTACTACCCTGAGTCTATCTACATCATTAATTTGCCATCAATGTTTCTCCATAACATACGCCAGTTGGGAGCAACAAATGAAATCAAGTCTTACCCAACTTTTGCCTCTCAACTAAGTGGAGGACTCTCCTTCCTCTGCTTCAAAATGCGCTTGTCGGTAGAATTTCCTAGCCTGTTTGTTTTCATGAATGTATCACCCTAGAGCCGCTAGACGTGTTTAAATGAACTATTTCTAAGTATATCCAATGCTGAAATGATCTACTGCCCATGCTCTTTTATTTTTTTAAAAGGTTCCACGGCTTCTCGGACAAGTTAGGTTAGGTTAGGTTGCGAGGGCTGAGCTGGGTACTGTGGTACCAGCTCACTACTTAGGCCACCAATGGATCCATTGTAATACCCTATACGGTCTGAAAGAGAACCCCTACCCTACCTAAAGCGGGTCAAATCACTACGTGGAATTTATATATTTTGCTAGAGCATTGACTTCATAGCTAGATACCTCAGCAAGGTCATGTAGGAAAGGATGGCCAATCTACGCCTACTAAGCGCTGGAAGATTACAGAGAAGGTGCTGAACACTCTCCTCTTCTGTACATCTGCAGCTGCGACAATAGTCGAAGGTCGTTACCCCCATTCTAGCACCAACAATGCCCTGTTAGAACCCTTATCAGGGACGACAAAACTGAGTTGTTTAAAATCAGAAGCGCTCTTGTGCGCCCCTTGTCATATGAGGGCCAGATTAGCCTGGATGTCTCACACGATGATATGGCTGACCATAGTCCATTTGCAATTCTTATAGTGCTAATGTTCACACGAAGCCTGAAAGTTGCCATGGGTATACCTAGCGAATCATTTCCCGAAAGGATATGGTCAATTGTGCCTCTTCTGGCCAGCTCGTCTGCTCTGCAGTTGCCTTCAATATCCCTGTGCTCAGGTACCCATATAAGGCTTATACTGATGTGCTGAGCCATCTCGTTAAGACATCTGCGGCATTCTGTGACCAACTTTGCGTTGTCGATTAATAAGTCCAGGGCCTATAATGCGGCGTGGCTGTCTGAGAAATTAAACACCCCTTTACCATCCTTAGGCATAGACCAGAGATGATTCACATCCCTGTGTATTGCCAGCATTTCCGCTTGGTAAACACTACAGTGATCTGGTAGGCGAAAAGAGATCTCTAAACCCAGATTTGTTGAAAAGAGGCCTGTTCCCACCTTCCCGTCAAGCTTAGAACTGTCCGTGAATATGGGGATGGCACCCAATACCTTATGTTGTCTGGTCTTCCAGTCTTGTCGCGATGGTATATATATACTATAGCTTTTAACGAAGGCTTCCTTTGGCGTGCAGTAGTCAGTGCGTAACGGTATTGGGACTGGGCGTTCGTGCCCAGGATTGTTGCGTGTCCACTAGATACGTTTGACCAGACACCTGTTTCAATTATGCGTAGAGCGGCAATGACCGCTATTTCGTACCAGGTCAAGAGGTGGAAGGTATAACATTGTGTTGAGTGCTTCAGACGGAGTGGAGCCGAGATCCCCGGTAATGCAGAACACCGAATTCCATTGCACCTTTTGAAGCATTTTAAGATAGGAACTTTTAGCTAGTGCAAGACAAGTTACTTTTTATAATTTTTTTTTATTACTATGAAAAATTAAACTTGGCACAATATACGTCCGATGAGATTAAGGTCGAGCTTTTCGTCCAATTTTCGTCGTGTTTATTTAAAATTTTTTCTAAGAATTGACGGGTCGGCACCTAAGTGTTCTATGCAGACTCCGAACGGCAGTTGCAGTAGATGAATTTACACGAAGTTACTTTTCACGGCAGAAATACAGTCGAAGTGTTTGCCAAACCATTGCCGAAAGGTGACACCGCTTAGAAAAACTTGTTTCTAAATATTTTGTACAGAGAGATAAACTCAAGATTTTCGGTGTGGTGGGCGAAGTACGCTACCCCCATACCACGGCAGTCGGCTAAAAATTTATTTGATTTTTGTTGCCTATCATTTCGTTCCTTTTCTGTGTGTTGTGCATCGAAAGAAATAATGCATCTGTTGTTCTTCTTTAGTCAGTTAAATATAAGAGAAGTTGTCGGTCCTAAGTAAACAATCAATCTAACTTATTTTTCTCTTAGAATAACTGATTTCATTGGTCTCAACAGCGAACAACTGTTCGTATTATGCAAATGAACCACTTTTAGGGGAAAACTTACACCACGCGCTTACTAGTTTGTTCTTAAGACCATGGTGCCAAAGAAATATCTGTAATATCAACAGCCTTCACTATTCTAATATTGACGGAGGTCTGTAATTTTTACAGTCTTCATTGGTATAAATGTTAAACTCACACAGATATGGCTTACGTATGATGCAATTTTTTTCTGTTAGATGTAGATTCAATAGCAATTTGTTATGGATGACGGTTAGGTTAGGTTGAGCTGGCCGGTCCATGAGGACCTCACATAGACTGAATGAGCCCTAAATACTACTTGAAGTTTGTTTAACCACCAAACTGAAAAACCCTATCAAACCCTATGTTATGAAATAACTCCGTCCTCTTGGCAAATACCTATGCTTATAGATCTGACAGCTGTATCACTCCTAAAAGCTGGAGCCTTAGCCTGGCAAGCACGTTTCCTCCTCCAATCCTTATTTCTTGCATCTGTCATCACTAATGTTCGGTTACACCCGAACTTAGAGACCTTTAGTTGTTAGTAATAGAAATAACTTTGTTAGCCTTAAGTTGTAAGACCTGTCATGGAAGATTTTTCAAAAAGAATTTTAGTTAAATTGACGCGTAACTCGATTGACCTTACTAGTTTTTTTTTAGTGTAAATAATCTAAGGAAACTAACGCAGAAACTTGCGTATTGCAAATAGAAAACTGTGATACGAGGTACATAGATGAAAGAGCTTAAAGTTATGAAGGTAATTTCTAGGGACCAACTGGCTGTCACCTCGACTTTAGACATGTTTTTTGAGTACTTTCGCGTAAAAACGATTTTCTTAAAAAATGTAGTTACATACATATAAATGTGGTTAACGCAGTAACAGGATGATATTATTTTCTTGATACATATATACATACATATGTATGAACATAATCTGGTCTACTTTTTCGCAAGTAAAATGTTTCTTGCTATATACTATCGGTAATTGATTTATTATACCGCCGTGAAATGTGTATAAACATATTTGATTTACGCAATTTTTTTGTACGAAGATGTTCAAATACGCCATGATTCTGGCGAGCCGGCAGATCGTTACCCTGATATGGGTGCCGGCGCATCGAAACATACAGGGTAACGAGATGGGGATGAGCTGGCACGGCGTGGAGTGGGTCTTGATGTCTCAGGAGCGAAGGAGGTCCTTGCATCCCTGGGACTCATCAAGGGTCGCATCTCCCAGCACTGGTTGCGTGAGGCCAACAATAGGTGGAATCGGCTGCGGACCTGTAAAGTTTCCAAGAGCATGTGGCCATTATATAACGCAAAACGATCTGCAGTTGTCTTTAAGATGAACAGAAGGGATATATCCAGAGTAGTTGCGGTGCTTACGGGACATTGGACAATTGGGGTACAGCGGCATGGATGGGATTGGAACACAATACCTCCTGTCGCAGGTGCAAGCATACGGAGGTGGAGGAAACGGTTGAGCATCTGCTGTGCGAATGCCCAGCACACTGTCGAAGCAGAACTGTCCAGAAGTGAAGGATGTTAGGCCGGGAGAGCTTCTCAAATTTATAAACTCCACGCGACGGATATAGGGGAACGGGTTTTCCCTGAGGCGCGTAAAAATGTTTGTTAGTCTTCTTACAACACCCTTTCATTGGTTGGCTCACGAGTTTGTGGTATCAAAACGGCGCATGAGCGCTAATTGGAGTCAATTGGCACTCGCCACTCCAACCAACCATAAACAAACATTTAGATATTTATCGATGTACCTTATGTACATTCGTATATCGCACATTTTTTTGTAAACACATTTAAAACAAAATTAAAATTTTTTGGGAAAACGCCATCACAGCTGTAGGTTCTCATAGAAGTTCTTTATAAAAATTTAATTCAAATGCAGTAGTTGCTCACAAATTACAAATTTTAGTAATTAGAATGTCCAGAAATTAGAATCAACTTTTTCAATACATTACAGGATCTGAAATTAGAATAGAAAATTCTAATTTCGGAACGTATTTTCTTTTTTTGTTGCAAAATGGATATAAAAAGGGGATCCCAATTTATTCCTGTTACGCTCGGTAGTGGTTGGGTTTTCGTCGCGGTTCTGTACAGTTTTTGTGTGAAATTCGATACGCGTGCACGTGGCTTGGAATTGTTTGTTTAAAAGTAAAAGAAATTTGCTGAAATGCCAAATAAACGTAAGAAAAATACTTTGTCCTTGGAAACCAAAGTTCAGATCTTGGAAAAGCTTGGAAAAGGTGTTCAAGGGAAGCGGTTAGCCCTAGAATTTGATGTGGCACCATCTGCAATGAGCTATATCACATCAAATCATCAATTTTAAACGCTGTTTCTTATGCCTATCATGAGGCTAACAAAAAATCATTGCACATCGCTGAATATTAGTTATGAAGTTTTTGATTAATTTTTGGCTTTTCTAATGTATTTCTATCGATCTTTTATGTATTTTTAAGGAAAAAATATATTTACTGGAATTGGAGTTTTTGTTCTTTGGATCTTTTTTTTTTGATTTAGCGTATATATACGTATGTATATTTAATAAAAAAACATGTGATATGTATTGTACTGGATTTTTATCTTCTGTCTTCTCGTTTTTATGAACAAAATTGAATAAGACACAATTTCAGCGCAGGTTTTTTAATGCAAATTGACTTAATTTTTAAGGTTTTATACAAATAAAAAAACGTCCAGGAATTAGAATTTTTCAGAAATTAGAATCGCCCCAAAAACAAAGTGGTTCTAATTTGTGAGCGTTTACTGTAAAATCTAAAATTTTAAATTGTGTGCAATAGCATGTATGTATGTGAACATAATTTCACCTGACGGCTTTTTTTGCGTATAATCATAAATATCGAAAAACTAAAATTTTAATTTAGGTGCATCTGTTTACAATAAAACGTTTGATATATGTATGTATCTTTAACTGAAATGTGAAAACAACAGATGTTTATGAGTGCCCACACAACTTACAGCTTCCTTAACTAATTAATAAACATATATGCATGTTTGTATGTATGAACGGCCATATGTGCAAAAACAATATCTCCTGCATTTTTACCCACTTTCATCGCAAGCGCGCAATTAAAATTCAATATAAAATCTGCTACAAATGTATCTTTAAGTATCAATTTAAGACAAAAACAAATTATATTAGAGAGAAATGAAGGTCGAAAGACCTGTAAAAAGAAAATTTTCTTTGTATTTATATATGTATATGTACATATGTATGCATGTATACACAGCAGTGAACCAGTAAATAGCAGTGAATATTTTTATCAAATTTTATCAATAAAGTTCGAATTCCTTATATTCGATAAATTTCGAAACACTTTTCATGAAATTTAAAACTAAAACTATGCAAACCAATCTCAAAAACATTTTCGAAAATTTCGAAGCCCAATCAATCATGGTTGAACAAAGTAAACTTGTAGGTCCCTTTAAACTCGGACTGCTTCTTGGCAGTTTTGTTTCCGAGAGGCATTTGAAATTGTCTTCCAATTGAAAAACAAGTAAGGAAGGCTAAGTTCGGGTGTAACCGAACATTACATACTCAGTTGAGAGCTTCGGAGACAAAATAAGGGAAAATCACCATTTAGCCAAATTTACCTAGGGTAACCCTGGAATGTGTTTGTATGACATGGGTTTCAAATGGAAGGTATTAAAGAGTATTTTAAAACGGAGCGGGCCATAGTTTTATAGGTGGACGCCATTTCAGGATATCGCCATAAAGGTGGACCAGGGGTGAATCTAGGATGTGGTTGTACGATATGGGTACCAAATGAAAGGTGTTAATGAGTATTTTAAAAGGGAGTGAGCCTTAGTGCTATAGGTGGACGCCTTTTCGAGATATCGCTATAAAGGTGGACCAGGGGTGACTCTAGTATGTGTTTGTACGATATGGGTATCAAATTAAAGTTATTAAAGAGGGTTTTGAAAGGGAGTGGCCCTTAGTTGTATTGGTGAAGGCGTTTTCGAGATATCGACCAAACTGTGGACCAGGGTGACCCAGAAAATCATCTGTCAGGTACCGCTAATTCATTTATATATGTAATGCCACGAACAGTATTCCTGCCAAGATTTCAAGGGCGTTTGATTTCGCCCTGCAGGACTTCTTCATTTTCTTCTACTTAATATGGTAGGTGTCACACCCAATTTTCAAAGTTTTTTCTAAAGTTATATTTTGCGTCAATAAACGAATCCAATTACCATGTTTCATCTCTTTTTTTCATATTTGGTATAGAATTATGGCATATGGTCATAGTCGGATTTCGGTCATTTTTTATACCAAGATAAATTGAGTTTAGATAAGTACGTGAACTAATTTTAGTAAAGATATATCGATTTTTGCCGAGCGGAAGGATATACCGAAGACTGTGTATAAAAACTGGGCGTGGCTTAAACCGATTTCGCTCATTTTCACAGAAAACAGTTAGCGTCATTAAGTTGATGTCCCTACCAAATTTCACAAGGATTGGTATATTTTTGTTCGACTTATGGCATTGAAAATACTCTAGACGAATTAAATGAAAAAGAGCGAAACCACGCCCATTTTGAAATTTTCTTTTATTTTTGTATCTTGTTGCACCATATCATTACTAGATTTTAATTTTGATATAATTTACTTATATACTGTAAAGATATTAAATTTTTTGTTAAAATTTGGCTTTAAAAAAAAAAAAATTTTTTAAGTGGGCGTGTTCGTAATTCGGTTTTGCTAATTTTTACTTAGCACACATACATATAGTAATAGGAGTAACGTTCCTTCCAAATTTCATCATGATATCTTCAACGACTGCCAAATTACAGCTTGCAAAACTTTGAAATTACCTACTTTTAAAAGTTGGCGGTGCCACGCCCATTGTCCAAAATTTTACTAATTTTCAATTCTGCGTCATAAGCTCAACCCACCTGCCAAGTTTCGTTGCTTTAGCTGTCTTTGGTAATGAATTATCGCACTTTTTTGGTTTTTCGAAATTTTCGATATTGGAAAAGTGGGCGTGGTTATAGTCCGATTTCGTTCATTTTAAATAGCGATCTGGGATGAGTGGCCAGCAACCTACATACCAAATTGTATCAAGATACCTCAAAATTCACTCAAGTTATCGTGTTTACGGACGGACGGACATCGTTAAATGAATTTCTTTTTTCGCCCAGATCATTTTGATATATAGAAGTCTATATCTATCTCGATTAGTTTATGCCATTACGGATTACCGTTATGCGAACAAAGTTAATATACTCTGTGAGCTCTGCTCAGCTGAGTATAATAAAGCTTTCCGCCTTCGCATGGCAGAATATATAAAAACATTTTGAATAAAAACATTTTCATAAAAAAGCGCATAATTTTTACCTGTCTTTCGGATTGATAAACCAATAGGAACATATCAAAAAAATATATTAAATTTTTTTTTCAAAATCCGTCAGAAAAATTACATTTTTACAATGAAATATGTATGTTATATGAATTTGTATGTCTAACTTTGCTGGGTATGAGGCTCTAGGTAAAAGAAGGGGAAACTGCAACCATCTTTCATTGCTATATACTCGCATTCGAATGTCTGTAGTATTAATAATCTCGTGATCTTTTTATCTTTAAGGCATTCAGAATCAGCATCTCCTTCAAATGCGCCAGACTACGTTTTTTTAACTTACAATCTGAGCATACTCCTGTGCATCGTTTAAACTGAACTCGGAAAATTTACATGAGCGAGGGTATTGAATTCAACAATACACACACGAGTATATCCATAATATTTTTGAATGAAAGAAGACAGTCGTGCGCATGTGGTTTTTCTTTTCATACACCACACACACGAGTTGTGTGCTAATTTATTTAATTTTTTTTCAATATTACAGAAACATTGAGCTCAGTGAGAATTTATTTCCCGCACATGTGTGTGCAAATACGAACCCCGTTGAAAAAAGAGCAGAAGAATGTATTTGCCGATATTTTATAAAAATTGCGACTAGTATTTTCGTGTTCGCTGCTGTATACATATATATATATATATATATATATATATATGTGTGTGTGTATATATGTACATCCTTTTGAAACGTACATTATGGTGGAACTTTACTACTAATTGAACGACTTTCAGTATTATTGTTTGTAGGCGTGAAACTAAATCAAATCGTTCATTTGATGCTTCCCACTCAGCATTTAGATGATTAAATTTTGAATTTCCCTGCATATAAATACAATTTGATTACTCTTTCTGACTAAATAATGAGTTATCATAAAATTGAACAAAAGAAATAATCAAATATGAATACTTTTGATGATCAAAATCTGAAAAGCAAATTTCCATCACTTTTTTGAATCATTTTTGAAGTCCTTTGATGATTAAATTTTAATATTTCATAAAAACTAACAAAGAGAATAATCACCTATGCTTACCTTTCGATTAACAAAAACTGAATAGTTTTTCAATCACATTTTGGAATCATATTTGAATCAAATATGTTTACTTTATGTGATCAAAAGTTTATAATCATTTTTAATTCAGCTTTCTGAATATTTTCTGACTATACATGTTGACTGAGTAATGAATTTTATACTTGTTAAAATTTTACTTTTTATTGAAAATCTTATTTTTTTCACATACACACATTTTTTCAATCATGAAGTTCAGAAAAAATATGTATATAAAAGTTTTATTATTAAAACAGTTTTCAAGACAATGTAATACAGATCCTGCTCGTGCCAGAAGATGTCTCCAACCATTTCTCCACCTTCGGCTTCGCAGAAAATACATAATAGTTGGACAATACAAAAGTTGTGAGCTATTTGAACCCAAGGTAAGTGAAACTCTCTTGACATATGTCCCTGGATATGTCTTCAACATCCCGTACCCTATCGTATTTTAAGATATTGACGATCGTAGCTGATGTTGGATGTTGTTGTCGCAGGTGTATATCGGTCAAGTTTATTTGCAAGTTACCTACCTATGGTTCAAATAGCTTGCATTCTTCCCCTGCTGAAATAAGAATATTATGTAGTATCATATTTTGAATGAGATATGAAGAATAAATGTAAAATAATCGCATTCAAAAATGAATATGATCAGAAAGTGACTGTGAAAAGCAGTCAAATATTACTCTAAAACAATTAAAGCTCAATTTTACAATGATATCAAATATGAATAAAAAGCGTTTCGAAATAGGAACCATAAATGATTATTCAAGAATAATCACATTTAAGGTACATTTTTCTCCCGACGATACTTTAATCTTCGAACAGAAAATGCTTTTAAATTTGAACGTTTTTAATCATCTTGGGTATGATATTTAAATATCTTTTCATCAAAATTTTCCAAAAATGCTGGCTGGGTTAAGACCAGGCTAATGTGCATACATATGTACGTATATTTGTATACATTTAGAAATGAAAGTAAATATGCATGTACGTTTCTCAGATTTAATTTAAAAATGCGCAGATCTGCTTAATTCCGTCGTTAAATCAGTGAAATGAAAAACGCTCAAATGCAGATGATGGAAAACAGATTTTCGCTTAATTAAATACCTAATCGTTTTTGTTGGGAAAGTGAGGCGATAAGCAAGGGTATTTCATTTGAAAGCTTTCAAAAGTATTTTAATTTGTAACATGATATAAATGATGAAAAAAAAAAAAATAATTATAAAAACAATCAAATTTAAATCAATTAATCTCCAACAAAACAACGCTGAAAAAATTAGAGAAATTTTTGCAACAATCTCAAATTAAAGGTCTCCCAAATTTGTATTGAAAGCTGAATACTAAAAAAAAGTTTAGAAAATCCTAAACAGAAGGTTCGAAATCTTCGTAAAGTTCAATCGAATTGTTGAATTTTTTCGAAAACGTTTTTGAGATTGGTTTACCTTCATAGTTTCAGTTATAAAATTTGTGGATTTCTTTTCTTAAAATAACGAAAATGAAAAAGAAGGATGGAATTGACGAAATTTTCTAAAAATTTAGCTGCAGTTTTTGTGTTAGGTGCTGCTGCCAATTTAATTTCTCTCGAAGATGTGTTATGATTCCGATAAATTTGCTTAGACTTATATATTTTCCAATTTTACCAGTTATAGATATTGTCCCTTCTCTTCTCAGAGAAAACCCACGAAATCTAATCTTAAACGAAATAAAATTTTACAAAGTTTTCTGACAAAATGAATTACCTAAAATTGAATTTGTTTATCTCGATTATTTAAGGCAAAAGGCGAAGCAAAATAAATATATAAAATATTCATATGAGTATTAAAGCTTGCAGAAGAACAAAAACCAAAAGCCATAAAAACCTAACATAACAAGCAACGAAAACAATAACAAAAACAAAAGAAGAAACAACAAAATAATTGAACCAAGCAAAGTAAACTCAACTCAACTCAACTAAGCTCGGTTGAACTGTTTCGGTGGTAAATGTTTGGCCATAATGGCCACACTTTGGCATGACAAAAGAAAAAAAAACATATACAATAATGGAATATGAGTTCAGTACTAACAACAAAGGGTAGTTTTCGAGGAAACTTTTAGGCATAAACTTAAAGTATGGTTTGCAAAAAAACCACCAAAGACATCAACTCAAGTGCTTTGCATACAATTTTGAATTTCGCTTTTAATTAAAATGCACTTAAGACAAAATGTTTTCGTTCAACGAAATGATGACGCAAGAAACCAAAGTGCTTAGTAAGAATTACAAACAAAATAAAGTAGAAGATACTAACAGACAGAGACAGAGGCGAATTTAAGAGTACGAAAGAACTGCAGTTGGCTTTCAAAGGACGTTACATCTTCAAAATTTAAGGAAGTTTTCGTTGCTGCTACAATTGGAAAATTTTGCTTTCATGATGTTTGCGAGGATGCAGATTGACTAAGTCAGCTTCGGGAAAAAGCACATTTAAGGTATTAACCTGAATATCTCGGGAACGATTTGATGTAACTACGTTAAACCTTATACATTGGTTATCTAATTTCCTCCTTCCGTGTGGAATTTGATGTCGCCATGGCCTCGTCCGCTGAATAAATAAGATTCGCCAGGGTTTGGTAAGTTTAACAATTGGGTTGGGAATGCTGTTGCGCTAGCAATCCCTTGCAGGTGGTGCTCCACACAATCCTATGAATCCCTGTGTCGTAATATGATCATATTTATCATTGTATTCTAGCAAAAGTGCTGTGAGAATAAAAGGGTTTTTTTGATCAAAAAACCAGCAGTAAAATAAATACATATTGAGATCGAGAAAAAAACCTCGACGGCATGCTGGTTTCAAAAACTATCCAAATGCCATGTCATTGAAACTCCTTCGAATATTTTGAGAAACTGAAAACTTTACCTACAATTTGGGTGTTCTCCCTAGATTTTGAAAATTTGTATTACAAAAGCTCACAAACGTTAAGAGCGGCGGCAAGCTGGCATGCTAGCTAGTCAATTTAGGGGGGGTATTTCACCACCGTTCTCACCCAAAGCCAAATGAAAAGTAGGGGCTCATACCAGCAAAGGATAACATAATGTATTAAATAGAAGTAATCGGAGGAATACAATGTGGTCGAAGCCATGGGCCATGTAATAATGGTTCCTATTTTCTTTCAGTGCCCAAAAAAACCTTACGTTAATCTGTGTGACTATCTATATCTATAAACTTCTTTACTTTGTATTTTTTCAGGCAGTAGTGTAGCTTATCGGAAAATCCCTTACACTTCGTCCGCGTCCCTACTGCATCCAATTGCGTACCCAATACAGCGTTCCCCTTAAAACCAGCTATTGTCTTCACTTATGGTTAAAATTCTGGTGTCGCGAAGGTACCGCACGACTTCCAGCAGTCGCATGGAGCAAACTAACAAATCGGCAAGATAAAAACACACTCAAGTTAGACAGCCGGAATGAGCTTGCCGGAAGCAGTGAATTCTGCTATGTGTTCTTCTGGGGATTGCTGATCAAAATAGTGTATACTTAAGCTGATATTTCCATCAATGTAGGAAAGGACACGAACGCGTACTTGGTCGTCCTTTTGTTGACAATGCTCACCAGTGACACTATCGAATTCCAGTTGCTGTTCTGTTCCCCAATAACTTTTATACCCAACATTTACTCCAAATCTGCTTATAAGTTAGTTTCTGGATTTCAATGGCTTCCTCTTCTTGACTTGTCCGGCAATACCCCAATACCTCGAAGGACGAAACTCGGGCAGCTTCAGGTCGCTACGAGCTTTGCTTTACTCACAACTGTATGCCAAGTTATACTTCTTGTTGAAGGCTGGGTACCTAAACTTTTTTTTAATTTTTAACCACAAAACTGGTGGATTTATCATGCTTACCAAGGTGTCTTCTGCACCTAATATTTTGGCCCATCACTGGCATAGTCAAGGTCTTTTAACCACACAACAGTGCCAAAGTGTTCTTCCCTAGGCAGCCGACAATCGCACGTAAGTCCAAGAGAGGCAAAGAGCCAGTGTTTGGCAAGCACTCCGAGTGTATTTCTGCCATGAAAAGCTGTCAGAAAAACGCATCTACCTTGCAGATGCCGTTCGGAGTCGGCATAAAACAAGTAGGTCCCGACCCGCCAATTTGTAGGAAAAATTAAAAAGGAGCTCGACGCAAATTGGAAGAGAAGTTCGGTCTAAAATCTCTTCGGACCCTTACATTAATTTTTCTTTCCTTCAAGTTTTTTCTACAATTTAGCGGGATGGAACCTACATGTTTAATGCCGACTACGAACGGCAAGGCAGATGAATTTTCACTGAAATGCTTTTCATGGCATAAATATATTCAGAGTGTTTGCTAAATCACTGCCGAGGCGTGGTCCACTAACAAACACTTTTTTCTAATTTAAAAACTTGTTTCTACATTTTCGATGTTTCTTTTTCCGGGGCATGAACCCAGGATCTTTGGTGTGTTGAGCCGAAAACGGTACTACCACATAACGGCGGCTTCAATTTGCTAACCCTCCTCCAAGTAGTTTTCACTAATTCCCCTTCGCAAATGAATTGTCAGACCCTGAGTCGCGCTGTAAAAATCTTGAAAAGCTCCGTCAGTGGAAGGAGCTTAAGATCCGCTATAAACTGATACCTTTGGCAATGCTGAGCCTGAGTGTAAGCCACATTTATAAATCGATACGAATGGGATGCTGCCCCATTCTTTTTCAGGCCGCAGTCAATGCAATAGAAGTTTGCGGTACAGAATATATACTGTAACGGATTTTACTTGCAAATCCTCTTATTTGCAATCCTCTGCTAAGTTCGAATCACTAAACTGTTGAATAAATAACTCCAATATTGAATAATGTAAAAATGGCCTTTATTAAAGTACTTCACAATGACACTTATACTTTGCTACTCGCTGGCTTAATAACCAACTGATTGATAACTTATATTGAACTCTACTATTGGACGCCAGATCGCGTGCTTAATCAATAACTGCTTGATTGCTCAACTCAAACTGAATTACAGCGCCTCTTCATCTGTTGCCTTTTGTACCCTTTGGTTTCCTCGTTCGCATTTTTCCAGAATGTACTAGCATTGTCCATGAGCTCTCAAACTTCTCAGCTATAACTAAAATTGCACAATTTTATACATCTTTTAGGCGCTTCCAGAATCTACTAGTCCAGTAGCTCTCAAACTTCTCAGATATATGCATGTGTTTGCGCATTAACTCTCCGCTGCTCGTATTCGTACATGGTACATATGTGTAGACGCAATTATTTATTCGTTTATGTAGATACATAAAGATTGAATTATTGATGTGAATGTTTGTAGTTTACAGTCTCTCGCGCGCACATAGGCGTATAAGTCAATGCATCTGTGTGTGACATCTCTCTGGGCTGCCTTATATATGTGTATACTTGATTTGATTATTAACGTAAATACTGCTTGGCATGGCCTTAGCATCGCCTTAGTGATGAGATAACTTAGTGATGCTAATATCTGTGACAATACGAAGAGGTTTATTCTCGAGGAGTATCCGCATTATGTCAGACAACCAGGTGTGGCCTTTTAATCTTACACAACTACTTCTTTACTAGTAAATGAATTTACTTCAGTCCTTAATTATCTAGGAGCCTAGGGTTTTTAGGCTGGGTTCAGCGCCATCAGGGTTATGAAGGTAATGAACAGGTAGATTAGTTACCCAAGCAGGATGCTATAGTAGAATACTGTGGTCCAGAGCCCTTCAGTGGACTCACAAATACACACACTAATAAAAACATAAGTAAATGGGAAATAAAACAGGTCATACAAAAACGTATTGAATGGCAAGGACAGGCCAAATTGTTTATACTCCGAGAGTATCATCCAAACTCATTAATCTATGGCGACAGGACCTACTTACGCTCACTGGGTACTATAGAGCACATTGTAGTTTACGATATCACCTAAGTTAATTTAATCTAACCGGTATACAAATCTTTCGCTTTTATGAGTTGGATAGTAAAACATCCATTCACATTCTATGCCAATGTGTCGCTCTGGCAAGGCAGAAATTCCCATCAAGGTGTCGTGACTTTTACTCCCTTCGTGATATGGAGTAAAAAGCGTGAAGAGGTCTTCGCCTTTCAACAAAGCGGGATCTCCCCTTTAAATTCCCAAGTTTGGTAGATAATTCACTCGCAGTGCTGTCAACAAAGTGGAGTCGTCCTCTTCATTTCATTTCATAGGCGGATTCCGTAAAGATTACGTCCATTCGCCCAACATGCATATCCAACATAACCGCTTGGTCTCTATTCGATGGACAATGCCAATGTCTTCGTACTGCTCATAGAGCTCATCGTTAAGTCTTATTGGGAAATCACCATCGTCGATGCGTAGAGGCCCATAAATCTTTCGAAAAATTCCAGTGCTTTCTTTTCTCCGTCCATGTTTCAGCGCCATATAGGAAGACGGGTGCGATTACAGAACTCTATTACTTGGTTTTAATTTTCCAATAGAGGACTTTAAACAAATAACGTAATAAAAGAACAATGAAAGGAGTTCTGTTCCTTTTGCTTTTTTAAAATTTTGAACAGTCCACAAAGAAAAATTTAAATGCAAGCAAAATTTAAAACTGTCTTAATATATTGTATAACTACAGCTACACCAACTATAAAAACTCATAAACAAAATATTAAGAGAAGCAAAGCCCAACAACAGCCAACCAACCACAAATTCTGCAACATTAAAGGCAGCAAAGAGCTTTAATTGATTTTTGGGATTCATATGTACCATTGACGGTATTGCTTCTGCAGTTTTTGTTGTTGTAAAAGCAACAATTTTACTCTTATTTCGTCCATTCAATGCGGAAATGATCCCATGGCCCAAAAACAACACTGATAAGTATTAACAAGAAGCAGCCATAAAATAAACAATATTACATTGCAATTGCGAAAGAAACACAAAACAAAGTTGAGAAATAAATAAGAACACGGAAAAAAGAAAAAAAAAATTAATGCAGCAACAGAAAATGCAGGCACTTGACCATATTTCACACATATTGCGGTAATAAAAAGAATAAAGCACTTTGACCAACAGCACAGGGAATCTCTTGTTGCAGCGCATTGCATATTCAATGTGAAGTGGCACAAACTTCCTTCTTCCTTACACAAACTGTGCCCACCCACCAACCAAAATTTTTACGAAAAACTTGAAGTTATTTCCAGCACAAACAGAACTCAAAGAGGCCGGCTGTTGGTTGGGTGGACCGCGTAATAAAATGTGAATTATCAAATATTATGCGGGAGCTTAAAGTGGCCGGCAATGAAGGTAATGGTAATAAGTGCTGGAAAGTATTCGAAATAGCAATTGCGCAATATTAAAAAATTCAGTTCAAGTGGCTCAAATGAAAGTGAAGTAATACGCAGAGGAAATGAGTGAAGGTAAAGCCTATCACGGGCGTTCAAAGTACTCTTGTATGCCATTCATATGGGGCTGTGGCAATCAGCTCAAAGTTGCAACAGAATAACAGAAAAGTCAAAAGTTTTTGCAGAAATTTTAAGCACTTGTATAAGTATTTTGAATGTAGTTCGCAAGAAGGCGTATCTTCTTTCTACTATATATTTGTAAAAGTATGTCTGTATGTATGTTTGGACTTGCAGCCTAAAGCCGTGGTTACTCACGAACATACGTAGAAAAAACGTGTCAGCTGACACGACCTATATTATGAGTGTGCAATGTAAACGAAAACTCACCGACGTGCAACGCCCGTACGTACGTAGCCCGGAACGTAGAAATCAAAACAATTTTGATTTTTTCCGTAAGAACGTGTCAGCTGATCGCTCTCTAACTAGTCAGAGTTGCCCAGTAAACTTTTGTGCGCTAATTTTTGACCGTTTGCAGTTTTATACAAAAACACCTAATTAAAGTTTAAAAAATTGTGAAAATAATTCGAAATAATTATGTAAAAGTGCAGATTAGATGTCATCTATTTATATTTAATTAATATTAATTCCAGCCTTTTACAACATCAAAAATTAAATTGGAAAAAGTTGATGTTTCCATAAACATGCATGCAAAATGGTCAATGGCAACAGTGCTTCTCTGTAAACAATACACACACAAATATGTTATGTGCATGTACACAGACGCACACATTGATTCCTACGGGCTTGAGAGTTCGGTCAAACGTGCTTCGTACGACAAACGGCCGTACGTACGGCACACGTCGGTGGGTAATTGCCACATAAACCGCGGGATGGAATCGAACGAAATTTTGCCATGACAAACCCTGAGTGCGTTAATCTATGGTAGGCTATATAAACAAGTTTTCGACAAGGGGGCGTGGCACCTCCCATAAAACTGGGATTTTTCGTAGTCAATATATCTGAAAGTATAAAGGCTAGACGACTGAAGTTAGGTGAGTGGTTATATGAGACCAATCCCTACCCCCTCAAGAAAAACTTATATTACGAAAAAGGGGCGTGGCACCTCCCATACAACTGGAATTTTTCGTTGTCAATATATCTGAAAGTATTAAAGCTAGACGACTGAAATTAGTTGAGGATGTATATAAGACTAATCCCTACCCCCTCGGGAAAAATTGGAGATAGCGAAAAAGGGGTGTGGCATCTCTCATACAAATGCGAGCTGGGATTAGTCTAATATATTAGTCTATATAGTGCTGCTTTTATTAATACCCGAACGACGTCGGGTACTCTGCTAGTCTTAATAAATCCGAGTTGCAAAGGTAAATATATAACAAGTAAGGAAGGTTAAGTTCGGGTGTAACCGAACATTACACACTCAGTTGAGAGCTATGGTGACAACATAAGGGGAAATAACCATGTAGGAAAATGAGCCGAGGGAAACCCTGGAATGTGTATCAAATGAAAGGCATTAAAGAGTATTTTATGAGGGAGTGGGACATAGTTCTATAGGTGGACGCCATTTAGGGATATGGCCATAAAGGTGGATCAGGGTTGACTCTAGAATGGGTTTGTACGATATAGGTATCAAATGAAAGGTATTAATCAGGGTTTTAAAAGGGAGTGGCGGTTGTTGTATAGGTGGTCGCCTTTTCGAGATATCGCCATAAAGGTGGATCAGGGGTGACTCTAGAATGCGTTTGTACGATATGGGTATCAAATGAAAGGTGTTAATGAGTTTTTTAAAAGGGAGTAATCCTTAGTTCCATACGTGGACGCCGTTTCGAGATATCGCCATAAATGTGGACCAGGGTTGACCCTAGAATTTGTTTGTCTATTTGAATTTGTTGTGTTTATGGGTATCAAAAGAAAGGTGTTAATGAGTATTTTAAAAGGGAGTAATCCTTAGTTTCATAGGTGGACGCCGCTTCGAGGTATCGCCTTAAAGGTGGACCAGGGGTGACCCTAGAATTTGTTTGTACAATATGGGCATCAAATGAAAGGAGTTAATGAGTATTTTAAAAGGGAGTGGGCCTTAGTTCTATAGGTGGACGCCTTTTCGAGGTATCGCAATAAAGGTGGACCAGGGGTGACTCTAGACTTTGTTTGTACGATATGGGTATCAGATGAAAGGTGTTAATGAGTATTCTAAAAGGACGTGGGGCTTAGTTCTATAGGTGGACGCCTTTTCGAGATATCGCCATAACGGTGGACCAGGGGTGACTCTAGAATGGGTTTGTACGATATGGGTATCAAATTAAAGGTATTAATGAGAGTTTTAAAAGGGAGTGGTGAGAAGGCGTTTTCCAGATATCGACCAAAATGTAGACCATGGTGACCCAGAACATCATCTGTTGGATACCGCTAACTTATTTATATATGTAATACCTGCCAAGATTTTAAGGGTTTTTTATTTCGCCCTGCAGAACTTTTTCATTTTCTTCTACTTAATATGGTAGGTGTCACAACTATTTTATAAAGTTTTTTCTAAATCTATATTTCGCGTCAATAAAACAATGCAATTACCTTACCATGTTTCATCCCTTTTTTCGTATTTGGTATAGAATTATTTCATTTTTCATTTTTCGTAATTTTCGATATCGAAAAAGTGGGCGTGGTCATAGTCGGATTTCGTTCATTTTTCATGCCAAGGTAAAGTGAGTTCAAGTAAGCACGTGAACTAAGTTCATTAAAGATATGTCGATGTTTGCTCAAGTTATCGTGTTAACGGCGGACAGACGGACGACTGTGTATAAAAACTGTGCGTGGCATCAACCGATTGATACCTTAAAATTTACTCAAGTTATCGTGTTAACGGACGGACGGACGGACGGACGGACATGGCTCAATCAAATTTTTTTCGATCCTGATTATTTTGATATTTGGAAGTCTATATCTATCTCGATTCCTTTATATATGTACAACCAACCGTTATCCAATCAAACATAATATACTCTTTGAGCTCTGCTCAACTGAGTATAAAAAGTGGAAAAGCGAATAGTAGTTTGTAGTTTGTAGTTGGAAAAGAAGGTTAAATTACGATGAGTTGCGCTTTTTGTTAAGGCAGTTGCTTCAACATATGATAGATAGCATCAGAGGTAATCTCGGACAACTCAGATTATACTTTCCGTGAATGTACTTCAAACTGTTCACAAATGGCTGATGTTTGCGTCCAGCAACATGTGGACAACAACAAAATAATTATTTCATAGTGAGCTTAAGAGAGAAAGCGTGAATTTTTTGAGGCTACTCCGAAATATTGCCTTTTAACTGTAAAACTACGCTGGAGTCGAAAAAACGGGAAAAACTTCACTCTTAATTATTATTTAAATAATATCCAGGATATTTAGTAATTTGGGAAAAATTTAAACAATGTGACATCAGGACGGAAAAGGCGACAGTTGCTTCGATTATACCTTGTAAATCTCTTCAAAGCCTTTTATCCCGGGAGTATGTTTTCATACATTTAAAGCAATAAACAAATCCAGGATATGTTATACATCAAAGTCCTAGATTTTGGAAAGTGGTAATCTCGAGCAATAATGAACGTATTAAGCTGTAGCTTTCCCTAAAAAGATGCTTACATCTTACATTTACTAAAGCTAGCAACCTAAAACAAAAACCAGCTCATCTATTTCTGCTATATTTACGAATGCAAATTCAGTGCTGTAGAGGCAGAAGGTGTGATTGTGTGAGTCGTAAATCGACTACCCTTCGTTCTGTGTGCTCTTGTTCTAAATATACATTGAGCGCCTTAAGCCTGCTCAAATAGGTTTAAGCTAAATAATATATATATATTAAGGAAACAATTAAAGAGCAATGTCAAAGGAATCAAATCATATAAAAGTCGAAATATAGTACTTATGTATATATATGCAAATATCATCTTCCGTAAGAAGCTATAAAACTCAGGATAAGAGAATTGACCCTTAAGATCTTTTGGTCGACTTAAAAGCAGCCCTTGACAGCCCGAAAAGAAGTCGCTTATGTTATGTCCGTACTTTAGTACACTGCAAAGTAAATTAGGCTCTGGCAAATGATGTTGAGCAGCAACAACACCAGCTCCGTAAAGATTTGGAAGGACCTCTCCGAGCCATTCGAAATCAAACGAGGTTTAAGACCTTTCGTTTGATTTTTTTTTTAACATAATGCTGGCGAAGATAATTCTAGCAGCAGAATTTAACCGTGATGGTACAAAATATAATAAAAGCGTGCAATAATAACTAGAATATGCAGATGATATTGATATTATTGGCTTAACAGCAACAACAATTTCAACTTAGAAATAAAACAGAGAATTACTGAAAGTAAGTAAGTAAGAATTAATTGAAAAGTAAGCTCTTTCTCGTCGAACAAAAGCCATGCTCTAAAAGTCGCCCCTCGTACCTGTGTTTGATGTGTATCCGAGAATCGTGGACGGTGTCGAGAGAAGATGAGATGGCTCTTGGAGTGCTCGAGAGAAAAGTTCTATGGACGATTTATGGTCGTTCTGGTGGTGCCGATCGCGAGTACCGTAGGAGGTATTCTGCATGAATTTTACACAAATATGAGGATAGTGCAGCGATAATAAATCAAAAAGCTCCGCTGGCTCGATCATGTTATGCGAATGGGTGAAGACGCTCCGCCCACAGTTTGTAAGACCTCCATTGAGTTGAGACAGGTAGGTGGAGGTGGACTTGACCTTGCTTGGTGCCCCCAAAGGGACTCAGTTATTGCGAAACAGGGATAGCTGGCCTAAATTTTTAATGCTTAGCTGGCTAAGCACCACTTAATGATGATGCCAAAAATTGAATCAGGTTTTATTTATGGTATAAACTATCTTCTATGATCTATGGGTATAAACATATGTTCTAAATATGAAAGAATATTATATAAGTATTTGTAAATTTACTATTGCGCCTCAAATCGATATAATATATACAACATTTAAAATAAGAAACAAGTAAGGAAGGCTAAGTTCGGGCGTAACCGAATATTACATACTCAGCTGAGAGCTTTGGAGACAAAATAAGGGAAAATCACAATGAAGGAAAATGAACCTAGGGTAAACCTGGAATGTGTTTGTGTGACATGAGTATCAAATGGAAGGTATTAAAGAGTATTTTAAAAGGGAGTGGGCCATAGTTCTATAGGTGGACTCCATTTGGGATGCCTTTTCGAGATAAGTGGACGGAGAGTGACTCTAAAATGTGTTTGTACGATATGGGTATCAAATGAAAGGTGTTAATGACTATTTAAAACGTAGTGGGCCTTAGTACTATAGGTGGACGCCTTTTCAAGATATCGCAGTAAGGGTGGGTATCAAATTAAAGGTATTAATGAGGATTTAAAAATGCCCTTAGTCGTATATGTGAAGGCGTTTTCAAGATATTCACCAAAATGTGGACCAGGGTGACCTAGACCATCATCTGTCGGGTACCGCTAGTTTATTTATACATATATCTCATACCATGAGCAGTATTCCTGCCAAGATTCCAAGGGTTTTTGATTTCGCCCTGCAGAACTTTTTCATTTTCTTCTTCTTAATATGGTAGGTGTCACACCCATTTTACAAAGTTTTTTCTAAAGTTATATTTTGCGTCAAAAAACCAATCCAATTACCATGTTTCATCTCTTTTTTAATATTTGGTACAGAATTATGGCATTTTTTTCATTTGTCGTAATTTTCGATATCGAAAAAGTGGGCGTGGTCATAGTCGGATTTGGCCATTTTTTATACCAAGCTAAAGTGAGTTCAGATAAGTACGTGAACTAAGTTTAGTAAAAATATATCGATTTTTGCTCAAGTTATCGTGTTAAAGGTCGAGCGGAAGGACGGACGGTAGACTGTGTATACAAACTGGGCGTGGCTTCCACCGATTTCGCCCATTTTCACAGAAAACAGTTATCATCGTAGAGTGTATGCACCCACCAAATTTCAGAAGGATAGGAAAATTTTTGTTCGATTTATGGCCTTAAAAGTATACTAGACGAATTAAATGAAAAACGGCGGAGCCACGCCCATTTTGAAATTTTCTTTTATTTTTGTATTTTGCTGCACCATATCATTACTGAAGTTGAATGCTGACATAATTTACTTATATAGTGTAAAGATATTAAATTTTTTGTTAAAATTTGACTGGAAAAAAAATTTTTTATAGTGGGCGTGTTCGTCATCCGATTTTGATAATTTTTATTTAACACACATATAGTAATAGGAAGAACGTGCGTGCCAAATTTCATCATGATATCTTCAACGACTGCGAAATTACACTTTCAAATCTTTTAAATTACCTTCTTTTAAAAGTGGGCGGTGCCACGCCCATTGTAAAAACTTTTACTAATTTTCTATTTTTTGTCATAAGGTCAACGCACCTACCAAGTTTCATCGCTATATCCGTTTTTGGTATTGAATTATCGCACTTTTTCGGTTTTTCGAAATTTTTGATATCGAAAAAGTGGGCGTGGTTATAGTCCGATTTCGTTCATCTCAAAAATAGCGATCTGAGATGAGCGCCGAGGAACCTACATACGAAATTTCATCAAGATATCTCAAAATTTACTCAAGTTATCGTGTTTACGGATGGACGGACGGACGGACGGACGGACATAGCTAAGTGAATTTCTTTTTTCGCCCAGATCATTTTGATATATAGAAGTATATATCCATCTCGATTAGTTTATGCCGTTACAGATTACCATTATGCGAACAAAGTTAATATACTCTGTGAGCTCTGCTCAGCTGAGTATAAAAAATTGCTCTTAAATTTTTATTTTAAAAGCTATTTCTTTATTTTTCCAAAAATTTCCATATACAATTAATTGAAAATGCAAATTTGCGCACTTTTCAGCCGGACGAATTGTCAGGAGATAGTTTGTTGAAGACCAATAAAAACAAGTACAGTAACAAAAAAAGCCAAAAAGCCAAAAATGAACAAAAACGCAAAGTACTGCCAATAAATATTTTAGTGGGAAAATCATTTCACACCATAAAATAAACCAACAAGCAGTGTATAATTTAATTATTTTCGTTTTTGCCACAAATCAAAATAAACGCGCACACATTGATATTTATTTATTTTCAATATTTAAGCATACCTTGTGGAATTCAGTGGCGTAGCCAGGTTTCAACCATCCGTGGAGCATACACTGGAGAGAAAAGATTACAAGGCAAACCGAACAGCTGATGAGCTTTATATGTAAGCCAGTGAAAGGTGAAACCGTAACTCAGATCATAGCCGAAATGAGTACGATAAAGATCTCAAAACATTTTTTCCCTTGAGAGTTATATCTTCACCATATATAATACTCTCTAATGGGTTCAAGGGCTACTCATGCCTTTGAAACAGTATTGTTGAAGCTATCAGTATTGAGAAGTATGTCTCCCTTGAAATATGTACAACGTTGTGAGTCTAACGTCGTAGGATTTGCTTTCCCGCTTGATGTATCATGTGTACCTTCTGTCTACTTTTGATTTCTGCCTAACAGCTGGGGACGTCGACCGTCGATTCATCGAGGGCTGCCCCCTCCTCTGCCAAATCAACGGCCTTTTCGTTACCTTCTATAGCTTTGTGAGCGAGAACTCCAAGGCTTATTTGAATTCCAAGGCACTTCTTGATAAAGTAATATTTGAGATTATTGTAATGGTCGTCGTAAATAAATATATTGACGCGACTGCAGCACGCCACCTACAGAATATCTGATGCTTTCGTTACGGCTACAATATTCCACTGAAAGACACCGCATTGATCTTGCCGCTTGTAAGATCTAATTTTCTTCTGGATTAACGTTGTGAATAGCAGAACTGACCCCTGCCGTTAATTTGGAACCATCCGTATGCACATGTATGGTATATAAGATATAAATAAAAGGTTTGTAAAAAGATAAAAACTTTTCATTCAAAAACTTTTTCATGCGGAACAGTCTAGAAGGAATTGCCAGACTTGTATTTGAGGTTCGCTGAAACTCGTCAAAAAAGTTAACCAGATTTTCTGACTTGTCCTGAATGTCCCCGTAACTGACCCTACCGTTGAAGCTTTTGTCGAACTGGTCCTGCCACTTCTTTTTTAAACATCTCTCCAAACGTTTTTTATTCACTAAATATCCTCCCTTCATCGTCGGAAATCACGAAGCTAACCCTTCTTCTCAAGCTGAAGGTAAAATACGAGATAGACCCAGCAAAGGCAAAAACACAATAATTTTTCTCCTTTGTACACTAAGGACATGCCTAAGGCAATAAACTATCGTAGCCGTTTGGTACAGTATGTCGATCTCATAAATATCATAAGCTATGAAAAGTCACATACGGAATATGAGCATTCATTGGGTTAAAGGCGGCTAAGCTACCTTTGACTCAAGGATCCATAAATTCTGCCATAACATAATTGAACATTCCCTGCATCAAAGGTACTTTCTGCAAACCCGACGATATGAATAGAGATTAGATTTTGAGGTACAAATGAAGTAACAGTAAGTTCACTAACCCCTCCTAAGCCCATTTAATCACATGCACCTTTGTATAGGGTCTCTTGAGGTGTGACGCATGTGCGGTTTGATGGCTGAAATAATATGCCAAAAGAGCAAAACATAAAAAGGCGCACTATGTAGGGGACTTGGTAAGCATCGATGATGGAAAGCTGTTGAATTTATTACAGCAGAAGTATGTATCCAACCAGCGGGTGTTTCAAATATGTCGAAATAAAATAAAATCGATTATTTAAATATTTTGGCATGTGTATTCGATTCTGTTTGATTCTCTTTATTTACAAATAGAAAATACACTCACAGCTACGTTTATCCGCGTTATTTATTGAAAAATGCGCGAAAAATGATTTGAAAAATGAAAAGCAGGCAAGCGCATCGCCCATTAGTTGTTTAGTGGGTAGTAAGTGTTTTATTGTTGTAGGTGGTATTCCTTAGGCGTCAGCCAACTTTCGCACTTTTCTTCAAATATTTATTTAAATATTTACGTGGTTGAAATTTTAGTTGAATAAATAAAATATAAATAAAGTAGCAGCCGAAATGAAGAACAAAATGCTATTTGTTTGGTTCATCGTACGTACGCCTGGTTGTTATTGGTAATTTGTTACTTAAGAACATCTGGCCAATAAAAACTCCCACTAAAAAATTATGCTACTAGTCACCCTGAAACATCTCTTGTATCTATCAGGTGTATGCATATAAAAGCGGTATTTTTTATAAAAAAAAAAAAACACATTTATTTCAAGAGAATGGTAACGAATATTTTATTCAAAGTAAGCGCTCTCGCTAGCTACACCTCTCAGGCAATTTATGGATACCTCGCCGAAAAAAGTCTTCGATTTTTGAAGCAAACCAGTCATCGAGCCATTTTCCAACATTTTCGTAATAAGTGAAGCGCTGTTCACTAAGTGCGTGCCCCATGGATGCAAATAAGTGAAGGTCGGATAGAGCCAAGTCTGGTGAATAAGCGCGGTGGGGTAGCGGTTGCCAGCTGTACGACTCAACCAATTCCCGAGTCTGTTTTGTTCGGTGTGATGGTGCATTGTCATCGAGAAAAATCACTTTGTCATACCTAATTTCATATTCTGGGCGTTTTTGGTGCAGAGCACGGTTCAAATTGGCCAATTGTTGTTGATAGCGTTGACCATTAACAGTTTCGTTTGGTTTTAGAAGCTGATGCCAGATTACACCACGCTGATCCCAGAAAACACAGAGAATTGTCTTTTTTCCGAAGCGATTTGGTCTTGGGGACGATTGTGCTGGCTGGCCAGAGTCCACATACGATCCCTTGCGTTTGGGATTCACGAGCCAGTAACGATCCGATGCAAAACCAACTTTCTTTTTTGTCTGGCGAGCAACATTTCACATTTTGTTTTCCGGTTTTCCGGCTGTCTGTCGTTCAGCTCATGTGGCACCCACCTTCTGGTTTTCAAACGTCTGGAAATGGTTGTCTGGAACACATTTAGTTGTTCTGCGAGCTGCTTTTACGTCTGACTATCGTCTTCATCCAGCAAAGCCTGCAATTCAACGTCCTCGAACAATTTCGGTGGTTTGCCGCGGTCAGCGTTTCTCACAACAAAATTGGCACTTTTAAACTTGTTGAAGCACTCAATATACTGCATACAACCAAGAGCGTGCTCTCCGTAAGCTTCGACAAGCATTCGATGAGATTCTATCGCAGATTTACCCAAATGGAAGCAGAAAATTAATGCTCCCCGCAAATCGTTGTTTGAAGGCACATCTTTCGGCATGTTCAATAGCGAAAACAAAACACCATGTTGTATGAAACTTGAAATGTTTGGTATTGGATATTGTTGACAAATCATAAGATGCCAATTAGCGCCAATGTAAGTTTTGACCGTTCCTACAATTGTGCCTACTGACCGCTAGATGCCAATACCGGTTTTATATGCATACACCTGATACATCGATACATAAATTAGTCCGAAAGTTGGAATTGCCTTTCCGAATTTGGGTAAACTTGGAAACATTTTGTTTTACTCTGCTTTAATATACAAACTTTATTTTTTCATCACCTGGAAAAGCCTTCAAAACAATTAAGTTTTAAAGCGATCATTTGGCGTTCTGTGAATCGGTAATGTACAAAGCTTCGTCCACAAAGATAAGCTTAAAGGGGAACAAAGCAAGCCTTTGTCAAAAATGTTATTAGTGGCATGACCCCACAACATCATGACCATCAGCGTCGAATAAGATTTTGATTGGATCATGTCCGTCCGTCTGTTTCCACAATAACTTGAGTACAAATTGAGATACCTTTACGAAATTTGGTACACTACCATAATAGATTCAAATCTTGAGTCGTATCGTGTTATAAGATCTGTGATCGAATGCCATTTTTTAAGTCATCATAGCTCCGAAATGATGAATCGTATTAAAGAAATATGTGAAACGGTGGCTTTGCGTACTCGTAAGATCCATAATTTATTATCATTTTTACGATAACTTTAACAGTTTCATATTTATCGTTTAAATGAAATTGGTTTTCGATACGTGATCGTATAACACGATACAGGGCCTGATTAATTATTTGTCATAACTGAGCGGATCGGACCACTGTAACATATATTTTCAATACAGCAAATGCTTACACTCAAAAAACTTTTCATTTTTTTTTTCAAAATAGGTCGATCTTTTTGCCATAGGAATTTCTTACTCAAAATAATAGAAATTTTTCTTAAAAACAAGGGGCTGTATTCAGTAAGTGTGAGTTTTGAATTATATACATATTTCTTTCATACAAATTATATGAAGAAAAAGTGTACATTTTGAAACTCACAGTTACTGAATCCCCCCAGGAAGTCTGTCTTGAATACATGAAAATTTTATTATTTATGAAAAATTATTAAGATAAATCTTATAAAAAATTGAGAAAGAAACTGCTAATTGGAAAAATCAAGTAAATTTTTATCTCTAAATGAAGTTTTTTGTGAGTTTAATTGTCTGAAACAATCGACATGATCGGTGGTATACAGCGCTAATCAGCCTTATAGCACAAATTTATTTTTAGACAGTATCCATAACTGCTTTGGAAATCTTCAATTAAAACAGAATGCTTTCTCTATGCGATTTAGCAAGAATTCAAGTTCAGTACTCAAAGGAAAATACACAGAAATTCAACGAATTTCAAAAATGTGGCATCCATATTTTAAACATGGCATTCAGAATTTTTTGAATTTTTTCAAGTATGCAGTTTTGTAGCCCATCAACAACGTTATCGCTATCGACTACTGTTTAATTTTGTGAAATTTTTCTGACTAGGGTGTTGTTGCGTTGCCATGCTACCATGGAATAGAACATTTTTTTCTCGGACGTTGTGGCAGCGCACATTCAAGTTTATTTCGTTCAAAAGAAATGGGCTTGAAATCGATCCATTTAAAAGTCTAGCCATAAATAGTACACCTAGCATTTCTCTACGACTTGCAAGAGTAGGAAGATTTTTTAGTTTTAACCGATTAGTGTAAGGAGGAAGATTATACGGAGAGTCCCATTGAAGATTCGGTATAAATCTTCGGATAGTTGGGCGTACAATGAATGGATGATTACTGCTAAGTTGCAGATTTTTCGTCTTGCTGCGTTGACTCCAAAATTAATTTTGACATTGTACTATTTTGTTGCTAATTTGAAAATACACCAAAATTGGTTTCATACTACTCCGAAAAGTATTAACACTGTACTAAATTTTTGTGTATGTATGAACTCAACTTGAAAAGTCTTCAATTTGATTATGAAAATACCCCAAAATGACCTTGAAGGTTTACTGAAATGACGCCGAAACACTTCTCGTTTGATCCCGGAATTTCCTCAACGTATACTTTGAAACCATGCAGCAAAGGTCTCATAACTATATCGAAATTACTCGTAACGATACTGATATTACCCAAAAATAACCCTGAAGTGTTTCCGAAGTAGTCCTTGAAACCATACCAAAGTAACTCTGAAATGACTGCGAAATATTTCTTTACCCCATACCGAAATTAGCCCGAAATATCCCTTAAATTACCCCAAAATAGTTCCTATACCATTCCGTATTTATCATAAAATGTCCCTGAAATTACAATAAAACAACTCAGTACCTGGTAACCATATATTTTTCCATATGAGTTTGCGTGGTTGGCACGATTTACGACTTTTGCTAGTTTTCATGGGTTGCTCCAATTATTGAATAGAAATGTAAAAATAACCTAGTTTGGTTAATAGGGTGCCCACATATTTTTTGACATTTGATATGATGTTTACATTTCGTTTGACAACAGAAATATTTTTTATTTCGGTGTGGTAGTTCTCAATGCCTGCAATGTCAATGTGTTTTATTTTGCTGCATATGCCAGAAACCACTTCAAATGATATACCAATGTAAAAAGGACGTAGAATTTATACGAATATATATAGTAAAGATATAGGAGAAGGACTAGCGCTTATCTCAACGGCTACGTGAATCCTGTTGTTGTTGTAGCGATAGGGACACTCTCCGAAGTCCTTGGGGAGTGTTATCGATGTTGATGATCTTTTGCCGCATGCAGATCCGGTACGTTCCGGTAACAAGCCCGACCATCTCGGGAACGATTTGTTATGACCACATGCGGCCTTCTTGGCCATACCGCCCTCCCACCCTAGATCCATGGGGAGTTCGGTTAATGAAACAGGATTCGCCACGGATAGGTGCGGTTGACAATTGGGTTTGGAGAAGCTATATATTGCGCTGGCAACCTGAAAGGGTTGCGGTACACAACCCCTTGAATCTGGTATTTTAGTCGCCTCTTCTGACCCCCTAACCCGCTGGGGGATACGAAAGTCCTCATGCTTAGTGGCAGATCTGCAGAGCTAGAGGGGTATTTGTTTAAAATCGTAAATGGCCCGCGACGCTCATTTGCCTAAAATAACTCCATTTATATACATATGTACATACCGTCAAGTGAAGCTAAAAAACCTGACCGCGCACAATGGAATTTGCAAAGTCAAAAAATTTCAGAAATTTCCAATTTCATAACAAATTTCACACAATAGCCAAAAACTATCCAAATCGCAGTGGCTTTTTTTTAAATTTCTATACAAAATCCAAATAGGTACATACGTAAATAAAAAAGTTGAAATATTTATCTTCCCCCAAACAAATTAACACTAACCATTTCAAATTAATAACATAAACAAAGTACAATAATGACGCGACGTAAACGAAGACAATCAAAAACGATGTTCAACAATTCATTCATTCAAGTTCATACAATAAGAAGCTGGGGCAATGCGAATGCGTGTTGGTGTGAGAACTAAATTATGACGGGGGTGTAACGTATCGCGTGGAATCACTAAATTACAAGTAATTGTAATTTGTCATCATTCATACAAAGCAACCAAGCAAATGAAGAAAAGTGGCTAAACGCGCAGACCCACCGCCTTGAAATTTCTTATAAAGGGAATTGCATTAATTCATGCTTTCATACCATAGACCAATTACTTAGATATATGCTTGAGATACAACAAATGGCATCGCCTATGGGCATCCTCTCGCCTCTGCGCAGGGCTACTTACTTGCATCCATATATTGTATGTACGTACTTTTGTTGCTTAATGTACTTAAATGATGTTCATTCAAATACCTAAATGCCTACATATGTACATATGTATTTACTAATGCCTACAAACGTATTTACATAACAATATTTACAACCATATGGTCTCTGTTGCCTTTGTGGCTTTGTTGGCAATCCGCTCTGAATTTTAATGAATATGAGTGGATATTAATCGAAATTTGAACGCTTCGCTGTTTCTGGTGGAATTATGTGTGGCCTGTCGTTTAGTAAGAAGATGTGTAATCATTTCAGAGTTCCTTTATTTCTTGAAATGTAGATAGGTTCGTGAATGTGTCTACAAATATATAACAAGTTCTAAAAGTCTCTGTCAGGGTGGAGGGAACAATTAATGTTAAAGATCCGGTATTGTCATCTTCAGTACAAGCCCGAATACGCGCCCAAATGATTTGATATCACAAATTGGAACCATTTTTATAATTTTTACCGACTTCTACCGTAAGGAACTTGGGGCCAGAAGATCTTTTTCTGTTAGTAACGTGTACTCACCATTTATATATGTAACAGATTCCACCACTGAGTTCGAGTCCAAAAACGTCATCAAAATCCTATATGCTCATGCCTAATTCGAAGAACACATATTCTCTAATCTAGGAATCATTGTCAATAAAAATCCAGTCAAATTTTGCGGAAAATATCATTTGGCTAATAGATAAATTTCTTCCCTATGACATGGATCGCATTATATCAGCGGAAATTCCAAATAAAGACAAAGATCCGATATTGTATGATATAATTACTAAAAACATGATCTACGGCCCATGTGGGATTGATCATTTATCATCGCCCTGCATGTTAAATGGACGATGCTCAAAACGATACCCACGCGAGCTCCTACAGCATACGCAGACCGGGGAAGTTGGATATCCAAAATATAGGCGAAGGTATTAAGCGGACGGTGGCTATACCCATGTACTTTCTAATGGGACAACGTCGAAAACCGATGGATCGTTCTATATTGCCCCGTTCTTTCCAGATGTTGCTCCGCTCACATAAATGTAGGGTACTGTCATTCAGTGCAAGCAATAAAATATATTTGTAAGTATGTCAACAAAGGTAGCGACATTTTTCGCTCAAGATAATAAGGACGAAGTGCACCATTTTTTGAATGGCAGATATTTAAGCACATCAAAAGGTATTTGCAGATACTGGGATTTTCGATTCATGAGCAATTCCCAACGGATATACATCTATCTGTTTACTTAGAAAATGGACAATGAGTTTATGGTACTGCAGGAACCACTACAAATCACTTTGACAGCATTTTTTCCCTTTGTTCAGTTGACGATTTTGCAAAGACTTTGCTTTACTCCAAAGTACTCGCATATTACACTTGGACTAATACAATTACAATTAATAAGTCGCAAAGACAAACATTTAGCGTTTTCTCACGGTCACCTGTATTTCGCTATTTCAAGAACTGTTTCCCCACGGAACCAAATATTTCTCATGATAATAAAACAAACAATGTTATATTCCCGGAAGTTTTTAATTAACGAAAAAAATTTAATTTATTTTATGTATTAATTTTTTACGTTCTACAACCGAATTTCGACCGCTGAGTGGAATAGCACCCTATTCAAAATTCTTTTCAAAAACGTCTTACCTGAGAATTTGACTCAAAAATGCCCTACCGCAAAATTTGATTAAAGAACGGCCTATTCCAAAATTTGGTTAATCTCGGTATAAATTCAATACATTTTGAGCTGAGATAAATTCTGAAATGGGGCATTCTTCAAACAAATTCTGAGATGGAGAATTTTCGAAAAAAAAAATCCTGATGTAGGGTGTTGAAAAGAGTTTTGAGGTGGGCCGTTTTTGAAAAGCGTTTTGAAGTAGGGTGATATTAGACTCAGAAGTCGATTTACTTAAGTACCTAATGTTATTTGAATTGTTATCTTTTTGCGTTTTCTTTCAAAGTTGTTCATTAATAAATCGTTTATAACGCTAACGAATTTAAAAGTGTTTGCATTTCATACAACAGAGGGTATTACACTATTGCCTTCGTAGCAGAAAAAATACATAACATATGGATTTGTGTCTCTTCTTTTAAACTATACCCAAATAGCAAAACTCAATAGATTTACTTTTTGCGGCGTAACGAGGTAAGTCGGGTACTTGCTAGTATTTAATGTTGTAATAAGGTTTTGCAAGTTGAGCCTTGTTATTGTGCAGCTGAAAAATTTCCAATTGTAAACAATTTTTTTGCAGAATATATTACCAACAATCCGCGCAGCTGTAAAACATATTTCAAAATTTGTTTGCAAAGTTTTTTTGTTTCACGTACATAATTGCGTTTTGAGTACGCTTTTCATTGTTTTTGCAATTTATGAGCAGAAAAACCTCATTTCCCGTTTTATTTCATATTTTAAAAAATATTTCCCATGTACTAAAATTGCCTTCATAATTTTATTTATCATTTTTTTCACATTGTTTTTATTTTGATTGTGTTAAATTTTACAATTTATAAATGTGAATCGAAAATACGATAATAAAATTTCCGGTCATATTTCTTTTCGCACTATACATTTTGCATATTTACTATATGATTTGTTGAATTTTTATTTATTCGTGCATATTTTTGCTCGTATTAAGTATTATCAGTAGCGGTTTCATTATGCAGCAAATAGGAGTAAAGTGCGCACTTTGGGGGCTCCGCACAGGAAGAGATTTTATTCTCAAAAACGTTTTCGAAAATATTTAGGATTTAAGAAAAAAATTTGCAAAAAGTTTGATCTCTTAAGGAGGGATGAAAAAATAATATATGGAACTATGCAAAATAATCAAAAACATTTTCGAAAAAATTTGAAAACTATAGACCTGGTAGCAAAGAACATATCGTTAATAATTGCAACAAGGCTCAGTGCCTCGGGGCAGCTTGAGCGCAGACCATACGCCATAGTAGTACAGCGTCATCAATTACAAAACGAACGGATGACCTGATTTCTTATATACACTTCGAAAGGACTCTTAAAGCCACAATAAAGGTGGATGGTTGACGCAAGGCTGCCCAAAAGGGCGGAAGAGGCGAGACATGTGTACACCGATGACTCCAAAGTAGTGGAATAAGTAGGGTCTGCGGTAAACTGTGCTGATCCGAAATTAAACAGATCCCATAAGCTGCAAGATCACTGTAACGTTTTTCAGGCGGAAGTATTAACCGTAACCAAAGCAGTAGAAACACTGGAAAAATGGCTTGAAATGCAGCCGTGTCAAATTTTATATTGACAGCCAAGCAGCAATTGAGGCAATAATCTCACATAGCACAGCATGTAAAAGTGTGTTAGTGTGTAAGCAATCTCTGGGAAAAGCGGATGAAATAGCTAAAAAGGGTGCATCCCTTTAAGCTTCATTCGTCGACGTCCCAATTAGATTGGACGAGATTAAGAGAATGCGAGAGATGCACATGATCGAAGAAGCGGGAAAGACGTTGATAAAAGTGCGGGGCTGTAAAGTGTCGAATATCTTATGTTGACCTTACAATCTTAGACTTACAAAGTTACTCTGATTAATAACAAGTAAGGAAGGCTAAGTTCGGGTGTAACCGAACATTACATACTCAGTTGAGAGCTATGGAGACAAAATAAGGAAAATCACCATGTAGGAAAATGAACCTAGAGTAACCCTGGAATGTGGTTGTATGACATGTGTATCAAATGGAAGGTATTAAAGAGTATTTTAAGAGAGAGTAGGCCATAGTTCTATGGATGGACGCCATTTAGGGATATCGCCATAAAGGTGGACCAGGGCTGACTCTAGAATTTGTTTGTACGATATGGGTATCAAATGAAAGGTGATACTGAGCATTTTAAGAGGGAGTGGGCCTTAGGTCTATCGGTGGACGCCTTTTCGAGATATCGCCATTAGGATGGGACAGGGTTGACTCTAGAATGTGTTTGTACGATATGGGTATCAAATGAAAGGTGGTAATGAGTATTTTAAAAGGGAATGGGCTTTAGTTCTATAGGTGAACACCTTTTCGAGAAATCGCCATAAAGGTGGACCAGGGGTGACTCTAGAATATGTTTGTACGTTATGGGTATCAAATGAAAGGCGTTAATGAGTATTTTAAAAGGGAGTGATCCTTAGTTCCATAGGTGGACGTCGTTTCGAGATATCGCAATAAAGGTGGACCAGGGGTGACTCTAGAATGTGTTTGTACGATATGGGAATCAAATGACAGGTGTTACTGAGCATTTTAAGAGGGAGTGGGCATTAGGTCTATAGGTGGACGCCTTTTCGAGATATCGCCATTAGGATGGGACAGGGGTGACTCTAGAATGTTTGTACGATATGGGTATCAAACGAAAGGTGTTACTGAGCATTTTAAGAGGGAGTGGGCATTAGGTCTATAGGTGGACGCCTTTTAGAAATATCGCCATTAGGGTGGGCCAGGGGTGACTCTAGAATGTGTTTGTACGATATGGGTATCAAATGAAAGGTGGTAATGAGTATTTTAAAAGGGAATAATCCTTAGTTCTATAGGTGGACGCCTTTTCGCGATGTCGCCATAAAGGTGGACCAAGGGTGACTCTAGAATGTTTGTACGATATGGGTATCAAATGAAAGGTGTTACTGAGCATTTTAAGAGGGAGTGGGCATTAGGTATATATGTGGTCGCCTTTTCGAGATATCGCCATTAGGATGGGACAGAGGTGACTCTAGAATGTTTGTACGATATGGGAATCAAACGAAAAGTGTTACTGAGCATTTTAAGAGGGAGCGGGCATTAGGTCTATAGGTGAACGTCTTTTAGAAATATCGCCATTAGGGTGGGCCAGGGGTGACTCTAGAATGTGTTTGTACGATATGGGTATCAAATGAAAGGTGGTAATGAGTATTTTAAAAGGGAGTAATCCTTAGTTCTATAGGTGGACGCCTTTTCGCGATGTCGCCATAAAGGTGGACCAAGGGTGACTCTAGAATGTTTGTACGATATGGGTATCAAATGAAAGGTGTTACTGAGCATTTTAAGAGGGAGTGGGCATTAGGTCTATAGGTGAACCCTTTTCGAGATATCGCCATTAGGGTGGGCCAGGGGTGACTCTAGAATGTGTTTGTACGATATGGGTATCAAACGAAAGGTGTTACTGAGCATTTTAAGAGGGAGTGGGCATTAGGTCTATAGGTGGACGCCTTTTCGAGATATCGCCATTAGGGTAGGCCAGGGGTGACTCTAGAATGTTTGTACGATATGGGTATCAAACGAAAGGTGTTACTGAGCATTTTAAGAGGGGGTGGGTATAAGGTCTATAGGTGGACGCCTTTTCGAGATATCGCCATTAGGGTGGTATTTTAAAAGGGAGTAATCCTTAGTTCTATAGGTGGACGCCTTTTCAAGATATCGCCATAAAGGTGAACCAAGGGTGACTCTAGAATGTTTGTACGATATGGGTATCAAACGAAAGGTGTTACTGAGCATTTTAAGAGGGAGTGGGCATTAGGTCTATAGGTGGACGCCTTTTCGAGATATCGCCATTAGGGTGGGCCAGGGGTGACTCTAGAATGTGTGTACGATATGTGTATCAAACGAAAGGTGTTACTGAGCATTTTAAGAGGGAGTGGGCATTAGGTCTATAGGTGGACGCCTTTTCGAGATATCTCCATTTGGGTGGGACAGGGGTGACTCTAGAATGTTTGTACGATAAGGGTATCAAACGAAAGGTGTTAGTGAGCATTTTAACAGGGAGTGGGCATTAGGTCTATAGGTGGACGCCTTTTCGAGATATCGCCATTAGGGTGGGCCAGGGGTGACTCTAGAATGTTTGTACGATAAGGGTATCAAACGAAAGGTGTTAGTGAGCATTTTAACAGGGAGTGGGCATTAGGTCTATAGGTGGACGCCTTTTCGAGATATCGCCATTAGGGTGGGCCAGGGGTGACCCTAGAATGATACGATATGGATGTCAAATTAAAGGTATTAATGAGGGTTTTAAAAGCGAGTGGCCCTTAGATGTATATGTGAAGGCGTTCTCGATATATCGACCAAAATGTGGACCAGGTGATCCAGAAAATCATCTGTCGTTGCTGCTAATTTATTTATATATGCAATACCACTAACAGTATTCCTGCCAAGATTCCAAGGGCTGTTGATTTCGCCTTGTAGAACTTTTTCATTTTCTTCTACTTAATATGGTAGGTGTCACACCCATTTTACAAAGTTTTTTCTAAAGTTATATTTTGCGTCAATAAACCAATCCAGTTACCATGTTTCATCCCTTTTTTCGTATTTGGTATAGAATTATGGCATTTTTTCATTTTTCGTAATTTTCGATATCGATAAAGTGGGCGTGGTTATGGTCGGATTTCGGCCATTTTTTATACCAAGATAAAGTGAGTTCATTTAAGTACGTGGGCAAAGTTTAGTAAAGATATATCGGTTTTTGCTCAAGTTATTGTGTTAAAGGCCGAGCGGAAGAAAAGACGGTGGACTGTGTATAAAATCTGGGCGTGGCTTCTACCGATTTCGCCCATTTTCACAGACAACAGTTACCATAGAGTCTATGCCCCTACCAAATTTGAGAAGGATTGGTAAATTTTTGTTCGACTTATGGCATTAAAAGTATTCTAGACAAACTAAATGAAAATGGGCGGAGCCACGCCTATTTTGAAATTTTCTTTAATTTTTGTATTTTGTTGCATCATTTCATTACTGGAGTTGAATTTTGACTTAATTAACTTATATACAGTAAAGATATTAAATTTTTTGTTAAAATTTGAACTTAAAAATTTTTTTTTTTAAACAGTGGGCGTGTTCTTCATCCAGTTTTGCTAATTTTTATTTAGCACATATATAGTAATAGTAGTAACGTTCCCGCCAAATTTCATAATGATATCTTCAACGACTGCCAAATTACAGCTTGCAAAACTTTTTAATTACCTTCTTGTAAAAGTTGGCGGTGCCACGCCCATTGTCCAAAATCTTACTAATTTTCTATTCTGCGTCATAACGTCAACCCATCTACCAAGTTTCATCGCTTTAACCGAATTATCGCATTTTTTCGGTTTTTCGAAATTTTCGATATCGAAAAAGTGTGCGTGGTTATAGTCCGATATCGTTCATTTTAAACAGCGATCTGAGATGAGTGCCCAGGAATCTACATACCAAATTTCATCAAGATACCTCAAAATTTACTCAATTTATCGTGTTAACGGACAGACGGACGGACATGGCTCAATCAAATTTTTTTTCGTTACTGATGATTTTGATATATGGAAGTCTATATCTATCTCGATTCCTTTATACCTGTACAACCAACCGTTATCCAATCAAAGTTAATATACTCTGTGAGCTCTGCTCAATTGAGTATAAAAATTGTACATTTCATTTCAGATAAATTACTTTTCTATATAACACGTGGCACCGCCCGTTAAAAAAAATGTCTCTCCATTTTCTCTTACACTAAAACTTGATAAGTGAAATATCATTGATTCAAAACTACTTTTAGCTAACTTATAACTTATTCTAGTCTACGACCTTTTTAAACTTGATTTATATATCTAAGTTGCCGTAGTCTTTAACCGATCCCGTCCATTTTTACTATAAATATTTTCTGCTATAAGGAAAATATGTGTACACAATTTCATTACGATATGTTAATTTTTCTTCGAGTTATGGCTCCCGAAACATAGAAAGGGAGCGGTGCACGCCCATTTTTTAAAATTTGAATTTTTCCTATTTATTGTTTAAATCCACTTGGGAAATGAAATACCATTGATATAAAGCTTTTTTTGCAAAGATATAGATTATTTTATTCGTCCACGAACCTTTTAAAAATCTTTTACATAAAAGTGGACGTGGTCCTTAACAGATTTCGTTAATTTTTCTTCAAAGCATTCCTTATAGTAAATGCAACCTCTCTGCCGAATTTTGTTATGATACGTTTAACGATTTTTGATTTATGATTAATAATATTTGTAAAATTGATTTTATCACAAGTGGGCGGTGCCACACCCATTTTAAAATTTTTTTTTCAAATTTCAACATTCTATGTGTATTATTTACTAAATAATCAGGTTTTTTGTGTTTTCCAAAATGTTATATATATAAAAAGTGGGCGTGGTTACTATCCGATTTCGCTCATTTTCAATACTAATCTATTCTGGGTCCAGATAAGCTCGTGTACCAAATTTGGTGAGATATCTCAATATTTACTCAAGTTATCGTGTTAACGGACAGACGGACGGACGGATGGACGGACATGGGCTCAGTAAAATTTTTTTTTCGATACTGATGATTTTGATATATGGAAGTCTATATCTATCTCAATTCCTTTATACCTGTACAACCAACCGTTATCCAATCAAAGTTAATATACTCTGTGTGCAAAGTACGCTTACTATAAAAGCATAATAGTCCCTGCAAAAAGTTTCGCTATTGACCCCACCTATGCTTAATCCAGCACTGATTATTTGTGTGGATTACTTTTAAATATTGTATTTCTCTCGTCATTAATATTTTTTGCACTTGCTTATTTAGGTCACGTTTTGGCTGCCGAAATTGAAATGGGCTGAAGGCTTACTAATGTTTTGTTTGGGTTTAACATAACAATTGTCTGCACTTGTGAAGTGATTGCACTGCCAGAAGGACATGTTCTTATTTATGTGATATAGTGTAGTTCAAATTAAAGTGCCTATAATTTTAATTAAAGTTCTTTATTTATTTGCATATTGGAATTTTTTTGATATAACTACGGCTATAATTGTCACTAAATCAGTGTCTAATAAATAATTTTGACAAATTTATGTTTCACGTGACACAAAACGAGCTGGTAAATTGAATATAGCCACTCTTATGTGAAACGTGGCCGATCGCAATCATGCCTTCCGAGTGAACTTTGCAGTTTGATAAGTGAAACGATTCTTAGTTATGTCTTCTACAGACAGCTTAAATAAGGAAATATTTTTAAAAGTTGATTATTTTGCTAAGTTTCTTCAATGGTCCAAAAACATACTTCGTTCATATATTACTCGGTGATCTCTTTTCATTATAGTGAATTTTTTACCAAAGGAGTCGTTTGGATTCAGTTTGTGAAATATGAAACTTAACTCTAGCATTTACTATCATCCAGAAAAATTTTGCTTAAAATTGAAAATATTGCATGAAGTTATGAATTATTTTATTACATTAATTAAATTATAACCACATTCACTAAATGTATCCCTGCAAAAATCATTGGATCATGTGGTCCACTGGAGTACTTACCATTATACTCCACTGTAATGCAGAAATGGACCAACTCATGTTTCTACACGAACATATTGTTAGCCGATGATTGCTCGTTTTTAACGATTGTAATCACTACACCATGTTTATTGGACTGTGGGATAGGCCGGGTCGATTTGTGGTGAGGCAAAAAAATCGCCCATTGCTCTGTGAAAATCATATTCTAGGGATCAAAATAAGAAACTTTGCCGAAGGAACCATACCTCTAAAACGAATTCTGATGTCCCCCCTTTGGATCGTAGGAGCAAATTTTGAAAAATCCCACTTTGAAATGCCGTGATTTTTGCTTTTTGGAGTTCATTTTTCTCTTTAGAAATTTATTTAGTCAGAACATATGTAAATGAAAAAATGAATTTTACTTAGTAATAGAAAAGAAATTAAAAAAAATTATTAGAAATTAGCGTTTTTACGACCCCCTTTTAAAACCAAGGCATCACTGTGATGCATTTGCATGTCGTAAACATAGTTGTGTGGGATTTTTATTCAACCGTTTTAAAAAATGAAGGTATCACTGTGACACAATTGCAGATCGTAAAATTGCTTGTGTTGTTTTTTTAAGCCACCACAAGACACAACAGGTAGAACTGAAATTGCCCCTACCCAAAAGTTCGACCCAAAGGGGGGGAGGGCATCAGAATTCGTTTTAGAGGTATGGTTCCTTCGGCAAAGTTTCTTATTTCACAGAGCAATGAGCGATTTTTAAATCGACCCGCCCTACTGTGGGTACTCCATGGATTACTCTGATGTAATGCGGACCTCTAGTATATGGTCCAGTCCTAGGACATCGCGATGTTAATTGGACCATATTTTTTGTATGAATTGTGATTAAGTTTGGAGCACTTGAGTATTCCATACATGCATGCATGGAGTACTCGCGATTTTGCATGGATATCCATACCTTGACATTTACGATATTACATTATTAAAAGCTTCTGTTAAAATACTGTTAACTACAGCGTCGATATTTTCACTGGATCGCTAAAATCGTATATATTTGGCCGTATTCATAAGTACATGTACATGTATTTGCCTCTCTGTATATTTCTCTATTCACTGTTAAAGCCCTGTTAGCAAACTTGATCAGTGTTGTACTGTTAAATCATATGATCTGAAAACAAGCTCTCTTTAGTTGCAGTGAATACATAATCAACGGCAATGTAAACAAATTTATAGTTTTGACTTAGTTTTGCCACTGGCACTATATACCCAGCAGGAAAGGAAGTTAAAAGTAAGTTCGTGTACAATAAACTTATATTGAACATGCCAGTCGGATAACGACGGTTGTTAAATCGCAGTTTTTTCGAATTATTTACGGATATCGCTACAGGTATCTTCTTTTGCCAACAAAGATACAGCCACATAAATGTACATTCAAAAATAAAATACAATTAGTTAAATAAACGAAAACGATATTAGGTGAATTGATCGTCGCCGGCTGTTATGCTCTTTCCCCAAAAGCCAATTAAATTGAGAACATTTTGTATACATTTTTTCTGATGTATGTACATACATATACATATACTAGGTCCACATGTGGGCAAGTATATATGTACGTATGTATGCCCGTATAAATGCGTACCTGCATGTCACCCAGTAGGGAAGGATACAATCTATTTGTTCTTAAGACAGCCTTTATACCAGTGCTAACTTAGCTAAAATGAGAAGTAATATTTGTTGCTTGTGGTTAATATACACCTAGTAATCAGTTAGTATCATTAACTTTTCATTGGAGCAAACGAATTTAGAGAAAAACTACCTGTAAATGGATTTTGGTTTGAGATAGCAGTGCTAACTAAGAATACTTTGGGTAAAGAATAACATGAAATTAATTTAATAGACACAAGTAATTATTTTTTGAAAGAAACAGAAAAGTTGTGAGCTTTTTGGAAGGTCAAAAAATAAATTTCTTCCACTCTGATGAGCTCTCCAATAGATAGATAACAGGTAAGATGAATCCTAGCTCAAGATCTGTTGACAAGTATTGAGAAGATACAAAACAATACGAAAATCGGTTGATAGAAAACAAACAGTTTTAATTATAAGAAAGTTTGAAATATTATCAATTAAACCCCATTTGCTGCCAAAATAAAAGAGCTATACGTCAAAGCGAGCCTAACAACTGTTCAAAAAAATATTTGTAACGCCGCAAAACTCAAAAGTTTTTAAACGCTAAAAATATACCTCCTTCAAATTATAGGCATTTAGTCTTGTTTATAGATAAAAAATAATTTTACTTACTAGTAACCAGGATTTAAAATTTACGTAGGCTGTCGGAGGTCTCCATTTGTAACAACTATTCAACAGCTTGTAAAATTAAGATGACGTTTATGAAAAAATACTTCTACGTTAATAGTTTCATTTGTTTATGTGTTAAATTAATTACATAAATTTTATTTAAAAATTTTACAAATTTAAGGCCGGGGTTTTCCGTGCGAGTTCAAACTACAGGTAAAGGTCAGCTCAATTTAACCTTGCCACTTTGGCAACTTAGCGCACATTTAATTTCTCCTCTCAGTTAAACCGCCCAAAGTCTTAGTAAAACAGGAGTTAATTCAAACATTTCACAATGTGGACAACGAATAGGATGAGTTGATTGTATTTGGGATCGACCTTATGTAGTTTCGATATGAAATTATTTTTTTTGTATCATTCTGCTGTTTGAAGTTTCTGCCTTCTTATACTCTTGAACTGCCTTCTCAAACCTTTGAAATGCCTTCTGCGAGTGTAAGCGCTTAGTTTCCAGGCCTGTTGGGTCGAACGCTGCTTCTAAACGCTTAACAATTCTTAATGCTGCACTTTACTGTGGGAGCTCTCTTACTCTCTCTGCTCCATACCCTTCGCCAACCTATTTTTCTAATTGCAGTCACCAGCCGTTGGCCGTTCTACCACAGAGATCGTTTTAGGTTATTTAGAAGATATTTTAAACCTTGGCGTTTGTCACTAAGGAAACTTTTATTTAATTTGACTTTTTTTCCTTTGCTAAAAATGTAGTCTTGCGGTCATGAAGGTTAATTAAGTTGGATATGTTTTACGGTTTGCGAAGAACAGAGCGTTATATAGCAGTGAAACTATAGAAATCAACGTTTTTCAATCAAATATTTAAAAAAGTCATGCTATAATTGAAAATTTATAGAAAACTAGATGTTCCTTTTTGCGATTTGCTACGCTTAACTTATGACGGATAAGTCTTTAGTGCGACGCACTAAATTTTGCTGCATTTAAAAGTCGAAATTTTTACCGTTCGTTTTATTTTCGACTGTGTGATTCACTAACGTAGTTTTAACAACACTTCCTAAGTATATATTCAATTTGAGAAAAACGGGTATCTCTTTGATATGTAAAAATTTACGTAAAGGTTATGGAGAAATCGAAAAAGTAGTTTGTTCGTGCCACAAATTCAGTGCAGTATTCAGCAAAGTTAAGTATTTTTTTGATATTATTTATGTCATTTGAACATTTACAGCGTTTTTATTTGTACATAGTAATTTGTGTATAAGTCGTAAATATGTTTTACTAGCCTTATCGACAGTTTAACAACTTCAACAACGACGAAGAAAAATTGCCAATTATCAAATCGACAACGATAATAGTTGTATTTACCTACTTTAACGAGTTTTGTTGTTAGCAAAAGTTAGTGAACACCATAATTGTCAAACTAAGTTACAGCAACCAAATCTTACTAAAAACAAGTAAGGAAGGCTAAGTTCGGGTGTAACCGAACTTTACACACTCAGCTGAGAGCTTTGGAGACAAAATAAGGGAAAATCACAATGTTGGAAAATGAACCTAGGGTAATCCTGGAATGTGTTTGTATGACATGGGTATCAAATGGAAGGTATTAAAGAGTATTTTTAAAGGGAGTGGGCCATAGTTCTATAGGTGTTGGGGTGACTCTAGAGTGTGCTTGTACGGTATAAAAGGGCGGAGCCACGCCCTTTCTTTTATTTTTGTATTTTCTTGCACCATATCATTCGGAGTAGAATGTTGACATAATTTAATTATATACTGTAAAGATATTAAATTTTTTGTTATAATTTGACTTAAAATTTTTTTTTTAAGTGGGCGTGTTCGTCATCCGATTTTACTAATTTTCTATTCTACGTCTTAAGGTAAACCCACCTACCAAGTTTCATCACTTTATCCGTCTTTGATAATGAATTATCGCACTTTTTCGGTTTTTCGAAATTTTCGATATCGAAAAAGTGGGCGTGGTTATAGTCCGATTTGGTTTATTTTAAATAATGATCTGAGATGAGTGCCCAGGAACCTACATACCAAATTTCATCAAAATACCTCAAAATTTACTCAAGTTATCGTGTTTAGGGACGGATGGACATGGCTAAATAAATTTCTTTTTTCGTCCAGATCATTTTGATATATAGAAGTCTATATCTATCTCGATTAGTTTATGCCGTTACGGATTACCGTTATGCGACCAAAGTTAATATACTCTGTGAGCTCTGCTCACCTGAGTATAAAAAGTTAGAGAATCGCACTGCTGGTTTTGCACCTAGGCGCCTCACGTATGGTTTGTCGCGTTATGTTAAGTAGTCAATTTCCTGCAGAGCAGGTATTTTATATTTGTTTGTGTGGCTTTAGCTAGCTACCTACATATGTATATATCATATGCTGACCATTATCTGAAGTTTATACACACACACACATACATATGTACATATAAAATTGAAAACTGCCAAATAACATTTTATAGGAACAAATTCAAGATTTCTTAACAACACCGCCTCAAGTCTCTCTTCAATCCAAAGTAACAATATTTTTTTTTTTCGATCTCCATTACCTACCCTCTTCTCTCAGTGCGAATGAGCTAGGTTTGAGCACTATTCCATACTCAACGCACTCACATACCTATTAATCAACAAGTTGGCCATCAACAGACCGCACTAACAGAATTTTCCTTTCTTCTTTTGGTGTTTTCAGGCACTCAACTATAAACATTTTACACGAATATCTTCTCTGTGAGCGATCTTCGGGACGGTCTCTTCTCTGGCCTTTGCCGATGGTAATTATTACACTCAGCTTATGCATTTCCATCATAACGTCAAGCAACTGTAGTTTAGTCAATATCGAGATACCGTTTCTAGAAGATGTGTAATCGGGAAATATATATTTTTCAAGTGAGCAACAAATTTAAAAAGTTATTGATAATCAACCAAGAAGCGCAAATAAACGAAATAAGAATTAAACACAAAACAGAATCAGAAAATAAACCAAGAAGCGTCATTTTATGTGCATATATGTTTTAAATTGAAATTTATTTAAATAAATTCTCTGTGTGTGTACAATGTCTACAAAAATTTAAAAAGTGTTAGTGTAAATGGAAATAAAAGAAAAAGAAATTAAAATTTAATCAAGCGCAACCCATCAACGATATGGCAATAAAAATCACGAATTTATTACAAAGTCAACGTTAACGAGTTTTAAATAAGAGAAATTAAAAATTAAGTAGGTAAAAATCAACACCAAAAAAAATAATAATAAATTTTTTTTTAAAGATTTGTGAAAGGGTGTGAAGTGCAAAGCAGTGAAAAAAAAATAATAATTTATCGCCTGTGTATAAATTGCGAAATGTAAATGCGAAATTTTGTGAAATTTTGAGTAAACAAAGTTATAGTTAAAAAAAATTTAAGCGGTCAAAGGGCTCATAAAAATTCATAAATATTTGTCAAGTCTTACACAAAATTTTATTCCAAAGGATTATAATAAAGCAGATTTTCGGCAGCGACACTTAAGTGAAAAGGTAGATAAGTTGGTAAAATATTTGCATGTCATTAAAATTTAAAGAAAATTTTCACACTAATTTTTTTACACAAATAGTGAACATTTTGCATTGGTGATAAATTGTAAACACATTTGTTTTTTTGTGCACGCGTAGGTAAGCGTTGCACTATTGCACTGTGGGCTAGAAGCTACTCCAAGTAGAAAAAAGTTTGCTGAAGAAATGTAGATAATGATTTTGCTACAATGGACAAGTCTATCGAATTAAAAAATACTTATAAGCACTAAAGTCTGCATTAAAGTTATTATTAATTTTTTTATAGCTTTTGCCAAATTTTTTTTATAAATCCAATTTCTTTAAAACTTTGTACAATAATTCTACTATATGACCTCATCTTATATGAAAAAAAGCAAGGCTTAGTAATTACGAGTTGCCAAGATACTGAGTCTTAAAAATTTAGTTTTTCTCTCAAACCTATACAAAATTATCGATTTTTTTATAATATTAAATTGTATTGGCGGTCACAGTGCTGTGATGGCAGCGTTCTCCGCCATCCAGATCCTAGGTTCACGCCCCGGGAAAAGCAACATCAAAATTTTAGAAACAATTTTTTTCAATTAGCAGAAAATTCCGAGTGTATTTCTGCCTTGAAAAGCTCTCAGCGAAAACTCAGATTCAGATGCCGTTCGGAGTCGGCTTAAAACAAGTAGGTCGTGTCCCGCCAATTTGTAGGACAAATTATAAAAGAAAAGAGGGCACGACGCAAATTGAAAGGCAAGCTCGTCCTTAAATCTCTTCGTAGGTTATCGCGCCTTACATTTATTTATTATTTTTTTAATTGTATTATTAAACATACTTATTAAAGGTTGTCTCTGGCATTTTTGCCGCCGTTTTTAATAAAAATTACTGATGACCTGAAAACTAATCTAATTGTTTTGCCTTTCCATTGATATTCAAAAAAAGTTCTCCTAACGGACGCTTCTATTAGGTGGATAGTTTTATTTTGCTCCGAGTTTTAAGTACAACGTTTAGAGCGAATTACCCTCCGTTATGCGGACAATCTCTTAGCCAGATGCTGTTAGTTGTATGCTACTAAAATACGTCCTCCACTAAGGGGCCACGAACGACTTATCAGTGGACATTGAGACCTACGCTCATAACAAATCAATCAAAAATGTCTCTTGGACAGACCCGAACTCCTCATGAGCGGAAAAAGTGTGAGAATATATATCAATATATATAACAGAAATCTGTCTCAAAATGTTTTGATATAACACCATTGATTTCTCGGATTATCTTCTTTAATTTAGAAGGATTTTCATTGGGTTGTGAAAAGTGATAATCCTCAAATTCTAGCTAATTTAATCCACACCTTTGAAATGGACCGTTCAAATGAAATGGTCTCAGTATTGCAGCGAGCTTTAAAAAAAAGTATTTGTAGGACAAATTATAAGGGAAAAGAGGGCACGACGCAAATTGAAAGGCAAGCTCGTCCTAAAATCTCTTCGTAGGTTATCGCGCCTTACATTTACATATTTATTATTTTTTTAATTGTATTATTAAACATACTTATTAAAGGTTGTCTCTGGAATTTTTTCCGCCGTTTTCAATAAAAATTATTGATGACCTGAAAACTAATCTAATTGTTTTGCCTTTCCATTGATATTCAAAGAAAGTTCTCCTGATGGACGCTTCTATTAGGTGACAGTTTTATTTTGCTCCGAGTTTTAAATACAACGTTTAGAGCGAATTGCCCTCCGTTATGCGGACAATCTCTTAGCCAGATGCTGTCAGTTGTATGCTACTAAAATACGTCCTCCATTAAGGGGCCACGAACGACTTATCAGTAGACATTGAGACCTAAGCTCATAACAAATCAATTAAAAATGTCCCTTGGACAGACCCGAACTCCTCATGAGCGGAAAAAGTGTGAGAATATATATCAATATATATAACAGAAATCTGTCTCAAAATGTTTTGATATAACACCACTGATTTCTCCGATTATCTTCTTTAATTTAGAAGGATTTTCATTGGGTTGTGAAAAGCGATAATCCTCAAATTCTAACTACTTTAATCCACACCTTTGAAATGGACCATTCAAATGAAATGGTCTCAGTATTGCAGCGAGCTTAAAAAAAATATATTAATTTCCAAACCAAAAATCTATAGGAATGTATCAAACGAATCAACTGCAAGTTAGTCAGGAGTTCGTATTATTTTTAGAAGACGGTTTTTATATATCGTGACCTTCTTGTCAGAAGTTTGACCGAGCAGTTTTTAGTGGGAATTGATTCCGCTGTATTACATTTAACTCTCGAGTTCCAATCATAAAAAGAAATCAGACGTTTTTTACTGTATAAATAGCAGGAAAGTGAATCAATTTTTAGATTTTTTAAAAATAAAATACGTTATTGCCTTATTTCGTGTTGTTGGATTTTCTGACAAGGTGGATAATTAATGTATATTGGAACAATTTTCCGTCATCCCTTGTCAAATTTGGTTTCGAGACAAACCGGTTTCGGCATTGCGCTATCATAAGAGGAAATTTTCGTTCCCCGAGAACATACATTACATATGTGTACTTTATTACCCAAATCGGTTGCTTCAGGGAAAAGCGCAACAGTAAAATTATTTTGTCACAAATTGACACGTTTCACATTTGTAATAAACATATGTACAGTTTAAACATAAAAGAAAAAAAATGTTATAATTTGCTAGTCGGCAATTTTGCATTTAATGATAAATACATCAAAATTGGACATTTTATAATAAAAAAGTATCAAAACACGAAATTTAACGGTAGCTCTTGCAGCTAAAATAGGCCAGGATATTTCACAATCTTACAATTCTCTTGGATGTCAGCTGAATAGTGAAAATAACCATGATAAGACCACGTGGACAGACGGGAAAATAGTGTTATTTGCTTCCCAATTTCGTAAAAACCATTGAGATGAAATATTTAGACCAATTATGTTTTATAGGGCCGTTTTCTCAAGTAAACTTTAAGGTGTTTCTGTCCGATAAAAACCTATTTTCTGAACAAAATATGTGTTTACAAGATATATTTTATTTTAAAGTTCATATGAGAAAACGGCCATAAAAAAGAATCATTGATAGCGAAAATGTACGACAGACATAGTGAAATCTGTAGCCGTCGCTTAAATTTCCAATCAAATGCAAAATAAATGAAACCATACAAAAACTAAGATCAGATTGTCGTTTTTTATTTCATGTGTTAAAATTTTCTTAATATATTGTCATTGTAGCATCATCCATTCCCAAATCACCTACTTTATAGCGTTTAAAGTCAACTGATTTTGGAATGTTCCATCTTAATCGATTATCCTCTTGATATCCGATGCAAAATTTTACCACTTTTGCGATACAAGTGGACCTCAAATAAAATATTTCCTACAATATTTTACATTTAAGTCACTTTAGCTGAGCTTTAGCCCACTGTGCAAACTACATACATATCTACTTTCTGTGACATTTAATGTTGCCCAGCGTTGCATTTTCTTTTGTTTGGCGCTCATTTAGCGCCATGCTTGAGTGTGTAGGTTTATTTGTATTTACATAAAATTACATCTGTTCATACATATGTACGTATATGTAATTGCGCTTTTATTGTTTTATTTTATTTTTTTTTTTATTTTTGTTTCATTCGCCTTGTCTGTTGTGGGAAACGGATATACCGCAATGTAACGCATGCAAAAAAAAAAAAAAGAAAACACTTTTGCGACAATGCAAACGCAAAAGGCTGTATAAAATAAATAAATTAATATTAAATTTATTTATTTTATCAGTTGAATGGTGCAATAAAGAAAAATTAAATGGGCGTCTACAACACACCATCGAATACATGGCGAGTAGAGGGTTTTATTCACGCATATAATAAACTAACCACATTATATTGTAATTCTTATAAAATCAGTGAAAGTGGACGGTCTAAGACATGATTTAGTAAAAGTAATCATAATATCAATTACGATGTTTGTAACTTAGATATATAATCATCAAACAATTAAACTGCGAACTCAGTTTGTTGGGGTTAGCAGCACCTAAGAACGTATTCGACTTTAACGAAATGTAAAAATTTTTTTTAACGAAAACTGAAAGTTATAGCTACATATGTAAGTTAAAAATTTAGAAATTTTAATATTGCTAACTACTTTAATTATTTACGGAAACTACTCAAATATTACAGCACACTTTCTATTAGAAAAAAAGAATGAGGCAGAATCAGACCTTCCCTTCAAACTCAACTTTTATCTCCTAGATTCTTATAGTTTTTTTATCACCTGTGGTATTATAATAACGTTGCCACTCGATGTCCATTATTTCTAATCAAAAGATATTTTTATAAATATATTTTTTGGGATATAGGACGTGAACCTTTGTATTGTTTCGGTAAGGACGTTCAGCATTTCAATGATTCTAGTTAGCTTAGAGACCTGTTATAATTTTTAGAGATGCTGCCTAGGTATTTAATGGAGAGCATGGGGTGCCTAAAAAGAGTTGAGTATATGGAGCTTATGCCAGCTTTAAACTCAGCAATCTACGTCATATGTTTCTTATTCAAGCTTTATTATTTACGGCTCCGAAGGTACACTTGCAGAACGGCAAGTTATATTTTTAGGTCAGAGTCAATTTGAAAAATTTGAATTAAAAGATAAATGGTCTTTCTGCTAGTGGGCCTAAGTTGTATATCATTAGGCCAGCCGAGAAAAGTTTCATTTTCCTTGGTTATGGTGGGGCATATGCTTGAGCTATAAATATAATTGTTATTGTTCTGGATACGTGGTTGTCCATCTTTTGTAGAACACGCTTTCTTTATCATACATTCAGTTGTAGCTTTTTAGCGGCATTCTGAGGCATTACAAGAGCTCGGTGACAATTCCACTCAGCCGTTACTCGAAATGCAACTTTACAAAAGGCTCAGCTTACCTACAATATTGAAAGACATTCCTAACTACATAGTTTTCTGCTATATACTATTGTTCCTACAAAAAGGCATACATGGCATCCCGTCTTGCCCCTTTTTTGCATTGAATGTTCAAGTTCTAATGGTTTTCTGCAGTTTTTGTTTTTCAAGTGACTTCCTTAACTACTTAAAACCAGGAGGCCCTTTTATATCGAACAATAAAGAAACTCACTCGAATTAGCAAATACTTAATATGTTACAATGTACCCTCTTAAATTGAAAAATTATTCATATAATTTCATGAAGTTTGCATAGTTCATGACCTGTACGAGGAATTTGTGACTTTGAATGAGATTTACGAATTTTGTCCATTATAATTTCTTATTGATATTAGAGAAAAATGAGTAAGAAAGGCTAAGTTCGAACATTACATACTCAGCTGAGAGCTTTGTAGACAAAATAAGGGAAAATCACCATTTAGCAAAATGAACCTAGGGTAACCCTGGAATGTGTTTGTATGACATGTGTATCAAATGAAAGGTGTTAATGATTATTTAAAACGTAGTGGGCCTTAGTTCTATAGGTGGACGACTTTTCGAAATATCGCAGTAAGGGTGGACCAGGTGAGTCTAGAATGTGTTAAGAGTATTAATGAAGCTTTGAAAAGGGAGTGGCGGTAGATGTATATGTGAAAGCGTTTTCCAGATATCGGCCAAATTGTGGACCAGGGTGACCCAGAACATCTTCTGTCGGGTACGGCTAATTTATTTATATATGTCATACCACGAACAGTATTCCTGCCAAGATTCCAAGGGCTTTTGATTTCGCCCTGCAGAACTTTTTCATTTTCTTCTACTTAATATGGTAGGTGTCACACCAATTTTACGAAGTTTTTTCTAAAGTTATATTTTGCGTCAATAAACCAATCCAAATAACATGTTTCATCCCTTTTCTCGTATTTGGTATAGAATTATGGCATTTTTTTCATTTTTCGTAATTTTCGATATCGAAAAAGTGGGCGTGGTCATAGTCGGATTTCGGCCATTTTTTATACCAATACAAAGTGAGTTCAATTAAGTACGTGAACTGAGTTTAGTAAAGATATATCGATTTTTGCTCAAGTTATCGTGTTAGCGGCCGAGCGGAAGGGCAGACGGTCGACTGTGTATAAAAACTGGGCGTGACTTCAACCGGTTTCGCCCACAGTTATCGTCATAGAATCTATGTCCCAACCAAATTTCACAAGGATTGGTAAATTTTTGTTCAACTTATGGCATTAAAAGTATTCTAGACGAATTAAATGAAAAAGGGCGAGTTACGCCCATTTTGAAATTTTCTTTTATCTTTGTATTTTGTTGTACCATATCATTACTGGAGTCGAATGTTGACATAATTTACTTTTATACTGTAAAGATATTCAATTTTTTGTTACAATTTGATTTAAAAAAATTTTTTTTCTTAAAAGTGGGCGTGTTCGTCATCCGATTTCGCAAATTTTTATTTAGCACACATATAGTAATAGGAGTAACGTGCCTACCAAATTTCATCATGATATCTTCAACGACTGCCAAATTACAGCTTGCAAAACTTTTAAATTACCTTTTTTTAAAAGTGGGCGGTGCCACGCCCATTGTCCAACATTTTTCTATTTTTCTATTTTGCGTCATAAGTTCAATGCACCTACCAAGTTTCATCGCTTTATCCATCTTTGGTAATGAATTATCGCACTTTTTCGGTTTTTATAAATTTTCGATATCGAAAAAGTAGGCGTGGTTGTAGTCCGATTTCGTTCATTTTACATAGCGATCTGAGATGAGTGCCCAGAAATCTACATGCCAAATATCATCAAGATACCTCAAAATTTACTCAAGTTATCGTGTTTACAGACGGACGGACAGACGGACGGACGGACATGGCTAAATTAATTTCTTTTTTACCCAGATAGTTTTGATATATAGAAGTCTATATCTATCTCGATTAGTTTATGCCTTACGGATTACCGTTATGCGAACAAAGTTAATATGCTCTGTGAGCTCTGCTCAGCTGAGTATAATTACAAAGTTTACAAACGGCAATGGTTACTAGGACATGTTTCTGAATTTCACTTTTTCATCAGCTAGGGATCTAAGAATTGAACTAGAAATATCCAACATTCATACTTTATACTAGTGTAAAGGCACTCAGCCATATGAATGCCCTGCTACTCGCTTTGCAATTGGTCTCTAAGTATTGCCTTTTTGTTGTTATTCCTTTATACATATTTGTGTTGTTTGTCTTCGCGGAGGAAGAGCATTGGCTTACACTTAATGATTTTTTTTCTTTTTTTTGTTGATTTGACAGTTGAAATGGTCAAGTCAGAAATCTCAGTTTGTGCGAAGTTCTTTCAACTGCTATTGGCAATGGATAAAAATGAGAGAAATGTCAAATTAATTGACCCATAATTCGGTTAATTTTATAATTTTTTTTTTTGTTTCAGTGTAAATGGAGAAACTCGTACGCGTGTGACACAATTTAAAAGAGCACAATAAAAATCGTCACATCATATGCATGGAATGTATGTGACTTCTGAAATTTCTATTCTTTTTCTTTGGTTTCTCTACTCCTTATTCTATCTATTCGAACTTAAAATTTGTGTTAGAATGAAAACAAAAAATAAAAATAAAAAAAACTAATTATTTTTTTAATCTCTCATATTTTGAAAACTAAATTTTAGCATTGTGTGGGCAGCATTTGTGGAAGAGATATTGAGTTTTTTTTTTTTTTTTGATTGACTCGTGGAAGTGATTTATAATCTTAGTCATGGCAACACCTGCTACTTGCGCACACGAGCATCTTGCGATTTTTGATATACATACATATAGCAGGGATTTCGCATAAATATATTTTCGTTCTTTAACATATCGGTAGAAAAAAATTTCTTAACAAAAATTTATTGTTAATACATGTGCGTAATATATAATAATAATACCCAACCGATTAATACCTTCCAAAACCCGCCCGACCGGCGGAGGTTTGGTAAGCGTCGAGATCTGAGAGAGAACGAAATCGACACTGATGATGGCACAACGCCGAAACCGGTTTGTCTCGAAACCAAATTTAACAAGAGATGACGAAAAATCCTTCCAATATACATCATTTATCCACCCTGTCGGAAAATCATCAACACAATTTTTTCGGTCTTTCCCAGTGATTAAGTTTTATTTTAAAATGTTTTCTGACTATCACTGAGATTGTGTAGTGTGATTTATTGCCTACTGTTTTTTTATACTCAGTTGAGCAGAGCTCACAGAGTATATTAACTTTGATTGGATAACGGTTGGTTGTATAGGTATAAAGGATTCGAGATAGATATAGACTTCCACATATCAAAATCATCAGTATCGAAAAAAAATTTGATTGAGCCATGTCCGTCCGTCCGTCCGTCCGTCCGTCTGTCCGTTAACACGATAACTTATGCTCCTACTACAATATCTGTCGTTGGTACACATTCATACGCACATATTGTCAATCCGAATAAGAGTTTCCCCACACCTACCCTGTCATCTACCATTACAAAATATAATGATGTTACTCATGCAAAAACAACGGATAGTTTAATGCAGTCAACGGTGTCATGCGCTGTGACGTCGACATTAACAGATGTTATTTCGTCGTTTGCTTCATCTCCTGTTCCTAATAATAGTGGTGTTAATGCATGTACGCTGATAGAAAATGCCAATGCTTGCGCTACCTCTACGGCTGCAGTGACTGCAGTACCAGCATCAGCTGCTTCTGTTTCTTCTCATTTGCGCTCCGCTGAGACAAATAATTTCGTTGATAATGCGCAGTGGGAGAAGGTGACGTACAAACGGACTAGCAACAATAATAAAACTCGCGCTGTTACGACTACAGTGACTGCGGCTACATTATCGGATGTTGCTGGTTCTGAAATAATTACCGTGGATGATAAGCCCACAAATAATAATAATAATAACAATAATGCGCACGTTCGGATTAGAGGCACTAATGCAAGCACGGACCTGATTGTTGCTGACCGCTACAAATGGCTTCATCTGTCCTCCTTCTCGCCATCCGTCTCTGAAGATGATATCAAAGATTATGTGGCTAAACAAATTGGTTTGGATAAAACGTCATTATCATGCACTAAGCTGGTAAAAAAAGATGCCGTACTCTCATCGTTGCATAAGGTTAATTTCAAGTTGGGAGCCCCTGAGTCCTCCTTTGAAAAATTATTACGCCCGGAAATCTGGCCAACAAATGTTACAGTGAAGCCTTTTCAGAATTTTCGCAAGTCTCTGCGAAAACTATCGCGGACGTAGCTAGTACCAACCACACGCTCATTAATAATGATAATAGTACTAGTGCTATAAATAATAAGTTGTTAAGTATTTATTTTCAAAACATCTCGGGAATGCGTACAAAAGCTAGTGACGTATTTTTAACTTCGTCTCGCTGTGAGTTTGATGTTTATGTTATTGTGGAAACATGGTTGAACAGCAACTTCGCGGATGCTGAATTCTTCGATCCTAATATCTATAATATATATCGAAAAGATAGAGACGCAAATAAAACAAATTGCTTGAGAGGTGGAGGCGTTTTAATTGCGGTGAATCGGATGTTCCGTTCTTTTTCAGTCCATTTAGAAAATGATGATTCTCTCCTCGACCAGTTGTGTGTATGCATCTTTGGAAGTCTCGGTAAATTATTCATTTGTACTTCTTACATTCCACCTTCCAGCCCCGATTCTTTATATGCTGCTCATATAAACAATATTGTGAATCTTTATGAGAATAATGAAGAGTGTCATTTTTGTATTTTGGGTGATTTTAACCTCAATAAAATTGTATGGTCAAATTTACTTGATAATGGTATCTTAACACCAACAAGGGTGAATAGCTCGCACGAAATAAATTTTATAGATAGTCTTTTCAGCATTAACTTAACCCAAATTAATTCATTTTACAATGAGCTTAATAATATTTTAGATCTTATCTTTGTAGATGAAAACTTGATTTTTAGTGTTTCGGAGGCCACTTTCCCTATATGCAGGTGCGATATGCACCATGTCCCACTCTCCTTAACTCTGGAATTTTTTAATTTTGTATCAGGCCCGAGTATAATCTCCACTGCAAAGTTTGATTTTCGTGCCGCCGATTTTAATGCTTTAAATGAAAAAATTTTGGATTTAAATTGGAATTCAATTTTCGCCTCTAAAAGCGTAGCGGAATGTTACGATGCCTTTCTTCTTAATATACTCGAAATTTTCTCTGATAATCTACCCTTACTTCCCGCGAGAACGCATAAACTTCCGTGGTATACGAAAAATCTAAAAAAGCTTAAGAATCTTAGAAATAAACATCTTAAACTCTATAAAGCTTCGAAGGATGTCTCCCATAAAGAAAAATATATTTATTATAGTAAAAGCTTTAATGTACTTGACAAATTTTTATACAAGCAATATATTTCCCGGTATGAAGTAGAGATGAAGGAAAACCCTAAGGCGTTCTGGAGATATATACGATCTAAAAAAGGTTGCTCTAATATCCCAAATTGTATGTCCTACGGCGGTATAGCTTCTGAGAGCTTATTGGATACTGTTAATCTTTTCGCAGATTTCTTTCAATCAAACTTCGTTACTAGCAACCCTGCTAATAATTTTTCCGCCGATGTCGAACAAATGGTTGACCTCGGATCCATGTTAGTCTCAGAGGAAGACGTTATGAAAGCCATCCTAGCTCTGGAAACGTCGATAAAAAGCGATACTGACGGTCTTTCGTCGTTTATTCTAAAGAAATGTAGCACGTCGTTTTGCGTCCCATTAAGTTACATTTTCAATTTTTCCCTAGCAAGAGGTGAGTTTGTTGATAGGTGGAAAATAGCCTCGATTTCTCCTATCTTTAAATCTGGCAACAAAAACATAGTAACTAACTACAGACCCATCTCTAAACTGCCCACTTGCTCTAAGCTCTTTGAAAAAGTGGTAAAAGAGAAGCTATCCTTTGTAATAAAAGGTTCCATAGATGAGTGTCAACACGGGTTTGTCAGTGGTCGCTCCACAGTTACGAACCTAGCCTCATTTTCTCATTTTTGCATTTCGTCTTTCAAAAATGGACATCAAGTTGATGTTGTATATACTGACTTCGCGAAGGCATTTGATACTGTCACCCACAGCATACTATTAGGCAAGCTTGAACTATTGGGTTTCCATTCTACCTTTTTACGTTGGATTGGGTCCTATCTCACTAATAGAACCTCGTTCGTCGAAATTGAGAATACCAAGTCTTATTCATTCATTGCCACATCTGGGGTACCTCAGGGTAGTATTCTCGGGCCAATTTTATTTCTTTTTTTTATAAATGATATAGGAACCTGTTTTAGGAGTTCAAAATACCTGCTCTACGCAGATGATCTAAAAGTTTTTAGAACAATTTCGAGCATGTCAGATGTGTGTCTTTTACAAGATGATCTAAATAGATTAGCTAATTGGAGCATTATAAATAATCTACGCCTTAATATAAAGAAATGTTTCTTTATGACGCTTTCGAGAAACCTCAATACGATTAATACCGCGTATTCAATTGCTGATGATAATCTCTCTAGCGTCAGGGAATTCGTTGATCTTGGAGTAATGTTTGACTCTGGTTTTACCTTCGCGAATCATATTAGCTCCATTCTTCCTAAAGCCTATTCCAATTTGGCTTTCCTGCGGCGATATGGGCGAGCTTTCAAAGATCCATACACCAGAAAAATTTTATATAATTCTTTAGTTCTCTCAAAGCTGGAATATGCTTCCATAATTTGGAACCCAATTTATTCCTCTCATTCTCAAAGACTGGAAAGAGTACAGAAAAGTTTCACTCGATTCGCACTCCAACCGCTTAATTTTTTAGAACCAATACCTTCTTACCGCGCCCGCTGTGCCCTCATAAACATGAAGTCGCTTGCGGCCAGACGTTATATTCAATCTCTGCTGTTTGTGTATGATCTTATATGTGGTTGGGTTGCCTGCCCGGAACTACTAGCGCAAATTGGCTTCAACGTCCCGAGCAGAACGCTTCGTGCCCAATATCCGTTCCACGTGAAAGTTATCGGAGCTAACTATCACAATTTTGATCCAATCTCTAGGGCCCTCAGTGAATATAACAGGATCTTTTTTAGCCTTGAGCTTGACTTCGCACTCCCGAGAGCGTCCTTTAGCGCTAAGCTTTACTCGTATTATGTATAAAATAAATTTATTACCATTTAAGTTGAATGAATGTACATCTAGTCTGTAAGATTATGAAATCATAGACTAAAAAATAAATGAAAATGAAATGAAATGAAAATGAAATGAAACTTGAGTAAATTTTGAGGTATCTTGATGAAATTTGGTATGTAGATTCCTGGGCACTCATCTCAGGTCGCTATTTAAAATGAACGATATCGGACTATAACAACGCCAATTTTTTCGATATCGAAAATTTCGAAAAACCGAAAAAATGCGATAATTCATTGCCAAAGGCGGATAAAGCGGTGAAACTTGCTAGATGGGTTGACGTTATGACGCAGAATAGAAAATTAGTAAGATTTTGGACAATGGGCATGGCACCGCCCACTTTTACAAGAAGGTAATTTAAAAGTTTTGCAAGCTGTAATTTGGCAATCGTTAAAGATATCATGATGAAATTTGGCAGGAACGTTACTACTATTACTGTATATGCGCTAAATAAAAATTAGCAAAATCGGATGAAGAACACGTCCACTTTTTAAAAAAAAATTTTTTAATTCTAATTTTAACAAAAAATTTAATATCTTTACTGTATATAAGCAAATTAAGTCAAAATTCAACTCCAGTAATGATATGATGCAACAAAATACAAAAATAAAAGAAAATTTCAAAATGGGCGTGGCTCCGCCCATTTTTATTTAGTTTATCTAGAATACTTTTAATGCCATAAGTCGAACAAAAATTTACCAATCCTTCTTAAATTTGGTAGGGGCATAGATTCTATGACGTTAACTGTTTTCTGTGAAAAAGGGTGAAATCGGTGGAAGCCACGTCCAGTTTTTATACACAGTCCACCGTCTGGCCTTCCTCAATAACTTAACACAATAACTTGAGCAAAAACCGATATATCTTTACTAAACTTAGTCCTCGTACTTATCTGAACTCACTTTATCTTGGTATAAAAAATGGCCGAAATTCGACCATAACCACGCCCACTTTATCGATATCGAAAATTACGAAAAATGAAAAAAATGCCATAATTCTATGCCAAATACGAAAAAAGGGATGAAACATGGTAATTGGATTGGTTTATTGACGCAAAATATAACTTTGGAAAACACTTTGTAAAATGGGTGTGACACCTACCATATTAAGTAGAAGAAAATGAAAAAGTTCTACAAGGCGAAATCAACAGCGTTTGGAATCTTGGCAGGAATACTGTTAGTGGTATTGTATATATAAATAAATTAGCAGTACCCGACAGATGATTTTCTGGATCACCTGGTCCACATTTTGGTCGATATCGCGAAAACGCCTTCACATATACATCTAAGGGCCACTCGCTTTTAAAACCCTCATTAATACCTTTAATTTGATATACATATCGTACAAACACATTCTAGAGTCACCTCTGGCCCACCCTAATGGCGATATCTCGAAAAGGCGTCTACCTATAGACCTAATGCCCACTCCCTCTTAAAATGCTCAGTAACACCTTTCATTTGATACCCTTATCGTACAAACATTCTAGAGTCACCCCTGGCCCACCCTAATGGCGATATCTCAAAAAGGCGTCCACCTATAGACCTAATGCCCACTCCCTCTTAAAATGCTCAGTAACACCTTTCGTTTTTTACCCATATCGTACAAACATTCTAGAGTCACCCCTGGCCCACCCTAATGGCGATATCTCGAAAAGGCGTCGACCTATAGACCTAATGCCCACTCCCTCCTAAAATGCTCAGTAACACCTTTCGTTTGATACCCATATCGTACAAACATTCTAGAGTCACCCCTGGCCCACCCTAATGGCGATATCTCGAAAAGGTGTCCACCTATAGACCTAATGCCTACTCCCTCTTAAAATGCTCAGTAACACCTTTCGTTTGATACCCATATCGTACAAACATTCTAGAGTCACCCCTGGCCCACCCTAATGGCGATATCTCGAAAAGGCGTCCACCTATAGACCTAATGCCCACTCCCTCTTAAAATGCTCAGTAACACCTTTCGTTTGATACCCATATCGTACAAACATTCTAGAGTCACCCCTGGCCCACCCTAATGGCGATATCTCGAAAAGGCGTCCACCTATAGACCTAATGCCCACTCCTTCTTAAAATGCTCAGTAACACCTTTCGTTTGATACCCATATCGTACAAACACAATCTAGAGTCACCCCTGGCCCACCCTAATGGCGATATCTCGAAAAAGCGTCCACCCATAGACCTAATGCCCACTCCCTCTTAAAATGCTCAGTAAGACCTTTCGTTTGATACCCATATCGTACAAACATTCTAGAGTCACCCCTGGTCCACCTTTATGGCGATATCTCGAAAAGGCTTCCACCTATAGAACTAAGGATTACTCCCTTTTAAAATACTAATTACCACCTTTAATTTGATACCCATATCGTAAAAAACACATTCTAGAGTCACCCCTGGCCCATCCTAATGGCGATATCTCGAAAAGGCGTCCACCTATAGACCTAATGCCCACTCCCTCTTAAAATGCTCAGTAACACCTTTCGTTTGATACCCATATCGTACAAACATTCTAGAGTCACCCCTGGCCCACCCTAATGGCGACATCTCGAAAAGGCGTCCACCTATAGACCTAATGTCCACTCCCTTTTAAAATGCTCAGTAACACCTTTCATTTGATTTCCATATCGTACAAACACATTCTGGAGTCACCCCTGGTCCATCTTTATGGCGATATCTCGAAACGGCGTCCACCTATGGAACTAAGGATCACTCCCTTTGAAAATACTCATTAACACCTTTCATTTGATACCCATATCGTACAAACATATTCTAGAGTCACCCCTGGTCCACCTTTATGGCGATTTCTCGAAAAGGCGTTCACCTATAGAACTAAAGCCCATGCCATTTTAAAATACTCATTACCACCTTTCATTAGATACCCATATCGTACAAACACATTCTAGAGTCACCCCTGGCCCACCTTTATGGCGATTTCTCGAAAAGGCGTTCACCTATAGAACTAAAGCGCATTCCCTTTTAAAATACTCATTACTTCCTTTCATTTGATACCCATATCGTACAAACACATTCTAGAGTCACCCCTAGCCCACCCTAATGGCGATATCTCGAAAAGGCGTCCACCTATAGACCTAATGCCCACTCCCTCTTAAAATGCTCAGTAACACCTTTCATTTGATTCCCATATCGTACAAACACATTCTAGAGTCACCCCTGGTCCACCTTTATGGCGATTTCTCGAAAAGGCGTTCACCTATAGAACTAAAGCCCATTCCCTTTTAAAATACTCATTACCACCTTTCATTTGATACCCATATCGTACAAACAAATTCTAGAGTCAGCCCTGGTCCACCTTTATGGCGATATCCCTAAATGGTGTCCATCCATAGAACTATGGCCTACTATCCCTTAAAATACTCTTTAATACCTTCCATTTGATACACATGTCATACAACCACATTCCAGGGTTACCCTAGGTTCATTTTCCTACTTGGTGATTTTCCTTATTTTGTCTCCATAGCTCTCAACTGAGTATGTAATGTTCGGTTACACCCGAACATAGCCTTCCTTACTTGTTTAAACTGCTATTTTGCGACCGAAATAGATATGGGGAATGATATGTTTCTCTTCTGATCTGTAAGAATTAACATAGTGTAAACTTGACATAAGGCTTTTAAAAGGGTCTGAAAACTATTGTTATTCACCAAAATTTAAACCAGAAACTCCATACTACGTCGCGATTTTATATTTGAGTCATGCAGGGACTTTTCTGTAACTTAGTTCAGATCATTTCTGGACTGTTTGGGGATTATTTTGGAATCTTTTCGAGACTTTTTCGCAGTAATGTTGGGACTATTTTGAGATAATTTCGGAATTTTTTTTCGATTTTTAATGTTTTATTTCGAGATGATTTTGAGAAGGCGTTTGGGAACATTTCACCACTGTTTTGGGATTATGTCCTTAACTTTTCGGAATCATTATGAGATCATTCCAGAGGCATTTCGAAAAATTTTTGGACTAAGTTAGCGACTACTGCGGGATCATGTCGTAGCTATTTTGGAGTCATTATGTAGGGTTCGCAAAAACTTATTTGAAAATATATAAAGTTATTGTACTGTTATTATTATCGGATTGTCATAGGCGTATTATTGACGTGATATCGACCTATTATAGATAGCAACTCTTATCGAAGAGTACTTATATCATTTGTGAGTTGTCGACGTGTTATCGGTTCACTGTAGAAAAGTTATAGATTTGTGATCGAGGAAATCTCCAAACTTTATCGCTTTCCTATATGTAAAACTGCTATATTGCTAAAAGCAAATGCTCGCAATGTGTTTTGAATTCGAAATCAAAACAAGACAGCCTATACAATTTTTGTGATTGTAGCGGCATAAGTGTGAGAAGAAAAAATTTAAATTTAGGTACATTCGATTATTGAATACAAAATCAAAAACGTTTAAACAGCAATATAGCGGCACTCTAATGTTTGGGAATGTACCTAGCCTTTTGTAGCAATTTAGGAGTATTACATATATGATCGATTTGCTATCGAAAATTTACCGATTTATATGGCAAAATATCGATTTATTTAGAAAATCGTTTTTTTCGGTATCTTTCGATAACAAATAGATACTTTTTCGTTAACAAATAGAGTGTTCGCTAAATAACGGTTTTAATTGAATGTATTGGTTTCGAGAGCTGTTGTTTGCGGTCTCTGTTTAATCTAATACATATGATGAGCTTTGAGTAAGAATGGAGAAAATACTAGTAGGTGTTTGCTGGCACAGATTTAAGTATTTGTCATATTTTAAGATCGCTGATGCACTAGCATTGCTTTGATTTTTTTATTTTTAAATCAAAATTTTATATACTTCCATATAAAAATTTGATACAAAGATATTTCATCATGTTAACATAATTTAAATATAAAAGCATCAGTACACACAAAAAAATTAAAAAAAACCGACGAAAATTTAAAAATAAAAAATTAAAAAAAAATGAAAAAAATTTTATAAAAAATATTGAAAAATTAAATTATGTACCTGTCACGGCCGTCGAGTGTTCTTATTAACTGAGATAATACTATGTTCAAACAGAAAAATAAATTGAGGCAATTTCGATTTAAATTGACTGGTGTTCATACAACTCAATTTAGCTTACGCAATAGTAATTTGGTAGCTGGTTGGCTCATCTCTACAGCAACAACATACCTTTGTTCAGACTGTCAAAATGTTCGTGTTGATATTAGGCGAATGGAATGGAACGAAAAAAAAAACTTTGAAATTTTTGTGTGTTTTAAGAAAATGTGTTCAATGTTTCATTTTGGTTTTCTTTTGACAATCCCTACTCCAGTGAAATGAAAAAAATAAAATCATCTGATGAGATGAGCCAACCATATAGTTAAGCAATGCGTAAAACTTACGTTTAAAACTACTCAATAAACACACTTTACAAAGTTACATTTGCAGTTTGAAACAATTTATTACGCAACTTTTTTTAAATTGGCAAATTTATTATATGATAAATTGCGTAATAAATTGCCAAAATGATAGATATAAATTGTCAATTTGGTGTGCGTTTGTACATAGTATAACTCGTACATGTAAATATCGTGATATATATTCAATCAAGTATTTTTAATTGAAAAATATTAAGAACAATTTTCCCCGAAATAAAGGAAAGCCTTTATATAAAAATTCGAAATTCTTATTGAATTGAAATTTTCCTCAAAGTGATTTTTTTTTCTTGTCTTTAACATACACATGTACATACATATGTATCTAAGTAGTAAGTTTTTACTTAATATGCACAATAAGCTCCAATTATCTTAAGAATTAAATAAAATTTACCTTATTTTCCACAAAATTATGCAAACTATTAATCATACAAATGCGTTTCAATTACTATCCATTATTCTCGCATTCACCAATTCTCTTATCATTATTTTATCACAATATCTTGTCAAGCGACCTTGTATATGTTGCCCAACACAGCAAGTCACTTTCCAGTGAAACACTAAATTATCACATCCTCAAATATTATCTGCGTATGTTGCTCCACACAGCAAGTTACTTTCCAGTGAAACACTAAATTATCACATCCTCAAATATTATCTGCGTAAATCACATTCCAACGCATGCAGCGCCGTCGGGAGTCTTTGAGAAGAATTTTAAAATATGTATGTTCATAAACGACGTAGAATGTGAGTAATATTTACTGAAGATCTTAAAAGTTGTTTGATTGTAAAAGGCTTGCAAAATATTTGCACATAAGCTCACATGCAAGTGAAAAAATATTAATTTTTTAAGGTAATCACTATCGTCAATCCACTATGGACCGGCCAAACGGAGCGATGTAAGAATTATATTGTTTCCTATTCTTTTGCGAGAGTTTTGTCCACTTCAATATCAATTTGCTGCAAAAAAGCTGTTGAATACTCTGCTCCTACTCACTCACTCCGTAGAGCAGTAGAAGTTGCTAGATCATATATATAATTTGTTTTCTTTTTGGGAGTCACTACAATTAGACATTTCTGATATTTTTACTTCCAGAGCTCTAAACAAACTTGGGCTTGGGACAGAGCAAATATTAAGTTGTCCATAAGATTTATGCGCTTTGGTGTTATATAGACAGCTCGAAGACTGGCAGAATCCATAGAATTTGTCAGTCCCGAACTGTTGCTGAGTTTGAATTGGCTGGTCTGTGAGGAGCTCACATAGACTGAATGAGTTCATAGGGCTCGAACTCTCATCTAATTCAAAAATTTTCTTAAGTCTCAATTTTATTTATAGAGGATCAATATACCAAATATTGTATATTCTTTAGAGTAGTTCAGGAGATATGTATATTAAATTTGGATATTGAAATACTGACCTTTTGTTAAAAAGGTTTATAAATGTTTTATATGTGGCATATTATGGCGGCCGCCGTGGTATGATGATAGCGTGCTCCGCCATCCACATCGAAGATCCTGGGTTCACGCCCCGGGAAAAGCAACACAAAATTTCAGAAACAAGTTTTTTCAGCTAGAAGAAAATTTTTCTAAGCGGGGTCGCCTCTTGGCAGTGTTTGGCGAGCACTCCGGGTGTATGTCTGCCATGAAAAGCTCGCCGTGAAAACTCATATGCCTCGGCATAAAACAAGTAGGTACTGTCCCGCCAATTTGTAGGAAATATTAAAAGGAGCACGAAGCAAATTGGAAGAGAATCTTAAATCTCTTCGGAGGTTATCGCGCCGTAAATTTTTTTTACATTATCATCAATCTGGACCAAAATATATGCGGAGTTATAACTTATTGAAACTCCCAAAACTATACTTACCTACGAGAAGGGGTTGCACAGTATATAAAGATCAAAATTTATAATAAAGATAAACATATAATAAACGGTTGAAATTTGAGTCTAAAGGCCTCATTCTCTATTACGAAACGAACGTTCGCTTCGCATCAGAGATGAATCGCTAGTGTATTTGCACTATGTTAAACGACAGCAAAATTTCATTTGACAAGTGCTTTCGCCTTCCTGCTTGAAATAAAGTAAGAAACGAAAAAACCGAATGAAAATGATAAAAAATTCCATTGCTAGACGAAATCGTTTGGAGGCGAATCGTTCGTCTGAGCTATCGTTCGCAATACAGAATGGAGCTCTAAATCTGAAATGTTTTTGTACTACGTATATGTGACCCGGTCTATGAAAAGGTGGCTTATGACTCAAAAAAAGAAGAGCACAAACCTGCTGAAGAAATGCATTGTTTATCTTTAACAGCTGTTTCTCGCAATTTCTTTTTGAGTCATAACCCACCTTTTCATAGACCGGGTCATATATGATCAAACCAAATTTGGTATCAAAATAAGATCACGCCGCTTTTCCTGAATATGGGTGCGCAGAACTTCGTTTAAATTGCAAACTACACTACAACTACAATTACTGGTCAATTAAACTGTAAATTCTGTCAATTTCTTATCCATCGCAAATAGCTCTTGCATCAACTGCGCACAATTTGTTTGTTCTGAATTAAGTGTTGTAAAAAAATTTCTAAACATGTTGATGTTGTTACTTCCAGGCTTTCAACCCAGTACTTTCGATGTGGTAAGGGTAGCATGTTATCATCATACCACGGTGCCCGCCCAGCTCTGATCTATTTACTAAAAATTATTAATGCCAATCTATTGCTTGGTTATCATTCGGTAAAATTGACTGTCATCAAAGAACACCTTAAACTGACCCGCTGGTCATTTGGAGTCAAAGTAGTAAACAATAATAATACAATTTTCGAATAATTGTTCTAATAAATTATAAGAAAAAAGTCTTGCGTTGTCAGCATCTGGCATTTTTGACAAAACCGCTTCAAACCGGTTCCGAAGACTGAAACAGTTTCATTATTTTGCGTCCTAAAATAGCGGTTTCAGTTTCGATTAAACAAAATGAAACGGTTTCTATTTCGGTTTCTGTTTTATTCCTTGGCCAAAACCCAAGCTAAAGGTTTGTGTTCATTTATTTCAAGAACCATACCATCATCTCCCATTGTGTTACCTACTGTGGCATTATAAATTGATGAGACAACAGTTGGCATAAGAAAAAAAAATGTACAACATGTTGCCAAATAAAATTTAAAGGTCAAATTCGTCATACTGTTACGCAATGCTCGTTTTCATTTCTTGGTCAATTTAATTGTCACTTTGTAGTCCAAACGGACGTCAAACGCATTTGACGTCGCATGAATAGCCGTTTTCATTGATACAACCAAGTTTGTGGTCAAATTTTACATAGTGAAAACCAAGCATTATAATAGCAATGAAAACTGTTAAAATAACAGAATCAACTTTAGAATAACAGTGGCTGTGAATATGACAGAGATTTCAATGGCATGATAGTCATTAGAACAAAGTTTTGAGCGCCGTAAGCGTTGAAATGACCAATGAAATCAATTCTTTCAACAGAAAAATCAGTAAGATTGATTAAGACTCTGTAATTTTTAAAGAATATTGTTAACTTTAGAACAAAATTTGTTCTTGCTGTTATAATAAATAAATAAATTTGTTTTTAAATGGTTGAATAAAGCACATTGCTAACAATTTTACTGAAAGTCTTCTAGGTCAGAAACAAGAAGCCTTATTTGTTGATTTTACTAGCTTCGTTTCTTTTGTGCAAATCAAGATAGGTACTATGATATATGTACCTGGCACTGGCATATATGCAACACATTCAAAGGCAGGTAGAGCTGAGCACAAAAAACGAGTCACATATTTTTAAGAAACCCTGGAGTGAGTACTTCACACTTTTCCAAAGAAACCATAAAATCAACTTAACGCCAGTTAAGTGTGCATAATGATTTGTGAAAATGTGTCTATGCTTGTTTGTTGCTCTGTGGCCAGGTAAGAATAAAATTTTCATAAATTAAGGTTGCTTAAAATTTTCCTTCCAAGTATGCTAGTAATCATTCAATTTTAAAAGCAATGATCATTACTAACTTTTTGAATAGTTTTTTGGTTGAATGTCTTACAAAATTTCCTGTTGCTCCACACTTTGCAGTTGTGTAAGTATTCTCACATTTAAGCTCAAAATATTTAATATAAATTTATGACTTATTTATTGTACATGATTTACTGAAGAAATGAACTTTTTTGAACGCACTTACATAACTCGTTCGTTCCTGCAAAGCTCTTGCACAAAATACACTTTGTTTATCAAACTTGTATACACAATTTTATTTAATTTAGTAGATGCCATTCGTTTCAATTAAAGTTGAAATTTAGTGCAGTGAAGTCATTTTAGAGCACTGAGCTCACTTTACACATATGTATGTACGTTTATTAATCGGCTTTGCTACAAAAGCTTTTATTAAATCTAAAAGCTTATAATTGAAATGTGGGCTAAATGTGGATATATTTTTTCATGCATGCATATTATTTAATTTAAAATAATAATAGAAAGTCACCCAATTGCGCCAGCACGTGAATAAATGAATGCATAAATAAGCCAATTGATTGCGACAGCTACAATAAGTTGTGGGGGGGTTGATTGAGTTGTTCGAGTTTCTCAGGGTTTCAACAGCACCACCATCAGAACCATCACCTCCACCGCTGATGCCTTTGCTGTATGATACAATAAATGCACGAGGTGGGGCAAATTTCGTTTAATGAGAATATAGTGGACTATACCTATGTATGTATATGTAAGTGCATTCTACAAAGTTATATTGATGTATCGATTAGATAACATGAACTTTTTTAGCAATGATCTAATGGCTATTTATTGTTTTTTGGAACTTGCGCCCTCATATTGTGTCTCAATCACCCCATGATGGCTTAGCAGATTTGGAGGTAAATTGACACAGAGATGGCCAAAAGTGTGTAAGGATCTATGGGCTATACATTTTTGCAAAGCGGGGGTAGGGTTCCACACCCCTTGGGAGCAGTGACTTTTTAACTACTTATAACTTAAGTATATTGGTTTTGAACAGCGATATTAAGTCTGCGGACGGTATTAAGAGAGCTATAACAATTTTGGAAAATGTCTTAGATTCTACCTCCCCCGGCCCCCTCTCTGGAATAGTATTTTAAATTGCTTTAAGTGTTCATGTGGCGGCCGCCGTGGTATGGTGATAGCGTGCTACGCCTACCACACCGGAGATTCTGGGCTCAAGCCCCGGACAAAGTAACATCGAAAATTTGGAAAACAGTTTTTTCAAGTGGGGTCGCCCCTCGGAAGTGATTTGGCAATAACTCCGAGTGTATTTCTGCGATGAAAAGCATGTCAGTGAAACTTCAGTGACCTTGTACACCCTTCAGTATTAAACACGGAGGTGCCGTCTCGCTGGTTTGTAGGAAAAATTAAAAGGAACACGGCACAAATGGAAGAGAAGCTCGGCCTAAAATCTCTTCGGAAGTTGTCGCGCCTTGCATATATTTTTAAACGGTTTTATTTAGTTTGAGCGTAGCGAGCGAACAGAATTTTGTAATTTAAGTAAATTTCCGATAAGCTACAAGCTTGAAACTTGGAACACAGTTCAGAACCCGATGGCAATGCAATAATAAAAAAAACTCCGATAGGTAGCGCATGGATCGAAATATTAAAAAAATATCGTATTTGTGGTTCGATTTGGCTCATATTTGGAACAGATAATAGATACATGAATAGAAAGCGATCTATGGATAAATAAATAATTTTTTAAAGTTTTTCGGTTAAACGGTTTTATTTAAAACAATACTTACATTAAGTAATAATAATACTAAAAGCTAGAAAATAATTAATAAGTCCTAGGTACTAGTCATCACACACCTCATCTATCTAGGGCGTTGATTAGACAATTAAATAAAAGCGTTGGACGCGTCAAATTTCTTTTGATAGTCAACTGCTCATATATTTATAAATCATATTTTCATATATGTATGTATAAGTAAGCCCAACTGAACCTTAATCAGATTATGCTACACCTCACTTATTTAGAAATTTCACGATCCCAACGCGCCACAAAATAATTTGTATACCATATCTGGAAAATTTTCGGATACGACTGGAATCATATCGGGGCCATTTCCGGAACTGTTTTTTTATTACTTAGGGAACATTTTGAAATTTTGTAAAACCCTTTTCGGGGCTAGCTTTTCAGGATATTTAAGGACTCTTTCGGGACTATGTAGGAATTATGATGGAGATGTATTATTTGGAAATGGGTGTGGTACTGCCTTTTTTTTGTTAGTCTTTTCACAACATTATTAGTGCCTTAAGTCGAACAAAAACCTACCAATTCCACCAAAAGTTTGTTACAGTATTATTTTTGGGACAGTAATTGTAGAGCCTCTTACGGAATACGATATTTACATGCGCGTAAGTAGTACATTTTAGCTTTCATATTAATTAACGTTCGTGACATTTCTCTTACATCTACGCTGAATATATAAGTGTGAGCACACAGCTGGGTATATAATACGCGGTTTCGCCCGAACTTAGACTTTCTTACTTATTATATCTATATATTTTTTAATAATTCCAAAAATGCCTTTCAAAAGATAAACGACACAGTTATCATAAGTTAAAAAAAGACAAATTGTAGACAAGTGAATGTAAGTGTGTTTGTACGTAGTTTCGTCTGTATAATACGTTGACAGGCGCTTAACTTCGAATTTAGCATCAACTTGTCTTACGAAAATTATGAGTAAATCGTGCACAATTGTTGGATGCTATGTGCCAGCCAGTGTGGGGGGATTCAAATGTTGGTATATGCTCGTCGATGGCGCCAATTATATCGAATGCCTCTTTTATGATTTATTACAAAAATTTCACTTACTTAATTTTTTTTTTAAGTATTTTTGGTTTTGTTTTTATTTTTGTGTATACACTCTGGAATGTGATTGTTTCTCACTTTGCAGAATGTAATATAGAAATCATGTTTATATATATGTGCATCTAGTTTGTAGCACGTTTAAGTAAATTATTTAATTCGTAGTCATATATGTAATACTTCTATATCGCTACTACTGAACTGTGCAGCCTGTCAAACATTACAGTACAGATATACAACGAGGGAAGGAGACAACATCTCAAGGCTGTCGTTTAATTTTTGTAAAAAAGAGGCTCAAATATATGTACATATATTTCAACAAGCCGTCTTGCTTCTATCAATATTGTACATTAGGCTATTTCGTTCTCCAAATGAAAAAGCAAGCTTTTGTTTTCCATTAGTATTATAAAATTTTTGCTGTTTTATAAGAACTCCGCAGAATAGCAATTCTTCGCCTTGTTTTTTCTTTACTATTTATGTAAATAATGTACTTTGTATGGGCAATGCTTAAATAATAAATACATCAAGCTTTGTATTGTATTTGTTGGCCTTTTCATTGTTTAATCGACTAAACTTAGATTTTATAACAATTAGTATGCAGAAGTTGGGTAAAGGGGATAGTGACCCTTTGAACCCATTTAATACCTTTTTACACACGCTACTACAATTCACTAACACTAACAAAGCCCGCGAATGCGCAGAACATACATTTGCACAGTTTCAGCAAATAATGATTGGCTGAAAATTTGCACATTAGGAAGATAGAAAGGTATTGATATAGAAGTGTTATATATATATTTTCGTAGTATGATGGGGTTTTATAAATGTAAATTTGCTAAAAAATCACACCACAAAATTATACATATATGATTATTTCGTTTTTTTTTTGTTTTTATATATGTATTTAAGATTAACCTACCGTGTTAACTTTTATATTGACAGTCAAGCAGCAATTAAGGCAATAATCTCGCATAGCACAGCATCTAAATGCGTGTTAGAGTGTAAGCAGTCTCTGGAGAGAATCGGGACAGGGAGAAGCATACATCTATATTAGGTCCCAGGGCATATGGGAATAGATGGGAATGAAAAAGCGGACGAATTAGCTAAAAAGGGCGCATCCCTTGAAGCTTGCTCCGTAGACGTCCCAATTAGATTGGGCGAGATTAAGCGAATGCGAGAGGTGCACATGATCGACCAAGCAGAAAAGGCGTGGGTTCAAGCGCGGGGCTGTAAAGTGGCGAAGATTATGTGTAGGTCTTACAACCTTAGACTAACACAGTTGCTTCTATCATTAAAAAGAGAGGACTGTAGACTCATGACGGGTATTCTGACTGGACACTGCCTTCTGGCGTCACATGCCTTTAAATTAGGCTTGGTCAGTGATAGCAGGTGTAGGAAGTGCTGGTTGGAGGAGAAAACGATCGAGCACGTTCTGTGCTCGTGCCCTGCACTTGCCAGGCTAAGACTCCAGCTATTAGGAGTGATACAGCTGTCAGATCTAGAAGCAGCAAGTGGCTTAAGTCCTAGGAAGCTTCTAGTATTTGCCAAGAGGACGGAGTTGATTTATAACATAGGTCCTGGTTTTTGATAGGATTTTTCAGTTTGGTCGTTAAAACAAACTTCTGGTAACACTATGGACTCAATCAGTCTATGTGAGGTCCTCATGGACCGGCCAGTTCAACCTACCTACCTAACCTACTTGAGTGTTAATTAATTTGTGATCTAAGCAATTCTAGAGATTATTTTTTATTTCATTTCCATATTAGAATTTATGATTAGTTAAACCGACGTGCTTTTGTTATTAGAAAACTTCATGATCAAAAATGTTTAGTAAAACAATACTCACTTACGTGTAATATAATATATGGTCAAAGAAAAGAATATCCACTGAATTCCTTAGAATTCGTAGATTCCGTTCATTGAGCTGGTCTAGCCATGGTTTAGTTATTATTATGTAGCAATGTGCCAACCTGTACGTTACATCTTCCAAACACCCACGCAGCTCCTATATATGAAAAGTGTTATTTTGTCAAACTAATTTCGGAATATCGCATATAAATTTTATATAGAACTGTTTTTCTTTTTGGGAAAAAATGTTAATTGGGTACACTTATTTTTTTGTCTGTAACCAACTTATAAAAATAAATAAATTTGCTGCAAATTTGCGGTGAGCTATAAAAAAAATGCCAAATTTTTATTTCGCTGGTAATCCCTTGAAAGGGTTGCGCTACACAAACCCTTGAATCAATTTGGTATTTTAGTCGTCTCTTACGACAGACATACATACGCGGGTATATTCTATGCCTATTCTTTGCATTTTGTATTACATCCACAGGATTTACCCACAATGAGTGACTTCACAACCACAATTCCAACAATACCACATCATCGCAATTTTCTCAGCCGTGTTAGTTTGAGTTTCGCTTCTGACACCATTCTTTACATAGTAACTCACAGTGTGTTGTTACGCTTTCTTTACAATGATGACGTTCTTATAGCCCTGACAGTGAATTCTGTTGCTTGAATGTGGTTACAAGAATTCATTTTCAAAGCTGCACACGAAGGTTGATAGTATGTCATGCGGTGATCACCTCTTGTCCGTCCTTAATTGTAAAAAATTGTACAAGAAAAGGCGACCCTTCCTTGAGCGAAATAGAGCTTTTATCCACATTATGACAAACGGTGCCACCTCTCCTTCCAATATACAGACTAACACAATTGTGGGTTTCTTTATTTCAAAGAAGGCGAAAGCCATCGACCTTCCAGAGATCGGGATTTATAGACACTTTGATCGAGATTTGTCTAAATGCATGCTTTATAATATTCTCTATTGTTTTCATAACAGAAGATATCGAAGTTGAAGTTGAACGCTCTGTGGCAGAAATAGTTTATAAATTCCATCTATATGTGAATATTGGCACCACTTTGAGTTAATTCAAGTAACCGGACATTAAGAAATCTGGCCTAAAATCATCGGTCTGATAGTCAGATATCAATCTCCTTTATGTTCGGGAAAGTATCTGAGATATGTGCTGGGAGCGGCATGCTCGTTCTTTTTTCTTTCTTCAATTGTGGGTTTTTCAATGTCCAAAGATCGGGATTTATAGACGTTCTGATCTAGATTTGTCTAAACGCATGCTCTATAATACTCCCTATTGTTTTCGAAACAGAAGATATCGAAGTTGAAGTTGAACGCTCTGTGGCAGAAATGGTTTATAAATTCCATCTATATCTGAATACTGGCACCACGTTGAGTTAACTCAAATAACCGACCTAAAATCGTCGGTCTGACAATCAGATATTGAGCTCTTTTATGTTCGGGAAATCATCGGAGATATGTGCTGCGAGCGGCGTGTTCGTTCTTTGTTTCTTTCTTTTAGTTCCTTACTGAAAAAGGAATTAAATTTTTCTCTTTCCTCTACTTCTAAAAAACAACCATGAGTGCGGAGTGTCACAAAAAAAAAAAAAAAAACAACTTCATCCGAAACCTCTTGTTATTGTTTCATGGGTCTAGAATAGATAAAACAAGTAAGTATGAGTCTGTCTAATAGATATGTCTTTTGTAAATTAAAAAAAATTAAATTCTGAAAAACATTTGATAGTGAAATTAAAAAAATAAAAATAAATCCATTTATTGAAAGTTTGTGTAGTAAAAAACTTATTGGTGTACTTCTTATGTAAGTGGCATAACCCCTTCAGCATGATTTGCATGCTTCAAATTTTGACTAAAAACAGTTAATCGCCATCCGTCGATAAAACTAGCGAAATATAGTGGGCACATGGTATGTTAGAAATTGGTGATACTTTTGGCATTGCATGTGCATAAATCACTTATTTTAGAGAAATGCATATTTACATTTTAAAATGTGTGAACTAAGCTAGTCACACGAATCGAATTATGTACCTACTTTTGAAATATACCAACATACATGTATATGTATGTACATATAAACTTATAATGCATACATATGTATATGTAAGTGTGAACACGTACTTATGCGCCCATTCATATTGCTTTGCAAAGGCAAACACACTTCAATATGCATTCAATTGCATTCAAAACTTATAATAAAGTTGCCGACTGACTAGGTAGCAATATTTTGTTGCTGGTCTTATTTTTATTGTTGGTACATAGCCTAAATTGTTTTTTGTTATTGTTTCATTTAATTGCAACTGAGAACAATGACTTCATTGAAGTTGTAATTATTACTGTCCTACTATTCTTCACACACAGCTAAAATTTCGTGTTGTATGTTTGTAGAGATGTACATATGTGTATGTGTGTATGCTTTTCGGTTTTACATTAGACTGACCATGGAAATAAAATCTTACTTTTCATTAGATTTATTATTTCAAGAAGTTAAAGTTGCATTTTATTGGTCAAAGTGATCTCAGACTTACCTTTCATATATGAATGCAGCTCTCAGATGGTATAAAGTCTCATCTTGAGTAGCAAAATCCTCTATCAACATAAACTTGTATACCCTTGTACTAAAGATATTATAGCTTTAAGCGGATGATGTTGGATGGTAAAGGTTGGTTGTAATGGAATTGGAAAGGACTGGAGATAGACAAAAATATTCGTACATACAAAATAATAGTGTTGAAAGAGCTTTCATTGGGCCAAGTCCGTGTGTCCGCCTGTCCACTCGTCCGTCCGTATGTTGACACTACAACAAAAACCAAGATATCTATAAACTAAGATGTCCAAATATAATACATACATCTCAGACTGTTTTCACAAATTGACCAACGCCATTTGTCTTGGTAGAGGAATATTTACTGAGAATCTTCTTAAGAAGGAAATACTTCAGTTGTATTTTAGTCTTTTAACTACTATAACGCGGCGTTGTGTTCAGAGATTGGCTCAACATAAGCACTACATTTGACAAAAATAATATTTTATTTCCTCATTATATTAATTTGTTGTCTTCAAGACCAATTTTATTATTTTTGTAAAATGTATATTTTATTATGCAATGCATAGCTGCAGACGCAAAATCAATGGAATTATTTCTCAAAATATCGAAAATGAAAAAAGAAGCATTTAGTTGACGACATTTGATAAAAGCTGTCACTGCAATACTTCTGCTCGTTGCTGTAGCTCTCGATGCTGTTATTGAGGATGTTGAAAATAAGCCGACAATATATATTAATATGGTTGATACATTTATATGAATTTCGGGACATTCCACATCCTAACAACCATTTACCGTTGTATTCTTGCATATCGACATGGGTACGCATGAACTACTTTGGTATTAAGATAAGCTAGCACAATGAAATTGCAGGTAAAGGACCACAACATTAAAAGTGGACATAGTTCACGATTATTCATTGTGCATTCATATGTCAATGGTAGCATGCAGCCTTCTAATGAAAATTCTCTTATGTCTGTCTTAAAAAAAAAAGTATTTTCTGAAACTGTCTAATGTATTTACATTTGCATATGAGCATATCCATATGTATGTGCTGTATGCATTCGCTTGAGTATTGCAAACATTAATTTTTTACATATATACATACAATATGCATGTGTCGTGTATATGCTAGCACGCAAACGCAAACTTATCAAATTATATTAAAAACCAAAAACAAAATGTTTGTTGTTTCAAGTGTTTGTGCTTTTTTTATTGCTCTCATTTATAGGGCATTCTGGCGTTGTGTGTGTGTGTGGGAGTACATTATGTTTTAATTATCATGCTTATGGGCTCATTTGATTATGTTGTTTATTTTTATTGAAGCCGCATAAAACGACACTAGCAAAAACAACACAATCATCATCATGCAATCATTGCATATATGCACACATACACATAAGCTATAAGCGCCTAGTCGTCAACGAAAACAGTAGCTTTAGCAATAAAATCAGAAAAAAAAAACAAGTAAAGGTGTCTAAGTTCGGGTGTAACCGAACATTATATACTCAGCGTGAGCTACAATTGTACATTTCATTTCAGATCAATTACTTTTGTACATAACACGTGGCACCGCTCATTTAAAAGAAAAATGTCTCCCCATTTCCTCTTACAGTAAAACTTGATAAGTGAAATATCATTGATCCAAAACAATTTTTTGCTATGTTATAGCTTATTATTCAACTCTACGACCATTTTAAACTTACTTTATATCTAAGTTGCCGTGGTCTTTAACCGATCCCGTCCATTTTTACTAGAAGTATTTTCTGTTATAAGGAAAATATGAGTACACAATTTCATTACGATATGTTAATTTTTCTTCGAGTTGTGGCTCCCGAAACATAGAAAATTGCTTAGTCATAAAAGGGGCGGTGCCACGCCCATTTTTTTAAATTCGAAGTTTTTCCTATTTGTTGTTATAAATCCACTTGGCAAATGAAATACCATTAATATAAAGCTCTTTTTGGCAAAGATTTAGCTTATTTTATTCGTCCACGACCCTTTTAAAAATCTTTTATATAAAAGTGGGCGTGGTCCTTAACCGACTTCGTTAATTTTTCTTCAAAGCATGCCTTTTAGTAAAGGCAACTTCTCTGCCGAATGTTGTTACGACAGGTTTAACGATTTTTGATTTATGGTTAATAATATTTGTAAAATTGATTGTATCACAAGTCGGCGGTGCCACGCCCATTTTCAATTTATTTTTTTTTTAAATTTTTATCAAGAGTCTCAATATCAGTCCACAAGTAAACTTTCAACATTCTAGGTGTATTATTTATTAAATAATCAGGTTTTTTGTGTTTTCAAAATGTTATATATATAAAAAGTGGTCATCCGATTTCGCAAATTTTCAATACTAATTTATTCTGGGTCCAGATAAGCTCGTGCACCAAATTTGGTGAAGATATCTCCATATTTACTCAAGTTATCGTGTTAACGGACAGACGGACGGACAGACAGACATGGTTCAATCAAATTTTTTTCGATACTGATTATTTTGATATATGGAAGTCTATATCTATCTCGATTCATTTATACCTGTACAACCCACCGTTATCCAATTAAAGTGAAAAGCACGCTGAGTATACAAATTTTGAAATATTGCAGCAGTCGTAATGATAATAATAATAAAGGCAAATCTGCAACGTGTCAATGCTTGTGGCAATTTGACTGTCAGACGCATAGAGTGGTGTGTAGCAAAATGGAGCGCCATTCATACGAATGTACATATGTATTTAATAATAATTACTAACCCCATTTCTCCGGCACATATGCTTAAACATATGTCGGTGTATGTATATTATGAGCGGTTCATCAGTCAGATTGAAAAGAAAAAGCCCCATATATGTACATATGTATATGTAAATGTATATGAGCATATAAAATATAAATTTCTATATATCCGCACTTCCTGTTCTTTCTTTACAGATTGTTGGTGCGCTGCGAATATTTTGTTTTAATTTTTTTGTTGCTTTTTTGCATAACTGTTGAACTTTTTTTTTTGTGTTTATGTTTTTCACAGCTGTCTGTCGGCCTATGATTGTCGTTTGAAGTTTCTTGCTGTCAATCTGCCGTGTTTTCAGTGAGCCCAATGTGTGAAGTAAAAAATTGTATTTTATTTTCGTTATTTAATGAAAAAAAATCTAACTTCTATCAATTTCGTAACTAAAACTATGCAAACCAATCTCAAAGACGTTTTCGAAAAAATTTGAATATCCGAGAAAATTTAGACCATTTTTTCTAAATATGGCGGCCACCGTGGTGTGATGGTAGCGTGCTCCGCCTACCACACCGTATGCCCTGGGTTCGCACCGCGGGCAAACCAACATCAAAATTTTAGAAATAAGGTTTTTAAATTAGAAGAAAATTTTTCTAAGCGGGGTCTCCCCTCGGCAGTGTTTGGCAAGCGCTCCGGGTGTATTTCTGCAATGAAAAGCTCTCAGTGAAAACTCATCTGCCCTGCAGATGCCGTTCGGAGTCGGCATAAAACACGTAGGTCCCGTCCGGCCAATTTGTAGGGAAAATCAAGAGGAGCACGACGCAAATTGAAAGAGAAGCTCGCCCTTAGATCTCTTCGGAGGTTATCGCGCCTTACATTTATTTTTATTTATTTATTCTATAAATATGTTTGAGTATGCATTTTTGTAGCAAAATCAACCTTTACTGTTGATTCACTGCCTTCATTTATGAAAATTTTAACTTTTCTGTTGGTGTTCGTGAAAGTTTTCGTGAATTATATTTCTTCCACCTGGCGCCAATTATAGATCCCTGATTGAATAGGAAGGTTACGATAGGAAGCGCCAATTATAGATCCCTGATTGCATAGGAAGGTTCCGACTTCTGGGCCGAAGTATCTTCATCCATTCGCACAACAACGCAGCCGCTGGTTACTGACATGACGCATCATTAAACCTTTTCTCACTTTCTACTGAACCATAAGGTTTCCGTTTGAGTAGAAGTGAAACCTCACTTTCCCTCAACTCACAGAGACAGACGTCGACAAAGCAAGGAAAAATCTTCTCCTTTCTTTCATCCTTGCATCCATAGCTTTCGAAGTTGACAATAAAGCATTATCTTCGGGGTAGGGGGTTTCTATAGCTCTCGAAGTTGGCATTAATGCATTATCTTCTGAGTTATTATTAGAAGGGGATATGTGTTCATTCTTCTTTTTAAAATATTTGAAACTGCGTAAGGCTGTGCTGAACGGTGGCATCGGAGTTAGTGTAAATGTGATTAGTAGCTGAGACTTTATGTCTAGACGCGAACATACATTTTTATTCGACGTGACGAAAAGGTTGTAATCAAATCGATGTTGACAACCCTTTATTGTGAAATTTTAACATATATCTGATGGCCTTCCAAGGGTCATAACATGATAAAAAAAACAAAATTCTAAGATAGTTTGCTGAATAAGCCATTGGTTCAATATCAATTTCGGGCCTCCAAAATTACAAGGAAATGGGTTCCAACAGAGTTTAATTAGATTCAATTGCATGTACCGACTCCTTAGGACTCATTACACTTGGACCCTATTGTAATGTAGTCTTACTTAATACAAATTTCTTAGTGTTATCAAGGACTGAAGACAACAAAGCACTTTTTAAGCTTAAGAGCTCAGCTAGAAAGGTGTGAAAACTGGAGGAGGAGACTTTCCCAATGCCTTCCATCTAACCTTTTCGGGCTTATCTAGGGCCGATTACAATACAATAATATCATAAGCTTATTAGGATATCTATCAATGGTTTATTCAATAAATCTGACTAGATTTTCACGATATTATAACAGGAGGATTCACTTTGTATTGCAAGGAGCACGGATTGTTCATATCCTACAATTCGATGCATGAAAAAATGCAAAGGTTTCAACAGAACATAATTTGCATGGATTGCATATAATTTTTTCCGTGTATTTTGTTCCTGTGACTTTACAATCCCCTTCAATCCATGCGTTCCGTGCAATCTGTACACCGTTTGCAAGATAAAGCGAATCCCCCTAAAATTCTAGACCCACTCAAGGGAAACAATTTAATGTAAAACTCACGCAGGTACTAATGCACGACAATAAAGGAATTAAATAATTAGTCGTGAAATTCGTTTTTCATAATTTGGAAGGCTCGAAATTGGCTTTTCATACAACATACTTACAATTCGGCATAGTATACGAATATGCCTGAAAAATTTGCCAAATAAACTTATCCGCCTTAATGTACATACTAGTATATACATAGGTACCTACCTAAATATGTAGATACTTATGTGTAAATGCGTTCATGCATATAAACATAGGTAGCTACTACATAAGCAAATTGGAATTTTCCATAAAAATTCACAGGAAAAATCGACAAACCAGGAAGATACCCAACAACAATCATACATAACACCTACTAACCAGCAAATCGAAACTAACATATGTGGCACGTTTTCAATGTGTTACCAGCGTAGCAAATGCAAAGGGTGACACGCAACAAAAGTCACGCCAGACGGGCAATGGCGAAATTAGCTGGTATTGTCATTGACCAGCAGCACCAACAACGTCAATGAATAAGAGTGACAGACCAAACAGAATGATAGCACTGACGAACACAAGCCGATAAACCAAATCAGTCAACCAGGCGTGACTCTAGGTGGGCAAAGGCGAAAAAAAATTCAAATTGAAAACTATATACAAAATAACACGTAAATACATACATACATAGTATATGCCTATTATAAAAAAAAGTCCACTACAAAAACTAATAAAATAAATGAAGAGAAGCTCAAAAAAAAAAAAAAAAGCGAGCAATTATTAGTTTTGAAAAAAGTTTATTTTAAAGCTTCCGGTTGACGGTGTTGTTAACCAACTCTACGTTTTTTACGCCTACCGACACATTTTGTAGCGTAAATGGGCTGCCAACCAACCTGCCATCATATCACATATCGCCCTTTTACACAAACAAACATATACAACGATTTATTAGTCTACAAAGTGTTGAATGCTCAACGGTGAACGAAGATTCGTGTCTGTGCCTATCCAGTGGGTTTTGAAAACAAAGTTACATTCTAATGACACGTCGTGTTGCAAGTCAGACTAAAACAAAGAGCAGAAGTAAAAAAAATGCAAACTGAATTGTAGTAAAAAAAAAAAAAAAATGTCGGCAACAAGTCACACGCCAATGTTCGTCGATATTTTGACAAGCCTTTGAACCTGAGTGGTAAATAAATTAGTTGGATTAATAGTTAGTGCTAGAGAGTTTTATTAATGAAGTTCAAAGCGCTTTCAAAGGTGTTGATTTAAGTCGATAAAAAAAATAATAATTTGAAAAATAAAACAAACGTGCAATGAGGTGACTAAAATAAAATGGAATCAAGGAAAAAAAAAAAAAAATGGAATAAAAATAAAAAAAAAAAAAAAACAAATAACATGAAATAAAATAAAATAATAGAAAATAATATGAAAATTAAATTGCATTTAATGAAATAAAATAATTACATAAAAAAATTATATGATATAAAAAAAGAATGAAATGAAATAAAATAACATTTAATTAAATTTAATTTAAAAAAATGAAATAATATACAAAAAAAAAAACAAAAAATTAAAACAAAAACAAGGAAGGAAGGTTAAGTTCGGGTGTAACCGAACATTACATACTCAGTTGAGAGTTATGGTGACAACATAAGGGAAAATAACCATGTAGGAAAATGAATCGAGGGAAACCCTGGAATGTGTTTGTATGACATGTGTATCAAATGAAAGGCATTAAAGAGTATTTTATGAGGGAGTGGGCCATAGTTCTATAGATGGACGCCATTTAGGGATATCGCCATAAAGGTGGATCATGGTTGACTCTAGAATTTGTTTGTACGATATGGGTATCAAATGAAAGGTGTTAATGAGTATTTTAAAAGTTCTATAGGTGGACGCCGTTTCGAAATATCTCCATAAAGGTGGACCAGGGGTGACCCTAGAATTTGTTTGTACGGGTATCAAATTAAAAGTATTAATGAGTATTTTAAAAGGGAGTAGGCCTTAGTTCTCCAGGTGGACGCCGTTTCGAAATATCGCCATAAAGGTGGACCAGGGGTGACTCTAGAATGTGTTTGTACGATATGGGTATCAAATTAAAGGTATTAATGAGAGTTTTAAAAGGGAGTGGTGGTAGTTGTATAGGTGGTCGGCTTTTCGAGATATCGCCATAAAGGTGGACCAGGGGTGACTCTAGAATACGTTTGTACGATATGGGTATCAAATGAAAGGTGTTAATGAGTATTTTTAAAAGGGAGTGGGCCTTCGTTCTATAGGTGGTCGCCTTTTCGAGATATCGACATAAAGGTGGACCAGGGGTGACTCTAGAATATGTTTGTACGATATTGGTATCAAATTAAAGGTATTAATTAGAGTTTCAAAAGGGAGTGGTGGTAGTTGTATATGTGAAGGCGTTTTCCAGATATCGACCAAAATGCGGACCAGGGTGACCCAGAACATCATCTGTTGGATACAGCTAATTTATTTATTTACATATGTAATACCTGCCAAGATTTCAAGAGTTTTTTATTTCGCCCTGCAGAACTTTTTCATTTTCTTCTACTTAATATGGTAGGTGTCACAACCATTTTACAAAGTTTTTTCTAAAGTTATATTTGGCGTCAATAAACCAATCCAATTACCATGTTTCAATCCTTTTTTCGTATTTGGTATAGAATTATGGCATTTTTTTCATTTTTCGTAATATTCGATATCGAAAAAGTGAGCGTGGTAATAGTCGGATTTCGTTCATTTTTTATACCAAGATAAAGTGAGTTCAGATAAGTACGTGAACTAAGTTCAGTAAAGATATGTCGATTTTTGCTCAAGTTATCGTGTTAACGGCCATGAGGAAGGACAGACGGACGACTGTGTATAAAAACTGGGCGTGGTTTTCAAAAGGATTGGTAAATTTTTGTTCGACTTATGGCATTAAAAGTGTCCTAGACAAATTAATTGAAAAAGGGCGGAGCCACCCCATTTTGAAATTTTCTTTTATTTTTGTATTTTGTTGCACCATATAATTACTGGAGTTGAATCTTGACATAATTTAGTTATATACTGTAAAGATATTAAATTTTTTGTTAAAATTATACTTAAAAAAAAATTTTTTTTTTAAAGTGGGCGTGGTCCTTCTCCGATTTTGCAAATTTTTTTAAGCGTACATATAATAATTGGAGTAACGTTCCTGCCAAATTTCATCATGATATCTTCAACGAGTGCCAAATTACAGCTTGCAAAATTTTAAATTACCTTCTATTTTGCGTCATAAGTTCAACTCACCTACCAAGTTTCATCGTTTTATCATTCTTTGGTAATGAATTATTGCACTTTTTCGGTTTTTCGAAATTTTCGATATCGAAAAAGTGGGCGTGGTTATAGTCCGATATCGTTCATTTTAAATAGCGATCTGAGATGAGTGCTCAGGAACCTACATACCAAATTTTATCAAGATACCTCAAAATTTACTCAAGTTACCGTGTTAACGGACGGACGGACGGACATGGCTCAATCAAATTTTTTTTCGATCCTGATGATTTTGATATATGGAAGTTATCCAATCAATCCTGATATACTCTGTGAGCTCTGCTCAACTGAATATAATAATATAAAATAAAAAATAAAATAAATTAAGAGAACATAAAGGAAATAAAAAAATTAAACCAAATAAATTAAAATAATATAAAACAGATTAATATAGTGTAAAATAATACTAAACTAAAACTAATAAAACGAAACAAAATGAAATAGAAGAAATAAAACCAAATAAAACGAATAAATTTCATTAATAAACTATAATAATATAAAATAGGCAAATCAAAAAAAAAAAAAAAAAAAAAAATGAAAAAAATAAAACTTTATAATAATTTAGAATAAAATAAACCATAATAAAATGAATACAAGATCGTTTCTTGGCATCTTAAGTACCAACGTTCTCGTCCTTTAACTTTTACATACTTAACACTACCGTCAAATTTCGTAGATGTTGTTATGTTAATAGTTTTCGCCCCATTCAATTGGTGCGACCACTCAGAAATTTTCATTAAAGTCCCCTCAATGAAGCATGCAGTTTCAACAAGGTCGGACCATTGGGATATTGTTGTTAGAGGCGTAATTTCCACATTAATGGTTGGTATCATGTGGTGACACATCGCATGCTGGACATACATAGCGTATGTGGGGGTTGATTATGGACAAGTAAAAGTTTTACCTGTTATAGTATGCAAAACAAAGTTGGGCCAGAGTGACTCGGGTCTCCCTTTCTTCTTCTGAATGTGTTGGATAGTGTTTATTTTTTATGCGTAGGGCTTCTTATGCTTATCTGGATCAAACGGCTGCGTGGGCAGAAATCGGATTTCATCATAGTATATACGGATATATTTTCATATCCCTCTTGGAATTGGGTTTGTGGGAATTTAGCAAAAACTGTCTGTTCAGCATTTCGTAGATTGATGTAGAGGGGTAATGAGATGTTGTAGAGGGGTAATAAGAAGACATCCTGTGGCTGCTCCGAGTGCACCACTTTGGCAGGCCTACAGTCTGTTCCAGTGTTTGTTTTTTAGATCAGACGACCAGAATGGCAACGCATAGCACATGAGAGGCCGGCCAATTGCTTTTCAAATTGTTAGCCGCATTTCTGTATCTTTTCCCCAAGTGCTGCCGGTATGCGACTTTGGGACTATGTTGCGGCTTTTTACTTAAAGTACAATTTTGGAGGCATGCGCCCTGAAGGTAAAAGTGTTATCGAAAATAAGACCTATGGGTGAATGACAGCTGGTATCATAAAGTCATCGATGTAAACGTCCTATACTTGCGTCATATGTTCCTTCCACGTCGTAAACAGAGTTAAATTATCAGGTCACACGATGTGAAGAAACCAGAAAAATTGGGGAGATAGCGTTTTATTTTAGAAACTAATTCGTGTATTGAAAGGCAAGAACCTGTCGCCTTTGCTGAACTGAGGCATTAAAACTGTAAAAAGAGTTTAATTGATCTTGCTCTTAAAACGTTTTTAATCCATTAAATAATTTTAATTTATTACTTTAATGCATAGTTTTTCCCATGAATATCAAATGTGTGTTTTTTTTTTGCATGAACAATTGAATTATTTTATTTTTTTTTTTTTTCAAATTACAAAATTTTATTTTTATGTTTTCCTGGTTTAGCAACGACATTATAATCAAGCATTTAATCAAACGAAAATATGCAATAAAAGCAAACATAATAAACATGAACATAAATATTGT